>NC_084683.1:7471406-8081619 GCF_028389875.1 Rhea pennata
CCCCCCTGCAGCCACCCCCCTCCACACCCTGCGCCCCGCGTAGCTGCCCACAAGATGGCGCCGTCCCGCGGGGGAGGGGGCGGGACTAGCTGTCAGGGCAGGAGGGCGCAGCGTTGCCATGGCATCGCCCCAGTGCAGCCCTCCCATTGGCTGTCATGAGGACGAGGGCGGGCATGGATTTGAATGATGTGTCTCTCAGCCAATTGGAGTCCAAGAGGGGAAAAGGAAAAGGAAAGCGCGAGGTGCAAGAGGTGCGGGAGCAGAGCAGGTGAGAAGTGAGTGTGTGGGAGCGATGCTGTGAGAAAAACCTTGCAAATAGTTAACAGGAGTCAAGTACAAGGGAGAGAAAAAAACAGTACTGCAAAGGATAAACGACTCCGGCTAAATAACCTTGATGAAACCACAGCACTTTGAAGAATGTGAGAGGTAGGCAAGACAAAACAAGCAGAATAACCCAGGAGTGACCTTAGGTTCATTAAGGCTTATTAACATATCAAACTACACACCCCTAAATGAATAATGAGATGGAAATGACATGATAATGATGTTGCCGCCTCTTCTTTGCTTCCTGAGCTAATTAACAGGAATGTGAAAGCACAAGCGCAGAGCGATTACCTGAGGTAATGAAATTGCAACCAATAGAAAGATTTGTATAAAGTGCCCCCTGAAAAGTGTGTGTAAATCAAGAATGAGAGGGGGAGAAGGTGTGCTAGCTTTGTGGATTTACCACCAAGCGCCCATCTCTGTGCAGAAATGAAATAAATATCTCGACCGTGTGTGTGTATTGGTTGCTTGCACACCGGGTAACAGAACCCAGATTTTGGACAACAAGTGGGAGTGTTTGAGTGCTGGCGGGTGCCTTTGTGCTGGGGTGGGTGCAGCAGTGCTGGCGCCGGGGCTGCTTTGCTTTAGGAGCTCCCCGAAGGGGCTGGTGGGACTGTGACCACGGGACACAGCGCCCTGTAACCGAGGGGGAACTGACCTGCGAGGCAGGTGTGCCGGCCTGCCCCCAAGCATCTGGGCCTGTGCAGCTTGGTGGGGTTTGAGTGCAGGAAGCTTTGCCTGCGTTGTGGGTCTGAGATGCATTTCCAAGAGTTTTCCTGAGGTGCTGCTGCCCCCTGAGTCCCCAGGTGCTGCTCAGAGCTGTGTTTGGGAGCTGCTGGGCAAAGTGAGAGCAGGTTGCTGGTGTCCTCGTGAAGTGTCCTTCCCAACGATCTTTGTTGTTCACACAACGATCAGTTTTGTTGTGTGAAAACTGCCTTTCAGAGCGTCTTTGAGAGAAGCTGTCCCGCATGTCATGCCATGCCCTAGCCGTTTTCTGGGGGACGTGGTATAAAGACATGGTGTCATCTGTGCCAAAAAGGGGAGTAGAATGTGTTGGTGGCCCTGCTGGCTGTGCTCTCACAGATACAGGTCAGCATAGAGGGGAGACATTGGCCCCTGACTGTTGAGACTATGTATGCCAGCAGAACTGAGAGTAGCACTCTGATTCTGTCTTTCTTTCCAGGGTGCTCCAGTCATCTAGGTTCCCAGCACAGCCCTGGAGCCCCTGAGAATGGAGGCAGGATGTCAGGGTGTGTGCCTGTAGCTGTCAGCATCTTTGGCAGCATCGTGAGCCCTGTGTGAAAGCAGCTGCAAGTGAATGAGATGAGCCTACGTATGGATGCGAAGGCTTCCATAAATGTGCCTGGCTTCCATGATGACTTGGGGTATGGGTTCACCTCGTGGTGCCTCTGCTGGGCTGCACATTCCGCATCGCCCAAATGCTATTAGTGGCAGCCCACTCAGCAAATGATATTCTGTCCGCTCCTTTTCCTAGAGGTTTGTGGTGCCCCATAGGGTGGTCCAAAAGACTTACGGTAAATGCCAGCATCTGTTGAGCACGTTTGTGAGAGGGCCCCAAAGCCTTGGTAGCTTGACCGGTGGAAGTCGCAGAGCCCTTGGGCTGCAGGCTCTGCGAGGGCTGAAGCTGTGCCCAAGGTCACATTGTGCATGCCAGCCAGCCCTCAGTGCTGTGTGAACCGAGGTGTGGAGCCCGAACTCGTGCTGCAGAGCCCGTGCAGCGAGGAGAGCTGGCATTTCATCAGCTCTCCCGGTTGGGGCTGTCTCATTGCTTGAGTGTCATTTCAAAGCCTCTGCTCCCCTTTTTCCCTTCACAGGGGCTCTTTCTCAAGTAAGGAGAGGAAAACTTTCTGAGGCTACTTTGGGCTCGGGAGGCCTTCAGGACTCTCCAATGTTTCTACATGGTATCTTTTGTATTACTTAACAAAATCCCTCTCCTCCCATCCGTAGGTGGAGGTTGCTGAGGAGATGGAGGTGGAAAGCAGCAGCCTGCTCTGCCAAAGGTATGGTCCTTCCCTCTGAAAAGAGCAGCATCAGGCAGTGATCCATTTTTGTCGCTGCCTGATCTTGTGCTGATCATTTGCACATGCCTTGTGAGCCTAGCGTACCTTGAGAGCCTTTGGTGTAAGCGCAAGAGCTTCCCTGTGTGTTGGATTGAGGAGCCAAGAGAAGGCAGTGAGCAGAGCAGTGCCTGGGGAGTGTGCAAAGGCATGTTGATGTGAGAGTGTGAAAGCCCTTTCCAGTGAAGCTGCTGCCTCAGTTGGTCTCTAAAGGCCCTCGAAAGGGAAGTGGCATCTTGCTGTCAAGGGGTAGGTGCTCCAGGGCAAAGGCTCACAGCTCGGACTTGATGGTAATAAAGGAAAGGCAAGACCAATTGTTCCCTTTTGTGCTTTGCACCCAGAGTGACAGAGCGGAGCTGTCCCATGACCTGGAGAGAGTCTTGGCAGGAGATGAAAGCCGTTTGCAGGAGACTGTTTTATTCGGAGTGATAAGAGTGTAATGAAGGGCCATGAGAATGACCCAAGTGAGCTTCTCCTCTTTGAAGGGTTGAGCTTTTCAGATTACTTGTGACTCGGAACGGGACAGTCCAGCAGCAGGCCCTTTGAGGCCACTTAGGCTTGTGAGGTGAGTTGTGCCTCTGAACCTGATAGGCCAAGAGCACACCCCTAGCTTTGGGGGTGATGGTTAGGTCCCTTGTGTCTCAGCGTGTCATAAATGGGGAGCAGGCCCATAGCTGCTGTTTGTGCTTGGTTGGGTCTATTGTGCCTGAGTCCCTCAGAGGCCGGGAGCAGATCTGTGGCTTCATGGCTGCCTGTGAGGTCCCTTGAGCCTCACTCAGTAGCTGACAGTCCAGCTTGACGCATATTGCTGAGGGCTGTGTTTGTGAAGGCATTGGGCCTCAGGATCAGCTAGGCCACCAGCAGCCACGTTGCTCATTTTTGTACTGGTGAAGTGACTTTTGCTTCAGTGCCTGATTAGCCAGCCTCAAGCACGTGGTTACTTTTGTGCTTGGCATTTCCCATGGCTGAACTTCATGAAGTTTCTCTCTGCCCATTTCTGCAGTGTGTCCGGGTCCCTCTGGTTGTCAGCACAAGCATCTGCTGAATCAGCCGCTCCCCTCAGTTTTCTGTCATCTGCAAGCTTGTCTAGGATTCATTTGGTCCTATTAGCTAGGTCCTTACTGGAGATGTTAAAGAATGTTTGCTAAATTGCTCTTAGGATTCCTTCTGGACTGCCTGCATTTGACTGTGCTCCCACATAGGTGGTGGTACCCTAAGGCAGAATGACTAGTCCAGGTACTGCTCGAATGCACAGCATGGCTGGGGTTTTGTGTCATCGCCTTCCTCCAGTTTTCCCCGTCCTTCCAAATGATGCCTGCTCTTGCCCCTTCATGCACATACGTGTTGGCATGCAGTACCCGTCTTTGGCCAGTGCCACAAATGCTCAGCAGGCTCAGAGGAAACTGTCTTGCCATCCTGGGCACATTGGAAAGAACTACGAATGTTACCAAGTACTGGAACTGCCGTGCAGTGTTGTAACCCCAGAGAGGTTTTGCGGGCTGAAGAAGACAGCTAGGAATTTGTTGCCCACAAGCCTAGTCCCAAAGAAACTAAAAATCTGTCTGGCCACCCCCAGGGAGGTCACAGGCTGCTTCTTGCAGATGGATTTGGAGAGTGTCCCTCAGGAAACCCACATCCGGTGCCAGATTGAGATACCGGCAGTGCCCTGAGGAGGAGCAGCCTGGTTGTGCAGTAAACGTGGAGCAGGCAGCGCTTGTGTGTGCCTGTTATGGGTAATGGTCTGCCCAGGGCTGTGGGCAAGGAAGTGCAAAGGCTGGAGGGGTAAATGCAAGTGTGTGGGTTTATACAAGTGCTGTGCAGGGCTGGTGTGTGCACATCAGCAGAGGTGCTCAGCAAAGAGGTCTGGTGGCATGAGCCCCTTTTTGCTAGTGGTAGGGGCAGAAAGGATTGTTTGTTGGAGCGTATGAGAAGGTAAGTGCAGGCAGCACTTCTGTGCCCACAGCTCCTGCCTGCCCGTTTCAGGGAGGCAGATACTGAGATGCCCAGCACAGACGCTCCTTGCAAACTCCCTGGGAAATGTGAGCATTTTCCCTCAAATTACCGCCAGAGGAGGAAGCCTGCTTTTCACTGGCAGCGTGGTGGTGAGAGCACTGTGCATGCAACTTCAGAGAGCTTAGTTCAGTTTAAAACCAGAAGCTGCCCATCAAAGCCCGGTCTGGTCAGCTGAACCTCACCTGCCTTCCAGCTCCTTTGGAGCTGCCTTCCAGATTCAAAGTAAAGGGTGGCCAGAGGAGTAAATACAACACAGGCAAACTAAGGGATGGCAAAGGCAACCACTTTATCTCTGTATCTTAATGAGCACCTCTCTGAGCTTTAATTCTAGAGGTGTTTGATAAGGAGGCATTTTAAATTGCCCTGCTAACTTATGAAAATCTTGCCTTCTAAAACGAAGAAGCTAGCTTTGCCTCATTTCTGTCATATTCAGGTCATGATTAAGCCTCCTTTACAAGGGTACTTATTTTTTTGGAGTACAATATGCTCTTTTGGGGCCCCACTTTTATTCTTCTTTTTTGTTTTAAATCTCCTCAGTGATTAGGTACTAGAGTTGTTCATTGCTGATTAACCATGATGGAGAAGTTTTCAATGCCCAGTTACCTAGTAAGGCAAGAGAGACAAAAGCTTTGGAGGATTTTTTTTTTAATCCAGCTATTAACCCTCTGGCATCCAAAGAGAAAACAGGTAAAGATATTCCCGAATTACAGTGTTGCTAACTGCGTTTTTAAGTAAAAAGGTGTTGCTTGGGAAGCAGAAACCTGTGCAAAAACTGTAACAGCCCCCCATCCCCGCACAGGGAATAGCCGAGGGCAGCATCTACCACGGCATGGGCTGCAACAGAGGTGGAACAGTGGCCCCGACCATGGGGTCCCCAGTTACCCCCTGACCCCAATCCCTCCTGCGGGGACAGTGGTGGCACGGCCGAGGCCTGATGCCTGATGTTGAGGAGGGGTCTCTGCCCGTCTTTGAGGCTGATCCCTGCCGGGAGACCCGTCCTGCCCCCGAGGGGAGTTGCGGGATCCCCCTGAGCCCCATGGTTCAGCCCGACCCTGATTCCATCGCTGTGGGGCAGTTATCGCCGCGGCAACACGGATGCACCAGGCTTCAGGCACAGTCGGTGGCACTGCGTGGGGCAGGAGGAGGGTCCCGGCTCTCCCCAGAGCAGGACAGGGTCCTGCCGCCCCTCGGCACCAGCCATGAGGAGGCGAGTCAGAGTGGAGAGGAGGGTGCTGCAGCCGCAGCCGGTAGGAGGGGCTGGGTGTGTTGGGGTGGGATGGGAAGCAGGCGATGGCCGTGGGGCTGGGGGTCAGGCTCATTCCTCCCGGCATCTCCAGACTGCTGGGTTGGGGGGGGTGGCAGATGGGGACCAAAGCAGTACCTTGGATGCTGTTGTCATGACAGCTGTCCTGTGCTGGGTCCGCACAGCTCTTCCAACCTGAATGCCGCAGACATCCCCTGCCAGGCCCCCTCCCCATCCCAGGAGAGCTTTCTGGGGGGCTAACGCTCCTGCTGGTGAGGGTCCCTGGGGCAAACACACGACTGATGCTCTCCTTTAAAATCCAAGCAATGCCTTTGGGTGCAAGCATGTGGCAGGAGTAGCTGTAGGGCAGAGTCTCTTTGCATCAAAAGACAAAGAGCTTTTCCTTCGGTCTTAAAATCCCTGAAAGTGCCCAGCACCAGCCCCATAAAGCATCTAGGCAAAGAGGAGGCTGACAGGAAGGTGAAGGGCTGCCATGGACCGCTGGGAAGAGCCCTGGCTCCGGGTGCATCATGCGGGCTGGAGCCGCAGGGATGCAGTCCCTAACACTGCACGAGCCCCATTGTGGGGCTGGGGGCCACAGGACGTGCTCGCCTCCCTGATGGCCACGTGCTTGGGGCTGGCACCTCCATTCCTCAAGGCACTCTGCCCTGTTGCCATGGAGAAGTGTGTCCCTGCCGTGTCCTTGACCGAGGCCACAGCAAGGCCACGGAGAGAGTCGGCTGTGCACTGTCCCCTCTCCCAGCAGGGCCCTGTGAGGCGATTTGTAACCTTCCTGGGGACTGTCCTCTGGGAGCTGTGGCTGTGGTGTCTGAGCCAGCTGAAGGGCTGGGGGACAGGCAAGCGGAGAGCGAGCAGAGGAAAAGCAAAGCTGCAACACACCCGGCTGGGTAAGAGCCTCATGGCCAGAAGTACCCCTGGCACTGGAGGCGATGGGGAAGATGCCATTCCCCTTCCCCCAAGTTCCCGGGACAGGATCTGGGTGAGACTGTGGCATGGCCCGTAGGGCCACAGCCCTTCTCCTGCTCCCATGAGGACAATCCCTGCTGGGGAAGACGAGCTGTGGCAGCCCCGTCAGGCAGCAGCCTGGTGCATCTTGCAGGAGCCACGTCTGACCGCTGTGTACAGCCATACATCGTCAGAGAAAGAGCTACTGTCCAGGGGAGGAAACTGACTGGGTCCTTTGTAGCTGAAGTCATGTGTGCCTTGGTGAGTCCCAGGCTGGTGTGGGCTCTGGTGCCCCACCGGTGCCCGATCCGTGATGGCAGCTGACTTGGTTTTCCTCAGACCTCGGCTCCTACCTCTGGCCAGAGAAGAAAGAAAACCCAGGCTTTTGGCATCCTGTGGCGAAGACCGCCAGATACACGTGTTCCCTGTGAGGTAGGAGAAGAGGCTGTTTTGTGCCCCTTTTCCTCCATCTTTGTGCCTTCACCACAAGCTCCCTGCCTCACTTTCCCCATCTTGCCTATAGTCCTTTCCCCCCCGACCTGCCAGCAGCTTGTAGGCTAGGTGGGAGGAGAGTCAAGCTCAAGGCTCTCCAACAAGCAAGGCTTGAGGTAAAGGTGTTGGCCAAAGCCCAGGCTGTAGTGGGGCTCCTCGTGGTGTTTCCCGGGAGGACCTTTCAACGTGGTGGTGGTATCAGACAGGAATGGGACTATGCGGAGTGACAGTGTAGAAACAGTCTGAGAAAAGAGGCTCCATCTGGTGCCATCATAGACTGAGAAGAGCATGCTCTGCCGAGGCACGTATGGGATGAGGGTTGTGCTACCAACGCCCCGTCAGAGCAGGATGGGTCGTGGGAGTGGGATGGGGCCTGGGATCAAGATTGGAAGCAAGATGGAGGCTGGGATGGAGTGGTCAGGGCAGCCCAAGAGCAGCAGTGAAGGGCAATTGCTGACTGGAGCAGCTGAGGAGGCTGGGGTGAGGGCAGCCCGCAGGGGCAGGAGAGGTTGCTTGTCTGTAGAGTGAGGGTAAGAGAGTGCAGGCACACCCAGGACCATGTAGGGTGCTGATGCAAAACTGGTAGCTCTGGAAATACGTGCCTCTTCCTAAAAAGTCCAGAATGGCCACAAAGGAACCTGTGGGTGACTCAGCAGCTGTGCTTTTAAAGTGCAAGTAGCCTGGGTGCTACGGAAAGTTGGAAGAGAAAAAGGGACCCAAGGAGCAGCTGCCTGGCTCCATAGGAAGCGCTGGGGCTGCCGTGGGGCAGCATGCAGGGTGACGGTGTGCCTTGTGAGGCCTGTTGTGGGGGGGAAAGGGGTGTCATGGGGCAGCATGCAGGGCAATGGGCTATCATGGGGCAGTGTGCGGGATGGTCAGGCTACTGTGGGGCAGCAAGTGGGGCAAAAGAGCTGTGCGGTGCCATGTGGGGAATGAGAGGATTGCTGTGAGTGTCAGGGCTGGCAGCTGCCCCTGGAGTAGAATCTCCTGCAACCCGCGGGTGTTGGGCCCTGCTTGTGGGGGTAGCCCCATCCCCAAAGCGTCGCACCTCCCCCTTTGCTCATCCCAGGGAGCCGCGTGTCATTGCAGTCCCTGATGGCAAGCTGCGAGACACCGAAGCAGACCAGGACGATAGGCCGATGGGGACACCTGGGTGGCACGATGATGGCGACTGCTGAAACGTTCTCCCCTCCTGTCCGCGTAAGAGAAGCATGGTGGTGCCAGGCGCAGCGCCAGCATGTCCCGCTGTGCTGTGGAAGGGCTGGGGGAGTGGGGGGGTGGGCAGCTTTGGGCCCTTGGCAGAGCCCGGAGGGGAGAGTCAGGAGCTCGTGCTACCTAGCCACAAGGGATGGGAGCCTCAGTGGTGGGTGCTGCATAAAAGGGGGGTAACTGGTGGGTTTTTCCTCACTTGTGGAACTGAGAGGGGAGGGATTAAGTCCGGATGTCCTGTGTGGAGCAGAGGAGTAGGTGAAATGAGGGTGTTTTAGGGTTAAAGCTTACTCAGTGCTTTGGGGCAGTGAGGAGGTTTATTTCCAGCTTCCCGGTGTGCCGAGACTGTAATTGTGTTTCTTCTCTGAAAGTGCCATGAAAGATTCTTTCTGACCGACTGACATGACAATTCTAATTTGGCAGACTCTGGAGCCAAGCAGGATGTGGCTCCCAGTCCAGAACCCCAATGTGAAGAACGTAAGCGCTGCTTGCAGTCCTCTATGTCCTCAGCTCTGGGCTGCTCTGCTCCGAAGCTGAGCTTGCGCAGAGCTTGTGTCTGCAGCGATGGTGGCCCGGGGCACCTGTGGGGCACCGAGCTGCCGCTGCCTGAAGCGACATCCTGTCTGCGTAAGAGTAGCGTGCTGGGGCAAGGCATCGGGACGGCGGGTTCCCAGCTGCAACCAAGGAGGGTCTAGGGGAGCAGAGGGAAAGGAGGCACTGGGAGCTGCACAACCCCTGGGGGGATCACGGAGCAGTGAGCCCAGCCATGTAGGGTGTGAGCCACGATACAGGGTGCTGTTGGAAGATGGGGCTTTCTGAGAGGTCCGTAGCTACATCTGGAGCAAAGGATTGGGCTGTATGAGGGTAATTTTGGGGTGGACGTTGATCGGTGAGCAGGTTTTTGCAGAGTGTTCGCTATGGGCAGAGGTCGCTAGCTAATACAAAGGGAGGGTTTCACTCGCATCTCCCCCAGAGGCAAGCAGCACATCATCATTGCAAGGATGAATGTCCCCATGCAAGCGTTTAGGAAAGTCAGGAGTAGAGGGGACTCCCCCAGATGCCGGTGGGAAGGAGGATGTTATGTGCAGGATAGTGGTCCCTTGTCTTGTGCGTGTAGAATGCAGGGGTAAGTAAAAGCCTTAATTTTGATGGGTCCTGCCAGAGATTTGCTTGGAAGATGAGGGATATGCCAACGCACCGCAGGCCACCTGCTGTGCCAAGTCCTGCCCGGAGTCCACAGCCCATGCTGAAGTGGGCAAGGAGCCCAGAGCCATGGGCCTGCTCACCCCTGCCGACTGTCATCGACACCACACCACCACCAGCCCCCGCTTTGGACACTGTTGTCTGCTGGACCCAGGACACCACCGAGAGCCAGGAGAAGCCTTCAACCTCGGTGCAGGTAAAGGGGGTTGCGTGTGTGTCTCGGGCAGGTGGGCGTGCAGCAGTGCCTGGAGGGGACTGGAATGCAGTGGAAGAGACAGGGCCCATCAGCCCAAATGATTGTGGCAAGTGGGGAGGGCAATGGGAGGGGTTTGTGGTGAGTTCTCACAGAGTGGGGGTTTCCTGGGGTTGTTTAGTTGTGATTGTTCTTTGGGGTTATTCGCTGTGATGGGATATGCATGTTGGGAGCTCACAGCAATCTCCGAAAAGGGCCAAAGAAGTCTCCTTCTGACTCACTGTACCAAATATTTCTCCTATTTTAGCTGCTGGAAAGGATGATAACCCCGATGCAATGCCCAGAAGCAGCTGAGAACGAGGTAAGCGTCAATCCTACCATTTGACATCCTTACTCTTGTGCTGCTCTACGTAGGGGTAGCTTACTCAGCCTCTATAGAAGAGGGCAGATTTTTCAGCAGAGCTAAAAAAAAAAAAGACATATAGAAAACAGTGAAAAAAATGGAGCCTCTGTACATAGAGAGCAGGCAAGAGGCAAGACTACCAGCAGTACGGATTGGCAGTTGAGAGAGGGAGATGGCAGGGTGTTGGATGTAGGAAGAGGGCAGGTGGGTGCTGAGGGCACTGTGTCCCGTTTGGCTGTGGAGCCCAAGCAGGCGCTGGTGTGAGTGCTGCTGGGTGCCAGGCTGCCAAGCAGCGTCAGCAGCCACTGGCTGGGATACCTCTGCATCCTCTTCCTTTGCTTTTTTTCAGGTTCAGAAGGAGGCCCCAAGGACCGTGGTGGATCGTCGGACAGAGCAGGATGTTGTGACCCGTGGCATCGGTGCCCAGGTATCGTGAAAGCAGTGATCTGAGTGAGGCCAGAGACCTTGTGAGGAAGGGCTTTGGAGGGTCTGTGATAGAGGGCACATGTCATGGCCTGGTGGGGAGCACGGTGTCGCGTTCAGCTCGTGCAGCAGACCCTGTGAATCAGCGCAGCCATGATCGTGGGGCAGAGAGGGAGATGATGTTGCCTTCTGTCACTGCCGCGCCAAGCAGAGGCATCGTTTGGCCCTCTTGGCAGGCTTGTGGCCGGCTTGTGGTGCATTCGCCCCTTTCCGTGAAGGAGACGTTGCCTTCAGAGCTGCAGCCTGGGCATGCAGCTGCCCTGCTATGCTGCTGAGAAAGGTGTGGGAGAGGCTGTGCTGGTGGCCTGGTATTGGGCGTGGTGTGGGAGCCAGCTGAGCTGTGAGCTGGGGACGTCTGGAGCCAAGGCCTCTGTTGTCCTTGTAAGGCTCTGCAGATGGGATGGTGTGGAAGAGGCAGGCTCTAGAGCGGTGCCCCAAGGGTCAGCGTGGAGGCGGATGGGAGCAGTTTGTGGTGGGACTGCCCTCAAAGGATTTGAGGCTCTTGGGCTATTTGCTTGTTCTTATTTCCTCAAGGCTTTTGCTGCCTTGAGATGGGGTGGGCAGGTTGTAGCTGGGAGCTCACTGCCAATGTCCAAAGGGCCGAAGAAGGCTCCTTCCATCTCATGTGCCAAATACTGCTTTCCAGCCTCTGGAAAGGATTGGAGTGGCAAGCGGAGTCCCCCGAGCAGTGAAGAAAAAGGTAAGCGCCTATCAGAGGTGCCATCCTCCTTGCTCTCGTGCTGCTCTATCTGCACGTGTAGCTTGGGCGGGCTCTGCAGATGAGTGTCTTGGCACAGGTTTGGTAGCAGAGCTGAGAAAACGTGCATACTGAAACGAGTGAGGAAAAGGGAGGCTCTGCCCAGTGTCCGTGTGAGACAGCATGCCAGAGCGAGCACTAGAGCGCGCACTGGCAGAGTGAGCGGTGCCCGTGGGGAAGGGCTGTCTTTGCGGGTGTTGTGGGCAGCGCGTGCCTGACAAGGGGCCTGATCCCTTTGCAGCGTGCCCCTGGAAGGGTGCATGTGTCAGTAGGGCCCTTGTGTGCTGGGCACCCGCAAGGCATCCAGGAGGAATTTGTGTGGTGGGAGGGGACGCACATGCACCCTGAGCAGGAGCTGCATGTCGAGAACCTCCGTGCCGTGTGTGTGGCTTGTCTTGTACCGACAGTGCTGCTGGGGACGCAGCAGCACCTTCCCCTCCCTTCCCTGGTGATGCTCTGGGACAATCTGCCCTTGGTGGCTTTGCAGGCAGTGCGCGGAGGAGCTGCAATGACGGCTGAGGAGGCCCCACGGAGGCTGCCCACATCGCAGCAGTCCGGCTCCCATTGTGCAGAGGAGACGCCAGAGCCGGTGAGGCCTTGGGAGAGGGCAGCCGAGAGTGCTGGCAGCTGTGCTGTGCTGCTGTCCCAGGAAATGGGAGCAGGGTGTCTTGCGCTGTGTAGCTGCAAAAGAGGCCCCCAAGGTGGGCCCAAGTGGTGCCAGCAGAGCGCCAGCATCACAAGGCTGAGAGCTAGTGTTCGCCCCGAAATGTAGAAGGCTGCCTGTGTGTGTGTTTGAGGCATCAAACGCTGTGTGTTGTGCAGAGCACATTGACAGTTGGCGAAGGCAGTGGGAGAGGCCGGAGAGAGATGGGCGAGTGCGTGTTTGATTTTTGCGGGCAGGCTCGTGTGTACTGCTAGGGGATGGTGCCCGGGGACAGGGAGATCTTTCCATAAGGCACCTTTGAGCATTCCTAGCAAAAATGTGGGCTGATGGCCGTCTCAGAGCAGGATAAGGAAGAGACTGCAGAAGGCGGAGGGTGGGGCAGGCTGCAGCAAGTGCATCGGGTTGAGTGGTGTTGTGCAGGAAACAGACGGGGAGCTAAGGAAGGAGCTGCCTTCAGCACAACATGCCGCCGTGCACGTTTGGCCGTAGATGTGCTGGATGTGCAGGGTGTTGGATGTAGGAAGAGGGCAGGTGGGCTGCTAAGGGCACTGTGTCCCATTTGGCTGTGGAGCCCAAGCAGCCGCTGGTGTGAGTGCTGCTGGGTGCCAGGCTGCCAAGCAGCGTCAGCAGCCACTGGCAGTGCCAACAGGGAGCTGGCTGCCATGCTGGGAACAGGCAGGGTGGACACACGGTGATCCAGCGCTTGCGTGCTGAGAGCAGGGAGCTGTGGCTGCAGGGAGCTGGTGCGTATCCGTCGGCCACGGGTGACGGTGGCAGTGGTGGAGACTGCTGTCCGGCAGCTGGCAAGGTGCTGCGCAGCGCGGGGCAGACAGTGCTGTGCATGGGAAGCTGCAGGGAAAGCCCAACCGTTGCAAGCTGGTCTTGAGCGAAAGGAGGAGATGGATGTTACAGCTGAAGTCGCAGCAGAGTTGTGGGATGCCTCTGCTCTGTGGTGCTCTTAGCCCTGTAGAAAAGGGCCTGAGTTGAGATGGGAGGCAGCTCAGCAGTGGGGTGATGCTGCCACTAGGCACCCGTGCCGCCAGGACTAGGGCTGGCTTCACCCCTCTTGCTGCAAGTGCTTCCTTTGCTTTTTTTCAGGTTCAGAAGGAGGCCCCAAGGACCGTGGTGGATCGTCGGACAGAGCAGGATGTTGTGACCCGTGGCATCGGTGCCCAGGTATCGTGAAAGCAGTGATCTGAGGCCAGAGACCTTGTGAGGAAGGGCTTTGGAGGTTCTGTGACTGAGGGCGCATGTCATGGGCTGGTGGGGAGCACGGTGTCGCGTTCAGCTCGTGCAGCAGACCCTGTGAATCAGCGCAGCCATGGTCGTGGGGCAGAGAGGGAGATGATGTTGCCTTCTGTCACTGCCGCGCCAAGCAGAGGCATCGTTTGGCCCTCTTGCCAGGCTTGTGGCCGGCTTGTGGTACATTCGCCCCTTTCCGTGAAGGAGACGTTGCCTTCAGAGCTGCAGCCTGGGCATGCAGCTGCCCCGCTATGCTGCTGAGAAAGGTGTGGGAGAGGCTGTGCTGGTGGCCTGGTATTGGGCGTGGTGTGGGAGCCAGCTGAGCTGTGAGCTGGGGACGTCTGGAGCCAAGGCCTCTGTTGTCCTTGTAAGGCTCTGCAGATGGGATGGTACGGAAGAGGCAGGCCCTAGAGCGGTGCCCCAAGGGTCAGCGTGGAGGCGGATGGGAGCAGTTTGTGGTGGGACTGCCCTCAAAGGATTTGAGGCTCTTGGGCTATTTGCTTGTTCTTATTTCCTCAAGGCTTTTGCTGCCTTGAGATGGGGTGGGCGGGTTGTGGCTGGGAGCTCACTGCCAATGTCCAAAGGGCCGAAGAAGGCTCCTTCCATCTCATGTGCCAAATACTGCTTCCTTTCCAGAGCCTGGAAAGGACTGGAGTGGCAAGCGGAGTCCCCCGAGCAGTGAAGAAAAAGGTAAGCGCCTATCAGAGGTGCCATCCTCCTTGCTCTCGTGCTGCTCTATCTGCACGTGTAGCTTGGGCGGGCTCTGCAGATGAGTGTCTTGGCGCAGGTTTGGTAGCAGAGCTGAGAAAAGGGGCATACTGAAACGAGTGAGGAAAAGGGAGGCTCTGCCCAGTGTCCGTGTGAGACAGCATGCCAGAGCGAGCACTAGAGCGCGCACTGGCAGAGTGAGCGGTGCCCATGGGGAAGGGCTGTCTTTGCGGGTGTTGTGGGCAGCGCGTGCCTGACAAGGGGCCTGATCCCTTTGCAGCGTGCCCCTGGAAGGGTGCATGTGTCAGTAGGGCCCTTGTGTGCTGGGCACCCGCAAGGCATCCAGGAGGAATTTGTGTGGTGAGAGGGGACGCACATGCACCCTGAGCAGGAGCTGCATGTCGAGAACCTCCGTGCCGTGTGTGTGGCTTGTCTTGTACCGCCAGTGCTGCTGGGGAGGCAGCAGCACCTTCCCCTCCCTCCCCTGGTGATGCTCTGGGACAATCTGCCCTTGGTGGCTTTGCAGGCAGTGCGCGGAGGAGCTGCAATGACGGCTGAGGAGGCCCCACGGAGGCTGCCCACATCGCAGCAGTCCGGCTCCCGTTGTGCAGAGGAGACGCCAGAGCCGGTGAGGCCTTGGGAGAGGGCAGCCGAGAGTGCTGGCAGCTGTGCTGTGCTGCTGTCCCAGGAAATGGGAGCAGGCTGCCTTGCGCTGTGTAGCTGCAAAAGAGGCCCCCAAGGTGGGCCCAAGTGGTGCCAGCAGAGCGCCAGCATCACAAGGCTGAGAGCTAGTGTCTGCCCCGAAATGTAGAAGGCCGCCTGTGTGTGTGTTTGAGGCATCAAACGCTGTGTGTTGTGCAGAGCACGTTGACAGTTGGCGAAGGCAGTGGGAGAGGACGGAGAGAGATGGGCGAGTGCGTGTTTGATTTTTGAGGGCAGGCTCGTGTGTACTGCTAGGGGATGGTGCCCGGGGACAGGGAGATCTTTCCGTAAGGCACCTTTGAGCATGCCTAGCAAAAATGTGGGCTGATGGCCGTCTCAGAGCTGGATAAGGAAGAGCCTGCAGAAGGCGGAGGGTGGGGCAGGCTGCAGCAAGTGCATCGGGTTGAGTGGTGTTGTGCAGGAAACAGACGGGGAGCTAAGGAAGGAGCTGCCTTCAGCACAACATGCCGCCGTGCACGTTTGGCCGTAGATGTGCTGGATGTGCAGGGTGTTGGATGTAGGAAGAGGGCAGGTGGGCTGCTAAGGGCACTGTGTCCCATTTGGCTGTGGAGCCCAAGCAGCCGCTGGTGTGAGTGCTGCTGGGTGCCAGGCTGCCAAGCAGCGTCAGCAGCCACTGGCAGTGCCAACAGGGAGCTGGATGCCATGCTGGGAACAGGCAGGGTGGACACACGGTGATCCAGCGCTTGCGTGCTGAGAGCAGGGAGCTGTGGCTGCAGGGAGCTGGTGCGTATCCGTCGGCCACGGGTGACGGTGGCAGTGGTGGAGACTGCTGTCCGGCAGCTGGCAAGGTGCTGCGCAGCGCGGGGCAGACAGTGCTGTGCATGGGAAGCTGCAGGGAAAGCCCAACCGTTGCAAGCTGGTCTTGAGCGAAAGGAGGAGATGGATGTTACAGCTGAAGTCGCAGCAGAGTTGTGGGATGCCTCTGCTCTGTGGTGCTCTTAGCCCTGTAGAAAAGGGCCTGAGTTGAGATGGGAGGCAGCTCAGCAGTGGGGTGATGCTGCCACTAGGCACCCGTGCCGCCAGGACTAGGGCTGGCTTCACCCCTCTTGCTGCAAGTGCTTCCTTTGCTTTTTTTCAGGTTCAGAAGGAGGCCCCAAGGACCGTGGTGGATCGTCGGACAGAGCAGGATGTTGTGACCCGTGGCATCGGTGCCCAGGTATCGTGAAAGCAGTGATCTGAGGCCAGAGACCTTGTGAGGAAGGGCTTTGGAGGTTCTGTGACTGAGGGCGCATGTCATGGGCTGGTGGGGAGCACGGTGTCGCGTTCAGCTCGTGCAGCAGACCCTGTGAATCAGCGCAGCCATGGTCGTGGGGCAGAGAGGGAGATGATGTTGCCTTCTGTCACTGCCGCGCCAAGCAGAGGCATCGTTTGGCCCTCTTGGCAGGCTTGTGGCCGGCTTGTGGTACATTCGCCCCTTTCCGTGAAGGAGACGTTGCCTTCAGAGCTGCAGCCTGGGCATGCAGCTGCCCCGCTATGCTGCTGAGAAAGGTGTGGGAGAGGCTGTGCTGGTGGCCTGGTATTGGGCGTGGTGTGGGAGCCAGCTGAGCTGTGAGCTGGGGACGTCTGGAGCCAAGGCCTCTGTTGTCCTTGTAAGGCTCTGCAGATGGGATGGTACGGAAGAGGCAGGCCCTAGAGCGGTGCCCCAAGGGTCAGCGTGGAGGCGGATGGGAGCAGTTTGTGGTGGGACTGCCCTCAAAGGATTTGAGGCTCTTGGGCTATTTGCTTGTTCTTATTTCCTCAAGGCTTTTGCTGCCTTGAGATGGGGTGGGCGGGTTGTGGCTGGGAGCTCACTGCCAATGTCCAAAGGGCCGAAGAAGGCTCCTTCCATCTCATGTGCCAAATACTGCTTCCTTTCCAGAGCCTGGAAAGGACTGGAGTGGCAAGCGGAGTCCCCCGAGCAGTGAAGAAAAAGGTAAGCGCCTATCAGAGGTGCCATCCTCCTTGCTCTCGTGCTGCTCTATCTGCACGTGTAGCTTGGGCGGGCTCTGCAGATGAGTGTCTTGGCGCAGGTTTGGTAGCAGAGCTGAGAAAAGGGGCATACTGAAACGAGTGAGGAAAAGGGAGGCTCTGCCCAGTGTCCGTGTGAGACAGCATGCCAGAGCGAGCACTAGAGCGCGCACTGGCAGAGTGAGCGGTGCCCATGGGGAAGGGCTGTCTTTGCGGGTGTTGTGGGCAGCGCGTGCCTGACAAGGGGCCTGATCCCTTTGCAGCGTGCCCCTGGAAGGGTGCATGTGTCAGTAGGGCCCTTGTGTGCTGGGCACCCGCAAGGCATCCAGGAGGAATTTGTGTGGTGAGAGGGGACGCACATGCACCCTGAGCAGGAGCTGCATGTCGAGAACCTCCGTGCCGTGTGTGTGGCTTGTCTTGTACCGCCAGTGCTGCTGGGGAGGCAGCAGCACCTTCCCCTCCCTCCCCTGGTGATGCTCTGGGACAATCTGCCCTTGGTGGCTTTGCAGGCAGTGCGCGGAGGAGCTGCAATGACGTCTGAGGAGGCCCCACGGAGGCTGCCCACATCGCAGCAGTCCGGCTCTCGTTGTGCAGAGGAGACGCCAGAGCCGGTGAGGCCTTGGGAGAGGGCAGCCGAGAGTGCTGGCAGCTGTGCTGTGCTGCTGTCCCAGGAAATGGGAGCAGGGTGTCTTGCGCTGTGTAGCTGCAAAAGAGGCCCCCAAGGTGGGCACAAGTGGTGCCAGCAGAGCGCCAGCATCACAAGGCTGAGAGCTAGTGTCCGCCCCGAAATGTAGAAGGCCGCCTGTGTGTGTGTTTGAGGCATCAAACGCTGTGTGTTGTGCAGAGCACGTTGACAGTTGGCGAAGGCAGTGGGAGAGGACGGAGAGAGATGGGCGAGTGCGTGTTTGATTTTTGAGGGCAGGCTCGTGTGTACTGCTAGGGGATGGTGCCCGGGGACAGGGAGATCTTTCCGTAAGGCACCTTTGAGCATGCCTAGCAAAAATGTGGGCTGATGGCCGTCTCAGAGCTGGATAAGGAAGAGACTGCAGAAGGCGGAGGGTGGGGCAGGCTGCAGCAAGTGCATCGGGTTGAGTGGTGTTGTGCAGGAAACAGACGGGGAGCTAAGGAAGGAGCTGCCTTCAGCACAACGTGCCGCCGTGCACGTTTGGCCGTAGATGTGCTGGATGTGCAGGGTGTTGGATGTAGGAAGAGGGCAGGTGGGCTGCTAAGGGCACTGTGTCCCATTTGGCTGTGGAGCCCAAGCAGCCGCTGGTGTGAGTGCTGCTGGGTGCCAGGCTGCCAAGCAGCGTCAGCAGCCACTGGCAGTGCCAACAGGGAGCTGGATGCCATGCTGGGAACAGGCAGGGTGGACACACGGTGATCCAGCGCTTGCGTGCTGAGAGCAGGGAGCTGTGGCTGCAGGGAGCTGGTGCGTATCCGTCGGCCACGGGTGACGGTGGCAGTGGTGGAGACTGCTGTCCGGCAGCTGGCAAGGTGCTGCGCAGCGCGGGGCAGACAGTGCTGTGCATGGGAAGCTGCAGGGAAAGCCCAACCGTTGCAAGCTGGTCTTGAGCGAAAGGAGGAGATGGATGTTACAGCTGAAGTCGCAGCAGAGTTGTGGGATGCCTCTGCTCTGTGGTGCTCTTAGCCCTGTAGAAAAGGGCCTGAGTTGAGATGGGAGGCAGCTCAGCAGTGGGGTGATGCTGCCACTAGGCACCCGTGCCGCCAGGATTAGGGCTGGCTTCACCCCTCTTGCTGCAAGTGCTTCCTTTGCTTTTTTTCAGGTTCAGAAGGAGGCCCCAAGGACCGTGGTGGATCGTCGGACAGAGCAGGATGTTGTGACCCGTGGCATCGGTGCCCAGGTATCGTGAAAGCAGTGATCTGAGGCCAGAGACCTTGTGAGGAAGGGCTTTGGAGGTTCTGTGACAGAGGGCGCATGTCATGGGCTGGTGGGGAGCACGGTGTCGCGTTCAGCTCGTGCAGCAGACCCTGTGAATCAGCGCAGCCATGGTCGTGGGGCAGAGAGGGAGATGATGTTGCCTTCTGTCACTGCCGCGCCAAGCAGAGGCATCGTTTGGCCCTCTTGGCAGGCTTGTGGCCGGCTTGTGGTACATTCGCCCCTTTCCGTGAAGGAGACGTTGCCTTCAGAGCTGCAGCCTGGGCATGCAGCTGCCCCGCTATGCTGCTGAGAAAGGTGTGGGAGAGGCTGTGCTGGTGGCCTGGTATTGGGCGTGGTGTGGGAGCCAGCTGAGCTGTGAGCTGGGGACGTCTGGAGCCAAGGCCTCTGTTGTCCTTGTAAGGCTCTGCAGATGGGATGGTACGGAAGAGGCAGGCCCTAGAGCGGTGCCCCAAGGGTCAGCGTGGAGGCGGATGGGAGCAGTTTGTGGTGGGACTGCCCTCAAAGGATTTGAGGCTCTTGGGCTATTTGCTTGTTCTTATTTCCTCAAGGCTTTTGCTGCCTTGAGATGGGGTGGGCGGGTTGTGGCTGGGAGCTCACTGCCAATGTCCAAAGGGCCGAAGAAGGCTCCTTCCATCTCATGTGCCAAATACTGCTTCCTTTCCAGAGCCTGGAAAGGACTGGAGTGGCAAGCAGAGTCCCCCGAGCAGTGAAGAAAAAGGTAAGCGCCTATCAGAGGTGCCATCCTCCTTGCTCTCGTGCTGCTCTATCTGCACGTGTAGCTTGGGCGGGCTCTGCAGATGAGTGTCTTGGCGCAGGTTTGGTAGCAGAGCTGAGAAAAGGGGCATACTGAAACGAGTGAGGAAAAGGGAGGCTCTGCCCAGTGTCCGTGTGAGACAGCATGCCAGAGCGAGCACTAGAGCGCGCACTGGCAGAGTGAGCGGTGCCCATGGGGAAGGGCTGTCTTTGCGGGTGTTGTGGGCAGCGCGTGCCTGACAAGGGGCCTGATCCCTTTGCAGCGTGCCCCTGGAAGGGTGCATGTGTCAGTAGGGCCCTTGTGTGCTGGGCACCCGCAAGGCATCCAGGAGGAATTTGTGTGGTGAGAGGGGACGCACATGCACCCTGAGCAGGAGCTGCATGTCGAGAACCTCCGTGCCGTGTGTGTGGCTTGTCTTGTACCGCCAGTGCTGCTGGGGAGGCAGCAGCACCTTCCCCTCCCTCCCCTGGTGATGCTCTGGGACAATCTGCCCTTGGTGGCTTTGCAGGCAGTGCGCGGAGGAGCTGCAATGACGGCTGAGGAGGCCCCACGGAGGCTGCCCACATCGCAGCAGTCCGGCTCCCGTTGTGCAGAGGAGACGCCAGAGCCGGTGAGGCCTTGGGAGAGGGCAGCCGAGAGTGCTGGCAGCTGTGCTGTGCTGCTGTCCCAGGAAATGGGAGCAGGGTGTCTTGCGCTGTGTAGCTGCAAAAGAGGCCCCCAAGGTGGGCACAAGTGGTGCCAGCAGAGCGCCAGCATCACAAGGCTGAGAGCTAGTGTCCGCCCCGAAATGTAGAAGGCCGCCTGTGTGTGTGTTTGAGGCATCAAACGCTGTGTGTTGTGCAGAGCACGTTGACAGTTGGCGAAGGCAGTGGGAGAGGACGGAGAGAGATGGGCGAGTGCGTGTTTGATTTTTGAGGGCAGGCTCGTGTGTACTGCTAGGGGATGGTGCCCGGGGACAGGGAGATCTTTCCGTAAGGCACCTTTGAGCATGCCTAGCAAAAATGTGGGCTGATGGCCGTCTCAGAGCTGGATAAGGAAGAGACTGCAGAAGGCGGAGGGTGGGGCAGGCTGCAGCAAGTGCATCGGGTTGAGTGGTGTTGTGCAGGAAACAGACGGGGAGCTAAGGAAGGAGCTGCCTTCAGCACAACGTGCCGCCGTGCACGTTTGGCCGTAGATGTGCTGGATGTGCAGGGTGTTGGATGTAGGAAGAGGGCAGGTGGGCTGCTAAGGGCACTGTGTCCCATTTGGCTGTGGAGCCCAAGCAGCCGCTGGTGTGAGTGCTGCTGGGTGCCAGGCTGCCAAGCAGCGTCAGCAGCCACTGGCAGTGCCAACAGGGAGCTGGATGCCATGCTGGGAACAGGCAGGGTGGACACACGGTGATCCAGCGCTTGCGTGCTGAGAGCAGGGAGCTGTGGCTGCAGGGAGCTGGTGCGTATCCGTCGGCCACGGGTGACGGTGGCAGTGGTGGAGACTGCTGTCCGGCAGCTGGCAAGGTGCTGCGCAGCGCGGGGCAGACAGTGCTGTGCATGGGAAGCTGCAGGGAAAGCCCAACCGTTGCAAGCTGGTCTTGAGCGAAAGGAGGAGATGGATGTTACAGCTGAAGTCGCAGCAGAGTTGTGGGATGCCTCTGCTCTGTGGTGCTCTTAGCCCTGTAGAAAAGGGCCTGAGTTGAGATGGGAGGCAGCTCAGCAGTGGGGTGATGCTGCCACTAGGCACCCGTGCCGCCAGGATTAGGGCTGGCTTCACCCCTCTTGCTGCAAGTGCTTCCTTTGCTTTTTTTCAGGTTCAGAAGGAGGCCCCAAGGACCGTGGTGGATCGTCGGACAGAGCAGGATGTTGTGACCCGTGGCATCGGTGCCCAGGTATCGTGAAAGCAGTGATCTGAGGCCAGAGACCTTGTGAGGAAGGGCTTTGGAGGGTCTGTGACTGAGGGCGCATGTCATGGGCTGGTGGGGAGCACGGTGTCGCGTTCAGCTCGTGCAGCAGACCCTGTGAATCAGCGCAGCCATGGTCGTGGGGCAGAGAGGGAGATGATGTTGCCTTCTGTCACTGCCGCGCCAAGCAGAGGCATCGTTTGGCCCTCTTGCCAGGCTTGTGGCCGGCTTGTGGTACATTCGCCCCTTTCCGTGAAGGAGACGTTGCCTTCAGAGCTGCAGCCTGGGCATGCAGCTGCCCCGCTATGCTGCTGAGAAAGGTGTGGGAGAGGCTGTGCTGGTGGCCTGGTATTGGGCGTGGTGTGGGAGCCAGCTGAGCTGTGAGCTGGGGACGTCTGGAGCCAAGGCCTCTGTTGTCCTTGTAAGGCTCTGCAGATGGGATGGTACGGAAGAGGCAGGCCCTAGAGCGGTGCCCCAAGGGTCAGCGTGGAGGCGGATGGGAGCAGTTTGTGGTGGGACTGCCCTCAAAGGATTTGAGGCTCTTGGGCTATTTGCTTGTTCTTATTTCCTCAAGGCTTTTGCTGCCTTGAGATGGGGTGGGCGGGTTGTGGCTGGGAGCTCACTGCCAATGTCCAAAGGGCCGAAGAAGGCTCCTTCCATCTCATGTGCCAAATACTGCTTCCTTTCCAGAGCCTGGAAAGGACTGGAGTGGCAAGCGGAGTCCCCCGAGCAGTGAAGAAAAAGGTAAGCGCCTATCAGAGGTGCCATCCTCCTTGCTCTCGTGCTGCTCTATCTGCACGTGTAGCTTGGGCGGGCTCTGCAGATGAGTGTCTTGGCGCAGGTTTGGTAGCAGAGCTGAGAAAAGGGGCATACTGAAACGAGTGAGGAAAAGGGAGGCTCTGCCCAGTGTCCGTGTGAGACAGCATGCCAGAGCGAGCACTAGAGCGCGCACTGGCAGAGTGAGCGGTGCCCATGGGGAAGGGCTGTCTTTGCGGGTGTTGTGGGCAGCGCGTGCCTGACAAGGGGCCTGATCCCTTTGCAGCGTGCCCCTGGAAGGGTGCATGTGTCAGTAGGGCCCTTGTGTGCTGGGCACCCGCAAGGCATCCAGGAGGAATTTGTGTGGTGAGAGGGGACGCACATGCACCCTGAGCAGGAGCTGCATGTCGAGAACCTCCGTGCCGTGTGTGTGGCTTGTCTTGTACCGCCAGTGCTGCTGGGGAGGCAGCAGCACCTTCCCCTCCCTCCCCTGGTGATGCTCTGGGACAATCTGCCCTTGGTGGCTTTGCAGGCAGTGCGCGGAGGAGCTGCAATGACGGCTGAGGAGGCCCCACGGAGGCTGCCCACATCGCAGCAGTCCGGCTCCCGTTGTGCAGAGGAGACGCCAGAGCCGGTGAGGCCTTGGGAGAGGGCAGCCGAGAGTGCTGGCAGCTGTGCTGTGCTGCTGTCCCAGGAAATGGGAGCAGGGTGTCTTGCGCTGTGTAGCTGCAAAAGAGGCCCCCAAGGTGGGCACAAGTGGTGCCAGCAGAGCGCCAGCATCACAAGGCTGAGAGCTAGTGTCCGCCCCGAAATGTAGAAGGCCGCCTGTGTGTGTGTTTGAGGCATCAAACGCTGTGTGTTGTGCAGAGCACGTTGACAGTTGGCGAAGGCAGTGGGAGAGGACGGAGAGAGATGGGCGAGTGCGTGTTTGATTTTTGAGGGCAGGCTCGTGTGTACTGCTAGGGGATGGTGCCCGGGGACAGGGAGATCTTTCCGTAAGGCACCTTTGAGCATGCCTAGCAAAAATGTGGGCTGATGGCCGTCTCAGAGCTGGATAAGGAAGAGACTGCAGAAGGCGGAGGGTGGGGCAGGCTGCAGCAAGTGCATCGGGTTGAGTGGTGTTGTGCAGGAAACAGACGGGGAGCTAAGGAAGGAGCTGCCTTCAGCACAACGTGCCGCCGTGCACGTTTGGCCGTAGATGTGCTGGATGTGCAGGGTGTTGGATGTAGGAAGAGGGCAGGTGGGCTGCTAAGGGCACTGTGTCCCATTTGGCTGTGGAGCCCAAGCAGCCGCTGGTGTGAGTGCTGCTGGGTGCCAGGCTGCCAAGCAGCGTCAGCAGCCACTGGCAGTGCCAACAGGGAGCTGGATGCCATGCTGGGAACAGGCAGGGTGGACACACGGTGATCCAGCGCTTGCGTGCTGAGAGCAGGGAGCTGTGGCTGCAGGCAGCTGGTGCGTATCCGTCGGCCACGGGTGACGGTGGCAGTGGTGGAGACTGCTGTCCGGCAGCTGGCAAGGTGCTGCGCAGCGCGGGGCAGACAGTGCTGTGCATGGGAAGCTGCAGGGAAAGCCCAACCGTTGCAAGCTGGTCTTGAGCGAAAGGAGGAGATGGATGTTACAGCTGAAGTCGCAGCAGAGTTGTGGGATGCCTCTGCTCTGTGGTGCTCTTAGCCCTGTAGAAAAGGGCCTGAGTTGAGATGGGAGGCAGCTCAGCAGTGGGGTGATGCTGCCACTAGGCACCCGTGCCGCCAGGATTAGGGCTGGCTTCACCCCTCTTGCTGCAAGTGCTTCCTTTGCTTTTTTTCAGGTTCAGAAGGAGGCCCCAAGGACCGTGGTGGATCGTCGGACAGAGCAGGATGTTGTGACCCGTGGCATCGGTGCCCAGGTATCGTGAAAGCAGTGATCTGAGGCCAGAGACCTTGTGAGGAAGGGCTTTGGAGGGTCTGTGACTGAGGGCGCATGTCATGGGCTGGTGGGGAGCACGGTGTCGCGTTCAGCTCGTGCAGCAGACCCTGTGAATCAGCGCAGCCATGGTCGTGGGGCAGAGAGGGAGATGATGTTGCCTTCTGTCACTGCCGCGCCAAGCAGAGGCATCGTTTGGCCCTCTTGCCAGGCTTGTGGCCGGCTTGTGGTACATTCGCCCCTTTCCGTGAAGGAGACGTTGCCTTCAGAGCTGCAGCCTGGGCATGCAGCTGCCCCGCTATGCTGCTGAGAAAGGTGTGGGAGAGGCTGTGCTGGTGGCCTGGTATTGGGCGTGGTGTGGGAGCCAGCTGAGCTGTGAGCTGGGGACGTCTGGAGCCAAGGCCTCTGTTGTCCTTGTAAGGCTCTGCAGATGGGATGGTACGGAAGAGGCAGGCCCTAGAGCGGTGCCCCAAGGGTCAGCGTGGAGGCGGATGGGAGCAGTTTGTGGTGGGACTGCCCTCAAAGGATTTGAGGCTCTTGGGCTATTTGCTTGTTCTTATTTCCTCAAGGCTTTTGCTGCCTTGAGATGGGGTGGGCGGGTTGTGGCTGGGAGCTCACTGCCAATGTCCAAAGGGCCGAAGAAGGCTCCTTCCATCTCATGTGCCAAATACTGCTTCCTTTCCAGAGCCTGGAAAGGACTGGAGTGGCAAGCGGAGTCCCCCGAGCAGTGAAGAAAAAGGTAAGCGCCTATCAGAGGTGCCATCCTCCTTGCTCTCGTGCTGCTCTATCTGCACGTGTAGCTTGGGCGGGCTCTGCAGATGAGTGTCTTGGCGCAGGTTTGGTAGCAGAGCTGAGAAAAGGGGCATACTGAAACGAGTGAGGAAAAGGGAGGCTCTGCCCAGTGTCCGTGTGAGACAGCATGCCAGAGCGAGCACTAGAGCGCGCACTGGCAGAGTGAGCGGTGCCCATGGGGAAGGGCTGTCTTTGCGGGTGTTGTGGGCAGCGCGTGCCTGACAAGGGGCCTGATCCCTTTGCAGCGTGCCCCTGGAAGGGTGCATGTGTCAGTAGGGCCCTTGTGTGCTGGGCACCCGCAAGGCATCCAGGAGGAATTTGTGTGGTGAGAGGGGACGCACATGCACCCTGAGCAGGAGCTGCATGTCGAGAACCTCCGTGCCGTGTGTGTGGCTTGTCTTGTACCGCCAGTGCTGCTGGGGAGGCAGCAGCACCTTCCCCTCCCTCCCCTGGTGATGCTCTGGGACAATCTGCCCTTGGTGGCTTTGCAGGCAGTGCGCGGAGGAGCTGCAATGACGGCTGAGGAGGCCCCACGGAGGCTGCCCACATCGCAGCAGTCCGGCTCCCGTTGTGCAGAGGAGACGCCAGAGCCGGTGAGGCCTTGGGAGAGGGCAGCCGAGAGTGCTGGCAGCTGTGCTGTGCTGCTGTCCCAGGAAATGGGAGCAGGGTGTCTTGCGCTGTGTAGCTGCAAAAGAGGCCCCCAAGGTGGGCACAAGTGGTGCCAGCAGAGCGCCAGCATCACAAGGCTGAGAGCTAGTGTCCGCCCCGAAATGTAGAAGGCCGCCTGTGTGTGTGTTTGAGGCATCAAACGCTGTGTGTTGTGCAGAGCACGTTGACAGTTGGCGAAGGCAGTGGGAGAGGACGGAGAGAGATGGGCGAGTGCGTGTTTGATTTTTGAGGGCAGGCTCGTGTGTACTGCTAGGGGATGGTGCCCGGGGACAGGGAGATCTTTCCGTAAGGCACCTTTGAGCATGCCTAGCAAAAATGTGGGCTGATGGCCGTCTCAGAGCTGGATAAGGAAGAGACTGCAGAAGGCGGAGGGTGGGGCAGGCTGCAGCAAGTGCATCGGGTTGAGTGGTGTTGTGCAGGAAACAGACGGGGAGCTAAGGAAGGAGCTGCCTTCAGCACAACGTGCCGCCGTGCACGTTTGGCCGTAGATGTGCTGGATGTGCAGGGTGTTGGATGTAGGAAGAGGGCAGGTGGGCTGCTAAGGGCACTGTGTCCCATTTGGCTGTGGAGCCCAAGCAGCCGCTGGTGTGAGTGCTGCTGGGTGCCAGGCTGCCAAGCAGCGTCAGCAGCCACTGGCAGTGCCAACAGGGAGCTGGCTGCCATGCTGGGAACAGGCAGGGTGGACACACGGTGATCCAGCGCTTGCGTGCTGAGAGCAGGGAGCTGTGGCTGCAGGCAGCTGGTGCGTATCCGTCGGCCACGGGTGACGGTGGCAGTGGTGGAGACTGCTGTCCGGCAGCTGGCAAGGTGCTGCGCAGCGCGGGGCAGACAGTGCTGTGCATGGGAAGCTGCAGGGAAAGCCCAACCGTTGCAAGCTGGTCTTGAGCGAAAGGAGGAGATGGATGTTACAGCTGAAGTCGCAGCAGAGTTGTGGGATGCCTCTGCTCTGTGGTGCTCTTAGCCCTGTAGAAAAGGGCCTGAGTTGAGATGGGAGGCAGCTCAGCAGTGGGGTGATGCTGCCACTAGGCACCCGTGCCGCCAGGATTAGGGCTGGCTTCACCCCTCTTGCTGCAAGTGCTTCCTTTGCTTTTTTTCAGGTTCAGAAGGAGGCCCCAAGGACCGTGGTGGATCGTCGGACAGAGCAGGATGTTGTGACCCGTGGCATCGGTGCCCAGGTATCGTGAAAGCAGTGATCTGAGGCCAGAGACCTTGTGAGGAAGGGCTTTGGAGGTTCTGTGACTGAGGGCGCATGTCATGGGCTGGTGGGGAGCACGGTGTCGCGTTCAGCTCGTGCAGCAGACCCTGTGAATCAGCGCAGCCATGGTCGTGGGGCAGAGAGGGAGATGATGTTGCCTTCTGTCACTGCCGCGCCAAGCAGAGGCATCGTTTGGCCCTCTTGCCAGGCTTGTGGCCGGCTTGTGGTACATTCGCCCCTTTCCGTGAAGGAGACGTTGCCTTCAGAGCTGCAGCCTGGGCATGCAGCTGCCCCGCTATGCTGCTGAGAAAGGTGTGGGAGAGGCTGTGCTGGTGGCCTGGTATTGGGCGTGGTGTGGGAGCCAGCTGAGCTGTGAGCTGGGGACGTCTGGAGCCAAGGCCTCTGTTGTCCTTGTAAGGCTCTGCAGATGGGATGGTACGGAAGAGGCAGGCCCTAGAGCGGTGCCCCAAGGGTCAGCGTGGAGGCGGATGGGAGCAGTTTGTGGTGGGACTGCCCTCAAAGGATTTGAGGCTCTTGGGCTATTTGCTTGTTCTTATTTCCTCAAGGCTTTTGCTGCCTTGAGATGGGGTGGGCGGGTTGTGGCTGGGAGCTCACTGCCAATGTCCAAAGGGCCGAAGAAGGCTCCTTCCATCTCATGTGCCAAATACTGCTTCCTTTCCAGAGCCTGGAAAGGACTGGAGTGGCAAGCGGAGTCCCCCGAGCAGTGAAGAAAAAGGTAAGCGCCTATCAGAGGTGCCATCCTCCTTGCTCTCGTGCTGCTCTATCTGCACGTGTAGCTTGGGCGGGCTCTGCAGATGAGTGTCTTGGCGCAGGTTTGGTAGCAGAGCTGAGAAAAGGGGCATACTGAAACGAGTGAGGAAAAGGGAGGCTCTGCCCAGTGTCCGTGTGAGACAGCATGCCAGAGCGAGCACTAGAGCGCGCACTGGCAGAGTGAGCGGTGCCCATGGGGAAGGGCTGTCTTTGCGGGTGTTGTGGGCAGCGCGTGCCTGACAAGGGGCCTGATCCCTTTGCAGCGTGCCCCTGGAAGGGTGCATGTGTCAGTAGGGCCCTTGTGTGCTGGGCACCCGCAAGGCATCCAGGAGGAATTTGTGTGGTGAGAGGGGACGCACATGCACCCTGAGCAGGAGCTGCATGTCGAGAACCTCCGTGCCGTGTGTGTGGCTTGTCTTGTACCGCCAGTGCTGCTGGGGAGGCAGCAGCACCTTCCCCTCCCTCCCCTGGTGATGCTCTGGGACAATCTGCCCTTGGTGGCTTTGCAGGCAGTGCGCGGAGGAGCTGCAATGACGGCTGAGGAGGCCCCACGGAGGCTGCCCACATCGCAGCAGTCCGGCTCCCGTTGTGCAGAGGAGACGCCAGAGCCGGTGAGGCCTTGGGAGAGGGCAGCCGAGAGTGCTGGCAGCTGTGCTGTGCTGCTGTCCCAGGAAATGGGAGCAGGGTGTCTTGCGCTGTGTAGCTGCAAAAGAGGCCCCCAAGGTGGGCACAAGTGGTGCCAGCAGAGCGCCAGCATCACAAGGCTGAGAGCTAGTGTCCGCCCCGAAATGTAGAAGGCCGCCTGTGTGTGTGTTTGAGGCATCAAACGCTGTGTGTTGTGCAGAGCACGTTGACAGTTGGCGAAGGCAGTGGGAGAGGACGGAGAGAGATGGGCGAGTGCGTGTTTGATTTTTGCGGGCAGGCTCGTGTGTACTGCTAGGGGATGGTGCCCGGGGACAGGGAGATCTTTCCGTAAGGCACCTTTGAGCATGCCTAGCAAAAATGTGGGCTGATGGCCGTCTCAGAGCTGGATAAGGAAGAGACTGCAGAAGGCGGAGGGTGGGGCAGGCTGCAGCAAGTGCATCGGGTTGAGTGGTGTTGTGCAGGAAACAGACGGGGAGCTAAGGAAGGAGCTGCCTTCAGCACAACATGCCGCCGTGCACGTTTGGCCGTAGATGTGCTGGATGTGCAGGGTGTTGGATGTAGGAAGAGGGCAGGTGGGCTGCTAAGGGCACTGTGTCCCATTTGGCTGTGGAGCCCAAGCAGCCGCTGGTGTGAGTGCTGCTGGGTGCCAGGCTGCCAAGCAGCGTCAGCAGCCACTGGCAGTGCCAACAGGGAGCTGGCTGCCATGCTGGGAACAGGCAGGGTGGACACACGGTGATCCAGCGCTTGCGTGCTGAGAGCAGGGAGCTGTGGCTGCAGGCAGCTGGTGCGTATCCGTCGGCCACGGGTGACGGTGGCAGTGGTGGAGACTGCTGTCCGGCAGCTGGCAAGGTGCTGCGCAGCGCGGGGCAGACAGTGCTGTGCATGGGAAGCTGCAGGGAAAGCCCAACCGTTGCAAGCTGGTCTTGAGCGAAAGGAGGAGATGGATGTTACAGCTGAAGTCGCAGCAGAGTTGTGGGATGCCTCTGCTCTGTGGTGCTCTTAGCCCTGTAGAAAAGGGCCTGAGTTGAGATGGGAGGCAGCTCAGCAGTGGGGTGATGCTGCCACTAGGCACCCGTGCCGCCAGGATTAGGGCTGGCTTCACCCCTCTTGCTGCAAGTGCTTCCTTTGCTTTTTTTCAGGTTCAGAAGGAGGCCCCAAGGACCGTGGTGGATCGTCGGACAGAGCAGGATGTTGTGACCCGTGGCATCGGTGCCCAGGTATCGTGAAAGCAGTGATCTGAGGCCAGAGACCTTGTGAGGAAGGGCTTTGGAGGTTCTGTGACTGAGGGCGCATGTCATGGGCTGGTGGGGAGCACGGTGTCGCGTTCAGCTCGTGCAGCAGACCCTGTGAATCAGCGCAGCCATGGTCGTGGGGCAGAGAGGGAGATGATGTTGCCTTCTGTCACTGCCGCGCCAAGCAGAGGCATCGTTTGGCCCTCTTGGCAGGCTTGTGGCCGGCTTGTGGTACATTCGCCCCTTTCCGTGAAGGAGACGTTGCCTTCAGAGCTGCAGCCTGGGCATGCAGCTGCCCCGCTATGCTGCTGAGAAAGGTGTGGGAGAGGCTGTGCTGGTGGCCTGGTATTGGGCGTGGTGTGGGAGCCAGCTGAGCTGTGAGCTGGGGACGTCTGGAGCCAAGGCCTCTGTTGTCCTTGTAAGGCTCTGCAGATGGGATGGTACGGAAGAGGCAGGCCCTAGAGCGGTGCCCCAAGGGTCAGCGTGGAGGCGGATGGGAGCAGTTTGTGGTGGGACTGCCCTCAAAGGATTTGAGGCTCTTGGGCTATTTGCTTGTTCTTATTTCCTCAAGGCTTTTGCTGCCTTGAGATGGGGTGGGCGGGTTGTGGCTGGGAGCTCACTGCCAATGTCCAAAGGGCCGAAGAAGGCTCCTTCCATCTCATGTGCCAAATACTGCTTCCTTTCCAGAGCCTGGAAAGGACTGGAGTGGCAAGCGGAGTCCCCCGAGCAGTGAAGAAAAAGGTAAGCGCCTATCAGAGGTGCCATCCTCCTTGCTCTCGTGCTGCTCTATCTGCACGTGTAGCTTGGGCGGGCTCTGCAGATGAGTGTCTTGGCGCAGGTTTGGTAGCAGAGCTGAGAAAAGGGGCATACTGAAACGAGTGAGGAAAAGGGAGGCTCTGCCCAGTGTCCGTGTGAGACAGCATGCCAGAGCGAGCACTAGAGCGCGCACTGGCAGAGTGAGCGGTGCCCATGGGGAAGGGCTGTCTTTGCGGGTGTTGTGGGCAGCGCGTGCCTGACAAGGGGCCTGATCCCTTTGCAGCGTGCCCCTGGAAGGGTGCATGTGTCAGTAGGGCCCTTGTGTGCTGGGCACCCGCAAGGCATCCAGGAGGAATTTGTGTGGTGAGAGGGGACGCACATGCACCCTGAGCAGGAGCTGCATGTCGAGAACCTCCGTGCCGTGTGTGTGGCTTGTCTTGTACCGCCAGTGCTGCTGGGGAGGCAGCAGCACCTTCCCCTCCCTCCCCTGGTGATGCTCTGGGACAATCTGCCCTTGGTGGCTTTGCAGGCAGTGCGCGGAGGAGCTGCAATGACGGCTGAGGAGGCCCCACGGAGGCTGCCCACATCGCAGCAGTCCGGCTCCCGTTGTGCAGAGGAGACGCCAGAGCCGGTGAGGCCTTGGGAGAGGGCAGCCGAGAGTGCTGGCAGCTGTGCTGTGCTGCTGTCCCAGGAAATGGGAGCAGGCTGCCTTGCGCTGTGTAGCTGCAAAAGAGGCCCCCAAGGTGGGCCCAAGTGGTGCCAGCAGAGCGCCAGCATCACAAGGCTGAGAGCTAGTGTCTGCCCCGAAATGTAGAAGGCCGCCTGTGTGTGTGTTTGAGGCATCAAACGCTGTGTGTTGTGCAGAGCACGTTGACAGTTGGCGAAGGCAGTGGGAGAGGACGGAGAGAGATGGGCGAGTGCGTGTTTGATTTTTGAGGGCAGGCTCGTGTGTACTGCTAGGGGATGGTGCCCGGGGACAGGGAGATCTTTCCGTAAGGCACCTTTGAGCATGCCTAGCAAAAATGTGGGCTGATGGCCGTCTCAGAGCTGGATAAGGAAGAGCCTGCAGAAGGCGGAGGGTGGGGCAGGCTGCAGCAAGTGCATCGGGTTGAGTGGTGTTGTGCAGGAAACAGACGGGGAGCTAAGGAAGGAGCTGCCTTCAGCACAACATGCCGCCGTGCACGTTTGGCCGTAGATGTGCTGGATGTGCAGGGTGTTGGATGTAGGAAGAGGGCAGGTGGGCTGCTAAGGGCACTGTGTCCCATTTGGCTGTGGAGCCCAAGCAGCCGCTGGTGTGAGTGCTGCTGGGTGCCAGGCTGCCAAGCAGCGTCAGCAGCCACTGGCAGTGCCAACAGGGAGCTGGATGCCATGCTGGGAACAGGCAGGGTGGACACACGGTGATCCAGCGCTTGCGTGCTGAGAGCAGGGAGCTGTGGCTGCAGGCAGCTGGTGCGTATCCGTCGGCCACGGGTGACGGTGGCAGTGGTGGAGACTGCTGTCCGGCAGCTGGCAAGGTGCTGCGCAGCGCGGGGCAGACAGTGCTGTGCATGGGAAGCTGCAGGGAAAGCCCAACCGTTGCAAGCTGGTCTTGAGCGAAAGGAGGAGATGGATGTTACAGCTGAAGTCGCAGCAGAGTTGTGGGATGCCTCTGCTCTGTGGTGCTCTTAGCCCTGTAGAAAAGGGCCTGAGTTGAGATGGGAGGCAGCTCAGCAGTGGGGTGATGCTGCCACTAGGCACCCGTGCCGCCAGGACTAGGGCTGGCTTCACCCCTCTTGCTGCAAGTGCTTCCTTTGCTTTTTTTCAGGTTCAGAAGGAGGCCCCAAGGACCGTGGTGGATCGTCGGACAGAGCAGAATGTTGTGACCCGTGGCATCGGTGCCCAGGTATCGTGAAAGCAGTGATCTGAGGCCAGAGACCTTGTGAGGAAGGGCTTTGGAGGTTCTGTGACTGAGGGCGCATGTCATGGGCTGGTGGGGAGCACGGTGTCGCGTTCAGCTCGTGCAGCAGACCCTGTGAATCAGCGCAGCCATGGTCGTGGGGCAGAGAGGGAGATGATGTTGCCTTCTGTCACTGCCGCGCCAAGCAGAGGCATCGTTTGGCCCTCTTGCCAGGCTTGTGGCCGGCTTGTGGTACATTCGCCCCTTTCCGTGAAGGAGACGTTGCCTTCAGAGCTGCAGCCTGGGCATGCAGCTGCCCCGCTATGCTGCTGAGAAAGGTGTGGGAGAGGCTGTGCTGGTGGCCTGGTATTGGGCGTGGTGTGGGAGCCAGCTGAGCTGTGAGCTGGGGACGTCTGGAGCCAAGGCCTCTGTTGTCCTTGTAAGGCTCTGCAGATGGGATGGTACGGAAGAGGCAGGCCCTAGAGCGGTGCCCCAAGGGTCAGCGTGGAGGCGGATGGGAGCAGTTTGTGGTGGGACTGCCCTCAAAGGATTTGAGGCTCTTGGGCTATTTGCTTGTTCTTATTTCCTCAAGGCTTTTGCTGCCTTGAGATGGGGTGGGCGGGTTGTGGCTGGGAGCTCACTGCCAATGTCCAAAGGGCCGAAGAAGGCTCCTTCCATCTCATGTGCCAAATACTGCTTCCTTTCCAGAGCCTGGAAAGGACTGGAGTGGCAAGCGGAGTCCCCCGAGCAGTGAAGAAAAAGGTAAGCGCCTATCAGAGGTGCCATCCTCCTTGCTCTCGTGCTGCTCTATCTGCACGTGTAGCTTGGGCGGGCTCTGCAGATGAGTGTCTTGGCGCAGGTTTGGTAGCAGAGCTGAGAAAAGGGGCATACTGAAACGAGTGAGGAAAAGGGAGGCTCTGCCCAGTGTCCGTGTGAGACAGCATGCCAGAGCGAGCACTAGAGCGCGCACTGGCAGAGTGAGCGGTGCCCATGGGGAAGGGCTGTCTTTGCGGGTGTTGTGGGCAGCGCGTGCCTGACAAGGGGCCTGATCCCTTTGCAGCGTGCCCCTGGAAGGGTGCATGTGTCAGTAGGGCCCTTGTGTGCTGGGCACCCGCAAGGCATCCAGGAGGAATTTGTGTGGTGAGAGGGGACGCACATGCACCCTGAGCAGGAGCTGCATGTCGAGAACCTCCGTGCCGTGTGTGTGGCTTGTCTTGTACCGCCAGTGCTGCTGGGGAGGCAGCAGCACCTTCCCCTCCCTCCCCTGGTGATGCTCTGGGACAATCTGCCCTTGGTGGCTTTGCAGGCAGTGCGCGGAGGAGCTGCAATGACGGCTGAGGAGGCCCCACGGAGGCTGCCCACATCGCAGCAGTCCGGCTCCCGTTGTGCAGAGGAGACGCCAGAGCCGGTGAGGCCTTGGGAGAGGGCAGCCGAGAGTGCTGGCAGCTGTGCTGTGCTGCTGTCCCAGGAAATGGGAGCAGGCTGCCTTGCGCTGTGTAGCTGCAAAAGAGGCCCCCAAGGTGGGCACAAGTGGTGCCAGCAGAGCGCCAGCATCACAAGGCTGAGAGCTAGTGTCTGCCCCGAAATGTAGAAGGCCGCCTGTGTGTGTGTTTGAGGCATCAAACGCTGTGTGTTGTGCAGAGCACGTTGACAGTTGGCGAAGGCAGTGGGAGAGGACGGAGAGAGATGGGCGAGTGCGTGTTTGATTTTTGCGGGCAGGCTCGTGTGTACTGCTAGGGGATGGTGCCCGGGGACAGGGAGATCTTTCCGTAAGGCACCTTTGAGCATGCCTAGCAAAAATGTGGGCTGATGGCCGTCTCAGAGCTGGATAAGGAAGAGACTGCAGAAGGCGGAGGGTGGGGCAGGCTGCAGCAAGTGCATCGGGTTGAGTGGTGTTGTGCAGGAAACAGACGGGGAGCTAAGGAAGGAGCTGCCTTCAGCACAACATGCCGCCGTGCACGTTTGGCCGTAGATGTGCTGGGTGCGCAGGGTGTTGGATGTAGGAAGAGGGCAGGTGGGCTGCTAAGGGCACTGTGTCCCATTTGGCTGTGGAGCCCAAGCAGCCGCTGGTGTGAGTGCTGCTGGGTGCCAGGCTGCCAAGCAGCGTCAGCAGCCACTGGCAGTGCCAACAGGGAGCTGGATGCCATGCTGGGAACAGGCAGGGTGGACACACGGTGATCCAGCGCTTGCGTGCTGAGAGCAGGGAGCTGTGGCTGCAGGGAGCTGGTGCGTATCCGTCGGCCACGGGTGACGGTGGCAGTGGTGGAGACTGCTGTCCGGCAGCTGGCAAGGTGCTGCGCAGCGCGGGGCAGACAGTGCTGTGCATGGGAAGCTGCAGGGAAAGCCCAACCGTTGCAAGCTGGTCTTGAGCGAAAGGAGGAGATGGATGTTACAGCTGAAGTCGCAGCAGAGTTGTGGGATGCCTCTGCTCTGTGGTGCTCTTAGCCCTGTAGAAAAGGGCCTGAGTTGAGATGGGAGGCAGCTCAGCAGTGGGGTGATGCTGCCACTAGGCACCCGTGCCGCCAGGATTAGGGCTGGCTTCACCCCTCTTGCTGCAAGTGCTTCCTTTGCTTTTTTTCAGGTTCAGAAGGAGGCCCCAAGGACCGTGGTGGATCGTCGGACAGAGCAGGATGTTGTGACCCGTGGCATCGGTGCCCAGGTATCGTGAAAGCAGTGATCTGAGGCCAGAGACCTTGTGAGGAAGGGCTTTGGAGGTTCTGTGACTGAGGGCGCATGTCATGGGCTGGTGGGGAGCACGGTGTCGCGTTCAGCTCGTGCAGCAGACCCTGTGAATCAGCGCAGCCATGGTCGTGGGGCAGAGAGGGAGATGATGTTGCCTTCTGTCACTGCCGCGCCAAGCAGAGGCATCGTTTGGCCCTCTTGCCAGGCTTGTGGCCGGCTTGTGGTACATTCGCCCCTTTCCGTGAAGGAGACGTTGCCTTCAGAGCTGCAGCCTGGGCATGCAGCTGCCCCGCTATGCTGCTGAGAAAGGTGTGGGAGAGGCTGTGCTGGTGGCCTGGTATTGGGCGTGGTGTGGGAGCCAGCTGAGCTGTGAGCTGGGGACGTCTGGAGCCAAGGCCTCTGTTGTCCTTGTAAGGCTCTGCAGATGGGATGGTACGGAAGAGGCAGGCCCTAGAGCGGTGCCCCAAGGGTCAGCGTGGAGGCGGATGGGAGCAGTTTGTGGTGGGACTGCCCTCAAAGGATTTGAGGCTCTTGGGCTATTTGCTTGTTCTTATTTCCTCAAGGCTTTTGCTGCCTTGAGATGGGGTGGGCGGGTTGTGGCTGGGAGCTCACTGCCAATGTCCAAAGGGCCGAAGAAGGCTCCTTCCATCTCATGTGCCAAATACTGCTTCCTTTCCAGAGCCTGGAAAGGACTGGAGTGGCAAGCGGAGTCCCCCGAGCAGTGAAGAAAAAGGTAAGCGCCTATCAGAGGTGCCATCCTCCTTGCTCTCGTGCTGCTCTATCTGCACGTGTAGCTTGGGCGGGCTCTGCAGATGAGTGTCTTGGCGCAGGTTTGGTAGCAGAGCTGAGAAAAGGGGCATACTGAAACGAGTGAGGAAAAGGGAGGCTCTGCCCAGTGTCCGTGTGAGACAGCATGCCAGAGCGAGCACTAGAGCGCGCACTGGCAGAGTGAGCGGTGCCCATGGGGAAGGGCTGTCTTTGCGGGTGTTGTGGGCAGCGCGTGCCTGACAAGGGGCCTGATCCCTTTGCAGCGTGCCCCTGGAAGGGTGCATGTGTCAGTAGGGCCCTTGTGTGCTGGGCACCCGCAAGGCATCCAGGAGGAATTTGTGTGGTGAGAGGGGACGCACATGCACCCTGAGCAGGAGCTGCATGTCGAGAACCTCCGTGCCGTGTGTGTGGCTTGTCTTGTACCGCCAGTGCTGCTGGGGAGGCAGCAGCACCTTCCCCTCCCTCCCCTGGTGATGCTCTGGGACAATCTGCCCTTGGTGGCTTTGCAGGCAGTGTGCGGAGGAGCTGCAATGACGGCTGAGGAGGCCCCACGGAGGCTGCCCACATCGCAGCAGTCCGGCTCCCGTTGTGCAGAGGAGACGCCAGAGCCGGTGAGGCCTTGGGAGAGGGCAGCCGAGAGTGCTGGCAGCTGTGCTGTGCTGCTGTCCCAGGAAATGGGAGCAGGCTGCCTTGCGCTGTGTAGCTGCAAAAGAGGCCCCCAAGGTGGGCACAAGTGGTGCCAGCAGAGCGCCAGCATCACAAGGCTGAGAGCTAGTGTCTGCCCCGAAATGTAGAAGGCCGCCTGTGTGTGTGTTTGAGGCATCAAACGCTGTGTGTTGTGCAGAGCACGTTGACAGTTGGCGAAGGCAGTGGGAGAGGACGGAGAGAGATGGGCGAGTGCGTGTTTGATTTTTGCGGGCAGGCTCGTGTGTACTGCTAGGGGATGGTGCCCGGGGACAGGGAGATCTTTCCATAAGGCACCTTTGAGCATGCCTAGCAAAAATGTGGGCTGATGGCCGTCTCAGAGCTGGATAAGGAAGAGACTGCAGAAGGCGGAGGGTGGGGCAGGCTGCAGCAAGTGCATCGGGTTGAGTGGTGTTGTGCAGGAAACAGACGGGGAGCTAAGGAAGGAGCTGCCTTCAGCACAACATGCCGCCGTGCACGTTTGGCCGTAGATGTGCTGGGTGCGCAGGGTGTTGGATGTAGGAAGAGGGCAGGTGGGCTGCTAAGGGCACTGTGTCCCATTTGGCTGTGGAGCCCAAGCAGCCGCTGGTGTGAGTGCTGCTGGGTGCCAGGCTGCCAAGCAGCGTCAGCAGCCACTGGCAGTGCCAACAGGGAGCTGGATGCCATGCTGGGAACAGGCAGGGTGGACACACGGTGATCCAGCGCTTGCGTGCTGAGAGCAGGGAGCTGTGGCTGCAGGGAGCTGGTGTGTATCCGTCGGCCACGGGTGACGGTGGCAGTGGTGGAGACTGCTGTCCGGCAGCTGGCAAGGTGCTGCGCAGCGCGGGGCAGACAGTGCTGTGCATGGGAAGCTGCAGGGAAAGCCCAACCGTTGCAAGCTGGTCTTGAGCGAAAGGAGGAGATGGATGTTACAGCTGAAGTCGCAGCAGAGTTGTGGGATGCCTCTGCTCTGTGGTGCTCTTAGCCCTGTAGAAAAGGGCCTGAGTTGAGATGGGAGGCAGCTCAGCAGTGGGGTGATGCTGCCACTAGGCACCCGTGCCGCCAGGATTAGGGCTGGCTTCACCCCTCTTGCTGCAAGTGCTTCCTTTGCTTTTTTTCAGGTTCAGAAGGAGGCCCCAAGGACCGTGGTGGATCGTCGGACAGAGCAGGATGTTGTGACCCGTGGCATCGGTGCCCAGGTATCGTGAAAGCAGTGATCTGAGGCCAGAGACCTTGTGAGGAAGGGCTTTGGAGGTTCTGTGACTGAGGGCGCATGTCATGGGCTGGTGGGGAGCACGGTGTCGCGTTCAGCTCGTGCAGCAGACCCTGTGAATCAGCGCAGCCATGGTCGTGGGGCAGAGAGGGAGATGATGTTGCCTTCTGTCACTGCCGCGCCAAGCAGAGGCATCGTTTGGCCCTCTTGCCAGGCTTGTGGCCGGCTTGTGGTACATTCGCCCCTTTCCGTGAAGGAGACGTTGCCTTCAGAGCTGCAGCCTGGGCATGCAGCTGCCCCGCTATGCTGCTGAGAAAGGTGTGGGAGAGGCTGTGCTGGTGGCCTGGTATTGGGCGTGGTGTGGGAGCCAGCTGAGCTGTGAGCTGGGGACGTCTGGAGCCAAGGCCTCTGTTGTCCTTGTAAGGCTCTGCAGATGGGATGGTACGGAAGAGGCAGGCCCTAGAGCGGTGCCCCAAGGGTCAGCGTGGAGGCGGATGGGAGCAGTTTGTGGTGGGACTGCCCTCAAAGGATTTGAGGCTCTTGGGCTATTTGCTTGTTCTTATTTCCTCAAGGCTTTTGCTGCCTTGAGATGGGGTGGGCGGGTTGTGGCTGGGAGCTCACTGCCAATGTCCAAAGGGCCGAAGAAGGCTCCTTCCATCTCATGTGCCAAATACTGCTTCCTTTCCAGAGCCTGGAAAGGACTGGAGTGGCAAGCGGAGTCCCCCGAGCAGTGAAGAAAAAGGTAAGCGCCTATCAGAGGTGCCATCCTCCTTGCTCTCGTGCTGCTCTATCTGCACGTGTAGCTTGGGCGGGCTCTGCAGATGAGTGTCTTGGCGCAGGTTTGGTAGCAGAGCTGAGAAAAGGGGCATACTGAAACGAGTGAGGAAAAGGGAGGCTCTGCCCAGTGTCCGTGTGAGACAGCATGCCAGAGCGAGCACTAGAGCGCGCACTGGCAGAGTGAGCGGTGCCCATGGGGAAGGGCTGTCTTTGCGGGTGTTGTGGGCAGCGCGTGCCTGACAAGGGGCCTGATCCCTTTGCAGCGTGCCCCTGGAAGGGTGCATGTGTCAGTAGGGCCCTTGTGTGCTGGGCACCCGCAAGGCATCCAGGAGGAATTTGTGTGGTGAGAGGGGACGCACATGCACCCTGAGCAGGAGCTGCATGTCGAGAACCTCCGTGCCGTGTGTGTGGCTTGTCTTGTACCGCCAGTGCTGCTGGGGAGGCAGCAGCACCTTCCCCTCCCTCCCCTGGTGATGCTCTGGGACAATCTGCCCTTGGTGCCTTTGCAGGCAGTGCGCGGAGGACCTACAGTGACAGGCGAGGAGTCCGCACGGATTCACTCTGCAAGGAAACGGCATAGATGGCCTTCTGCAGAGGAGACGCCAGAGCTGGTGAGGCCTTTCAATTGGCTGGCGCACGCACTACATGGCACTGGGTATTCCCATCGGCTGAGTGTCCCCTATGCCCTTGATGGATAGAATTCCTGGAAGAGGTTAAATTGAGCTGCTAGGCAGCAGGGCTTCCAACTTGACTCCGTACCAGAGCATCACAAGCCTTTGCTTGTAACTCTGCCCTGTTCCTGGACCAGGAAATGGGACCAGGCTCTCTTTCCTTGTGTTGCAGAATGCAAAGTCCCAGCATCAGGCTCAGCAGGTTTCACCACACCACCAGCCTCAGGAGAGTCTGACCTAGTGTCCGCACTGAAATGTAGAAGCCCATTTTAGTGTTTTTGAGGCACAAAATGCTCTCTGGTGTCCACTGCACCTTGACAGTTGGCCCAGGCAGTGGGAGAGGATGGAGAGATATGGGCGAGTTTCTGTTTGATTTCTCCCAGGAGGGATCCTGTGTATTGCTAGGGTATCCTAGCCAGGGGCAGGGAGATCTTTCATGATCTGCTGTCAGGCTGCTCTCCACCCTATAGAAGGTTCCAGGGGAGAAACCTTCCTAGCTGGTCTTGAGCCAAAGGAAGAGATGGATGTTACAGCTGAAGTCCGAACAGAGTCGTGGGATGCCTGTCCTCTGTGGTGCTCTTAGCCCAGTATTAAAGGGCCTGAGTTGAGATGGGAGGCAGCTCAGCAGTGGGGTGATGCTGCCATTAGGCACCCGTGCCGCCAGGACTAGGGCTGGCTTCATCCCTCTTGCTGCAAATGCCTCCTTTGCTTTTTCAGGTTCAGAAGAGGGCCAAGAGGGCCACGCTGGATCATCAGACAGAGCAGGTCGTTGTGACCCATGGCATCGGTGCCCAGGTATCGTGAAAGCAGTGATCTGAGGCCAGAGACCTTGTGAGGAAGGGCTTTGGAGGGGCTATGGCAGAGGGCGCATGTCATGGGCTGGTGGGCGAGCACGGTGTTGCGTTCAGCTCGTGCAGCAGACCCTGTGAATCAGAGCAGCCATGGTCGTGGGGCAGAGAGGGAGATGATGTTGCCTTCTCTCATTGCCTGCCAACCAGACCTATCCTTTCCCCCCTTTCAGTTTTGCCTAGCTCTGACTGCTTCTTTGGACCAGGCTTGGGGCAGGTGTGTGGTGCATTCACACCTTTCCCTGAAGGGCCAGCTGCCTTCACAGCCATCCCGCTCCCACATTATTCCCCTGAGAAATGTGCCATAGAGGCTGTGCTGCCAGCATCATATTCAGCCCTGTGTGCCAGCCGGCCTACCTCTGATGCGGCCATCCCCACAGCCAAGGCATCTGTTGTCCTCCTAGGTTTTCACTGTACCTGTCGAGTCAATGGACTGGTGCTCTGAAGCAGGGGGCGGAAGGAGAAAACTAAGACCCCACTACCGGACCAAGCCAAGAAGGTGAGAGCCTCTATATAGCAGGCGTCAGGCATATGCGGGGCTGTGAAAGCCTCCCAGGCACTGCTGCCATATCCCCGAGCTCAGGCAACCCGCAAAATTGCTCACAGGTCAGGAAGGGGTTGGGAATCCCCCCAACAGACTGGGGCTGGCAGTGGGGGGTGATGTGGGGTTCCTGCTCAGTGCCCACTGCCGGGGCAGGGTCTCGCCCCTGTGCAAGTTGTGGTTAGGGGTTGCAAGACAGGCCAAGCGCTGGCGTGCTCTAGGTTGCTCCATCTCCCAAGGGCCAAATGACATGGCAGCCTGGGCCATGCTCCACCAGCCCCTGGTGCCAAGGCCATGCTGCCACCTGCGTGGTGGCCGTGGGCCTCAGAGGGATTTGGGGGGAATCACTCTGGGCTCCTTCCCCAATGCTGAGCCCAGCACATGTGACTGTAGGACACAGCAGCCGCTGACTGATCTGACATCAGGAGCCCACTTCACTGTGCTGCCGGCCTTCAAGGGACCACAGCAAGGAGGTGCAGTAAGGCCTGTGCATTTCGGAAGGGGCCACCCCACGCCCTTGCTCCCCACCACTGCTGGGTGGGAGGGAGGAGTAGGGGAGGGGAGTGCTGGAGGGACGGCTCCTGCCAGCAGAGCGCTCAGCCGTGGGCGTTCCCAGTGCATCAGGCTGGCATGCACTGGTAAGACAGACAGGAGAGCGCACCAGTCGCCCCCAGCTTTACTGGTCCCCTCCCCGAGCATAAAGCACTGAACACAGCCATGAGGAGAAAACAAATTATTTGATTAAGGCAGCTCTAAATGGACTTCTATAATGCTGCCCAGAGTTTTAGCGGTCTGGGAAGAGGGGCCTCAGTCTACTATCTAAAATACTGGAAAATGCTGCGCTGGTGCCCAAAGACAGGGATTGCTGCAAAGGACAGCACTGTCTTGTATGCTATTAACACCTGTCAAAGCAGATGGGGCAGACGTTGAGCCCCAGCCCTTCCTGTGCTGCACCAACTTCTACTTCTGCTGCAGTTCAGCACAAACGCGCTCCCCTGAGGGGAGGCTTGTTTTGAGGAGCGCCCTGGTTGGAAATGCTGTCGTGGGAGAATAACCTCCCGGTAAAGACACTAACAGGGACCCAAGCTTTTCCCTGGCACCAAAACAATGGGCCTGCAGGCCTACTTGATCACTCTCTTGGCAAAAGCAGGAAATTAAATCAGAAACAACTGTTGCCAACTCTAATGCCTCATTGTCTTTACCCTCAAAAGACGCGCAGCGTTGGACTGCAAGCCTTCAGGAGCCACCAGGAAGACAGAGTGTAGCCAGCAGTCATCCCCCGCAGCAGCCCACAATCGCCACTTCGGTCACTAGAGAGACAAAGAAAATCAGGAGTGTAATGGAGGGGGGAGTTAAGATACAGCACAGGAGGGCTTTAAGGCAAAAGGCTCGTAAGCCAATAGGCTCATAATTTTGTACTATACTACCTGCAGATTTCTAATAGATACAGTTTTGTGTAAATTGTACAGTAGTCTGGCAGATTAAACTATACTGTAAATTTTACTATATGCTGTTAATTTGTTTTACACTTATGTAATAATGAATACATAAATAAAATTGTATGACATTCTGCATGGGGAGCTGAATGATGCTGCTGGAGAGGTCCTGGGCAGGGAGCTCTGGGTAACCTGGGAACTCAGCAAACGCTGCAGGGTCCCTCTTCCAACATTGCCTGGGAGCGGGGTGGGGAGGAGGTAGCAGGATCCCATAGCAGGGCCTGATCCCTGCTGCCCCCTCCCTCCCGGCCCCCACAGCCTCCTGAGCTACAGCGAGGCACTGTGAGGCCTTTAGGGGAATGTGAGGAGACACCCCAGCCCCGAGGCTGGCTCTGTGCCCCAAGCAGGCAGGTGGACGTGCGGCCCTTGGGGCCGGCAGCGGACGGGCAGCTGTCCACATGGGGCCGGGTGCCAGGGACCTTCCATGTACTGCTGTGCCCTGTGGGTGGGCGCTGGCAGGTCACTGTCAGCCTGGGAGCTGGAACCGGCTGGGCTGTGGGGGCCTTCTATGCCTCTAGCCTCCAGTCAGGGTCTGCTCCTCTCAGGACCCCTCACCTGCCCTCCCGTGTAGCCCATGGCCCCCCCACATCCTTCTGGAGTTTCATCAGTATTTAACAGAATTTGGGGCACAGTGACATTGTTGGGCTTGATCTCAATATTCCTTCATGAATGTTAAGAAAATCCTACAACCATCAGTTAATAATTATGTGATGTAAGTACTCATCAATTTAAATAAATACAAGGAAATACAAATGTTGTAATAGTTATTTTCAAAACTCATTTCAAGTTTTATTTTCCTTTTTTTTGGGGGGGAGAGCTCCCTCTACCTTACCACCAAGCTTATCTTTTCCAGAAGGCGCTTCAGGGGGGCTCCGATGAGTATTTTGCCCTTCTTTGCTCCAGCAGAGGTTGGGCTCAGTGCTGATGGAGAGGGAAGGCCTTGGTAGGGGGCAAGAGCTTCCTCGGTGGCTCTTTGGGTATGGGTCTCCCCGACAGCCCCCTCAGCGTGTCTTTCGGCACCCTCCAACACCCTCCTGCTGCCATTTGGAGAAACCCAGATCACTATGGGTGCTACCAAAGGATACGGTCTCTGGCAAACTATCTCCCCTCAGATCACCTTTTCCCCCTGCCTTGGGATTGGTGATATCAGACAAGGTTCAGCTGACAGTTAAAAGTCCAGGACAGGAGCTGGGACAGAGAAAGCCTCAAGTTCTCAAAAGGCACATGCCGGCCCCTGGGTGGCTGACAACCTCTACTCTGACCAGCACACTCAAACTCTCTGCTGTCACAAGCATGTCTCTTCCAGTGTTGGCATCCACAGAGGCTTCAGAGCTGTGCTCTGGCAGGAAGTCAGATGAGGGAATGGCTTTGGTGGCTCAGGAGCAGGGAGAGGCTTCGGGAAGGGCTGGGGTTTGGCTCTCTAATTGACAGGATGCCCTACTGTGTGAAACAAACCTCATTTGTACGTACTCATTAGGTCAAAAAGCAGACAAAGCGGTAAACCTCTTCCCTAGGGTCTAGCACTAAAATGATAGTCCTCACCTTCTCAATCATTACAGGCACGGCCTTCTCTGAGTACCTCCAGAGAAGGAGACTCCACAGCCTCTCCGGGCAACTTGCTCCAGTGCTATGTCTCTCTCACAGTTAAGAAGTTCTTCTGTATATTCAGGCACAACTTCCTGTGTTTCAGTTTGTGCCCGTTGCGTCTTGTCCTGTCACTTGGCAGCACTGAAAAGAGTCCGGCCCCATCCTCTTGACACACCCTCCCCCTTAAGGTGTTTGTCTACATTGACAATATCCCCTCTCAGTCTTCTCTTCTCCAGGCTAAAGAGGCCCAGCTCTCGCAGCCATTCCTCAGAGGGCAGATGCTCCAGCCCTCTGATCATCTTTGTAGCCTTTGTAGCTGCACTCTCTCCAGTCGCTCCATGTCTCTCTTGTACTGGGGGGCCCAGAACTGGACGCAGTGCTCCAGAGGAGGCCTTGCCAGGGCTGAGTAGAGCGGCACGATCACCTCCCTTGACCTGCTGGCAACACTCTTCCTAATGCAGCCCAGGATGCCCTTGGCCTTCTTGGCCACAGGAGCACATTGCGGGCTCATGATCAACCTGTCATCCACCAGCACTCCCAGGTTCTTCTCGGCAGAGCTGCTTTCCAGCAGGTCAGCCCAAACCATCCTGGTGCTCTCTGTGCACCTCCCATCCCTGCTGCCTGTCTCTCCCTCCAGCCCCAACGCTCACCTTGGCCCTGTGCTCCAGCAAGGTGATTGCTTGATGCTTCTTATCCGTCTTCAGGATTCTCTCCTGCGGACCTGCCACTCTGGCACCAAAGGGAGCTGCTCCTTCCTGATCCAGCCTCTCCCCTCACAGTGAGGACCCTGGGAGCCCTCGTCACAGCAGGGACACAGTCCCCATGGAGACCGTCCCATTACAGCAGCCTTGTGGGCACCATGCCGCCAGCATCACAAAGCCCTGCTGCTCACCGTGGCAACACCCCTCACCAACGCATTCCCTCACCGGAATACCCCTCTGCCGGCATTTCAGAAGGGAACACTCAAGGTGGCAAAAAAGGCCTGTGTCCTCCAGTTCAGATGTCCAGGGAAAACTACAACCAGGCTGAACACGGGCTGGGGAAACTCTGGCGGGGAAGGAGCAGCCCCAGCAGGGCAGGGTCATTTAGATCAGCTGGTCAGAGCATGGTGCTAATAATGGCAAGGTCGCGGGTTCGATCCCCGCACGGGCCACTCCTTGGACGGTTGGGCCAGATCATCTCCAGAGGGCCCTTCTAACCTTACCAATTTTACGATTCTATGATATGAAATACTATAATCCTCTGTGTTTAGATATGAGAGGAAAACATGAGCTACCTTAGCATGTAAGCAGCGCAGCTGCAGTCATTCCCCCATGGAGAGGGGGCTGCGTGGGGCAGGGCTGCTCACAGCTCCCGCTCACCTCCACGACACTTCCCAGTTCCCAGCAGGGGCGCAAAAGCCGGCGGTCCCTGCGGGCTGGAGGCGGCCCAGGCCAGCCCAGGCCTTCCCCAGCCGCTGCTGCCACACAGCCGGGCCGTGGTGTGTCCGGCTGCCCCCGCGCGCACGGCCGCTCGCTCTGCCCAGCCCGCAGCACTCGGCCCCAGCGCAGCAGCTCCCGGTGCTGTGGCCGAAGGCTCTGGGCGGCCCCGAGGCGGCAGACGCTGCCCTGCAGCAGCAGCCGCCTCTCGCCACCTCCCTCCTCACGGCGCCCATGCACCCCTCGCCCTGCCCCACCCCGCACCACCCTCCTCTGTGCCAGTGCGCATGCTCCACCTCACCCGGCCACGCCCCTTCCTCTTTGCCCCTCCCCTCTGCTCCCCTGCCCGCCCCTCCCCACCCCACCCCTGCACTGCGCAGGCGCACTGCCACCTCCCTCCCGCCCCGCCCCGGAGTCCAGACCCAGGAGGCCACACACCCCCGGGAGCCAATGGAGGAGCGTGGAGTGGGCGGGGCCACGGGGGGTGAGAGGCGTCACTTCCGGCTCTGGGGGCGGTGCTTGTGTGTCCATGGCTGCTGGTGTAGGGGTGCCGGGAAATGGTGCTGCCGGGTGCTGCTGCTGCAGGGTCCTGCTCTGCTCCGGGGCCTGGGCGAGTCTGCGGGAGGGGAGGGGAGGGGCGGGAGAGAAACCTGGGTGCTGCACTGGGGGCAGCTGCTGCCTGTGAGCATCCCGGGGACACAGCGGGGGTTTTCAGCCCGCGCTGCGGCCTGGCAGGGGCCGACAAGCCCTGAGCTGTGAGAGCTGCAGCACTAGTGACAGCGCAGGCAGCAGGGCAGGAGGGAGAGGAACAGAGCAGCTGCTTGCTGTGCTGCTTCTGCCCCTGGCTGTTCTGCCCTGGTGGAAAGCTGAAGGGCTCTGTGCGTGTGTGGGGAAAGTGGTGGGGAAAGCAGATAGGCAGGAGCTGCTGTTGTACAGTGCTGGGGCAGTGTGGCATTCAGTTTGCATGATTAACCTGTGAAAATGTGATTTATTTTCAGCTTTAACTTAGAAACCTCAGCAGTCTGTCCTCTGCAGGAATGGGGAGAAAAGGGGGCAGAGAAAAGAGCAGGGCCTGAGCTGATGTGAGTATATGTAGAGTTTAGGCACTTTTTTGGTAGCTTCCTCTCTTCCTGCAGTTGCTAAGGGGGAAAGTAAAAGGATGGCCACAAATGGGCACTGTCCTTGCGAGATTAAGGAGGAGGATTTGAACACACCCTTGCCTGGAGAGCAGTTTCAAAATATTTACTGCTTAGGACCCGTTGTTTCACTTGATATCCAATATTAGTCAACACCAGTAACCATATTTCTTTCTCCCAAGTCCTTGGATAAACCTAAGTGGTTAAGCCAGAGTGTAAGCCTCTCATCGAGGTGTGCGTTCCTTTAAGAGACGGAGGGAGCTAAGCGTAGATTCGCTCTTGCTTCTGTGTTGTGTTCCGCCATGTTTCCTGGCTCTGACTGCTTTGGAAAATCCAAGATTTCCCTATGCATTCCTAAACTGTGAAGGGAAGACGACTCTTCCTGCGTGATCAGACTACTTCTACACCCCCAGGTCCTTGAGGGGCACCTCTGTTGAAGAGCAGGTATTGTTACTGGCTCTGATGTTGTGCTAAAAGTTGAACTGGAGGACAGAGAAATGTTTTGCCTTCTTGATTTTTGCCTTCTGAAATACCAGACCATGCTGAATGAAACTATATAGGAATAGGTTTGTGTTTATTATTGTCTGCTTGACGTTAGTAGCATATTGAGAGCAACTGTTCCCTGTGTTCAGTGAAAAGTACAGCTAAAGCTCCCAGTTCTGTTGGAGGGAGTATGTGTGCAGCAGACGTAGAAGGGAGCTGGTCGAGGCTGGGTTTGGGAGCAGAAGAGCTGAAAAGAAGGGATTTTGTGGTAGAAGGAGTGAAGAATCCTTACAGAGTTGCCTAGCTGTTTTGAAAACAACTAGAAGAAAGCTTAGAAACTGCTTTCAGTCCCTGTTCCTGAAGTAGGACTACTTGCAAGACTCTGTCTTTGTATCAGCTGCCAAATATTTCCCCTGAGTATTGCCTTCCTCACTGCCTGCTGAGGAAGTGTGCAGCTGAGCCTTTTTGAAAGACGTAGCTCCTGAGCCGTGCTTTAGCAGAACGTTATTTATGGGGATGTCTGAGAGTTGCTTTTCCGTCTTTTATTTCCTTTCCTGTGTGGATTTTCCTTTTGCTGGAGCTTGCAGAGAGGTGTGATTTACATGCTGGCTTCTGACCTTAAATGGCTCAGTAATCTTGAGCATGTTGCTTTCCTTGAGGAAGGAGGGGCAAGCTTTACATGTAGGCCAGGGCAGTATATTGTTGCTAGTTATTGATATTTTCTGTGTTGAGTGTGACTCTGACAGGATACACTGTGTCTAGTGCCAGCAGAAGGGATCCCAAGTCAGCAGAGTGACCTGGGCTGCAGGTTGTGTGCGTCTACACGTGGGCAGCAGCAAGAGCATTTCAGCAGCAAGTCTAAGCTCTTTTGGTCAAGGAAGTCTAAATCAGAACCGGGACGCACAGGACCCTGAGCAGCCCAAGTGCTGCTGGATCCACTTGAAAGCCCATTTGATTGGACCAGTGTATTTGTACCTTCCAGCTGGGAAGTTTGGTCCCTGCCATCCTTATTGGTCCTTTTGGTTACTGGGAAAGGATTGCCTTAATTCCAAAGAGTTCCGGACAGGTGTAAACCAGCAGTTACTGGAAAACCTGACAGGGTAGCAGACCTCATCCTTTTTGTCCTTGAGGATGTGGAGTATGTGTTTGCTCTCGCTGCAGCCTAATGGTGCTGCTCCCGGCGTATGTGAGGCCTCAGCCTGAGCCATGTGTTAGACCCAAAGGCTCAGGTGGAGTGGAGTGAACAGTCCCATCTCTGGAGCCAGTGGAAGTACTCCTTTTGAGGGGCATATTTACGGGCATCTTCAATGCGTATGTATTTGTTTGGTGTTCAGAGTCTGCATGCTTTTAATGATGATCCTTTCCAAATGCAGAGAGTCACCCTGCTGGCTAGCCTCTAAAACGCAAGTGAGCATCTTGAGGACATCCACTTGTAACTCCATGTGCTGGTCTTTGGTTTGAGCGAGCTAACCGTGCTTGGATGCAAGTATGGTTCGGAATGTTCCTGTTTTTGCGGGCAGGCTAACACCGAGCTTGCAATCTTCTTCCCCAGTAGATCACTAAGTGCTTTATAGAAGAGGTGGTGGCGGCTTCCCCCTTTTGCAACTGAGTGAAACCGGCACAGCGAAAGAGAAAGGCTCCTGCCAAGTGTTGAGGGAAGTAAGTGGGAAAGGACCTGAGCTTTCTTTCCCTCTCATTCTTGCTGCTCCGAAAGAATACTGCTGGAAGCTGATGTGATGTTTTCCCTTGTTCAGGATTGCAGTGTGGCTTTGTAGCCAGACTAAGCACTGAACGTCAGCACTGGTCATGGTGTCAGGTTGGGGGCTGTTGGCACATGGAGCTGAGGGGCTGTAAAGCCATACTGCAGCAGCCCATGGTCCATGGCCTCCAGTAGTGCTCTCAGCCATGATAGTTGTTGCAGGTTTGAGGAGGGAGGGAGGGATTTCTTGTGGAAGAAGAGCCGCGTGAGTAGGGAGAGGCTTCCGGGAGAGGGGAGCAGCTGCTTGCATGGCAGGCCTGGGCTTCCAGCAGCTGGAGGAGGTCCTGAAGCTGAACCCTCAGTGAGGTTGTGGTGCTTGCTTTGGAAGAAGTTTTACAGTGCGAGATAGTTCCCTGGCAGCTTTTTATGCTCCATTTTTAATTTTTCATTAGCTGATTTGCACCTCTTCTGGTGTTACCTTTGGACAAGGTTTTGTGCTGCTGGCTGGATAAAGCAGGCTCTGTGCAGATGCTCAGCTTTACGTGAAAAGCAGGACTCAGGCTAGGTTAGATAAGATGTTTTGCTTGCAGGGCACCATAATCTTGCATGTTCTCGCTCTGCAAAAGCTGAAGGACAGTGGAAATGTTCTTAACAATAGAGTGACCAGGCACTGCAAACCTTAAAAAACAATACAAGACAAAACAAAAAGTTGTTTATGCCAGTTGCCAAGTGGCTAGAGCGAGATGTACCCAGACTTGCTCCAGGGTGAGAGCTCTGGGCAACTTCTGATTTACTCTACCTCTAATAGCATGGCCAGGATTAGGATTCTTTAGTGATAGAACATATTTTTGCAAGTCTACCTTTTTAATTAAAGCCTTAGAACAAACACTTAAGCACAGCAATGTGGGGGAAAAGAGCCTACCAAGATGGCCTTTTCCCTTGGCTTCAGTGGCTCTGGGGTGAAGCCTGAGTCTCATTTGAAAGAGAAAAGATTAGGACTGAATGTGCTGCGAGTGACTATAAACTACTTGATGCCTTCCGTGCTTTTCAGGGACATTTCTTCTGGTCGCTCCAGTCTGCAGTGCACTCTGGTTTTTCCTTTGCATCATAGACCAGATGTGTGGAGAAAGAACTGAATGCAGGGAAACAACCTGTGAAGTATCTGGGCAGCCTGGGCAGTCCACTGAAAGACAAAGTGTATGCACGAGAGCTGCCAGCAGAGGCCTAGAAAAGCCAGTTGCCCTGGGGTTGAATGCTGCCTCCTCTGACTGCTCATGACATAGGCTCATGACACACCTCACAGAGTCAAATAAATTTCTGTGCGAAAACAGGAGAAAGAAAGTAGAGGTGAATCAAAAGGCCAGCAGTGCCACCAGTAAATATTTCCAAGTAGGGGTTGGTTTTACGCCCTCTCTGGCAAAGCTGTTCCTTCCATGATGAGCAGCACCTGGGAGCAAGGGGATCTTTTCCTGACAGCCCTCCTGGGATGGAGGGTAGCAACACTGGAGAGACCTCTGCCAGCCAAGGGGGAGTTGCTGGGGCTCAAACCAAGGTTTCAGTCTGGGACCTTAAAGTCCTGGGTGGCTGAAGACTACAAGATGCCCCCAATGTTTGGCTCTGCCTTTTGAAGCCAGAGAGTCTTTCTGCTCTCGCAGAGCATCAAAAGCCAGATACCTTCCCTGGGGTTTGGTGCCTGCTCAGCCCAAGCTCTCAGCCGTGCAGGACTCAGCTGAGGGCTGAGAAGCTGCGCACGGGACTGTGCAACTGCCCTGAGCACAAGGGACCTGAGTCACATCACAGCAACCATAGAAACACCCCTCAGAAGCAGATCGCCTAGCATCTGGCCTAAACAAGAGCTGCTGTATTTCTCCACCTTTCTCCCTGCATCTAAAACTTTCTTTTTCGCTCCGTAGCACCGGGCAGAAGTCTCAGCAGCTAGACTGGCAGGGAGGGCCCTAGTGCCTGCCAGTCCTGGTGCTCTACTCAGATGTTCATTCTCTTGAGCTAAGCAAAGTCCCCAGGTGACCAGATCTGCAGTGTCAGTGGCCACGTGTGCACACTTGTCTGCAGTGCAGGACAATGGAGAGCAGCTGGGAGGGAGCAAGCTCAGGGCAGGCATAGAAATGCCTCTGCTCACCACCAACTGCGCTGAGGTCAGAGAGGAAAAGAGGCACCTGGAGCAGTGCCCTCTGCCTGGGTGTCTTTTGGGTGCAGAGGTCTGGGCCCAAGTTGCAGGAGGACAGGGGCTGTGGCCATCTCAAGATGGCATCTCTGAGCCCCAAATACACTCTACCAAGTTAGAATCAAAAGGATACAAATGGTTGGAAAAGGGGTTCTCCAAACACACAGAGGCCTTGGAGTAATTAGAAGGTGGTTTCAGTGTCATATATGGACATTTCCAGCAGGCTCTTGAGGGTCCCTTGGGAGCTGCAGGCCACCTCAGCCTCCAGGATGCGGGACCTCATTCTTCCCAGACCCAAATCCCAAGGGGGGACTGAGTCCCAGGGATCCCCTGCTCCCATCCCCCAACCTAAGCAGCAGTGGAGCTGGGTCCACAGAAGCCTTGGGGCTCTGGGCAGTCCCTGCACCACGAACCAAGCGTATTGCCTGTCACATTGTCCCCTGAGGCAAACGGGACCCTCAGGCAGAACTCTTGCAGCCGCCCCCAGCCCTTTCCAGCCAGCGCCACAGTCCTAGAGCCACACCGGTAGGCAGTTAACAGTCTCTGTGCGACACCTCGGGAAGGAGTACCCAAAGACCTACTCCTCACTGGAGAGCCACAGAAGCGCTGGAAACAAGGAAGTGCATTCTGGGCTGATTGTGTCACCCAGCAATCCTCCCTCTCACTTGCCCCTTTGCCCTCAGTTCTCCTCTCAAGCCCAGGAGGAAGGACGCTCTCCCCATCTCATCACGCAGTTCTCCTTTCCAACATGCTCCTGCTCCTCTGCATGTTGACAAGGGGTCCTAGCACAGCCTCGTTGCCTCCTGTCCCCACTCCTTGCCATGGAGCCACTGGGAAGGACCGTGGTGGGGATAGCATGAGCAGTGCCCAGCAGCGCCTGGGCCTCACCGGGAAGAGAGGCCCCCACCCAGGACACCAGGGTGTGTCACCTCCCTGTGATGCAGGCACATCCTGCTGTGACCTCAGCTCAAGTCATCTGGGGGCTCTGTATGTTGGCGCCATGGCGATGGCACAGCCAGGCAGAGAGCAGAGAGATTTCCTCTCACCTCCTGGAAAGCAGTCCCCTCCCTTCCCTCAGTTATTTTCCCAAACTTTCTGATAAATCCTTTCAGGAATGTCTCCAGATGATGCCAAAGTCAAGGAAATAGGTAAATGGGGCCCTAGAGTGGTCACTCTTGCACTGGCAAAGGTGCATTTTTGCCCCCTGCATCCACCCCCCTCCACACCCTGCGCCCCGCGTAGCTGCCCACAAGATGGCGCCGTCCCGCGGGGGAGGGGGCGGGACTAGCTGTCAGGGCAGGAGGGCGCAGCGTTGCCATGGCATCGCCCCAGTGCAGCCCTCCTACTGGCTGTCATGAGGACGAGGGCGGGCATGGATTTGAATGATGTGTCTCTCAGCCAATTGGAGTCCAAGAGGGGAAAAGGAAAAGGAAAGCGCGAGGTGCAAGAGGTGCGGGAGCAGAGCAGGTGAGAAGTGAGTGTGTGGGAGCGATGCTGTGAGAAAAACCTTGCAAATAGTTAACAGGAGTCAAGTACAAGGGAGAGAAAAAAACAGTACTGCAAAGGATAAACGACTCCGGCTAAATAACCTTGATGAAACCATAGCACTTTGAAGAATGTGAGAGGTAGGCAAGACAAAACGAGCAGAATAACCCAGGAGTGACCTTAGGTTCATTAAGGCTTATTAACATATCAAACTACACACCCCTAAATGAATAATGAGATGGAAATGACATGATAATGATGTTGCCGCCTCTTCTTTGCTTCCTGAGCTAATTAACAGGAATGTGAAAGCACAAGCGCAGAGCGATTACCTGAGGTAATGAAATTGCAACCAATAGAAAGATTTGTATAAAGTGCCCCCTGAAAAGTGTGTGTAAATCAAGAATGAGAGGGGGAGAAGGTGTGCTAGCTTTGTGGATTTACCACCAAGCGCCCATCTCTGTGCAGAAATGAAATAAATATCTCGACCGTGTGTGTGTATTGGTTGCTTGCACACCGGGTAACAGAACCCAGATTTTGGACAACAAGTGGGAGTGTTTGAGTGCTGGCGGGTGCCTTTGTGCTGGGGTGGGTGCAGCAGTGCTGGCGCCGGGGCTGCTTTGCTTTAGGAGCTCCCCGAAGGGGCTGGTGGGACTGTGACCACGGGACACAGCGCCCTGTAACCGAGGGGGAACTGACCTGCGAGGCAGGTGTGCCGGCCTGCCCCCAAGCATCTGGGCCTGTGCAGCTTGGTGGGGTTTGAGTGCAGGAAGCTTTGCCTGCGTTGTGGGTCTGAGATGCATTTCCAAGAGTTTTCCTGAGGTGCTGCTGCCCCCTGAGCCCCCAGGTGCTGCTCAGAGCTGTGTTTGGGAGCTGCTGGGCAAAGTGAGAGCAGGTTGCTGGTGTCCTCGTGAAGTGTCCTTCCCAACGATCTTTGTTGTTCACACAACGATCAGTTTTGTTGTGTGAAAACTGCCTTTCAGAGCGTCTTTGAGAGAAGCTGTCTCGCATGTCATGCCATGCCCTAGCCATTTTTTGGGGGACGTGGTATAAAGACATGGTGTCATCTGTGCCAAAAAGGGGAGTAGAATGTGTTGGTGGCCCTGCTGGCTGTGCTCTCACAGATACAGGTCAGCATAGAGGGGAGACATTGGCCCCTGACTGTTGAGACTATGTATGCCAGCAGAACTGAGAGTAGCACTCTGATTTTGTCTTTCTTTCCAGGGTGCTCCAGTCATCTAGGTTCCCAGCACAGCCCTGGAGCCGCTGAGAATGGAGGCAGGATGTCAGGGTGTGTGCCTGTAGCTGTCAGCGTCTTTGGCAGCATCGTGAGCCCTGTGTGAAAGCAGCTGCAAGTGAATGAGATGAGCCTACGTATGGATGCGAAGGCTTCCATAAATGTGCCTGGCTTCCATGATGACTTGGGGTGTGGGTTCACCTCGTGGTGCCTCTGCTGGGCTGCACATTCCGCATCGCCCAAATGCTATTAGTGGCAGCCCACTCAGCAAATGATATTCTGTCCGCTCCTTTTCCTAGAGGTTTGTGGTGCCCCATAGGGTGGTCCAAAAGACTTACGGTAAATGCCAGCATCTGTTGAGTGCGTTTGTGAGAGGGCCCCAAAGCCTTGGTAGCTTGACCGGTGGAAGTCGCAGAGCCCTTGGGCTGCAGGCTCTGCGAGGGCTGAAGCTGTGCCCAAGGTCACATTGTGCATGCCAGCCAGCCCTCAGTGCTGTGTGAACCGAGGTGTGGAGCCCGAACTCGTGCTGCAGAGCCCGTGCAGCGAGGAGAGCTGGCATTTCAGCAGCTCTCCCGGTTGGGGCTGTCTCATTGCTTGAGTGTCATTTCAAAGCCTCTGCTCCCCTTTTTCCCTTCACAGGGGCTCTTTCTCAAGTAAGGAGAGGAAAACTTTCTGAGGCTACTTTGGGCTCGGGAGGCCTTCAGGACTCTCCAATGTTTCTACATGGTATCTTTTGTATTACTTAACAAAATCCCTCTCCTCCCATCCGTAGGTGGAGGTTGCTGAGGAGATGGAGGTGGAAAGCAGCAGCCTGCTCTGCCAAAGGTATGGTCCTTCCCTCTGAAAAGAGCAGCATCAGGCAGTGATCCATTTTTGTCGCTGCCTGATCTTGTGCTGATCATTTGCACATGCCTTGTGAGCCTAGCGTACCTTGAGAGCCTTTGGTGTAAGCGCAAGAGCTTCCCTGTGTGTTGGATTGAGGAGCCAAGAGAAGGCAGTGAGCAGAGCAGTGCCTGGGGAGTGTGCAAAGGCATGTTGATGTGAGAGTGTGAAAGCCCTTTCCAGTGAAGCTGCTGCCTCAGTTGGTCTCTAAAGGCCCTCGAAAGGGAAGTGGCATCTTGCTGTCAAGGGGTAGGTGCTCCAGGGCAAAGGCTCACAGCTCGGACTTGATGGTAATAAAGGAAAGGCAAGACCAATTGTTCCCTTTTGTGCTTTGCACCCAGAGTGACAGAGCGGAGCTGTCCCATGACCTGGAGAGAGTCTTGGCAGGAGATGAAAGCCGTTTGCAGGAGACTGTTTTATTCGGAGTGATAAGAGTGTAATGAAGGGCCATGAGAATGACCCAAGTGAGCTTCTCCTCTTTGAAGGGTTGAGCTTTTCAGATTACTTGTGACTCGGAACGGGACAGTCCAGCAGCAGGCCCTTTGAGGCCACTTAGGCTTGTGAGGTGAGTTGTGCCTCTGAACCTGATAGGCCAAGAGCACACCCCTAGCTTTGGGGGTGATGGTTAGGTCCCTTGTGTCTCAGCGTGTCATAAATGGGGAGCAGGCCCATAGCTGCTGTTTGTGCTTGGTTGGGTCTATTGTGCCTGAGTCCCTCAGAGGCCGGGAGCAGATCTGTGGCTTCATGGCTGCCTGTGAGGTCCCTTGAGCCTCACTCAGTAGCTGACAGTCCAGCTTGACGCATATTGCTGAGGGCTGTGTTTGTGAAGGCATTGGGCCTCAGGATCAGCTAGGCCACCAGCAGCCACGTTGCTCATTTTTGTACTGGTGAAGTGACTTTTGCTTCAGTGCCTGATTAGCCAGCCTCAAGCACGTGGTTACTTTTGTGCTTGGCATTTCCCATGGCTGAACTTCATGAAGTTTCTCTCTGCCCATTTCTGCAGTGTGTCCGGGTCCCTCTGGTTGTCAGCACAAGCATCTGCTGAATCAGCCGCTCCCCTCAGTTTTCTGTCATCTGCAAGCTTGTCTAGGATTCATTTGGTCCTATTAGCTAGGTCCTTACCAGAGATGTTAAAGAATGTTTGCTAAATTGCTCTTAGGATTCCTTCTGGACTGCCTGCATTTGACTGTGCTCCCACATAGGTGGTGGTACCCTAAGGCAGAATGACTAGTCCAGGTACTGCTCGAATGCACAGCATGGCTGGGGTTTTGTGTCATCGCCTTCCTCCAGTTTTCCCCGTCCTTCCAAATGATGCCTGCTCTTGCCCCTTCATGCACATACGTGTTGGCATGCAGTACCCGTCTTTGGCCAGTGCCACAAATGCTCAGCAGGCTCAGAGGAAACTGTCTTGCCATCCTGGGCACATTGGAAAGAACTACGAATGTTACCAAGTACTGGAACTGCCGTGCAGTGTTGTAACCCCAGAGAGGTTTTGCGGGCTGAAGAAGACAGCTAGGAATTTGTTGCCCACAAGCCTAGTCCCAAAGAAACTAAAAATCTGTCTGGCCACCCCCAGGGAGGTCACAGGCTGCTTCTTGCAGATGGATTTGGAGAGTGTCCCTCAGGAAACCCACATCCGGTGCCAGATTGAGATACCGGCAGTGCCCTGAGGAGGAGCAGCCTGGTTGTGCAGTAAACGTGGAGCAGGCAGCGCTTGTGTGTGCCTGTTATGGGTAATGGTCTGCCCAGGGCTGTGGGCAAGGAAGTGCAAAGGCTGGAGGGGTAAATGCAAGTGTGTGGGTTTGTACAAGTGCTGTGCAGGGCTGGTGTGTGCACATCAGCAGAGGTGCTCAGCAAAGAGGTCTGGTGGCATGAGCCCCTTTTTGCTAGTGGTAGGGGCAGAAAGGATTGTTTGTTGGAGCGTATGAGAAGGTAAGTGCAGGCAGCACTTCTGTGCCCACAGCTCCTGCCTGCCCGTTTCAGGGAGGCAGATACTGAGATGCCCAGCACAGATGCTCCTTGCAAACTCCCTGGGAAATGTGAGCATTTTCCCTCAAATTACCGCCAGAGGAGGAAGCCTGCTTTTCACTGGCAGCGTGGTGGTGAGAGCACTGTGCATGCAACTTCAGAGAGCTTAGTTCAGTTTAAAACCAGAAGCTGCCCATCAAAGCCCGGTCTGGTCAGCTGAACCTCACCTGCCTTCCAGCTCCTTTGGAGCTGCCTTCCAGATTCAAAGCAAAGGGTGGCCAGAGGAGTAAATACAACACAGGCAAACTAAGGGATGGCAAAGGCAACCACTTTATCTCTGTATCTTAATGAGCACCTCTCTGAGCTTTAATTCTAGAGGTGTTTGATAAGGAGGCATTTTAAATTGCCCTGCTAACTTATGAAAATCTTGCCTTCTAAAACCAAGAAGCTAGCTTTGCCTCATTTCTGTCATATTCAGGTCATGATTAAGCCTCCTTTACAAGGGTACTTATTTTTTTGGAGTAGAATGTGCTCTTTTGGGGCCCCACTTTTATTCTTCTTTTTTGTTTTAAATCTCCTCAGTGATTAGGTACTAGAGTTGTTCATTGCTGATTAACCGTGATGGAGAAGTTTTCAATGCCCAGTTACCTAGTAAGGCAAGAGAGACAAAAGCTTTGGAGGATTTTTTTTTAATCCAGCTATTAACCCTCTGGCATCCAAAGAGAAAACAGGTAAAGATATTCCCGAATTACAGTGTTGCTAACTGCGTTTTTAAGTAAAAAGGTGTTGCTTGGGAAGCAGAAACCTGTGCAAAAACTGTAACAGCCCCCCATCCCCGCACAGGGAATAGCCGAGGGCAACATCTACCACGGCATGGGCTGCAACAGAGGTGGAACAGTGGCCCCGACCATGGGGTCCCCAGTTACCCCCTGACCCCGATCCCTCCTGTGGGGACAGTGGTGGCACGGCCGAGGCGTGATGCCGTTGAGGAGGGGTCTCTGCCCGTCTTTGAGGCTGATCCCTGCCGGGAGACCCGTCCTGCCCCCGAGGGGAGTTGCGGGATCCCCCTGAGCCCCATGGTTCAGCCCGACCCTGATTCCATCGCTGTGGGGCAGTTATCGCCGCGGCAACACGGATGCACCAGGCTTCAGGCACAGTCGGTGGCACTGCGTGGGGCAGGAGGAGGGTCCCGGCTCTCCCCAGAGCAGGACAGGGTCCTGCCGCCCCTCGGCACCAGCCATGAGGAGGCGGGTCAGAGTGGAGAGGAGGGTGCTGCAGCCGCAGCCGGTAGGAGGGGCTGGGTGTGTTGGTGTGGGATGGGAAGCAGGCGATGGCCGTGGGGCTGGGGGGTCAGGCTCATTCCTCCCGGCATCTCCAGACTGCTGGGTTGGGGGGGGTGGCAGATGGGGACCAAAGCAGTACCTTGGATGCTGTTGTCATGACAGCTGTCCTGTGCTGGGTCCGCACAGCTCTTCCAACCTGAATGCCGCAGACATCCCCTGCCAGGCCCCCTCCCCATCCCAGGAGAGCTTTCTGGGGGGCTAACGCTCCTGCTGGTGAGGGTCCCTGGGGCACACACGACTGATGCTCTCCTTTAAAATCCAAGCAATGCCTTTGGGTGCAAGCATGTGGCAGGAGTAGCTGTAGGGCAGAGTCTCTTTGCATCAAAAGACAAAGAGCTTTTCCTTCGGTCTTAAAATCCCTGAAAGTGCCCAGCACCAGCCCCATAAAGCATCTAGGCAAAGAGGAGGCTGACAGGAAGGTGAAGGGCTGCCATGGACCGCTGGGAAGAGCCCTGGCTCCGGGTGCATCATGCGGGCTGGAGCCGCAGGGATGCAGTCCCTAACACTGCACGAGCCCCATTGTGGGGCTGGGGGCCACAGGACGTGCTCGCCTCCCTGATGGCCACGTGCTTGGGGCTGGCACCTCCATTCCTCAAGGCACTCTGCCCTGTTGCCATGGAGAAGTGTGTCCCTGCTGTGTCCTTGACCGAGGCCACAGCAAGGCTGCGGAGAGAGTCGGCTGTGCACTGTCCCCTCTCCCAGCAGGGCCCTGTGAGGCGATTTGTAACCTTCCTGGGGACTGTCCTCTGGGAGCTGTGGCTGTGGTGTCTGAGCCAGCTGAAGGGCTGGGGGACAGGCAAGCGGAGAGCGAGCAGAGGAAAAGCAAAGCTGCAACACACCCGGCTGGGTAAGAGCCTCATGGCCAGAAGTACCCCTGGCACTGGAGGCGATGGGGAAGATGCCATTCCCCTTCCCCCAAGTTCCCGGGACAGGATCTGGGTGAGACTGTGGCATGGCCCGTAGGGCCACAGCCCTTCTCCTGCTCCCATGAGGACAATCCCTGCTGGGGAAGACGAGCTGTGGCAGCCCCGTCAGGCAGCAGCCTGGTGCATCTTGCAGGAGCCACGTCTGACCGCTGTGTGCAGCCATACATCGTCAGAGAAAGAGCTACTGTCCAGGGGAGGAAACTGACTGGGTCCTTTGTAGCTGAAGTCATGTGTGCCTTGGTGAGTCCCAGGCTGGTGTGGGCTCTGGTGCCCCACCGGTGCCCGATCCGTGATGGCAGCTGACTTGGTTTTCCTCAGACCTCGGCTCCTACCTCTGGCCAGAGAAGAAAGAAAATCCAGGCTTTTGGCATCCTGTGGTGAAGACCGCCAGATACACGTGTTCCCTGTGAGGTAGGAGAAGAGGCTGTTTTGTGCCCTTTTTCCTCCATCTTTGTGCCTTCACCACAAGCTCCCTGCCTCACTTTCCCCATCTTGCCTATAGTCCTTTCCCCCCCGACCTGCCAGCAGCTTGTAGGCTAGGTGGGAGGAGAGTCAAGCTCAAGGCTCTCCAACAAGCAAGGCTTGAGGTAAAGGTGTTGGCCAAAGCCCAGGCTGTAGTGGGGCTCCTCGTGGTGTTTCCCGGGAGGACCTTTCAACGCGGTGGTGGTATCAGACAGGAATGGGACTATGCGGAGTGACAGTGTAGAAACAGTCTGAGAAAAGAGGCTCCATCTGGTGCCATCATAGACTGAGAAGAGCATGCTCTGCCGAGGCACGTATGGGATGAGGGTTGTGCTACCAACGCCCCGTCAGAGCAGGATGGGTCGTGGGAGTGGGATGGAGCCTGGGATCAAGATTGGAAGCAAGATGGAGGCTGGGATGGAGTGGTCAGGGCAGCCCAAGAGCAGCAGTGAAGGGCAATTGCTGACTGGAGCAGCTGAGGAGGCTGGGGTGAGGGCAGCCCGCAGGGGCAGGAGAGGTTGCTTGTCTGTAGAGTGAGGGTAAGAGAGTGCAGGCACACCCAGGACCATGTAGGGTGCTGATGCAAAACTGGTAGCTCTGGAAATACGTGCCTCTTCCTAAAAAGTCCTGAATGGCCACAAAGGAACCTGTGGGTGACTCAGCAGCTGTGCTTTTAAAGTGCAAGTAGCCTGGGTGCTACGGAAAGTTGGAAGAGAAAAAGGGACCCAAGGAGCAGCTGCCTGGCTCCATAGGAAGCGCTGGGGCTGCCGTGGGGCAGCATGCAGGGTGACGGTGTGCCTTGTGAGGCCTGTTGTGGGGGGGAAAGGGGTGTCATGGGGCAGCATGCAGGGCAATGGGCTATCATGGGGCAGTGTGCGGGATGGTCAGGCTACCGTGGGGCAGCAAGTGGGGCAAAAGAGCTGTGCGGTGCCATGTGGGGAATGAGAGGATTGCTGTGAGTGTCAGGGCTGGCAGCTGCCCCTGGAGTAGAATCTCCTGCAACCCGCGGGTGTTGGGCCCTGCTTGGGGGGGTAGCCCCATCCCCAAAGCGTCGCACCTCCCCCTTTGCTCATCCCAGGGAGCCGCGTGTCATTGCAGTCCCTGATGGCAAGCTGCGAGACACCGAAGCAGACCAGGACGACAGGCCGATGGGGACACCTGGGTGGCACGATGATGGCGACTGCTGAAACGTTCTCCCCTCCTGTCCGCGTAAGAGAAGCATGGTGGTGCCAGGCGCAGCGCCAGCATGTCCCGCTGTGCTGTGGAAGGGCTGGGGGAGTGGGGGGGTGGGCAGCTTTGGGCCCTCGGCAGAGCCCGGAGGGGAGAGTCAGGAGCTCGTGCTACCTAGCCACAAGGGATGGGAGCCTCAGTGGTGGGTGCTGCATAAAAGGGGGGTAACTGGTGGGTTTTTCCTCACTTGTGGAACTGAGAGGGGAGGGATTAAGTCCGGATGTCCTGTGTGGAGCAGAGGAGTAGGTGAAATGAGGGTGTTTTAGGGTTAAAGCTTACTCAGTGCTTTGGGGCAGTGAGGAGGTTTATTTCCAGCTTCCCGGTGTGCCGAGACTGTAATTGTGTTTCTTCTCTGAAAGTGCCATGAAAGATTCTTTCTGACCGACTGACATGACAATTCTAATTTGGCAGACTCTGGAGCCAAGCAGGATGTGGCTCCCAGTCCAGAACCCCAACGTGAAGAACGTAAGCGCTGCTTGCAGTCCTCTATGTCCTCAGCTCTGGGCTGCTTTGCTGCGAAGCAGAGCTTGCGCAGAGCTTGTGTCTGCAGCGATGGTGGCCCGGGGCACCTGTGGGGCACCGAGCTGCCGCTGCCTGAAGCGACATCCTGTCTGCGTAAGAGTAGCGTGCTGGGGCAAGGCATCGCGACGGCGGGTTCCCAGCTGCAACCAAGGAGGGTCTGGGGGAGCAGAGGGAAAGGAGGCACTGGGAGCTGCACAACCCCTGGGGGGATCACGGAGCAGTGAGCCCAGCCATGTGGGGTATGAGCCACGATACAGGGTGCTGTTGGAAGATGGGGCTTTCTGAGAGGTCCGTAGCCACATCTGGAGCAAAGGATTGGGCTGTATGAGGGTAATTTTGGGGTGGACGTTGATCGGTGAGCAGGTTTTTGCAGAGTGTTCGCTATGGGCAGAGGTCGCTAGCTAATACAAAGGGAGGGTTTCACTGGCATCTCCCCCAGAGGCAAGCAGCACATCATCATTGCAAGGATGAATGTCCCCATGCAAGCGTTTAGGAAAGTCAGGAGTAGAGGGGACTCCCCCAGATGCCGGTGGGAAGGAGGATGTTATGTGCAGGATAGTGGTCCCTTGTCTTGTGCGTGTAGAATGCAGGGGTAAGTAAAAGCCTTAATTTTGATGGGTCCTGCCAGAGATTTGCTTGGAAGATGAGGGATATGCCAACGCACCGCAGGCCACCTGCTGTGCCAAGTCCTGCCCGGAGTCCACAGCCCATGCTGAAGTGGGCAAGGAGCCCAGAGCCATGGGCCTGCTCACCCCTGCCGACTGTCATCGACACCACACCACCACCAGCCCCCGCTTTGGACACTGTTGTCTGCTGGACCCAGGACACCACCGAGAGCCAGGAGAAGCCTTCAACCTCGGTGCAGGTAAAGGGGGTTGCGTGTGTGTCTCGGGCAGGTGGGCATGCAGCAGTGCCTGGAGGGGACTGGAATGCAGTGGAAGAGACAGGGCCCATCAGCCCAAATGATTGTGGCAAGTGGGGAGGGCAATGGGAGGGGTTTGTGGTGAGTTCTCACAAAGTGGGGGTTTCCTGGGGTTGTTTAGTTGTGATTGTTCTTTGGGGTTATTCGCTGTGATGGGATATGCATGTTGGGAGCTCACAGCAATCTCCGAAAAGGGCCAAAGAAGTCTCCTTCTGACTCACTGTACCAAATATTTCTCCTATTTTAGCTGCTGGAAAGGATGATAACCCCGATGCAATGCCCAGAAGCAGCTGAGAACGAGGTAAGCGTCAATCCTACCATTTGACATCCTTACTCTTGTGCTGCTCTACGTAGGGGTAGCTTACTCAGCCTCTATAGAAGAGGGCAGATTTTTCAACAGAGCTAAAAAAAAAAAAGACATATAGAAAACAGTGAAAAAAATGGAGCCTCTGTACATAGAGAGCAGGCAAGAGGCAAGACTACCAGCAGTACGGATTGGCAGTTGAGAGAGGGAGATGGCAGGGTGTTGGATGTAGGAAGAGGGCAGGTGGGTGCTGAGGGCACTGTGTCCCGTTTGGCTGTGGAGCCCAAGCAGGCACTGGTGTGAGTGCTGCTGGGTGCCAGGCTGCCAAGCAGCGTCAGCAGCCACTGGCTGGGATACCTCTGCATCCTCTTCCTTTGCTTTTTTTCAGGTTCAGAAGGAGGCCCCAAGGACCGTGGTGGATCGTCGGACAGAGCAGGATGTTGTGACCCGTGGCATCGGTGCCCAGGTATCGTGAAAGCAGTGATCTGAGTGAGGCCAGAGACCTTGTGAGGAAGGGCTTTGGAGGTTCTGTGATAGAGGGCACATGTCATGGCCTGGTGGGGAGCACGGTGTCGCGTTCAGCTCGTGCAGCAGACCCTGTGAATCAGCGCAGCCATGATCGTGGGGCAGAGAGGGAGATGATGTTGCCTTCTGTCACTGCCGCGCCAAGCAGAGGCATCGTTTGGCCCTCTTGGCAGGCTTGTGGCCAGCTTGTGGTGCATTCGCCCCTTTCCGTGAAGGAGACGTTGCCTTCAGAGCTGCAGCCTGGGCATGCAGCTGCCCTGCTATGCTGCTGAGAAAGGTGTGGGAGAGGCTGTGCTGGTGGCCTGGTATTGGGCGTGGTGTGGGAGCCAGCTGAGCTGTGAGCTGGGGACGTCTGGAGCCAAGGCCTCTGTTGTCCTTGTAAGGCTCTGCAGATGGGATGGTGTGGAAGAGGCAGGCTCTAGAGCGGTGCCCCAAGGGTCAGCGTGGAGGCGGATGGGAGCAGTTTGTGGTGGGACTGCCCTCAAAGGATTTGAGGCTCTTGGGCTATTTGCTTGTTCTTATTTCCTCAAGGCTTTTGCTGCCTTGAGATGGGGTGGGCAGGTTGTAGCTGGGAGCTCACTGCCAATGTCCAAAGGGCCGAAGAAGGCTCCTTCCATCTCATGTGCCAAATACTGCTTTCCAGCCTCTGGAAAGGATTGGAGTGGCAAGCGGAGTCCCCCGAGCAGTGAAGAAAAAGGTAAGCGCCTATCAGAGGTGCCATCCTCCTTGCTCTCGTGCTGCTCTATCTGCACGTGTAGCTTGGGCGGGCTCTGCAGATGAGTGTCTTGGCGCAGGTTTGGTAGCAGAGCTGAGAAAACGTGCATACTGAAACGAGTGAGGAAAAGGGAGGCTCTGCCCAGTGTCCGTGTGAGACAGCATGCCAGAGCGAGCACTAGAGCGCGCACTGGCAGAGTGAGCGGTGCCCGTGGGGAAGGGCTGTCTTTGCGGGTGTTGTGGGCAGCGCGTGCCTGACAAGGGGCCTGATCCCTTTGCAGCGTGCCCCTGGAAGGGTGCATGTGTCAGTAGGGCCCTTGTGTGCTGGGCACCCGCAAGGCATCCAGGAGGAATTTGTGTGGTGGGAGGGGACGCACATGCACCCTGAGCAGGAGCTGCATGTCGAGAACCTCCGTGCCGTGTGTGTGGCTTGTCTTGTACCGCCAGTGCTGCTGGGGACGCAGCAGCACCTTCCCCTCCCTTCCCTGGTGATGCTCTGGGACAATCTGCCCTTGGTGGCTTTGCAGGCAGTGCGCGGAGGAGCTGCAATGACGGCTGAGGAGGCCCCACGGAGGCTGCCCACATCGCAGCAGTCCGGCTCCCGTTGCACAGAGGAGACGCCAGAGCCGGTGAGGCCTTGGGAGAGGGCAGCCGAGAGTGCTGGCAGCTGTGCTGTGCTGCTGTCCCAGGAAATGGGAGCAGGGTGTCTTGCGCTGTGTAGCTGCAAAAGAGGCCCCCAAGGTGGGCCCAAGTGGTGCCAGCAGAGCGCCAGCATCACAAGGCTGAGAGCTAGTGTCCGCCCCGAAATGTAGAAGGCTGCCTGTGTGTGTGTTTGAGGCATCAAACGCTGTGTGTTGTGCAGAGCACGTTGACAGTTGGCGAAGGCAGTGGGAGAGGACGGAGAGAGATGGGCGAGTGCGTGTTTGATTTTTGCGGGCAGGCTCGTGTGTACTGCTAGGGGATGGTGCCCGGGGACAGGGAGATCTTTCCATAAGGCACCTTTGAGCATTCCTAGCAAAAATGTGGGCTGATGGCCGTCTCAGAGCAGGATAAGGAAGAGACTGCAGAAGGCGGAGGGTGGGGCAGGCTGCAGCAAGTGCATCGGGTTGAGTGGTGTTGTACAGGAAACAGACGGGGAGCTAAGGAAGGAGCTGCCTTCAGCACAACATGCCGCCGTGCACGTTTGGCCGTAGATGTGCTAGATGCGCAGGGTGTTGGATGTAGGAAGAGGGCAGGTGGGCTGCTAAGGGCACTGTGTCCCATTTGGCTGTGGAGCCCAAGCAGCCGCTGGTGTGAGTGCTGCTGGGTGCCAGGCTGCCAAGCAGCATCAGCAGCCACTGGCAGTGCCAACAGGGAGCTGGATGCCATGCTGGGAACAGGCAGGGTGGACACACGCTGATCCCGCGCTTGCGTGCTGAGAGCAGGGAGCTGTGGCTGCAGGGAGCTGGTGCGTATCCGTCGGCCACGGGTGACGGTGGCAGTGGTGGAGACTGCTGTCCGGCAGCTGGCAAGGTGCTGCGCAGCGCGGGGCAGACAGTGCTGTGCATGGGAAGCTGCAGGGAAAGCCCAACCGTTGCAAGCTGGTCTTGAGCGAAAGGAGGAGATGGATGTTACAGCTGAAGTCGCAGCAGAGTTGTGGGATGCCTCTGCTCTGTGGTGCTCTTAGCCCTGTAGAAAAGGGCCTGAGTTGAGATGGGAGGCAGCTCAGCAGTGGGGTGATGCTGCCACTAGGCACCCGTGCCGCCAGGACTAGGGCTGGCTTCACCCCTCTTGCTGCAAGTGCTTCCTTTGCTTTTTTTCAGGTTCAGAAGGAGGCCCCAAGGACCGTGGTGGATCGTCGGACAGAGCAGGATGTTGTGACCCGTGGCATCGGTGCCCAGGTATCGTGAAAGCAGTGATCTGAGGCCAGAGACCTTGTGAGGAAGGGCTTTGGAGGTTCTTTGATAGAGGTCGCATGTCATGGGCTGTTGGGAGCACGGTGTCGCGTTCAGCTCGTGCAGCAGACCCTGTGAATCAGCGCAGCCATGGTCGTGGGGCAGAGAGGGAGATGATGTTGCCTTCTGTCACTGCCGCGCCAAGCAGAGGCATCGTTTGGCCCTCTTGGCAGGCTTGTGGCCGGCTTGTGGTGCATTCGCCCCTTTCCGTGAAGGAGACGTTGCCTTCAGAGCTGCAGCCTGGGCATGCAGCTGCCCCGCTATGCTGCTGAGAAAGGTGTGGGAGAGGCTGTGCTGGTGGCCTGGTATTGGGCGTGGTGTGGGAGCCAGCTGAGCTGTGAGCTGGGGACGTCTGGAGCCAAGGCCTCTGTTGTCCTTGTAAGGCTCTGCAGATGGGATGGTGCGGAAGAGGCAGGCTCTAGAGCGGTGCCCCAAGGGTCAGCGTGGAGGCGGATGGGAGCAGTTTGTGGTGGGACTGCCCTCAAAGGATTTGAGGCTCTTGGGCTATTTGCTTGTTCTTATTTCCTCAAGGCTTTTGCTGCCTTGAGATGGGGTGGGCGGGTTGTGGCTGGGAGCTCACTGCCAATGTCCAAAGGGCCGAAGAAGGCTCCTTCCATCTCATGTGCCAAATACTGCTTCCTTTCCAGAGCCTGGAAAGGACTGGAGTGGCAAGCGGAGTCCCCCGAGCAGTGAAGAAAAAGGTAAGCGCCTATCAGAGGTGCCATCCTCCTTGCTCTCGTGCTGCTCTATCTGCACGTGTAGCTTGGGCGGGCTCTGCAGATGAGTGTCTTGGCGCAGGTTTGGTAGCAGAGCTGAGAAAAGGGGCATACTGAAACGAGTGAGGAAAAGGGAGGCTCTGCCCAGTGTCCGTGTGAGACAGCATGCCAGAGCGAGCACTAGAGCGCGCACGGGCAGAGTGAGCAATGCCCGTGGGGAAGGGCTGTCTTTGCGGGTGTTGTGGGCAGCGCGTGCCTGACAAGGGGCCTGATCCCTTTGCAGCGTGCCCCTGGAAGGGTGCATGTGTCAGTAGGGCCCTTGTGTGCTGGGCACCCGCAAGGCATCCAGGAGGAATTTGTGTGGTGGGAGGGGACGCACATGCACCCTGAGCAGGAGCTGCATGTCGAGAACCTCCGTGCCGTGTGTGTGGCTTGTCTTGTACCGCCAGTGCTGCTGGGGACGCAGCAGCACCTTCCCCTCCCTTCCCTGGTGATGCTCTGGGACAATCTGCCCTTGGTGGCTTTGCAGGCAGTGCGCGGAGGAGCTGCAATGACGGCTGAGGAGGCCCCACGGAGGCTGCCCACATCGCAGCAGTCCGGCTCCCGTTGCACAGAGGAGACGCCAGAGCCGGTGAGGCCTTGGGAGAGGGCAGCCGAGAGTGCTGGCAGCTGTGCTGTGCTGCTGTCCCAGGAAATGGGAGCAGGGTGTCTTGCACTGTGTAGCTGCAAAAGAGGCCCCCAAGGTGGGCCCAAGTGGTGCCAGCAGAGCGCCAGCATCACAAGGCTGAGAGCTAGTGTCCGCCCCGAAATGTAGAAGGCTGCCTGTGTGTGTGTTTGAGGCATCAAACGCTGTGTGTTGTGCAGAGCACGTTGACAGTTGGCGAAGGCAGTGGGAGAGGACGGAGAGAGATGGGCGAGTGCGTGTTTGATTTTTGCGGGCAGGCTCGTGTGTACTGCTAGGGGATGGTGCCCGGGGACAGGGAGATCTTTCCGTAAGGCACCTTTGAGCATTCCTAGCAAAAATGTGGGCTGATGGCCGTCTCAGAGCTGGATAAGGAAGAGACTGCAGAAGGCGGAGGGTGGGGCAGGCTGCAGCAAGTGCATCGGGTTGAGTGGTGTTGTGCAGGAAACAGACGGGGAGCTAAGGAAGGAGCTGCCTTCAGCACAACATGCCGCCGTGCACGTTTGGCCGTAGATGTGCTAGATGCGCAGGGTGTTGGATGTAGGAAGAGGGCAGGTGGGCTGCTAAGGGCACTGTGTCCCATTTGGCTGTGGAGCCCAAGCAGCCGCTGGTGTGAGTGCTGCTGGGTGCCAGGCTGCCAAGCAGCGTCAGCAGCCACTGGCAGTGCCAACAGGGAGCTGGATGCCATGCTGGGAACAGGCAGGGTGGACACACGCTGATCCCGCGCTTGCGTGCTGAGAGCAGGGAGCTGTGGCTGCAGGGAGCTGGTGCGTATCCGTCGGCCACGGGTGACGGTGGCAGTGGTGGAGACTGCTGTCCGGCAGCTGGCAAGGTGCTGCGCAGCGCGGGGCAGACAGTGCTGTGCATGGGAAGCTGCAGGGAAAGCCCAACCGTTGCAAGCTGGTCTTGAGCGAAAGGAGGAGATGGATGTTACAGCTGAAGTCGCAGCAGAGTTGTGGGATGCCTCTGCTCTGTGGTGCTCTTAGCCCTGTAGAAAAGGGCCTGTGTTGAGATGGGAGGCAGCCCAGCAGTGGGGTGATGCTGCCACTAGGCACCCGTGCCGCCAGGACGAGGGCTGGCTTCACCCCTCTTGCTGCAAGTGCTTCCTTTGCTTTTTTTCAGGTTCAGAAGGAGGCCCCAAGGACCGTGGTGGATCGTCGGACAGAGCAGGATGTTGTGACCCGTGGCATCGGTGCCCAGGTATCGTGAAAGCAGTGATCTGAGGCCAGAGACCTTGTGAGGAAGGGCTTTGGAGGTTCTGTGACAGAGGGCGCATGTCATGGGCTGGTGGGGAGCACGGTGTCGCGTTCAGCTCGTGCAGCAGACCCTGTGAATCAGCGCAGCCATGGTCGTGGGGCAGAGAGGGAGATGATGTTGCCTTCTGTCACTGCCGCGCCAAGCAGAGGCATCGTTTGGCCCTCTTGGCAGGCTTGTGGCCGGCTTGTGGTGCATTCGCCCCTTTCCGTGAAGGAGACGTTGCCTTCAGAGCTGCAGCCTGGGCATGCAGCTGCCCCGCTATGCTGCTGAGAAAGGTGTGGGAGAGGCTGTGCTGGTGGCCTGGTATTGGGCGTGGTGTGGGAGCCAGCTGAGCTGTGAGCTGGGGACGTCTGGAGCCAAGGCCTCTGTTGTCCTTGTAAGGCTCTGCAGATGGGATGGTGCGGAAGAGGCAGGCCCTAGAGCGGTGCCCCAAGGGTCAGCGTGGAGGCGGATGGGAGCAGTTTGTGGTGGGACTGCCCTCAAAGGATTTGAGGCTCTTGGGCTATTTGCTTGTTCTTATTTCCTCAAGGCTTTTGCTGCCTTGAGATGGGGTGGGCGGGTTGTAGCTGGGAGCTCACTGCCAATGTCCAAAGGCCGAAGAAGGCTCCTTCCATCTCATGTGCCAAATACTGCTTCCTTTCCAGAGCCTGGAAAGGACTGGAGTGGCAAGCGGAGTCCCCCGAGCAGTGAAGAAAAAGGTAAGCGCCTATCAGAGGTGCCATCCTCCTTGCTCTCGTGCTGCTCTATCTGCACGTGTAGCTTGGGCGGGCTCTGCAGATGAGTGTCTTGGCGCAGGTTTGGTAGCAGAGCTGAGAAAAGGGGCATACTGAAACGAGTGAGGAAAAGGGAGGCTCTGCCCAGTGTCCGTGTGAGACAGCATGCCAGAGCGAGCACTAGAGCGCGCACTGGCAGAGTGAGCGGTGCCCGTGGGGAAGGGCTGTCTTTGCGGGTGTTGTGGGCAGCGCGTGCCTGACAAGGGGCCTGATCCCTTTGCAGCGTGCCCCTGGAAGGGTGCATGTGTCAGTAGGGCCCTTGTGTGCTGGGCACCCGCAAGGCATCCAGGAGGAATTTGTGTGGTGAGAGGGGACGCACATGCACCCTGAGCAGGAGCTGCATGTCGAGAACCTCCGTGCCGTGTGTGTGGCTTGTCTTGTACCGCCAGTGCTGCTGGGGACGCAGCAGCACCTTCCCCTCCCTCCCCTGGTGATGCTCTGGGACAATCTGCCCTTGGTGGCTTTGCAGGCAGTGCGCGGAGGAGCTGCAATGACGGCTGAGGAGGCCCCACGGAGGCTGCCCACATCGCAGCAGTCCGGCTCCCGTTGCGCAGAGGAGACGCCAGAGCCGGTGAGGCCTTGGGAGAGGGCAGCCGAGAGTGCTGGCAGCTGTGCTGTGCTGCTGTCCCAGGAAATGGGAGCAGGGTGTCTTGCGCTGTGTAGCTGCAAAAGAGGCCCCCAAGGTGGGCACAAGTGGTGCCAGCAGAGCGCCAGCATCACAAGGTTGAGAGCTAGTATCTGCCCCGAAATGTAGAAGGCCGCCTGTGTGTGTGTTTGAGGCATCAAACGCTGTGTGTTGTGCAGAGCACGTTGACAGTTGGCGAAGGCAGTGGGAGAGGACGGAGAGAGATGGGCGAGTGCGTGTTTGATTTTTGCGGGCAGGCTCGTGTGTACTGCTAGGGGATGGTGCCCGGGGACAGGGAGATCTTTCCATAAGGCACCTTTGAGCATGCCTAGCAAAAATGTGGGCTGATGGCCGTCTCAGAGCAGGATAAGGAAGAGACTGCAGAAGGCGGAGGGTGGGGCAGGCTGCAGCAAGTGCATCGGGTTGAGTGGTGTTGTGCAGGAAACAGACGGGGAGCTAAGGAAGGAGCTGCCTTCAGCACAACATGCCGCCGTGCACGTTTGGCCGTAGATGTGCTAGATGCGCAGGGTGTTGGATGTAGGAAGAGGGCAGGTGGGCTGCTAAGGGCACTGTGTCCCATTTGGCTGTGGAGCCCAAGCAGCCGCTGGTGTGAGTGCTGCTGGGTGCCAGGCTGCCAAGCAGCGTCAGCAGCCACTGGCAGTGCCAACAGGGAGCTGGATGCCATGCTGGGAACAGGCAGGGTGGACACACGCTGATCCCGCGCTTGCGTGCTGAGAGCAGGGAGCTGTGGCTGCAGGGAGCTGGTGCGTATCCGTCGGCCACGGGTGACGGTGGCAGTGGTGGAGACTGCTCTCCGGCAGCTGGCAAGGTGCTGCGCAGCGCGGGGCAGACAGTGCTGTGCATGGGAAGCTGCAGGGAAAGCCCAACCGTTGCAAGCTGGTCTTGAGCGAAAGGAGGAGATGGATGTTACAGCTGAAGTCGCAGCAGAGTTGTGGGATGCCTCTGCTCTGTGGTGCTCTTAGCCCTGTAGAAAAGGGCCTGAGTTGAGATGGGAGGCAGCTCAGCAGTGGGGTGATGCTGCCACTAGGCACCCGTGCCGCCAGGACTAGGGCTGGCTTCACCCCTCTTGCTGCAAGTGCTTCCTTTGCTTTTTTTCAGGTTCAGAAGGAGGCCCCAAGGACCGTGGTGGATCGTCGGACAGAGCAGGATGTTGTGACCCGTGGCATCGGTGCCCAGGTATCGTGAAAGCAGTGATCTGAGGCCAGAGACCTTGTGAGGAAGGGCTTTGGAGGTTCTGTGATAGAGGGCGCATGTCATGGGCTGTTGGGAGCACGGTGTCGCGTTCAGCTCGTGCAGCAGACCCTGTGAATCAGCGCAGCCATGGTCGTGGGGCAGAGAGGGAGATGATGTTGCCTTCTGTCACTGCCGCGCCAAGCAGAGGCATCGTTTGGCCCTCTTGGCAGGCTTGTGGCCGGCTTGTGGTGCATTCGCCCCTTTCCGTGAAGGAGACGTTGCCTTCAGAGCTGCAGCCTGGGCATGCAGCTGCCCCGCTATGCTGCTGAGAAAGGTGTGGGAGAGGCTGTGCTGGTGGCCTGGTATTGGGCGTGGTGTGGGAGCCAGCTGAGCTGTGAGCTGGGGACGTCTGGAGCCAAGGCCTCTGTTGTCCTTGTAAGGCTCTGCAGATGGGATGGTGTGGAAGAGGCAGGCTCTAGAGCGGTGCCCCAAGGGTCAGCGTGGAGGCGGATGGGAGCAGTTTGTGGTGGGACTGCCCTCAAAGGATTTGAGGCTCTTGGGCTATTTGCTTGTTCTTATTTCCTCAAGGCTTTTGCTGCCTTGAGATGGGGTGGGCGGGTTGTGGCTGGGAGCTCACTGCCAATGTCCAAAGGGCCGAAGAAGGCTCCTTCCATCTCATGTGCCAAATACTGCTTCCTTTCCAGAGCCTGGAAAGGACTGGAGTGGCAAGCGGAGTCCCCCGAGCAGTGAAGAAAAAGGTAAGCGCCTATCAGAGGTGCCATCCTCCTTGCTCTCGTGCTGCTCTATCTGCACGTGTAGCTTGGGCGGGCTCTGCAGATGAGTGTCTTGGCGCAGGTTTGGTAGCAGAGCTGAGAAAAGGGGCATACTGAAACGAGTGAGGAAAAGGGAGGCTCTGCCCAGTGTCCGTGTGAGACAGCATGCCAGAGCGAGCACTAGAGCGCGCACTGGCAGAGTGAGCGGTGCCCATGGGGAAGGGCTGTCTTTGCGGGTGTTGTGGGCAGCGCGTGCCTGACAAGGGGCCTGATCCCTTTGCAGCGTGCCCCTGGAAGGGTGCATGTGTCAGTAGGGCCCTTGTGTGCTGGGCACCCGCAAGGCATCCAGGAGGAATTTGTGTGGTGGGAGGGGACGCACATGCACCCTGAGCAGGAGCTGCATGTCGAGAACCTCCGTGCCGTGTGTGTGGCTTGTCTTGTACCGCCAGTGCTGCTGGGGACGCAGCAGCACCTTCCCCTCCCTCCCCTGGTGATGCTCTGGGACAATCTGCCCTTGGTGGCTTTGCAGGCAGTGCGCGGAGGAGCTGCAATGACAGCTGAGGAGGCCCCACGGAGGCTGCCCACATCGCAGCAGTCCGGCTCCCGTTGCGCAGAGGAGACGCCAGAGCCGGTGAGGCCTTGGGAGAGGGCAGCCGAGAGTGCTGGCAGCTGTGCTGTGCTGCTGTCCCAGGAAATGGGAGCAGGGTGTCTTGCGCTTTGTAGCTGCAAAAGAGGCCCCCAAGGTGGGCACAAGTGGTGCCAGCAGAGCGCCAGCATCACAAGGCTGAGAGCTAGTGTCTGCCCCGAAATGTAGAAGGCCGCCTGTGTGTGTGTTTGAGGCATCAAACGCTGTGTGTTGTGCAGAGCACGTTGACAGTTGGCGAAGGCAGTGGGAGAGGACGGAGAGAGATGGGCGAGTGCATGTTTGATTTTTGCGGGCAGGCTCGTGTGTACTGCTAGGGGATGGTGCCCGGGGACAGGGAGATCTTTCCGTAAGGCACCTTTGAGCATTCCTAGCAAAAATGTGGGCTGATGGCCGTCTCAGAGCTGGATAAGGAAGAGACTGCAGAAGGCGGAGGGTGGGGCAGGCTGCAGCAAGTGCATCGGGTTGAGTGGTGTTGTGCAGGAAACAGACGGGGAGCTAAGGAAGGAGCTGCCTTCAGCACAACATGCCGCCGTGCACGTTTGGCCGTAGATGTGCTAGATGCGCAGGGTGTTGGATGTAGGAAGAGGGCAGGTGGGCTGCTAAGGGCACTGTGTCCCATTTGGCTGTGGAGCCCAAGCAGCCGCTGGTGTGAGTGCTGCTGGGTGCCAGGCTGCCAAGCAGCGTCAGCAGCCACTGGCAGTGCCAACAGGGAGCTGGATGCCATGCTGGGAACAGGCAGGGTGGACACACGCTGATCCCGCGCTTGCGTGCTGAGAGCAGGGAGCTGTGGCTGCAGGGAGCTGGTGCGTATCCGTCGGCCACGGGTGACGGTGGCAGTGGTGGAGACTGCTGTCCGGCAGCTGGCAAGGTGCTGCGCAGTGCGGGGCAGACAGTGCTGTGCATGGGAAGCTGCAGGGAAAGCCCAACCGTTGCAAGCTGGTCTTGAGCGAAAGGAGGAGATGGATGTTACAGCTGAAGTCGCAGCAGAGTTGTGGGATGCCTCTGCTCTGTGGTGCTCTTAGCCCTGTAGAAAAGGGCCTGAGTTGAGATGGGAGGCAGCTCAGCAGTGGGGTGATGCTGCCACTAGGCACCCATGCCGCCAGGACTAGGGCTGGCTTCACCCCTCTTGCTGCAAGTGCTTCCTTTGCTTTTTTTCAGGTTCAGAAGGAGGCCCCAAGGACCGTGGTGGATCCTCGGACAGAGCAGGATGTTGTGACCCGTGGCATCGGTGCCCAGGTATCGTGAAAGCAGTGATCTGAGGCCAGAGACCTTGTGAGGAAGGGCTTTGGAGGGTCTGTGGCAGAGGGCGCATGTCATGGGCTGGTGGGGAGCACGGTGTCGCGTTCAGCTCGTGCAGCAGACCCTGTGAATCAGCGCAGCCATGGTCGTGGGGCAGAGAGGGAGATGATGTTGCCTTCTGTCACTGCCGCGCCAAGCAGAGGCATCGTTTGGCCCTCTTGGCAGGCTTGTGGCCGGCTTGTGGTGCATTCGCCCCTTTCCGTGAAGGAGACGTTGCCTTCAGAGCTGCAGCCTGGGCATGCAGCTGCCCCGCTATGCTGCTGAGAAAGGTGTGGGAGAGGCTGTGCTGGTGGCCTGGTATTGGGCGTGGTGTGGGAGCCAGCTGAGCTGTGAGCTGGGGACGTCTGGAGCCAAGGCCTCTGTTGTCCTTGTAAGGCTCTGCAGATGGGATGGTGTGGAAGAGGCAGGCTCTAGAGCGGTGCCCCAAGGGTCAGCGTGGAGGCGGATGGGAGCAGTTTGTGGTGGGACTGCCCTCAAAGGATTTGAGGCTCTTGGGCTATTTGCTTGTTCTTATTTCCTCAAGGCTTTTGCTGCCTTGAGATGGGGTGGGCGGGTTGTGGCTGGGAGCTCACTGCCAATGTCCAAAGGGCCGAAGAAGGCTCCTTCCATCTCATGTGCCAAATACTGCTTCCTTTCCAGAGCCTGGAAAGGACTGGAGTGGCAAGCGGAGTCCCCCGAGCAGTGAAGAAAAAGGTAAGCGCCTATCAGAGGTGCCATCCTCCTTGCTCTCGTGCTGCTCTATCTGCACGTGTAGCTTGGGCGGGCTCTGCAGATGAGTGTCTTGGCGCAGGTTTGGTAGCAGAGCTGAGAAAAGGGGCATACTGAAACGAGTGAGGAAAAGGGAGGCTCTGCCCAGTGTCTGTGTGAGACAGCATGCCAGAGCGAGCACTAGAGCGCGCACGGGCAGAGTGAGCAATGCCCGTGGGGAAGGGCTGTCTTTGCGGGTGTTGTGGGCAGCGCGTGCCTGACAAGGGGCCTGATCCCTTTGCAGCGTGCCCCTGGAAGGGTGCATGTGTCAGTAGGGCCCTTGTGTGCTGGGCACCCGCAAGGCATCCAGGAGGAATTTGTGTGGTGGGAGGGGACGCACATGCACCCTGAGCAGGAGCTGCATGTCGAGAACCTCCGTGCCGTGTGTGTGGCTTGTCTTGTACCGCCAGTGCTGCTGGGGACGCAGCAGCACCTTCCCCTCCCTCCCCTGGTGATGCTCTGGGACAATCTGCCCTTGGTGGCTTTGCAGGCAGTGCGCGGAGGAGCTGCAATGACAGCTGAGGAGGCCCCACGGAGGCTGCCCACATCGCAGCAGTCCGGCTCCCGTTGTGCAGAGGAGACGCCAGAGCCGGTGAGGCCTTGGGAGAGGGCAGCCGAGAGTGCTGGCAGCTGTGCTGTGCTGCTGTCCCAGGAAATGGGAGCAGGGTGTCTTGCGCTGTGTAGCTGCAAAAGAGGCCCCCAAGGTGGGCACAAGTGGTGCCAGCAGAGCGCCAGCATCACAAGGCTGAGAGCTAGTGTCCGCCCCGAAATGTAGAAGGCCGCCTGTGTGTGTGTTTGAGGCATCAAACGCTGTGTGTTGTGCAGAGCACGTTGACATTTGGCGAAGGCAGTGGGAGAGGACGGAGAGAGATGGGCGAGTGCGTGTTTGATTTTTGCGGGCAGGCTCGTGTGTACTGCTAGGGGATGGTGCCCAGGGACAGGGAGATCTTTCCGTAAGGCACCTTTGAGCATGCCTAGCAAAAATGTGGGCTGATGGCCGTCTCAGAGCTGGATAAGGAAGAGACTGCAGAAGGCGGAGGGTGGGGCAGGCTGCAGCAAGTGCATCGGGTTGAGTGGTGTTGTGCAGGAAACAGACGGGGAGCTAAGGAAGGAGCTGCCTTCAGCACAACATGCCGCCGTGCACGTTTGGCCGTAGATGTGCTGGATGTGCAGGGTGTTGGATGTAGGAAGAGGGCAGGTGGGCTGCTAAGGGCACTGTGTCCCATTTGGCTGTGGAGCCCAAGCAGCCGCTGGTGTGAGTGCTGCTGGGTGCCAGGCTGCCAAGCAGCGTCAGCAGCCACTGGCAGTGCCAACAGGGAGCTGGATGCCATGCTAGGAACAGGCAGGGTGGACACACGGTGATCCAGCGCTTGCGTGCTGAGAGCAGGGAGCTGTGGCTGCAGGGAGCTGGTGCGTATCCGTCGGCCACGGGTGACGGTGGCAGTGGTGGAGACTGCTGTCCGGCAGCTGGCAAGGTGCTGCGCAGCGCGGGGCAGACAGTGCTGTGCATGGGAAGCTGCAGGGAAAGCCCAACCGTTGCAAGCTGGTCTTGAGCGAAAGGAGGAGATGGATGTTACAGCTGAAGTCGCAGCAGAGTTGTGGGATGCCTCTGCTCTGTGGTGCTCTTAGCCCTGTAGAAAAGGGCCTGAGTTGAGATGGGAGGCAGCTCAGCAGTGGGGTGATGCTGCCACTAGGCACCCGTGCCGCCAGGACTAGGGCTGGCTTCACCCCTCTTGCTGCAAGTGCTTCCTTTGCTTTTTTTCAGGTTCAGAAGGAGGCCCCAAGGACCGTGGTGGATCCTCGGACAGAGCAGGATGTTGTGACCCGTGGCATCGGTGCCCAGGTATCGTGAAAGCAGTGATCTGAGGCCAGAGACCTTGTGAGGAAGGGCTTTGGAGGGTCTGTGGCAGAGGGCGCATGTCATGGGCTGGTGGGGAGCACGGTGTCGCGTTCAGCTCGTGCAGCAGACCCTGTGAATCAGCGCAGCCATGGTCGTGGGGCAGAGAGGGAGATGATGTTGCCTTCTGTCACTGCCGCGCCAAGCAGAGGCATCGTTTGGCCCTCTTGGCAGGCTTGTGGCCGGCTTGTGGTGCATTCGCCCCTTTCCGTGAAGGAGACGTTGCCTTCAGAGCTGCAGCCTGGGCATGCAGCTGCCCCGCTATGCTGCTGAGAAAGGTGTGGGAGAGGCTGTGCTGGTGGCCTGGTATTGGGCGTGGTGTGGGAGCCAGCTGAGCTGTGAGCTGGGGACGTCTGGAGCCAAGGCCTCTGTTGTCCTTGTAAGGCTCTGCAGATGGGATGGTGTGGAAGAGGCAGGCTCTAGAGCGGTGCCCCAAGGGTCAGCGTGGAGGCGGATGGGAGCAGTTTGTGGTGGGACTGCCCTCAAAGGATTTGAGGCTCTTGGGCTATTTGCTTGTTCTTATTTCCTCAAGGCTTTTGCTGCCTTGAGATGGGGTGGGCGGGTTGTGGCTGGGAGCTCACTGCCAATGTCCAAAGGGCCGAAGAAGGCTCCTTCCATCTCATGTGCCAAATACTGCTTCCTTTCCAGAGCCTGGAAAGGACTGGAGTGGCAAGCGGAGTCCCCCGAGCAGTGAAGAAAAAGGTAAGCGCCTATCAGAGGTGCCATCCTCCTTGCTCTCGTGCTGCTCTATCTGCACGTGTAGCTTGGGCGGGCTCTGCAGATGAGTGTCTTGGCGCAGGTTTGGTAGCAGAGCTGAGAAAAGGGGCATACTGAAACGAGTGAGGAAAAGGGAGGCTCTGCCCAGTGTCTGTGTGAGACAGCATGCCAGAGCGAGCACTAGAGCGCGCACTGGCAGAGTGAGCGGTGCCCGTGGGGAAGGGCTGTCTTTGCGGGTGTTGTGGGCAGCGCGTGCCTGACAAGGGGCCTGATCCCTTTGCAGCGTGCCCCTGGAAGGGTGCATGTGTCAGTAGGGCCCTTGTGTGCTGGGCACCCGCAAGGCATCCAGGAGGAATTTGTGTGGTGGGAGGGGACGCACATGCACCCTGAGCAGGAGCTGCATGTCGAGAACCTCCGTGCCATGTGTGTGGCTTGTCTTGTACCGCCAGTGCTGCTGGGGACGCAGCAGCACCTTCCCCTCCCTCCCCTGGTGATGCTCTGGGACAATCTGCCCTTGGTGGCTTTGCAGGCAGTGCGCGGAGGAGCTGCAATGACAGCTGAGGAGGCCCCACGGAGGCTGCCCACATCGCAGCAGTCCGGCTCCCGTTGTGCAGAGGAGACGCCAGAGCCGGTGAGGCCTTGGGAGAGGGCAGCCGAGAGTGCTGGCAGCTGTGCTGTGCTGCTGTCCCAGGAAATGGGAGCAGGGTGTCTTGCGCTGTGTAGCTGCAAAAGAGGCCCCCAAGGTGGGCACAAGTGGTGCCAGCAGAGCGCCAGCATCACAAGGCTGAGAGCTAGTGTCCGCCCCGAAATGTAGAAGGCCGCCTGTGTGTGTGTTTGAGGCATCAAACGCTGTGTGTTGTGCAGAGCACGTTGACATTTGGCGAAGGCAGTGGGAGAGGACGGAGAGAGATGGGCGAGTGCGTGTTTGATTTTTGCGGGCAGGCTCGTGTGTACTGCTAGGGGATGGTGCCCAGGGACAGGGAGATCTTTCCGTAAGGCACCTTTGAGCATGCCTAGCAAAAATGTGGGCTGATGGCCGTCTCAGAGCTGGATAAGGAAGAGACTGCAGAAGGCGGAGGGTGGGGCAGGCTGCAGCAAGTGCATCGGGTTGAGTGGTGTTGTGCAGGAAACAGACGGGGAGCTAAGGAAGGAGCTGCCTTCAGCACAACATGCCGCCGTGCACGTTTGGCCGTAGATGTGCTGGATGTGCAGGGTGTTGGATGTAGGAAGAGGGCAGGTGGGCTGCTAAGGGCACTGTGTCCCATTTGGCTGTGGAGCCCAAGCAGCCGCTGGTGTGAGTGCTGCTGGGTGCCAGGCTGCCAAGCAGCGTCAGCAGCCACTGGCAGTGCCAACAGGGAGCTGGATGCCATGCTAGGAACAGGCAGGGTGGACACACGGTGATCCAGCGCTTGCGTGCTGAGAGCAGGGAGCTGTGGCTGCAGGGAGCTGGTGCGTATCCGTCGGCCACGGGTGACGGTGGCAGTGGTGGAGACTGCTGTCCGGCAGCTGGCAAGGTGCTGCGCAGCGCGGGGCAGACAGTGCTGTGCATGGGAAGCTGCAGGGAAAGCCCAACCGTTGCAAGCTGGTCTTGAGCGAAAGGAGGAGATGGATGTTACAGCTGAAGTCGCAGCAGAGTTGTGGGATGCCTCTGCTCTGTGGTGCTCTTAGCCCTGTAGAAAAGGGCCTGAGTTGAGATGGGAGGCAGCTCAGCAGTGGGGTGATGCTGCCACTAGGCACCCGTGCCGCCAGGACGAGGGCTGGCTTCACCCCTCTTGCTGCAAGTGCTTCCTTTGCTTTTTTTCAGGTTCAGAAGGAGGCCCCAAGGACCGTGGTGGATCGTCGGACAGAGCAGGATGTTGTGACCCGTGGCATCGGTGCCCAGGTATCGTGAAAGCAGTGATCTGAGGCCAGAGACCTTGTGAGGAAGGGCTTTGGAGGTTCTGTGACAGAGGGCGCATGTCATGGGCTGGTGGGGAGCACGGTGTCGCGTTCAGCTCGTGCAGCAGACCCTGTGAATCAGCGCAGCCATGGTCGTGGGGCAGAGAGGGAGATGATGTTGCCTTCTGTCACTGCCGCGCCAAGCAGAGGCATCGTTTGGCCCTCTTGGCAGGCTTGTGGCCGGCTTGTGGTGCATTCGCCCCTTTCCGTGAAGGAGACGTTGCCTTCAGAGCTGCAGCCTGGGCATGCAGCTGCCCCGCTATGCTGCTGAGAAAGGTGTGGGAGAGGCTGTGCTGGTGGCCTGGTATTGGGCGTGGTGTGGGAGCCAGCTGAGCTGTGAGCTGGGGACGTCTGGAGCCAAGGCCTCTGTTGTCCTTGTAAGGCTCTGCAGATGGGATGGTACGGAAGAGGCAGGCCCTAGAGCGGTGCCCCAAGGGTCAGCGTGGAGGCGGATGGGAGCAGTTTGTGGTGGGACTGCCCTCAAAGGATTTGAGGCTCTTGGGCTATTTGCTTGTTCTTATTTCCTCAAGGCTTTTGCTGCCTTGAGATGGGGTGGGCGGGTTGTGGCTGGGAGCTCACTGCCAATGTCCAAAGGGCCGAAGAAGGCTCCTTCCATCTCATGTGCCAAATACTGCTTCCTTTCCAGAGCCTGGAAAGGACTGGAGTGGCAAGCGGAGTCCCCCGAGCAGTGAAGAAAAAGGTAAGCGCCTATCAGAGGTGCCATCCTCCTTGCTCTCGTGCTGCTCTATCTGCACGTGTAGCTTGGGCGGGCTCTGCAGATGAGTGTCTTGGCGCAGGTTTGGTAGCAGAGCTGAGAAAAGGGGCATACTGAAACGAGTGAGGAAAAGGGAGGCTCTGCCCAGTGTCTGTGTGAGACAGCATGCCAGAGCGAGCACTAGAGCGCGCACTGGCAGAGTGAGCGGTGCCCGTGGGGAAGGGCTGTCTTTGCGGGTGTTGTGGGCAGCGCGTGCCTGACAAGGGGCCTGATCCCTTTGCAGCGTGCCCCTGGAAGGGTGCATGTGTCAGTAGGGCCCTTGTGTGCTGGGCACCCGCAAGGCATCCAGGAGGAATTTGTGTGGTGGGAGGGGACGCACATGCACCCTGAGCAGGAGCTGCATGTCGAGAACCTCCGTGCCGTGTGTGTGGCTTGTCTTGTACCGCCAGTGCTGCTGGGGACGCAGCAGCACCTTCCCCTCCCTCCCCTGGTGATGCTCTGGGACAATCTGCCCTTGGTGGCTTTGCAGGCAGTGCGCGGAGGAGCTGCAATGACAGCTGAGGAGGCCCCACGGAGGCTGCCCACATCGCAGCAGTCCGGCTCCCGTTGTGCAGAGGAGACGCCAGAGCCAGTGAGGCCTTGGGAGAGGGCAGCCGAGAGTGCTGGCAGCTGTGCTGTGCTGCTGTCCCAGGAAATGGGAGCAGGGTGTCTTGCGCTGTGTAGCTGCAAAAGAGGCCCCCAAGGTGGGCACAAGTGGTGCCAGCAGAGCGCCAGCATCACAAGGCTGAGAGCTAGTGTCCGCCCCGAAATGTAGAAGGCCGCCTGTGTGTGTGTTTGAGGCATCAAACGCTGTGTGTTGTGCAGAGCACGTTGACAGTTGGCGAAGGCAGTGGGAAAGGACGGAGAGAGATGGGCGAGTGCGTGTTTGATTTTTGCGGGCAGGCTCGTGTGTACTGCTAGGGGATGGTGCCCAGGGACAGGGAGATCTTTCCGTAAGGCACCTTTGAGCATGCATAGCAAAAATGTGGGCTGATGGCCGTCTCAGAGCTGGATAAGGAAGAGACTGCAGAAGGCGGAGGGTGGGGCAGGCTGCAGCAAGTGCATCGGGTTGAGTGGTGTTGTGCAGGAAACAGACGGGGAGCTAAGGAAGGAGCTGCCTTCAGCACAACATGCCGCCGTGCACGTTTGGCCGTAGATGTGCTGGATGTGCAGGGTGTTGGATGTAGGAAGAGGGCAAGTGGGCTGCTAAGGGCACTGTGTCCCATTTGGCTGTGGAGCCCAAGCAGCCGCTGGTGTGAGTGCTGCTGGGTGCCAGGCTGCCAAGCAGCGTCAGCAGCCACTGGCAGTGCCAACAGGGAGCTGGATGCCATGCTGGGAACAGGCAGGGTGGACACACGGTGATCCCGCGCTTGCGTGCTGAGAGCAGGGAGCTGTGGCTGCAGGGAGCTGGTGCGTATCCGTCGGCCACGGGTGACGGTGGCAGTGGTGGAGACTGCTGTCCGGCAGCTGGCAAGGTGCTGCGCAGCGCGGGGCAGACAGTGCTGTGCATGGGAAGCTGCAGGGAAAGCCCAACCGTTGCAAGCTGGTCTTGAGCGAAAGGAGGAGATGGATGTTACAGCTGAAGTCGCAGCAGAGTTGTGGGATGCCTCTGCTCTGTGGTGCTCTTAGCCCTGTAGAAAAGGGCCTGAGTTGAGATGGGAGGCAGCTCAGCAGTGGGGTGATGCTGCCACTAGGCACCCGTGCCGCCAGGACTAGGGCTGGCTTCACCCCTCTTGCTGCAAGTGCTTCCTTTGCTTTTTTTCAGGTTCAGAAGGAGGCCCCAAGGACCGTGGTGGATCGTCGGACAGAGCAGGATGTTGTGACCCGTGGCATCGGTGCCCAGGTATCGTGAAAGCAGTGATCTGAGGCCAGAGACCTTGTGAGGAAGGGCTTTGGAGGTTCTGTGATAGAGGGCACATGTCATGGGCTGGTGGGGAGCACGGTGTCGCATTCAGCTCGTGCAGCAGACCCTGTGAATCAGCGCAGCCATGGTCGTGGGGCAGAGAGGGAGATGATGGAAGAGCTGCATGTCGAGAAGCTCTGTGCCCCTCTGTGCGGGTTGTCTTGTACCACCAGTGCTGCTGGGGATGCACGAGCACCTTCCCCTCCCTTCCCTGGTGATGCTCCAGGACAATCTGCTCTTGGTGCCTTTGCAGGCAGTGCGCGGAGGACCTACAGTGACAGGCGAGGAGTCTGCACGGATTCACTCTGCAAGGAAACGGCATAGATGGCCTTCTGCAGAGGAGACGCCAGAGCTGGTGAGGCCTTTCAATTGGCTGGCGCACGCACTACATGGCACTGGGTATTCCCATCGGCTGAGTGTCCCCTATGCCCTTGATGGATAGAATTCCTGGAAGAGGTTAAATTGAGCTGCTAGGCAGCAGGGCTTCCAACTTGACTCCGTACCAGAGCATCACAAGCCTTTGCTTGTAACTCTGCCCTGTTCCTGGACCAGGAAATGGGACCAGGCTCTCTTTCCTTGTGTTGCAGAATGCAAAGTCCCAGCATCAGGCTCAGCAGGTTTCACCACACCACCAGCCTCAGGAGAGTCTGACCTAGTGTCCGCACTGAAATGTAGAAGCCCATTTTAGTGTTTTTGAGGCACAAAATGCTCTCTGGTGTCCACTGCACCTTGACAGTTGGCTCAGGCAGTGGGAGAGGATGGAGAGATATGGGCGAGTTTCTGTTTGATTTCTCCCAGGAGGGATCCTGTGTATTGCTAGGGTATCCTAGCCAGGGGCAGGGAGATCTTTCATGATCTGCTGTCAGGCTGCTCTCCACCCTATAGAAGGTTCCAGGGGAGAAACCTTCCTAGCTGGTCTTGAGCCAAAGGAAGAGATGGATGTTACAGCTGAAGTCCGAACAGAGTAGTGGGATGCCTGTCCTCTGTGGTGCTCTTAGCCCAGTATTAAAGGGCCTGAGTTGAGATGGGAGGCAGCTCAGCAGTGGGGTGATGCTGCCATTAGGCACCCGTGCCGCCAGGACTAGGGCTGGCTTCATCCCTCTTGCTGCAAATGCCTCCTTTGCTTTTTCAGGTTCAGAAGAGGGCCAAGAGGGCCACGCTGGATCATCAGACAGAGCAGGTCGTTGTGACCCATGGCATCGGTGCCCAGGTATCGTGAAAGCAGTGATCTGAGGCCAGAGACCTTGTGAGGAAGGGCTTTGGAGGGGCTATGGCAGAGGGCGCATGTCATGGGCTGGTGGGGGAGCACGGTGTTGCGTTCAGCTCGTGCAGCAGACCCTGTGAATCAGAGCAGCCATGGTCGTGGGGCAGAGAGGGAGATGATCTTGCCTTCTCTCATTGCCTGCCAACCAGACCTATCCTTTCCCCCCTTTCAGTTTTGCCTAGCTCTGACTGCTTCTTTGGACCAGGCTTGGGGCAGGCGTGTGGTGCATTCACACCTTTCCCTGAAGGGCCAGCTGCCTTCACAGCCATCCCGCTCCCACATTATTCCCCTGAGAAATGTGCCATAGAGGCTGTGCTGCCAGCGTCATATTCAGCCCTGTGTGCCAGCCGGCCTACCTCTGATGCGGCCATCCCCACAGCCAAGGCATCTGTTGTCCTCCTAGGTTTTCACTGTACCTGTCGAGTCAATGGACTGGTGCTCTGAAGCAGGGGGCGGAAGGAGAAAACTAAGACCCCACTACCGGACCAAGCCAAGAAGGTGAGAGCCTCTATATAGCAGGCGTCAGGCATATGCGGGGCTGTGAAAGCCTCCCAGGCACTACTGCCATATCCCCGAGCTCAGGCAACCCGCAAAATTGCTCACAGGTCAGGAAGGGGTTGGGAATCCCCCCAACAGACTGGGGCTGGCAGTGGGGGGTGATGTGGGGTTCCTGCTCAGTGCCCACTGCCGGGGCAGGGTCTCGCCCCTGTGCAAGTTGTGGTTAGGGGTTGCAAGACAGGCCAAGCGCTGGCATGCTCTAGGTTGCTCCATCTCCCAAGGGCCAAATGACATGGCAGCCTGGGCCATGCTCCACCAGCCCCTGGTGCCAAGGCCATGCTGCCACCTGCGTGGTGGCCGTGGGCCTCAGAGGGATTTGGGGGGAATCACTCTGGGCTCCTTCCCCAATGCTGAGCCCAGCACATGTGACTGTAGGACACAGCAGCCACTGACTGATCTGACATCAGGAGCCCACTTCACTGTGCTGCCGGCCTCCAAGGGACCACAGCAAGGAGGTGCAGTAAGGCCTGTGCATTTCGGAAGGGGCCACCCCACGCCCTTGCTCCCCACCACTGCTGTGTGGGAGGGAGGAGTAGGGGAGGGGAGTGCTGGAGGGACGGCTCCTGCCAGCAGAGCGCTCAGCCGTGGGCGTTCCCAGTGCATCAGGCTGGCATGCACTGGTAAGACAGACAGGAGAGCGCACCAGTCGCCCCCAGCTTTACTGGTCCCCTCCCCGAGCATAAAGCACTGAACACAGCCATGAGGAGAAAACAAATTATTTGATTAAGGCAGCTCTAAATGGACTTCTATAATGCTGCCCAGAGTTTTAGCGGTCTGGGAAGAGGGGCCTCAGTCTACTATCTAAAATACTGGAAAATGCTGCGCTGGTGCCCAAAGACAGGGATTGCTGCAAAGGACAGCACTGTCTTGTATGCTATTAACACCTGGCAAAGCAGATGGGGCAGACGTTGAGCCCCAGCCCTTCCTGTGCTGCACCAACTTCTACTTCTGCTGCAGTTCAGCACAAACGCGCTCCCCTGAGGGGAGGCTTGTTTTGAGGAGCGCCCTGGTTGGAAATGCTGTCGTGGGAGAATAACCTCCCGGTAAAGACACTAACAGGGACCCAAGCTTTTCCCTGGCACCAAAACAATGGGCCTGCAGGCCTACTTGATCACTCTCTTGGCAAAAGCAGGAAATTAAATCAGAAACAACTGTTGCCAACTCTAATGCCTCATTGTCTTTACCCTCAAAAGACGCGCAGCGTTGGACTGCAAGCCTTCAGGAGCCACCAGGAAGACAGAGTGTAGCCAGCAGTCATCCCCCGCAGCAGCCCACAATCGCCACTTCGGTCACTAGAGAGACAAAGAAAATCAGGAGTGTAATGGAGGGGGGAGTTAAGATACAGCACAGGAGGGCTTTAAGGCAAAAGGCTCGTAAGCCAATAGGCTCATAATTTTGTACTATACTACCTGCAGATTTCTAATAGATACAGTTTTGTGTAAATTGTACAGTAGTCTGGCAGATTAAACTATACTGTAAATTTTACTATATGCTGTTAATTTGTTTTACACTTATGTAATAATGAATACATAAATAAAATTGTATGACATTCTGCATGGGGAGCTGAATGATGCTGCTGGAGAGGTCCTGGGCAGGGAGCTCTGGGTAACCTGGGAACTCAGCAAACGCTGCAGGGTCCCTCTTCCAACATTGCCTGGGAGCGGGGTGGGGAGGAGGTAGCAGGATCCCATAGCAGGGCCTGATCCCTGCTGCCCCCTCCCTCCCGGCCCCCACAGCCTCCTGAGCTACAGCGAGGCACTGTGAGGCCTTTAGGGGAATGTGAGGAGACACCCCAGCCCCGAGGCTGGCTCTGTGCCCCAAGCAGGCAGGCGGACGTGCGGCCCTTGGGGCCGGCAGCGGACGGGCAGCTGTCCACATGGGGCCGGGTGCCAGGGACCTTCCATGTACTGCTGTGCCCTGTGGGTGGGTGCTGGCAGGTCACTGTCAGCCTGGGAGCTGGAACCGGCTGGGCTGTGGGGGCCTTCTATGCCTCTAGCCTCCAGTCAGGGTCTGCTCCTCTCAGGACCCCTCACCTGCCCTCCCGGGCAGCCCATGGCCCCCCCACATCCTTCTGGAGTTTCATCAGTATTTAACAGAATTTGGGGCACAGTGACATTGTTGGGCTTGATCTCAATATTCCTTCATGAATGTTAAGAAAATCCTACAACCATCAGTTAATAATTATGTGATGTAAGTACTCATCAATTTAAATAAATACAAGGAAATACAAATGTTGTAATAGTTATTTTCAAAACTCATTTCAAGTTTTATTTTCCTTTTTTTTGGGGGGGAGAGCTCCCTCTACCTTACCACCAAGCTTATCTTTTCCAGAAGGCGCTTCAGGGGGGCTCCGATGAGTATTTTGCCCTTCTTTGCTCCAGCAGAGGTTGGGCTCAGTGCTGATGGAGACGGAAGGCCTTGGTAGGGGGCGAGAGCTTCCTCGGTGGCTCTTTGGGTATGGGTCTCCCCGATAGCCCCCTCAGCGTGTCTTTCGGCACCCTCCAACACCCTCCTGCTGCCATTTGGAGAAACCCAGATCACTATGGGTGCTACCAAAGGATACGGTCTCTGGCAAACTATCTCCCCTCAGATCACCTTTTCCCCCTGCCTTGGGATTGGTGATATCAGACAAGGTTCAGCTGACAGTTAAAAGTCCAGGACAGGAGCTGGGACAGAGAAAGCCTCAAGTTCTCAAAAGGCACATGCCGGCCCCTGGGTGGCTGACAACCTCTACTCTGACCAGCACACTCAAACTCTCTGCTGTCACAAGCATGTCTCTTCCAGTGTTTGCATCCACAGAGGCTTCAGAGCCGTGCTCTGGCAGGAAGTCAGATGGGGGAATGGCTTTGATGGCTCTTTAGGATGCCCTACTGTGTGAAACAAACCTCATTTGTACGTACTCATTAGGTCAAAAAGCAGACAAAGCGGTAAACCTCTTCCCTAGGGTCTAGCACTAAAATGATAGTCCTCACCTTCTCAATCATTACAGGCACGGCCTTCTCTGAGTACCTCCAGAGAAGGAGACTCCACAGCCTCTCCGGGCAACTTGCTCCAGTGCTATGTCTCTCTCACAGTTAAGAAGTTCTTCTGTATATTCAGGCACAACTTCCTGTGTTTCAGTTTGTGCCCGTTGCGTCTTGTCCTGTCACTTGGCAGCACTGAAAAGAGTCCGGCCCCATCCTCTTGACACACCCTCCCCCTTAAGGTGTTTGTCTACATTGACAATATCCCCTCTCAGTCTTCTCTTCTCCAGGCTAAAGAGGCCCAGCTCTCGCAGCCATTCCTCAGAGGGCAGATGCTCCAGCCCTCTGATCATCTTTGTAGCCTTTGTAGCTGCACTCTCTCCAGTCGCTCCATGTCTCTCTTGTACTGGGGGGCCCAGAACTGGACGCAGTGCTCCAGAGGAGGCCTTGCCAGGGCTGAGTAGAGCGGCACGATCACCTCCCTTGACCTGCTGGCAACACTCTTCCTAATGCAGCCCAGGATGCCCTTGGCCTTCTTGGCCACAGGAGCACATTGTGGGCTCATGATCAACCTGTCATCCACCAGCACTCCCAGGTTCTTCTCGGCAGAGCTGCTTTCCAGCAGGTCAGCCCAAACCATCCTGGTGCTCTCTGTGCACCTCCCATCCCTGCTGCCTGTCTCTCCCTCCAGCCCCAACGCTCACCTTGGCCCTGTGCTCCAGCAAGGTGGTTGCTTGATGCTTCTTATCCGTCTTCAGGATCCTCTCCTGCGGACCTGCCACTCTGGCACCAAAGGGAGCTGCTCCTTCCTGATCCAGCCTCTCCCCTCACAGTGAGGACCCTGGGAGCCCTCGTCACAGCAGGGACACAGTCCCCATGGAGACCGTCCCATTACAGCAGCCTTGTGGGCACCATGCCGCCAGCATCACAAAGCCCTGCTGCTCACCGTGGCAACACCCCTCACCCACGCATTCCCTCACCGGAATACCCCTCTGCCGGCATTTCAGAAGGGAACACTCAAGGTGGCAAAAAAGGCCTGTGTCCTCCAGTTCAGACGTCCAGGGAAAACTACAACCAGGCTGAACACGGGCTGGGGGAACTCTGGCGGGGAAGGAGTGGCCCCAGCAGGGCAGGGTCATTTAGACCAGCTGGTCAGAGCATGGTGCTAATAATGGCAAGGTTGCGGGTTCGATCCCCGCACGGGCCACTCCTTGGAGGGTTGGGCCAGATCATCTCCAGAGGGCCCTTCTAACCTTACCAATTTTACGATTCTATGATATGAAATACTATAATCCTCTGTGTTTAGATATGAGAGGAAAACATGAGCTACCTTAGCATGTAAGCAGCGCAGCTGCAGTCATTCCCCCATGGAGAGGGGGCTGCGTGGGGCAGGGCTGCTCACAGCTCCTGCTCACCTCCACGACACTTCCCAGTTCCCAGCAGGGGCGCAAAAGCCGGCGGTCCCTGCGGGCTGGAGGCGGCCCAGGCCAGCCCAGGCCTTCCCCAGCCGCTGCTGCCACACAGCCGGGCCGTGGTGTGTCCGGCTGCCCCCGCGCGCACGGCCGCTCGCTCTGCCCAGCCCGCAGCACTCGGCCCCAGCGCAGCAGCTCCCGGTGCTGTGGCCGAAGGCTCTGGGCGGCCCCGAGGCGGCAGACGCTGTCCTGCAGCAGCAGCCGCCTCTCGCCACCTCCCTCCTCACGGCGCCCGTGCACCCCTCGCCCTGCCCCACCCCGCACCACCCTCCTCTGTGCCAGTGCGCATGCTCCACCTCGCCCGGCCACGCCCCTTCCTCTTTGCCCCTCCCCTCTGCTCCCCTGCCCGCCCCTCCCCACCCCACCCCTGCACTGCGCAGGCGCACTGCCACCTCCCTCCCGCCCCGCCCCGGAGTCCAGCCCCAGGAGGCCACACAGCCCCGGGAGCCAATGGAGGAGCGTGGAGTGGGTGGGGCCACGGGGGGTGAGAGGCGTCATTTCCGGCTCTGGGGGCGGTGCTTGTGTGTCCATGGCTGCCGGTGCAGGGGTGCTGGGAAATGGTGCTGCCGGGTGCTGCTGCTGCAGGGTCCTGCTCTGCTCCGGGGCCTGGGCGAGTCTGCGGGAGGGGAGGGGAGGGGCGGGAGAGAAACCTGGGTGCTGCACTGGGGGCAGCTGCTGCCTGTGAGCATCCCGGGGACACAGCGGGGGTTTTCAGCCTGCGCTGCGGCCTGGCAGGGGCCGACAAGCCCTGAGCTGTGAGAGCTGCAGCGCTAGTGACAGCGCAGGCAGCAGGGCAGGAGGGAGAGGAACAGAGCAGCTGCTTGCTGTGCTGCTTCTGCCCCTGGCTGTTCTGCCCTGGTGGAAAGCTGAAGGGCTCTGTGCGTGTGTGGGGAAAGTGGTGGGAAAAGCAGATAGGCAGGAGCTGCTGTTGTACAGTGCTGGGGCAGTGTGGCATTCAGTTTGCATGATTAACCTGTGAAAATGTGATTTATTTTCAGCTTTAACTTAGAAACCTCAGCAGTCTGTCCTCTGCAGGAATGGGGAGAAAAGGGGGCAGAGAAAAGAGCAGGGCCTGAGCTGATGTGAGTATATGTAGAGTTTAGGCACTTTTTTGGTAGCTTCCTCTCTTCCTGCAGTTGCTAAGGGGGAAAGTAAAAGGATGGCCACAAATGGGCACTGTCCTTGCGAGATTAAGGAGGAGGATTTGAACACACCCTTGCCTGGAGAGCAGTTTCAAAATATTTACTGCTTAGGACCCGTTGTTTCACTTGATATCCAATATTAGTCAACACCAGTAACCATATTTCTTTCTCCCAAGTCCTTGGATAAACCTAAGTGGTTAAGCCAGAGTGTAAGCCTCTCATCGAGGTGTGCGTTCCTTTAAGAGACGGAGGGAGCTAAGCGTAGATTCACTCTTGCTTCTGTGTTGTGTTCCGCCATGTTTCCTGGCTCTGACTGCTTTGGAAAATCCAAGATTTCCCCATGCATTCCTAAACTGTGAAGGGAAGACGACTCTTCCTGCGTGATCAGACTACTTCTACACCCCCAGGTCCTTGAGGGGCGCCTCTGTTGAAGAGCAGGTATTGTTACTGGCTCTGATGTTGTGCTAAAAGTTGAACTGGAGGACAGAGAAATGTTTTGCCTTCTTGATTTTTACCTTCTGAAATAGCAGACCATGCTGAATGAAACTATATCTTTATAGGAATAGGTTTGTGTTTATTATTGTCTGCTTGGCGTTAGTAGCATATTGAGAGCAACTGTTCCCTGTGTTCAGTGAAAAGTACAGTTAAAGCTCCCAGTTCTGTTGGAGGGAGTATGTGTGCAGCAGACGTAGAAGGGAGCTGGTCGAGGCTGGGTTTGGGAGCAGAAGAGCTGAAAAGAAGGGATTTTGTGGTAGAAGGAGTGAAGAATCCTTACAGAGTTGCCTAGCTGTTTTGAAAACAACTAGAAGAAAGCTTAGAAACTGCTTTCAGTCCCTGTTCCTGAAGTAGGACTACTTGCAAGACTCTGTCTTTGTATCAGCTGCCAAATATTTCCCCTGAGTATTGCCTTCCTCACTGCCTGCTGAGGAAGTGTGCAGCTGAGCCTTTTTGAAAGACGTAGCTCCTGAGCCGTGCTTTAGCAGAACGTTATTTATGGGGATGTCTGAGAGTTGCTTTTCCGTCTTTTATTTCCTTTCCTGTGCGGATTTTCCTTTTGCTGGAGCTTGCAGAGAGGTGTGATTTACATGCTGGCTTCTGACCTTAAATGGCTCAGTAATCTTGAGCATGTTGCTTTCCTTGAGGAAGGAGGGACAAGCTTTACATGTAGGCCAGGGCAGTATATTTTTGCTAGTTACTGATATTTTCTGTGTTGAGTGTGACTCTGACAGGATACACTGTGTCTAGTGCCAGCAGAAGGGATCCCAAGTCAGCAGAGTGACCTGGGCTGCAGGTTGTGTGCGTCTAACGTGGGCAGCAGCAAGAGCATTTCAGCAGCAAGTCTAAGCTCTTTTGGTCAAGGAAGTCTAAATCAGAACCGGGACGCACAGGACCCTGAGCAGCCCAAGTGCTGCTGGATCCACTTGAAAGCCCATTTGATTGGACCAGTGTATTTGTACCTTCCAGCTGGGAAGTTTGGTCCCTGCCATTCTTATTGGTCCTTTTGGTTACTGGGAAAGGATTGCCTTAATTCCAAAGAGTTCCGGACAGGTGTAAACGAGCAGATACTGGAAAACCTGACAGGGTAGCAGACCTCATCCTTTTTGTCCTTGAGGATGTGGAGTATGTGTTTGCTCTCGCTGCAGCCTAATGGTGCTGCTCCCGGCGTATGTGAGGCCTCAGCCTGAGCCATGTGTTAGACCCAAAGGCTCAGGTGAAGTGGAGTGAACAGTCCCATCTCTGGAGCCAGTGGAAGTACTCCTTTTGAGGGGCATATTTACGGGCATCTTCAATGCGTATGTATTTGTTTGGTGTTCAGAGTCATGAAAGTCATGAAACCATGTGTGCTTTTAATGATGCTCCTTTCCAAATGGAGAGAGTCACCCTGCTGGCTAGCCTCTGAAACGCAAGTGAGCATCTTGAGGACGTCCACTTGTAACTCCATGCGTTGGTCTTTGGTTTGAGCGAGCTAACTGTGCTTGGATGCAAGTATGGTTCGGAATGTTCCTGTTTTCGCGGGCAGGCTAACACCGAGCTTGCAATCTTCTTCCCCAGTAGATCACTAAGTGCTTTATAGAAGAGGTGGTGGCGGCTTCCCCCTTTTGCAACTGAGTGAAACCGGCACAGCGAAAGAGAAAGGCTCCTGCCAAGTGTTGAGGGAAGTAAGTGGGAAAGGACCTGAGCTTTCTTTCCCTCTCATTCTTGCTGCTCCGAAAGAATACTGCTGGAAGCTGATGTGATGTTTTCCCTTGTTCAGGATTGCAGTGTGGCTTTGTAGCCAGACTAAGCACTGAACGTCAGCACTGGTCATGGTGTCAGGTTGGGCGCTGTTGGCACATGGAGCTGAGGGGCTGTAAAGCCATACTGCAGCAGCCCATGGTCCATGGCCTCCAGTAGTGCTCTCAGCCATGATAGTTGTTGCAGGTTTGAGGAGGGAGGGAGGGATTTCTTGTGGAAGAAGAGCCGCGTGAGTAGGGAGAGGCTTCCAGGAGAGGGGAGCAGCTGCTTGCATGGCAGGCCTGGGCTTCCAGCAGCTGGAGGAGGTCCTGAAGCTGAACCCTCAGTGAGGTTGTGGTGCTTGCTTTGGAAGAAGTTTTACAGTGCGAGATAGTTCCCTGGCAGCTTTTTATGCTCCATTTTTAATTTTTCATTGGCTGATTTGCACCTCTTCTGGTGTTACCTTTGGACAAGGTTTTGTGCTGCTGGCTGGATAAAGCAGGCTCTGTGCAGATGCTCAGCTTTACGTGAAAAGCAGGACTCAGGATAGGTTAGATAAGATGTTTTGCTTGCAGGGCACCATAATCTTGCATGTTCTCCCTCTGCAAAAGCTGAAGGACAGTGGAAATGTTCTTAACAATAGAGTGACCAGGCACTGCAAACCTTAAAAAACAATACAAAACAAAACAAAAAGTTGTTTATGCCAGTTGCCAAGTGGCTAGAGCAAGATGTACCCAGACTTGCTCCAGGGTGAGAGCTCTGGGCAACTTCTGATTTACTCTACCTCTAATAGCATGGCCAGGATTAGGATTCTTTAGTGATAGAACGTATTTTTGCAAGTCTACCTTTTTAATTAAAGCATTAGAACAAACACTTAAGCACAGCAATGTGGGGGAAAAAAGCCTACCAAGATGGCCCTTTCCCTTGGCTTCAGTGGCTCTGGGGTGAAGCCTGAGTCTCATTTGAAAGAGAAAAGATTAGGACTGAATGTGCTGCGAGTGACTATAAACTACTTGATGCCTTCCGTGCTTTCCAGGGACATTTCTTCTGGTCGCTCCAGTCTGCAGTGCACTCTGGTTTTTCCTTTGCATCATAGACCAGATGTGTGGAGAAAGAACTGAATGCAGGGAAACAACCTGTGAAGAATCTGGGCAGCCTGGGCAGTCCACTGAAAGACAAAGTGTATGCACGAGAGCTGCCAGCAGAGGCCTAGAAAAGCCAGTTGCCCTGGGGTTGAATGCTGCCTCCTCTGACTGCTCATGACATAGGCTCATGACACACCTCACAGAGTCAAATAAATTTCTGTGCGAAAACAGGAGAAAGAAAGTAGAGGTGAATCAAAAGGCCAGCAGTGCCACCAGTAAATATTTCCAAGTAGGGGTTGGTTTTACGCCCTCTCTGGCAAAGCTGTTCCTTCCATGATGAGCAGCACCTGGGAGCAAGGGGATCTTTTCCTGACAGCCCTCCTGGGATGGAGGGTAGCAACACTGGAGAGACCTCTGCCAGCCAAGGGGGAGTTGCTGGGGCTCAAACCAAGGTTTCAGTCTGGGACCTTAAAGTCCTGGGTGGCTGAAGACTACAAGATGCCCCCAATGTTTGGCTCTGCCTTTTGAAGCCAGAGAGTCTTTCTGCTCTCGCAGAGCATCAAAAGCCAGATACCTTCCCTGGGGTTTGGTGCCTGCTCAGCCCAAGCTCTCAGCCGTGCAGGACTCAGCTGAGGGCTGAGAAGCTGCGCACGGGACTGTGCAACTGCCCTGAGCACAAGGGACCTGAGTCACATCACAGCAACCATAGAAACACCCCTCAGAAGCAGATCGCCTAGTATCTGGCCTAAACAAGAGCTGCTGTATTTCTCCACCTTTCTCCCTGCATCTAAAACTTTCTTTTTCGCTCCGTAGCACCGGGCAGAAGTCTCAGCAGCTAGACTGGCAGGGAGGGCCCTAGTGCCTGCCAGTCCTGGTGCTCTACTCAGATGTTCATTCTCTTGAGCTAAGCAAAGTCCCCAGGTGACCAGATCTGCAGTGTCAGTGGCCAGGTGTGCACACTTGTCTGCAGTGCAGGACAATGGAGAGCAGCTGGGAGGGAGCAAGCTCAGGGCAGGCATAGAAATGCCTCTGCTCACCACCAACTGCGCTGAGGTCAGAGAGAAAAAGAGGCACCTGGAGCAGTGCCCTCTGCCTGGGTGTCTTTTGGGTGCAGAGGTCTGGGCCCAAGTTGCAGGAGGACAGGGGCTGTGGCCACCTCAAGATGGCATCTCTGAGCCCCAAATACACTCTACCAAGTTAGAATCAAAAGGATACAAATGGTTGGAAAAGGGGTTCTCCAAACACACAGAGGCTTTGGAGTAATTAGAAGGTGGTTTCAGTGTCATATATGGACATTTCCAGCAGGCTCTTGAGGGTTCCTTGGGAGCTGCAGGCCACCTCAGCCTCCAGGATGCAGGACCTCATTCTTCCCAGACCCAAATCCCAAGGGGGGACTGAATCCCAGGGATCCCCTGCTCCCATCCCCCAACCTAAGCAGCAGTGGAGCTGGGTCCACAGAAGCCTTGGGGCTCTGGGCAGTCCCTGCACCACGAACCAAGCGTATTGCCTGTCACATTGTCCCCTGAGGCAAACGGGACCCTCAGGCAGAACTCTTGCAGCCGCCCCCAGCCCTTTCCAGCCAGCGCCACAGTCCTAGAGCCACACCGGTAGGCAGTTAACAGTCTCTGTGCGACACCTCGGGAAGGAGTACCCAAAGACCTACTCCTCACTGGAGAGCCACAGAAGCGCTGGAAACAAGGAAGTGCATTCTGGGCTGATGGTGTCACCCAGCAATCCTCCCTCTCACTTGCCCCCTTGCCCTCAGCTCTCCTCTCAAGCCCAGGAGGAAGGACGCTCTCCCCATCTCATCACGCAGTTCTCCTTTCCAACATGCTCCTGCTCCTCTGCATGTTGACAAGGGGTCCTAGCACAGCCTCGTTGCCTCCTGTCCCCACTCCTTGCCATGGAGCCACTGGGAAGGACCGTGGTGGGGATAGCATGAGCAGTGCCCAGCAGCGCCTGGGCCTCACCGGGAAGAGAGGCCCCCACCCAGGACACCAGGGTGTGTCACCTCCCTGTGATGCAGGCACATCCTGCTGTGACCTCAGCTCAAGTCATCTGGGGGCTCTGTATGTTGGCGCCATGGCGATGGCACAGCCAGGCAGAGAGCAGAGAGATTTCCTCTCACCTCCTGGAAAGCAGTCCCCTCCCTTCCCTCAGTTATTTTCCCAAACTTTCTGATAAATCCTTTCAGGAATGTCTCCAGATGATGCCAAAGTCAAGGAAATAGGTAAATGGGGCCCTAGAGTGGTCACTCTTGCACTGGCAAAGGTGCATTTTTGCCCCCCTGCAGCCACCCCCCTCCACACCCTGCGCCCCGCGTAGCTGCCCACAAGATGGCGCCGTCCCGCGGGGGAGGGGGCGGGACTAGCTGTCAGGGCAGGAGGGCGCAGCGTTGCCATGGCATCGCCCCAGTGCAGCCCTCCTACTGGCTGTCATGAGGACGAGGGCGGGCATGGATTTGAATGATGTGTCTCTCAGCCAATTGGAGTCCAAGAGGGGAAAAGGAAAAGGAAAGCGCGAGGTGCAAGAGGTGAGGGAGCAGAGCAGGTGAGAAGTGAGTGTGTGGGAGCGATGCTGTGAGAAAAACCTTGCAAATAGTTAACAGGAGTCAAGTACAAGGGAGAGAAAAAAACAGTACTGCAAAGGATAAACGACTCCGGCTAAATAACCTTGATGAAACCACAGCACTTTGAAGAATGTGAGAGGTAGGCAAGACAAAACAAGCAGAATAACCCAGGAGTGACCTTAGGTTCATTAAGGCTTATTAACATATCAAACTACACACCCCTAAATGAATAATGAGATGGAAATGACATGATAATGATGTTGCCGCCTCTTCTTTGCTTCCTGAGCTAATTAACAGGAATGTGAAAGCACAAGCGCAGAGCGATTACCTGAGGTAATGAAATTGCAACCAATAGAAAGATTTGTATAAAGTGCCCCCTGAAAAGTGTGTGTAAATCAAGAATGAGAGGGGGAGAAGGTGTGCTAGCTTTGTGGATTTACCACCAAGCGCCCATCTCTGTGCAGAAATGAAATAAATATCTCGACCGTGTGTGTGTATTGGTTGCTTGCACACCGGGTAACAGAACCCAGATTTTGGACAACAAGTGGGAGTGTTTGAGTGCTGGCGGGTGCCTTTGTGCTGGGGTGGGTGCAGCAGTGCTGGCGCCGGGGCTGCTTTGCTTTAGGAGCTCCCCGAAGGGGCTGGTGGGACTGTGACCACGGGACACAGCGCCCTGTAACCGAGGGGGAACTGACCTGCGAGGCAGGTGTGCCGGCCTGCCCCCAAGCAGGTGGGCCTGTGCAGCTTGGTGGGGTTTGAGTGCAGGAAGCTTTGCCTGCGTTGTGGGTCTGAGATACATTTCCAAGAGTTTTCTTGAGGTGCTGCTGCCCCCTGAGCCCCCAGGTGCTGCTCAGAGCTGTGTTTGGGAGCTGCTGGGCAAAGTGAGAGCAGGTTGCTGGTGTCCTCGTGAAGTGTCCTTCCCAACTATCTTTGTTGTTCACACAACGATCAGTTTTGTTGTGTGAAAACTGCCTTTCAGAGCGTCTTTGAGAGAAGCTGTCCCGCATGTCATGCCATGCCCTAGCCGTTTTCTGGGGGACGTGGTATAAAGACATGGTGTCATCTGTGCCAAAAAGGGGAGTAGAATGTGTTGGTGGCCCTGCTGGCTGTGCTCTCACAGATACAGGTCAGCATAGAGGGGAGACATTGGCCCCTGACTGTTGAGACTATGTATGCCAGCAGAACTGAGAGTAGCACTCTGATTCTGTCTTTCTTTCCAGGGTGCTCCAGTCATCTAGGTTCCCAGCACAGCCCTGGAGCCGCTGAGAATGGAGGCAGGATGTCAGGGTGTGTGCCTGTAGCTGTCAGCGTCTTTGGCAGCATCGTGAGCCCTGTGTGAAAGCAGCTGCAAGTGAATGAGATGAGCCTACGTATGGATGCGAAGGCTTCCATAAATGTGCCTGGCTTCCATGATGACTTGGGGTGAGGGTTCACCTCGTGGTGCCTCTGCTGGGCTGCACATTCCGCATCGCCCAAATGCTATTAGTGGCAGCCCACTCAGCAAATGATATTCTGTCCGCTCCTTTTCCTAGAGGTTAGTGGTGCCCCATAGGGTGGTCCAAAAGACTTACGGTAAATGCCAGCATCTGTTGAGTGCGTTTGTGAGAGGGCCCCAAAGCCTTGGTAGCTTGACCGGTGGAAGTCGCAGAGCCCTTGGGCTGCAGGCTCTGCGAGGGCTGAAGCTGTGCCCAAGGTCACATTGTGCATGCCAGCCAGCCCTCAGTGCTGTGTGAACCGAGGTGTGGAGCCCGAACTCGTGCTGCAGAGCCCGTGCAGCGAGGAGAGCTGGCATTTCAGCAGCTCTCCCGGTTGGGGCTGTCTCATTGCTTGAGTGTCATTTCAAAGCCTCTGCTCCCCTTTTTCCCTTCACAGGGGCTCTTTCTCAAGTAAGGAGAGGAAAACTTTCTGAGGCTACTTTGGGCTCGGGAGGCCTTCAGGACTCTCCAATGTTTCTACATGGTATCTTTTGTATTACTTAACAAAATCCCTCTCCTCCCATCCGTAGGTGGAGGTTGCTGAGGAGATGGAGGTGGAAAGCAGCAGCCTGCTCTGCCAAAGGTATGGTCCTTCCCTCTGAAAAGAGCAGCATCAGGCAGTGATCCATTTTTGTCGCTGCCTGATCTTGTGCTGATCATTTGCACATGCCTTGTGAGCCTAGCGTACCTTGAGAGCCTTTGGTGTAAGCGCAAGAGCTTCCCTGTGTGTTGGATTGAGGAGCCAAGAGAAGGCAGTGAGCAGAGCAGTGCCTGGGGAGTGTGCAAAGGCATGTTGATGTGAGAGTGTGAAAGCCCTTTCCAGTGAAGCTGCTGCCTCAGTTGGTCTCTAAAGGCCCTCGAAAGGGAAGTGGCATCTTGCTGTCAAGGGGTAGGTGCTCCAGGGCAAAGGCTCACAGCTCGGACTTGATGGTAATAAAGGAAAGGCAAGACCAATTGTTCCCTTTTGTGCTTTGCACCCAGAGTGACAGAGCGGAGCTGTCCCATGACCTGGAGAGAGTCTTGGCAGGAGATGAAAGCCGTTTGCAGGAGACTGTTTTATTCGGAGTGATAAGAGTGTAATGAAGGGCCATGAGAATGACCCAAGTGAGCTTCTCCTCTTTGAAGGGTTGAGCTTTTCAGATTACTTGTGACTCGGAACGGGACAGTGCAGCAGCAGGCCCTTTGAGGCCACTTAGGCTTGTGAGGTGAGTTGTGCCTCTGAACCTGATAGGCCAAGAGCACACCCCTAGCTTTGGGGGTGATGGTTAGGTCCCTTGTGTCTCAGCGTGTCATAAATGGGGAGCAGGCCCATAGCTGCTGTTTGTGCTTGGTTGGGTCTATTGTGCCTGAGTCCCTCAGAGGCCGGGAGCAGATCTGTGGCTTCATGGCTGCCTGTGAGGTCCCTTGAGCCTCACTCAGTAGCTGACAGTCCAGCTTGACGCATATTGCTGAGGGCTGTGTTTGTGAAGGCATTGGGCCTCAGGATCAGCTAGGCCACCAGCAGCCACGTTGCTCATTTTTGTACTGGTGAAGTGACTTTTGCTTCAGTGCCTGATTAGCCAGCCTCAAGCACGTGGTTACTTTTGTGCTTGGCATTTCCCATGGCTGAACTTCATGAAGTTTCTCTCTGCCCATTTCTGCAGTGTGTCCGGGTCCCTCTGGTTGTCAGCACAAGCATCTGCTGAATCAGCCGCTCCCCTCAGTTTTCTGTCATCTGCAAGCTTGTCTAGGATTCATTTGGTCCTATTAGCTAGGTCCTTACTGGAGATGTTAAAGAATGTTTGCTAAATTGCTCTTAGGATTCCTTCTGGACTGCCTGCATTTGACTGTGCTCCCACAGAGGTGGTGGTACCCTAAGGCAGAATGACTAGTCCAGGTACTGCTCGAATGCACAGCATGGCTGGGGTTTTGTGTCATCGCCTTCCTCCAGTTTTCCCCGTCCTTCCAAATGATGCCTGCTCTTGCCCCTTCATGCACATACGTGTTGGCATGCAGTACCCGTCTTTGGCCAGTGCCACAAATGCTCAGCAGGCTCAGAGGAAACTGTCTTGCCATCCTGGGCACATTGGAAAGAACTACGAATGTTACCAAGTACTGGAACTGCCGTGCAGTGTTGTAACCCCAGAGAGGTTTTGCGGGCTGAAGAAGACAGCTAGGAATTTGTTGCCCACAAGCCTAGTCCCAAAGAAACTAAAAATCTGTCTGGCCACCCCCAGGGAGGTCACAGGCTGCTTCTTGCAGATGGATTTGGAGAGTGTCCCTCAGGAAACCCACATCCGGTGCCAGATTGAGATACCGGCAGTGCCCTGAGGAGGAGCAGCCTGGTTGTGCAGTAAACGTGGAGCAGGCAGCGCTTGTGTGTGCCTGTTATGGGTAATGGTCTGCCCAGGGCTGTGGGCAAGGAAGTGCAAAGGCTGGAGGGGTAAATGCAAGTGTGTGGGTTTATACAAGTGCTGTGCAGGGCTGGTGTGTGCACATCAGCAGAGGTGCTCAGCAAAGAGGTCTGGTGGCATGAGCCCCTTTTTGCTAGTGGTAGGGGCAGAAAGGATTGTTTGTTGGAGCGTATGAGAAGGTAAGTGCAGGCAGCACTTCTGTGTCCACAGCTCCTGCCTGCCCGTTTCAGGGAGGCAGATACTGAGATGCCCAGCACAGATGCTCCTTGCAAACTCCCTGGGAAATGTGAGCATTTTCCCTCAAATTACCGCCAGAGGAGGAAGCCTGCTTTTCACTGGCAGCGTGGTGGTGAGAGCACTGTGCATGCAACTTCAGAGAGCTTAGTTCAGTTTAAAACCAGAAGCTGCCCATCAAAGCCCGGTCTGGTCAGCTGAACCTCACCTGCCTTCCAGCTCCTTTGGAGCTGCCTTCCAGATTCAAAGCAAAGGGTGGCCAGAGGAGTAAATACAACACAGGCAAACTAAGGGATGGCAAAGGCAACCACTTTATCTCTGTATCTTAATGAGCACCTCTCTGAGCTTTAATTCTAGAGGTGTTTGATAAGGAGGCATTTTAAATTGCCCTGCTAACTTATGAAAATCTTGCCTTCTAAAACCAAGAAGCTAGCTTTGCCTCATTTCTGTCATATTCAGGTCATGATTAAGCCTCCTTTACAAGGGTACTTATTTTTTTGGAGTAGAATATGCTCTTTTGGGGCCCCACTTTTATTCTTCTTTTTTGTTTTAAATCTCCTCAGTGATTAGGTACTAGAGTTGTTCATTGCTGATTAACCGTGATGGAGAAGTTTTCAATGCCCAGTTACCTAGTAAGGCAAGAGAGACAAAAGCTTTGGAGGATTTTTTTTTAATCCAGCTATTAACCCTCTGGCATCCAAAGAGAAAACAGGTAAAGATATTCCCGAATTACAGTGTTGCTAACTGCGTTTTTAAGTAAAAAGGTGTTGCTTGGGAAGCAGAAACCTGTGCAAAAACTGTAACAGCCCCCCATCCCCGCACAGGGAATAGCCGAGGGCAGCATCTACCACGGCATGGGCTGCAACAGAGGTGGAACAGTGGCCCCGACCATGGGGTCCCCAGTTACCCCCTGACCCCGATCCCTCCTGCGGGGACAGTGGTGGCACGGCCGAGGCCTGATGCCGTTGAGGAGGGGTCTCTGCCCGTCTTTGAGGCTGATCCCTGCCGGGAGACCCGTCCTGCCCCCGAGGGGAGTTGCGGGATCCCCCTGAGCCCCATGGTTCAGCCCGACCCTGATTCCATCGCTGTGGGGCAGTTATCGCCGCGGCAACACGGATGCACCAGGCTTCAGGCACAGTCGGTGGCACTGCGTGGGGCAGGAGGAGGGTCCCGGCTCTCCCCAGAGCAGGACAGGGTCCTGCCGCCCCTCGGCACCAGCCATGAGGAGGCGAGTCAGAGTGGAGAGGAGGGTGCTGCAGCCGCAGCCGGTAGGAGGGGCTGGGTGTGTTGGGGTGGGATGGGAAGCAGGCGATGGCCGTGGGGCTGGGGGTCAGGCTCATTCCTCCCGGCATCTCCAGACTGCTGGGTTGGGGGGGGTGGCAGATGGGGACCAAAGCAGTACCTTGGATGCTGTTGTCATGACAGCTGTCCTGTGCTGGGTCCGCACAGCTCTTCCAACCTGAATGCCGCAGACATCCCCTGCCAGGCCCCCTCCCCCTCCCAGGAGAGCTTTCTGGGGGGCTAACGCTCCTGCTGGTGAGGGTCCCTGGGGCACACACATGACTGATGCTCTCCTTTAAAATCCAAGCAATGCCTTTGGGTGCAAGCATGTGGCAGGAGTAGCTGTAGGGCAGAGTCTCTTTGCATCAAAAGACAAAGAGCTTTTCCTTCGGTCTTAAAATCCCTGAAAGTGCCCAGCACCAGCCCCATAAAGCATCTAGGCAAAGAGGAGGCTGACAGGAAGGTGAAGGGCTGCCATGGACCGCTGGGAAGAGCCCTGGCTCCGGGTGCATCATGCGGGCTGGAGCCGCAGGGATGCAGTCCCTAACACTGCACGAGCCCCATTGTGGGGCTGGGGGCCACAGGACGTGCTCGCCTCCCTGATGGCCACGTGCTTGGGGCTGGCACCTCCATTCCTCAAGGCACTCTGCCCTGTTGCCATGGAGAAGTGTGTCCCTGCTGTGTCCTTGACCGAGGCCACAGCAAGGCCGCGGAGAGAGTCGGCTGTGCACTGTCCGCTCTCCCAGCAGGGCCCTGTGAGGCGATTTGTAACCTTCCTGGGGACTGTCCTCTGGGAGCTGTGGCTGTGGTGTCTGAGCCAGCTGAAGGGCTGGGGGACAGGCAAGCGGAGAGCGAGCAGAGGAAAAGCAAAGCTGCAACACACCCGGCTGGGTAAGAGCCTCATGGCCAGAAGTACCCCTGGCACTGGAGGCGATGGGGAAGATGCCATTCCCCTTCCCCCAAGTTCCCGGGACAGGATCTGGGTGAGACTGTGGCATGGCCCGTAGGGCCACAGCCCTTCTCCTGCTCCCATGAGGACAATCCCTGCTGGGGAAAACGAGCTGTGGCAGCCCCGTCAGGCAGCAGCCTGGTGCATCTTGCAGGAGCCACGTCTGACCGCTGTGTGCAGCCATACATCGTCAGAGAAAGAGCTACTGTCCAGGGGAGGAAACTGACTGGGTCCTTTGTGGCTGAAGTCATGTGTGCCTTGGTGAGTCCCAGGCTGGTGTGGGCTCTGGTGCCCCACCGGTGCCCGATCCGTGATGGCAGCTGACTTGGTTTTCCTCAGACCTCGGCTCCTACCTCTGGCCAGAGAAGAAAGAAAACCCAGGCTTTTGGCATCCTGTGGCGAAGACCGCCAGATACACGTGTTCCCTGTGAGGTAGGAGAAGAGGCTGTTTTGTGCCCTTTTTCCTCCATCTTTGTGCCTTCACCACAAGCTCCCTGCCTCACTTTCCCCATCTTGCCTATAGTCCTTTCCCCCCCGACCTGCCAGCAGCTTGTAGGCTAGGTGGGAGGAGAGTCAAGCTCAAGGCTCTCCAACAAGCAAGGCTTGAGGTAAAGGTGTTGGCCAAAGCCCAGGCTGTAGTGGGCCTCCTCGTGGTGTTTCCCGGGAGGACCTTTCAACGCGGTGGTGGTATCAGACACGAATGGGACTATGCGGAGTGACAGTGTAGAAACAGTCTGAGAAAAGAGGCTCCATCTGGTGCCGTCATAGACTGAGAAGAGCATGCTCTGCCGAGGCACGTATGGGATGAGGGTTGTGCTACCAACGCCCCGTCAGAGCAGGATGGGTTGTGGGAGTGGGATGGGGCCTGGGATCAAGATTGGAAGCAAGATGGAAGCTGAGATGGAGTGGTCAGGGCAGCCCAAGAGCAGCAGTGAAGGGCAATTGCTGACTGGTGCAGCTGAGGAGGCTGGGGTGAGGGCAGCCCACAGGGGCAGGAGAGGTTGCTTGTCTGTAGAGTGAGGGTAAGAGAGTGCAGGCACACCCAGGACCATGTAGGGTGCTGATGCAAAACTGGTAGCTCTGGAAATATGTGCCTCTTCCTAAAAAGTCCAGAATGGCCACAAAGGAACCTGTGGGTGACTCAGCAGCTGTGCTTTTAAAGTGCAAGTAGCCTGGGTGCTACGGAAAGTTGGAAGAGAAAAAGGGACCCAAGGAGCAGCTGCCTGGCTCCATAGGAAGCGCTGGGGCTGCCGTGGGGCAGCATGCAGGGTGACGGTGTGCCTTGTGAGGCCTGTTGTGGGGGGGAAAGGGGTGTCATGGGGCAGCATGCAGGGCAATGGGCTATCATGGGGCAGTGTGCGGGATGGTCAGGCTACCGTGGGGCAGCAAGTGGGGCAAAAGAGCTGTGCGGTGCCATGTGGGGAATGAGAGGATTGCTGTGAGTGTCAGGGCTGGCAGCTGCCCCTGGAGTAGAATCTCCTGCAACCCGCGGGTGTTGGGCCCTGCTTGGGGGGGTAGCCCCATCCCCAAAGCGTCGCACCTCCCCCTTTGCTCATCCCAGGGAGCCGCGTGTCATTGCAGTCCCTGATGGCAAGCTGCGAGACACCGAAGCAGACCAGGACGACAGGCCGATGGGGACACCTGGGTGGCACGATGATGGCGACTGCTGAAATGTTCTCCCCTCCTGTCCGCGTAAGAGAAGCATGGTGGTGCCAGGCGCAGCGCCAGCATGTCCCGCTGTGCTGTGGAAGGGCTGGGGGAGTGGGGGGGTGGGCAGCTTTGGGCCCTCGGCAGAGCCCGGAGGGGAGAGTCAGGAGCTCGTGCTACCTAGCCACAAGGGATGGGAGCCTCAGTGGTGGGTGCTGCATAAAAGGGGGGTAACTGGTGGGTTTTTCCTCACTTGTGGAACTGAGAGGGGAGGGATTAAGTCCGGATGTCCTGTGTGGAGCAGAGGAGTAGGTGAAATGAGGGTGTTTTAGGGTTAAAGCTTACTCAGTGCTTTGGGGCAGTGAGGAGGTTTATTTCCAGCTTCCCGGTGTGCCGAGGCTGTAATTGTGTTTCTTCTCTGAAAGTGCCATGAAAGATTCTTTCTGACCGACTGACATGACAATTCTAATTTGGCAGACTCTGGAGCCAAGCAGGATGTGGCTCCCAGTCCAGAACCCCAACGTGAAGAACGTAAGCGCTGCTTGCAGTCCTCTATGTCCTCAGCTCTGGGCTGCTCTGCTCCGAAGCTGAGCTTGCGCAGAGCTTGTGTCTGCAGCGATGGTGGCCCGGGGTACCTGTGGGGCACCGAGCTGCTGCTGCCTGAAGCGACAACCTGTCTGCGTAAGAGTAGCGTGCTGGGGCAAGGCATCGGGACGGCGGGTTCCCGGCTGCAACCAAGGAGGGTCTGGGGGAGCAGAGGGAAAGGAGGCACTGGGAGCCGCACAACCCCTGGGGGGATCACGGAGCAGTGAGCCCAGCCATGTGGGGTGTGAGCCACGATACAGGGTGCTGTTGGAAGATGGGGCTTTCTGAGAGGTCCGTAGCTACATCTGGAGCAAAGGATTGGGCTGTATGAGGGTAATTTTGGGGTGGACGTTGATCGGTGAGCAGGTTTTTGCAGAGTGTTCGCTATGGGCAGAGGTCGCTAGCTAATACAAAGGGAGGGTTTCACTCGCATCTCCCCCAGAGGCAAGCAGCACATCATCATTGCAAGGATGAATGTCCCCATGCAAGCGTTTAGGAAAGTCAGGAGTAGAGGGGACTCCCCCAGATGCCGGTGGGAAGGAGGATGTTATGTGCAGGATAGTGGTCCCTTGTCTTGTGCGTGTAGAATGCAGGGGTAAGTAAAAGCCTTAATTTTGATGGGTCCTGCCAGAGATTTGCTTGGAAGATGAGGGATATGCCAACGCACCGCAGGCCACCTGCTGTGCCAAGTCCTGCCCGGAGTCCACAGCCCATGCTGAAGTGGGCAAGGAGCCCAGAGCCATGGGCCTGCTCACCCCTGCCGACTGTCATCGACACCACACCACCACCAGCCCCCGCTTTGGACACTGTTGTCTGCTGGACCCAGGACACCACCGAGAGCCAGGAGAAGCCTTCAACCTCGGTGCAGGTAAAGGGGGTTGCGTGTGTGTCTCGGGCAGGTGGGCGTGCAGCAGTGCCTGGAGGGGACTGGAATGCAGTGGAAGAGACAGGGCCCATGAGCCCAAATGATTGTGGCAAGTGGGGAGGGCAATGGGAGGGGTTTGTGGTGAGTTCTCACAGAGTGGGGGTTTCCTGGGGTTGTTTAGTTGTGATTGTTCTTTGGGGTTATTCGCTGTGATGGGATATGCATGTTGGGAGCTCACAGCAATCTCCGAAAAGGGCCAAAGAAGTCTCCTTCTGACTCACTGTACCAAATATTTCTCCTATTTTAGCTGCTGGAAAGGATGATAAACCCGATGCAATGCCCAGAAGCAGCTGAGAACGAGGTAAGCGTCAATCCTACCATTTGACATCCTTACTCTTGTGCTGCTCTACGTAGGGGTAGCTTACTCAGCCTCTATAGAAGAGGGCAGATTTTTCAGCAGAGCTAAAAAAAAAAAAAAAAAAAGACATATAGAAAACAGTGAAAAAAATGGAGCCTCTGTACATAGAGAGCAGGCAAGAGGCAAGACTACCAGCAGTACGGATTGGCAGTTGAGAGAGGGAGATGGCAGGGTGTTGGATGTAGGAAGAGGGCAGGTGGGTGCTAAGGGCACTGTGTCCCGTTTGGCTGTGGAGCCCAAGCAGCCGCTGGTGTGAGTGCTGCTGGGTGCCAGGCTGCCAAGCAGCATCAGCAGCCACTGGCTGGGATGCCTCTGCATCCTCTTCCTTTGCTTTTTTTCAGGTTCAGAAGGAGGCCCCAAGGACCGTGGTGGATCGTCGGACAGAGCAGGATGTTGTGACCCGTGGCATCGGTGCCCAGGTATCGTGAAAGCAGTGATCTGAGGCCAGAGACCTTGTGAGGAAGGGCTTTGGAGGTTCTGTGACAGAGGGCACATGTCATGGGCTGGTGGGGAGCACGGTGTCGCGTTCAGCTCGTGCAGCAGACCCTGTGAATCAGCGCAGCCATGGTCGTGGGGCAGAGAGGGAGATGATGTTGCCTTCTGTCACTGCTGCGCCAAGCAGAGGCATCGTTTGGCCCTCTTGCCAGGCTTGTGGCCGGCTTGTGGTGCATTCGCCCCTTTCCGTGAAGGAGACGTTGCCTTCAGAGCTGCAGCCTGGGCATGCAGCTGCCCCGCTATGCTGCTGAGAAAGGTGTGGGAGAGGCTGTGCTGGTGGCCTGGTATTGGTCGTGGTGTGGGAGCCAGCTGAGCTGTGAGCTGGGGACGTCTGGAGCCAAGGCCTCTGTTGTCCTTGTAAGGCTCTGGAGATGGGATGGTGCGGAAGAGGCAGGCCCTAGAGCGGTGCCCCAAGGGTCAGCGTGGAGGCGGATGGGAGCAGTTTGTGGTGGGACTGCCCTCAAAGGATTTGAGGCTCTTGGGCTATTTGCTTGTTCTTATTTCCTCAAGGCTTTTGCTGCCTTGAGATGGGGTGGGCGGGTTGTGGCTGGGAGCTCACTGCCAATGTCCAAAGGGCCGAAGAAGGCTCCTTCCATCTCATGTGCCAAATACTGCTTCCTTTCCAGAGCCTGGAAAGGATTGGAGTGGCAAGCGGAGTCCCCCGAGCAGTGAAGAAAAAGGTAAGCGCCTATCAGAGGTGCCATCCTCCTTGCTCTCGTGCTGCTCTATCTGCACGTGTAGCTTGGGCGGGCTCTGCAGATGAGTGTCTTGGCGCAGGTTTGGTAGCAGAGCTGAGAAAAGGGGCATACTGAAACAAGTGAGGAAAAGGGAGGCTCTGCCCAGTGTCCGTTTGAGACAGCATGCCAGAGCGAGCACTAGAGCGCGCACTGGCAGAGTGAGCGGTGCCCGTGGGGAAGGGCTGTCTTTGTGGGTGTTGTGGGCAGCGCGTGCCTGACAAGGGGCCTGATCCCTTTACAGCGTGCCCCTGGAAGGGTGCATGTGCCAGTAGGGCCCTTGTGTGCTGGGCACCCGCAAGGCATCCAGGAGGAATTTGTGTGGTGGGAGGGGACGCACATGCACCCTGAGCAGGAGCTGCATGTCGAGAACCTCCGTGCCGTGTGTGCGGCTTGTCTTGTACCGCCAGTGCTGCTGGGGACGCAGCAGCACCTTCCCCTCCCTTCCCTGGTGATGCTCTGGGACAATCTGCCCTTGGTGGCTTTGCAGGCAGTGCGCGGAGGAGCTGCAATGACGGCTGAGGAGGCCCCACGGACGCTGCCCACATCGCAGCAGTCCGGCTCCCGTTGCGCAGAGGAGACGCCAGAGCCGGTGAGGCCTTGGGAGAGGGCAGCCGAGAGTGCTGGCAGCTGTGCCGTGCTGCTGTCCCAGGAAAATGGAGCAGGGTGTCTTGCGCTGTGTAGCTGCAAAAGAGGCCCCCAAGGTGGGCCCAAGTGGTGCCAGCAGAGCGCCAGCATCACAAGGCTGAGAGCTAGTGTCCGCCCCGAAATGTAGAAGGCCGCCTGTGTGTGTGTTTGAGGCATCAAACGCTGTGTGTTGTGCAGAGCACGTTGACAGTTGGCGAAGGCAGTGGGAGAGGACGGAGAGAGATGGGCGAGTGCGTGTTTGATTTTTGCGGGCAGGCTCGTGTGTACTGCTAGGGGATGGTGCCCGGGGACAGGGAGATCTTTCCGTAAGGCACCTTTGAGCATGCCTAGCAAAAATGTGGGCTGATGGCCGTCTCAGAGCTGGATAAGGAAGAGCCTGCAGAAGGCGGAGGGTGGGGCAGGCTGCAGCAAGTGCATTGGGTTGAGTGGTGTTGTGCAGGAAACAGACGGGGAGCTAAGGAAGGAGCTGTCTTCAGCACAACATGCCGCCGTGCACGTTTGGCCGTAGATGTGCTAGATGCGCAGGGTGTTGGATGTAGGAAGAGGGCAGGTGGGCTGCTAAGGGCACTGTGTCCCATTTGGCTGTGGAGCCCAAGCAGCCGCTGGTGTGAGTGCTGCTGGGTGCCAGGCTGCCAAGCAGCGTCAGCAGCCACTGGCAGTGCCAACAGGGAGCTGGCTGCCATGCTGGGAACAGGTAGGGTGGACACACGCTGATCCCGCGCTTGCGTGCTGAGAGCAGGGAGCTGTGGCTGCAGGGAGCTGGTGCGTATCCGTCGGCCACGGGTGACGGTGGCAGTGGTGGAGACTGCTGTCCGGCAGCTGGCAAGGTGCTGCGCAGCGCGGGGCAGACAGTGCTGTGCATGGGAAGCTGCAGGGAAAGCCCAACCGTTGCAAGCTGGTCTTGAGCGAAAGGAAGAGATGGATGTTACAGCTGAAGTCGCAGCAGAGTTGTGGGATGCCTCTGCTCTGTGGTGCTCTTAGCCCCGTAGAAAAGGGCCTGAGTTGAGATGGGAGGCAGCTCAGCAGTGGGGTGATGCTGCCACTAGGCACCCGTGCCGCCAGGACTAGGGCTGGCTTCACCCCTCTTGCTGCAAGTGCTTCCTTTGCTTTTTTTCAGGTTCAGAAGGAGGCCCCAAGGACCGTGGTGGATCATCGGACAGAGCAGGATGTTGTGACCCGTGGCATCGGTGCCCAGGTATCGTGAAAGCAGTGATCTGAGGCCAGAGACCTTGTGAGGAAGGGCTTTGGAGGTTCTGTGACAGAGGGCACATGTCATGGGCTGGTGGGGGAGCACAGTGTTGTGTTCAGCTCGTGCAGCAGACCCTGTGAATCAGCGCAGCCATGGTCGTGGGGCAGAGAGGGAGATGATGTTGCCTTCTGTCACTGCCGCGCCAAGCAGAGGCATCGTTTGGCCCTCTTGGCAGGCTTGTGGCCGGCTTGTGGTGCATTCGCCCCTTTCCGTGAAGGAGACGTTGCCTTCAGAGCTGCAGCCTGGGCATGCAGCTGCCCCGCTATGCTGCTGAGAAAGGTGTGGGAGAGGCTGTGCTGGTGGCCTGGTATTGGTCGTGGTGTGGGAGCCAGCTGAGCTGTGAGCTGGGGACGTCTGGAGCCAAGGCCTCTGTTGTCCTTGTAAGGCTCTGCAGATGGGATGGTGCGGAAGAGGCAGGCCCTAGAGCGGTGCCCCAAGGGTCAGCGTGGAGGCGGATGGGAGCAGTTTGTGGTGGGACTGCCCTCAAAGGATTTGAGGCTCTTGGGCTATTTGCTTGTTCTTATTTCCTCAAGGCTTTTGCTGCCTTGAGATGGGGTGGGCGGGTTGTGGCTGGGAGCTCACTGCCAATGTCCAAAGGGCCAAAGAAGGCTCCTTCCATCTCATGTGCCAAATACTGCTTCCTTTCCAGAGCCTGGAAAGGATTGGAGTGGCAAGCGGAGTCCCCCGAGCAGTGAAGAAAAAGGTAAGCGCCTATCAGAGGTGCCATCCTCCTTGCTCTCGTGCTGCTCTATCTGCACGTGTAGCTTGGGCGGGCTCTGCAGATGAGTGTCTTGGCGCAGGTTTGGTAGCAGAGCTGAGAAAAGGGGCATACTGAAACGAGTGAGGAAAAGGGAGGCTCTGCCCAGTGTCCGTGTGAGACAGCATGCCAGAGCGAGCACTAGAGCGCGCACTGGCAGAGTGAGCGGTGCCCGTGGGGAAGGGCTGTCTTTGTGGGTGTTGTGGGCAGCGCGTGCCTGACAAGGGGCCTGATCCCTTTACAGCGTGCCCCTGGAAGGGTGCATGTGCCAGTAGGGCCCTTGTGTGCTGGGCACCCGCAAGGCATCCAGGAGGAATTTGTGTGGTGGGAGGGGACGCACATGCACCCTGAGCAGGAGCTGCATGTCGAGAACCTCCGTGCCGTGTGTGCGGCTTGTCTTGTACCGCCAGTGCTGCTGGGGAGGCAGCAGCACCTTCCCCTCCCTCCCCTGGTGATGCTCTGGGACAATCTGCCCTTGGTGGCTTTGCAGGCAGTGCGCGGAGGAGCTGCAATGACGGCTGAGGAGGCCCCACGGAGGCTGCCCACATCGCAGCAGTCCGGCTCCCGTTGCGCAGAGGAGACGCCAGAGCCGGTGAGGCCTTGGGAGAGGGCAGCCGAGAGTGCTGGCAGCTGTGCTGTGCTGCTGTCCCAGGAAAATGGAGCAGGGTGTCTTGCGCTGTGTAGCTGCAAAAGAGGCCCCCAAGGTGGGCCCAAGTGGTGCCAGCAGAGCGCCAGCATCACAAGGCTGAGAGCTAGTGTCCGCCCCGAAATGTAGAAGGCCGCCTGTGTGTGTGTTTGAGGCATCAAACGCTGTGTGTTGTGCAGAGCACGTTGACAGTTGGCGAAGGCAGTGGGAGAGGACGGAGAGAGATGGGCGAGTGCGTGTTTGATTTTTGCGGGCAGGCTCGTGTGTACTGCTAGGGGATGGTGCCCGGGGACAGGGAGATCTTTCCGTAAGGCACCTTTGAGCATACCTAGCAAAAGTGTGGGCTGATGGCCGTCTCAGAGCTGGATAAGGAAGAGACTGCAGAAGGCGGAGGGTGGGGCAGGCTGCAGCAAGTGCATCGGGTTGAGTGGTGTTGTGCAGGAAACAGACGGGGAGCTAAGGAAGGAGCTGCCTTCAGCACAACATGCCGCCGTGCACGTTTGGCCGTAGATGTGCTGGATGCGCAGGGTGTTGGATGTAGGAAGAGGGCAGGTGGGCTGCTAAGGGCACTGTGTCCCATTTGGCTGTGGAGCCCAAGCAGCCGCTGGTGTGAGTGCTGCTGGGTGCCAGGCTGCCAAGCAGCATCAGCAGCCACTGGCAGTGCCAACAGGGAGCTGGCTGCCATGCTGGGAACAGGCAGGGTGGACACACACTGATCCCGTGCTTGCATGCTGAGAGCAGGGAGCTGTGGCTGCAGGGAGCTGGTGCGTATCCGTCGGCCACGGGTGATGGTGGCAGTGGTGGAGACTGCTGTCCGGCAGCTGGCAAGGTGCTGCGCAGCGCGGGGCAGACAGTGCTGTGCATGGGAAGCTGCAGGGAAAGCCCAACCGTTGCAAGCTGGTCTTGAGCGAAAGGAAGAGATGGATGTTACAGCTGAAGTCGCAGCAGAGTTGTGGGATGCCTCTGCTCCGTGGTGCTCTTAGCCCTGTAGAAAAGGGCCTGAGTTGAGATGGGAGGCAGCTCAGCAGTGGGGTGATGCTGCCACTAGGCACCCGTGCCGCTAGGACTAGGGCTGGCTTCACCCCTCTTGCTGCAAGTGCTTCCTTTGCTTTTTTTCAGGTTCAGAAGGAGGCCCCAAGGACCGTGGTGGATCGTCAGACAGAGCAGGATGTTGTGACCCGTGGCATCGGTGCCCAGGTATCGTGAAAGCAGTGATCTGAGGCCAGAGACCTTGTGAGCAAGGGCTTTGGAGGTTCTGTGACAGAGGGCACATGTCATGGGCTGGTGGGGAGCACGGTGTCGCGTTCAGCTCGTGCAGCAGACCCTGTGAATCAGCGCAGCCATGGTCGTGGGGCAGAGAGGGAGATGATGTTGCCTTCTGTCACTGCCGCGCCAAGCAGAGGCATCGTTTGGCCCTCTTGGCAGGCTTGTGGCCGGCTTGTGGTGCATTCGCCCCTTTCCGTGAAGGAGACGTTGCCTTCAGAGCTGCAGCCTGGGCATGCAGCTGCCCCGCTATGCTGCTGAGAAAGGTGTGGGAGAGGCTGTGCTGGTGGCCTGGTATTGGGCGTGGTGTGGGAGCCAGCTGAGCTGTGAGCTGGGGACGTCTGGAGCCAAGGCCTCTGTTGTCCTTGTAAGGCTCTGCAGATGGGATGGTGCGGAAGAGGCAGGCCCTAGAGCGGTGCCCCAAGGGTCAGCGTGGAGGCGGATGGGAGCAGTTTGTGGTGGGACTGCCCTCAAAGGATTTGAGGCTCTTGGGCTATTTGCTTGTTCTTATTTCCTCAGGGCTTTTGCTGCCTTGAGATGGGGTGGGCGGGTTGTGGCTGGGAGCTCACTGCCAATGTCCAAAGGGCCGAAGAAGGCTCCTTCCATCTCATGTGCCAAATGCTGCTTCCTTTCCAGAGCCTGGAAAGGATTGGAGTGGCAAGCGGAGTCCCCCGAGCAGTGAAGAAAAAGGTAAGCGCCTATCAGAGGTGCCATCCTCCTTGCTCTCGTGCTGCTCTATCTGCACGTGTAGCTTGGGCGGGCTCTGCAGATGAGTGTCTTGGCGCAGGTTTGGTAGCAGAGCTGAGAAAAGGGGCATACTGAAACGAGTGAGGAAAAGGGAGGCTCTGCCCGGTGTCCGTGTGAGACAGCATGCCAGAGCGAGCACTAGAGCGCGCACTGGCAGAGTGAGCGGTGCCCGTGGGGAAGGGCTGTCTTTGTGGGTGTTGCGGGCAGCGCGTGCCTGACAAGGGGCCTGATCCCTTTACAGCGTGCCCCTGGAAGGGTGTATGTGCCAGTAGGGCCCTTGTGTGCTGGGCACCCGCAAGGCATCCAGGAGGAATTTGTGTGGTGAGAGGGTACACACATGCACCCTGAGCAGGAGCTGCATGTCGAGAACCTCCGTGCCGTGTGTGCGGCTTGTCTTGTACCGCCAGTGCTGCTGGGGAGGCAGCAGCACCTTCCCCTCCCTTCCCTGGCGATGCTCTGGGACAATCTGCCCTTGGTGGCTTTGCAGGCAGTGCGCGGAGGAGCTGCAATGACAGCTGAGGAGGCCCCACGGAGGCTGCCCACATTGCAGCAGTCCGGCTCCCGTTGTGCAGAGGAGACGCCAGAGCCGGTGAGGCCTTGGGAGAGGGCAGCCGAGAGTGCTGGCAGCTGTGCTGTGCTGCTGTCCCAGGAAAATGGAGCAGGGTGTCTTGCGCTGTGTAGCTGCAAAAGAGGCCCCCAAGGTGGGCCCAAGTGGTGCCAGCAGAGCGCCAGCATCACAAGGCTGAGAGCTAGTGTCCGCCCCGAAATGTAGAAGGCCGCCTGTGTGTGTGTTTGAGGCATCAAACGCTGTGTGTTGTGCAGAGCACGTTGACAGTTGGCGAAGGCAGTGGGAGAGGACGGAGAGAGATGGGCGAGTGCGTGTTTGATTTTTGCGGGCAGGCTCGTGTGTACTGCTAGGGGATGGGGCCCGGGGACAGGGAGATCTTTCCGTAAGGCACCTTTGAGCATGCCTAGCAAAAGTGTGGGCTGATGGCCGTCTCAGAGCTGGATAAGGAAGAGACTGCAGAAGGCGGAGGGTGGGGCAGGCTGCAGCAAGTGCATCGGGTTGAGTGGTGTTGTGCAGGAAACAGACGGGGAGCTAAGGAAGGAGCTGCCTTCAGCACAACATGCCGCCGTGCACGTTTGGCCGTAGATGTGCTGGATGCGCAGGGTGTTGGATGTAGGAAGAGGGCAGGTGGGCTGCTAAGGGCACTGTGTCCCATTTGGCTGTGGAGCCCAAGCAGCCGCTGGTGTGAGTGCTGCTGGGTGCCAGGCTGCCAAGCAGCATCAGCAGCCACTGGCAGTGCCAACAGGGAGCTGGCTGCCATGCTGGGAACAGGCAGGGTGGACACACACTGATCCCGCGCTTGCATGCTGAGAGCAGGGAGCTGTGGCTGCAGGGAGCTGGTGCGTATCCGTCGGCCATGGGTGACGGTGGCAGTGGTGGAGACTGCTGTCCGGCAGCTGGCAAGGTGCTGCGCAGCGCGGGGCAGACAGTGCTGTGCATGGGAAGCTGCAGGGAAAGCCCAACCGTTGCAAGCTGGTCTTGAGCGAAAGGAGGAGATGGATGTTACAGCTGAAGTCGCAGCAGAGTTGTGGGATGCCTCTGCTCTGTGGTGCTCTTAGCCCCGTAGAAAAGGGCCTGAGTTGAGATGGGAGGCAGCTCAGCAGTGGGGTGATGCTGCCACTAGGCACCCGTGCCGCTAGGACTAGGGCTGGCTTCACCCCTATTGCTGCAAGTGCTTCCTTTGCTTTTTTTCAGGTTCAGAAGGAGGCCCCAAGGACCGTGGTGGATCGTCGGACAGAGCAGAATGTTGTGACCCGTGGCATCGGTGCCCAGGTATCGTGAAAGCAGTGATCTGAGGCCAGAGACCTTGTGAGGAAGGGCTTTGGAGGTTCTGTGACAGAGGGCACATGTCATGGGCTGGTGGGGAGCACGGTGTCGCGTTCAGCTCGTGCAGCAGACCCTGTGAATCAGCGCAGCCATGGTCGTGGGGCAGAGAGGGAGATGATGTTGCCTTCTGTCACTGCCGCGCCAAGCAGAGGCATCGTTTGGCCCTCTTGCCAGGTTGTGGCCGGCTAGTGGTGCATTCGCCCCTTTCCGTGAAGGAGACGTTGCCTTCAGAGCTGCAGCCTGGGCATGCAGCTGCCCCGCTATGCTGCTGAGAAAGGTGTGGGAGAGGCTGTGCTGGTGGCCTGGTATTGGTCGTGGTGTGGGAGCCAGCTGAGCTGTGAGCTGGGGACGTCTGGAGCCAAGGCCTCTGTTGTCCTTGTAAGGCTCTGCAGATGGGATGGTGCGGAAGAGGCAGGCCCTAGAGCGGTGCCCCAAGGGTCAGCGTGGAGGCGGATGGGAGCAGTTTGTGGTGGGACTGCCCTCAAAGGATTTGAGGCTCTTGGGCTATTTGCTTGTTCTTATTTCCTCAGGGCTTTTGCTGCCTTGAGATGGGGTGGGCGGGTTGTGGCTGGGAGCTCACTGCCAATGTCCAAAGGGCCGAAGAAGGCTCCTTCCATCTCATGTGCCAAATGCTGCTTCCTTTCCAGAGCCTGGAAAGGATTGGAGTGGCAAGCGGAGTCCCCCGAGCAGTGAAGAAAAAGGTAAGCGCCTATCAGAGGTGCCATCCTCCTTGCTCTCGTGCTGCTCTATCTGCACGTGTAGCTTGGGCGGGCTCTGCAGATGAGTGTCTTGGCGCAGGTTTGGTAGCAGAGCTGAGAAAAGGGGCATACTGAAACGAGTGAGGAAAAGGGAGGCTCTGCCCGGTGTCCGTGTGAGACAGCATGCCAGAGCGAGCACTAGAGCGCGCACTGGCAGAGTGAGCGGTGCCCGTGGGGAAGGGCTGTCTTTGCGGGTGGTGTGGGCAGCGCGTGCCTGACAAGTGGCCTGATCCCTTTACAGCGTGCCCCTGGAAGGGTGCATGTGTCAGTAGGGCCCTTGTGTGCTGGGCACCCGCAAGGCATCCAGGAGGAATTTGTGTGGTGGGAGGGGACGCACATGCACCCTGAGCAGGAGCTGCATGTCGAGAACCTCCGTGCCGTGTGTGCGGCTTGTCTTGTACCGCCAGTGCTGCTGGGGAGGCAGCAGCACCTTCCCCTCCCTTCCCTGGTGATGCTCTGGGACAATCTGCCCTTGGTGGCTTTGCAGGCAGTGCGCGGAGGAGCTGCAATGACGGCTGAGGAGGCCCCACGGAGGCTGCCCACATCGCAGCAGTCCGGCTCCCGTTGCGCAGAGGAGACGCCAGAGCCGGTGAGGCCTTGGGAGAGGGCAGCCGAGAGTGCTGGCAGCTGTGCTGTGCTGCTGTCCCAGGAAAATGGAGCAGGGTGTCTTGCGCTGTGTAGCTGCAAAAGAGGCCCCCAAGGTGGGCCCAAGTGGTGCCAGCAGAGCGCCAGCATCACAAGGCTGAGAGCTAGTGTCCGCCCCGAAATGTAGAAGGCCGCCTGTGTGTGTGTTTGAGGCATCAAACGCTGTGTGTTGTGCAGAGCACGTTGACAGTTGGCGAAGGCAGTGGGAGAGGACGGAGAGAGATGGGCGAGTGCGTGTTTGATTTTTGCGGGCAGGCTCGTGTGTACTGCTAGGGGATGGGGCCCGGGGACAGGGAGATCTTTCCGTAAGGCACCTTTGAGCATGCCTAGCAAAAGTGTGGGCTGATGGCCGTCTCAGAGCTGGATAAGGAAGAGACTGCAGAAGGCGGAGGGTGGGGCAGGCTGCAGCAAGTGCATCGGGTTGAGTGGTGTTGTGCAGGAAACAGACGGGGAGCTAAGGAAGGAGCTGCCTTCAGCACAACATGCCGCCGTGCACGTTTGGCCGTAGATGTGCTGGATGCGCAGGGTGTTGGATGTAGGAAGAGGGCAGGTGGGCTGCTAAGGGCACTGTGTCCCATTTGGCTGTGGAGCCCAAGCAGCCGCTGGTGTGAGTGCTGCTGGGTGCCAGGCTGCCAAGCAGCATCAGCAGCCACTGGCAGTGCCAACAGGGAGCTGGCTGCCATGCTGGGAACAGGCAGGGTGGACACACACTGATCCCGCGCTTGCATGCTGAGAGCAGGGAGCTGTGGCTGCAGGGAGCTGGTGGGTATCCGTCGGCCACGGGTGACGGTGGCAGTGGTGGAGACTGCTGTCCGGCAGCTGGCAAGGTGCTACGCAGCGCGGGGCAGACAGTGCTGTGCATGGGAAGCTGCAGGGAAAGCCCAACCGTTGCAAGCTGGTCTTGAGCGAAAGGAAGAGATGGATGTTACAGCTGAAGTCGCAGCAGAGTTGTGGGATGCCTCTGCTCCGTGGTGCTCTTAGCCCTGTAGAAAAGAGCCTGAGTTGAGATGGGAGGCAGCTCAGCAGTGGGGTGATGCTGCCACTAGGCACCCGTGCCGCTAGGACTAGGGCTGGCTTCACCCCTCTTGCTGCAAGTGCTTCCTTTGCTTTTTTTCAGGTTCAGAAGGAGGCCCCAAGGACCGTGGTGGATCGTCGGACAGAGCAGGATGTTGTGACCCGTGGCATCGGTGCCCAGGTATCGTGAAAGCAGTGATCTGAGGCCAGAGACCTTGTGAGGAAGGGCTTTGGAGGTTCTGTGACAGAGGGCACATGTCATGGGCTGGTGGGGAGCACGGTGTCGCGTTCAGCTCGTGCAGCAGACCCTGTGAATCAGCGCAGCCATGGTCGTGGGGCAGAGAGGGAGATGATGTTGCCTTCTGTCACTGCCGCGCCAAGCAGAGGCATCGTTTGGCCCTCTTGCCAGGTTGTGGCCGGCTAGTGGTGCATTCGCCCCTTTCCGTGAAGGAGACGTTGCCTTCAGAGCTGCAGCCTGGGCATGCAGCTGCCCCGCTATGCTGCTGAGAAAGGTGTGGGAGAGGCTGTGCTGGTGGCCTGGTATTGGTCGTGGTGTGGGAGCCAGCTGAGCTGTGAGCTGGGGACGTCTGGAGCCAAGGCCTCTGTTGTCCTTGTAAGGCTCTGCAGATGGGATGGTGCGGAAGAGGCAGGCCCTAGAGCGGTGCCCCAAGGGTCAGCGTGGAGGCGGATGGGAGCAGTTTGTGGTGGGACTGCCCTCAAAGGATTTGAGGCTCTTGGGCTATTTGCTTGTTCTTATTTCCTCAGGGCTTTTGCTGCCTTGAGATGGGGTGGGCGGGTTGTGGCTGGGAGCTCACTGCCAATGTCCAAAGGGCCGAAGAAGGCTCCTTCCATCTCATGTGCCAAATGCTGCTTCCTTTCCAGAGCCTGGAAAGGATTGGAGTGGCAAGCGGAGTCCCCCGAGCAGTGAAGAAAAAGGTAAGCGCCTATCAGAGGTGCCATCCTCCTTGCTCTCGTGCTGCTCTATCTGCACGTGTAGCTTGGGCGGGCTCTGCAGATGAGTGTCTTGGCGCAGGTTTGGTAGCAGAGCTGAGAAAAGGGGCATACTGAAACGAGTGAGGAAAAGGGAGGCTCTGCCCGGTGTCCGTGTGAGACAGCATGCCAGAGCGAGCACTAGAGCGCGCACTGGCAGAGTGAGCGGTGCCCGTGGGGAAGGGCTGTCTTTGTGGGTGTTGCGGGCAGCGCGTGCCTGACAAGGGGCCTGATCCCTTTACAGCGTGCCCCTGGAAGGGTGTATGTGCCAGTAGGGCCCTTGTGTGCTGGGCACCCGCAAGGCATCCAGGAGGAATTTGTGTGGTGAGAGGGTACACACATGCACCCTGAGCAGGAGCTGCATGTCGAGAACCTCCGTGCCGTGTGTGCGGCTTGTCTTGTACCGCCAGTGCTGCTGGGGAGGCAGCAGCACCTTCCCCTCCCTCCCCTGGTGATGCTCTGGGACAATCTGCCCTTGGTGGCTTTGCAGGCAGTGCGCGGAGGAGCTGCAATGACAGCTGAGGAGGCCCCACGGAGGCTGCCCACATCGCAGCAGTCCGGCTCCCGTTGTGCAGAGGAGACGCCAGAGCCGGTGAGGCCTTGGGAGAGGGCAGCTGAGAGTGCTGGCAGCTGTGCTGTGCTGCTGTCCCAGGAAAATGGAGCAGGGTGTCTTGCGCTGTGTAGCTGCAAAAGAGGCCCCCAAGGTGGGCCCAAGTGGTGCCAGCAGAGCGCCAGCATCACAAGGCTGAGAGCTAGTGTCCGCCCCGAAATGTAGAAGGCCGCCTGTGTGTGTGTTTGAGGCATCAAACGCTGTGTGTTGTGCAGAGCACGTTGACAGTTGGCGAAGGCAGTGGGAGAGGACGGAGAGAGATGGGCGAGTGCGTGTTTGATTTTTGCGGGCAGGCTCGTGTGTACTGCTAGGGGATGGGGCCCGGGGACAGGGAGATCTTTCCGTAAGGCACCTTTGAGCATGCCTAGCAAAAGTGTGGGCTGATGGCCGTCTCAGAGCTGGATAAGGAAGAGACTGCAGAAGGCGGAGGGTGGGGCAGGCTGCAGCAAGTGCATCGGGTTGAGTGGTGTTGTGCAGGAAACAGACGGGGAGCTAAGGAAGGAGCTGCCTTCAGCACAACATGCCGCCGTGCACGTTTGGCCGTAGATGTGCTGGATGCGCAGGGTGTTGGATGTAGGAAGAGGGCAGGTGGGCTGCTAAGGGCACTGTGTCCCATTTGGCTGTGGAGCCCAAGCAGCCGCTGGTGTGAGTGCTGCTGGGTGCCAGGCTGCCAAGCAGCATCAGCAGCCACTGGCAGTGCCAACAGGGAGCTGGCTGCCATGCTGGGAACAGGCAGGGTGGACACACACTGATCCCGCGCTTGCATGCTGAGAGCAGGGAGCTGTGGCTGCAGGGAGCTGGTGCGTATCCGTCAGCCACGGGTGACGGTGGCAGTGGTGGAGACTGCTGTCCGGCAGCTGGCAAGGTGCTGCGCAGCGCGGGGCAGACAGTGCTGTGCATGGGAAGCTGCAGGGAAAGCCCAACCGTTGCAAGCTGGTCTTGAGCGAAAGGAGGAGATGGATGTTACAGCTGAAGTCGCAGCAGAGTTGTGGGATGCCTCTGCTCTGTGGTGCTCTTAGCCCCGTAGAAAAGGGCCTGAGTTGAGATGGGAGGCAGCTCAGCAGTGGGGTGATGCTGCCACTAGGCACCCGTGCCGCTAGGACTAGGGCTGGCTTCACCCCTATTGCTGCAAGTGCTTCCTTTGCTTTTTTTCAGGTTCAGAAGGAGGCCCCAAGGACCGTGGTGGATCGTCGGACAGAGCAGAATGTTGTGACCCGTGGCATCGGTGCCCAGGTATCGTGAAAGCAGTGATCTGAGGCCAGAGACCTTGTGAGGAAGGGCTTTGGAGGTTCTGTGACAGAGGGCACATGTCATGGGCTGGTGGGGAGCACGGTGTCGCGTTCAGCTCGTGCAGCAGACCCTGTGAATCAGCGCAGCCATGGTCGTGGGGCAGAGAGGGAGATGATGTTGCCTTCTGTCACTGCCGCGCCAAGCAGAGGCATCGTTTGGCCCTCTTGCCAGGTTGTGGCCGGCTAGTGGTGCATTCGCCCCTTTCCGTGAAGGAGACGTTGCCTTCAGAGCTGCAGCCTGGGCATGCAGCTGCCCCGCTATGCTGCTGAGAAAGGTGTGGGAGAGGCTGTGCTGGTGGCCTGGTATTGGTCGTGGTGTGGGAGCCAGCTGAGCTGTGAGCTGGGGACGTCTGGAGCCAAGGCCTCTGTTGTCCTTGTAAGGCTCTGCAGATGGGATGGTGCGGAAGAGGCAGGCCCTAGAGCGGTGCCCCAAGGGTCAGCGTGGAGGCGGATGGGAGCAGTTTGTGGTGGGACTGCCCTCAAAGGATTTGAGGCTCTTGGGCTATTTGCTTGTTCTTATTTCCTCAGGGCTTTTGCTGCCTTGAGATGGGGTGGGCGGGTTGTGGCTGGGAGCTCACTGCCAATGTCCAAAGGGCCGAAGAAGGCTCCTTCCATCTCATGTGCCAAATGCTGCTTCCTTTCCAGAGCCTGGAAAGGATTGGAGTGGCAAGCGGAGTCCCCCGAGCAGTGAAGAAAAAGGTAAGCGCCTATCAGAGGTGCCATCCTCCTTGCTCTCGTGCTGCTCTATCTGCACGTGTAGCTTGGGCGGGCTCTGCAGATGAGTGTCTTGGCGCAGGTTTGGTAGCAGAGCTGAGAAAAGGGGCATACTGAAACGAGTGAGGAAAAGGGAGGCTCTGCCCGGTGTCCGTGTGAGACAGCATGCCAGAGCGAGCACTAGAGCGCGCACTGGCAGAGTGAGCGGTGCCCGTGGGGAAGGGCTGTCTTTGCGGGTGGTGTGGGCAGCGCGTGCCTGACAAGTGGCCTGATCCCTTTACAGCGTGCCCCTGGAAGGGTGCATGTGTCAGTAGGGCCCTTGTGTGCTGGGCACCCGCAAGGCATCCAGGAGGAATTTGTGTGGTGGGAGGGGACGCACATGCACCCTGAGCAGGAGCTGCATGTCGAGAACCTCCGTGCCGTGTGTGCGGCTTGTCTTGTACCGCCAGTGCTGCTGGGGAGGCAGCAGCACCTTCCCCTCCCTTCCCTGGTGATGCTCTGGGACAATCTGCCCTTGGTGGCTTTGCAGGCAGTGCGCGGAGGAGCTGCAATGACGGCTGAGGAGGCCCCACGGAGGCTGCCCACATCGCAGCAGTCCGGCTCCCGTTGCGCAGAGGAGACGCCAGAGCCGGTGAGGCCTTGGGAGAGGGCAGCCGAGAGTGCTGGCAGCTGTGCTGTGCTGCTGTCCCAGGAAAATGGAGCAGGGTGTCTTGCGCTGTGTAGCTGCAAAAGAGGCCCCCAAGGTGGGCCCAAGTGGTGCCAGCAGAGCGCCAGCATCACAAGGCTGAGAGCTAGTGTCCGCCCCGAAATGTAGAAGGCCGCCTGTGTGTGTGTTTGAGGCATCAAACGCTGTGTGTTGTGCAGAGCACGTTGACAGTTGGCGAAGGCAGTGGGAGAGGACGGAGAGAGATGGGCGAGTGCGTGTTTGATTTTTGCGGGCAGGCTCGTGTGTACTGCTAGGGGATGGGGCCCGGGGACAGGGAGATCTTTCCGTAAGGCACCTTTGAGCATGCCTAGCAAAAGTGTGGGCTGATGGCCGTCTCAGAGCTGGATAAGGAAGAGACTGCAGAAGGCGGAGGGTGGGGCAGGCTGCAGCAAGTGCATCGGGTTGAGTGGTGTTGTGCAGGAAACAGACGGGGAGCTAAGGAAGGAGCTGCCTTCAGCACAACATGCCGCCGTGCACGTTTGGCCGTAGATGTGCTGGATGCGCAGGGTGTTGGATGTAGGAAGAGGGCAGGTGGGCTGCTAAGGGCACTGTGTCCCATTTGGCTGTGGAGCCCAAGCAGCCGCTGGTGTGAGTGCTGCTGGGTGCCAGGCTGCCAAGCAGCATCAGCAGCCACTGGCAGTGCCAACAGGGAGCTGGCTGCCATGCTGGGAACAGGCAGGGTGGACACACACTGATCCCGCGCTTGCATGCTGAGAGCAGGGAGCTGTGGCTGCAGGGAGCTGGTGGGTATCCGTCGGCCACGGGTGACGGTGGCAGTGGTGGAGACTGCTGTCCGGCAGCTGGCAAGGTGCTACGCAGCGCGGGGCAGACAGTGCTGTGCATGGGAAGCTGCAGGGAAAGCCCAACCGTTGCAAGCTGGTCTTGAGCGAAAGGAAGAGATGGATGTTACAGCTGAAGTCGCAGCAGAGTTGTGGGATGCCTCTGCTCCGTGGTGCTCTTAGCCCTGTAGAAAAGAGCCTGAGTTGAGATGGGAGGCAGCTCAGCAGTGGGGTGATGCTGCCACTAGGCACCCGTGCCGCTAGGACTAGGGCTGGCTTCACCCCTCTTGCTGCAAGTGCTTCCTTTGCTTTTTTTCAGGTTCAGAAGGAGGCCCCAAGGACCGTGGTGGATCGTCGGACAGAGCAGGATGTTGTGACCCGTGGCATCGGTGCCCAGGTATCGTGAAAGCAGTGATCTGAGGCCAGAGACCTTGTGAGGAAGGGCTTTGGAGGTTCTGTGACAGAGGGCACATGTCATGGGCTGGTGGGGAGCACGGTGTCGCGTTCAGCTCGTGCAGCAGACCCTGTGAATCAGCGCAGCCATGGTCGTGGGGCAGAGAGGGAGATGATGTTGCCTTCTGTCACTGCCGCGCCAAGCAGAGGCATCGTTTGGCCCTCTTGCCAGGTTGTGGCCGGCTAGTGGTGCATTCGCCCCTTTCCGTGAAGGAGACGTTGCCTTCAGAGCTGCAGCCTGGGCATGCAGCTGCCCCGCTATGCTGCTGAGAAAGGTGTGGGAGAGGCTGTGCTGGTGGCCTGGTATTGGTCGTGGTGTGGGAGCCAGCTGAGCTGTGAGCTGGGGACGTCTGGAGCCAAGGCCTCTGTTGTCCTTGTAAGGCTCTGCAGATGGGATGGTGCGGAAGAGGCAGGCCCTAGAGCGGTGCCCCAAGGGTCAGCGTGGAGGCGGATGGGAGCAGTTTGTGGTGGGACTGCCCTCAAAGGATTTGAGGCTCTTGGGCTATTTGCTTGTTCTTATTTCCTCAGGGCTTTTGCTGCCTTGAGATGGGGTGGGCGGGTTGTGGCTGGGAGCTCACTGCCAATGTCCAAAGGGCCGAAGAAGGCTCCTTCCATCTCATGTGCCAAATGCTGCTTCCTTTCCAGAGCCTGGAAAGGATTGGAGTGGCAAGCGGAGTCCCCCGAGCAGTGAAGAAAAAGGTAAGCGCCTATCAGAGGTGCCATCCTCCTTGCTCTCGTGCTGCTCTATCTGCACGTGTAGCTTGGGCGGGCTCTGCAGATGAGTGTCTTGGCGCAGGTTTGGTAGCAGAGCTGAGAAAAGGGGCATACTGAAACGAGTGAGGAAAAGGGAGGCTCTGCCCGGTGTCCGTGTGAGACAGCATGCCAGAGCGAGCACTAGAGCGCGCACTGGCAGAGTGAGCGGTGCCCGTGGGGAAGGGCTGTCTTTGTGGGTGTTGCGGGCAGCGCGTGCCTGACAAGGGGCCTGATCCCTTTACAGCGTGCCCCTGGAAGGGTGTATGTGCCAGTAGGGCCCTTGTGTGCTGGGCACCCGCAAGGCATCCAGGAGGAATTTGTGTGGTGAGAGGGTACACACATGCACCCTGAGCAGGAGCTGCATGTCGAGAACCTCCGTGCCGTGTGTGCGGCTTGTCTTGTACCGCCAGTGCTGCTGGGGAGGCAGCAGCACCTTCCCCTCCCTTCCCTGGCGATGCTCTGGGACAATCTGCCCTTGGTGGCTTTGCAGGCAGTGCGCGGAGGAGCTGCAATGACAGCTGAGGAGGCCCCACGGAGGCTGCCCACATCGCAGCAGTCCGGCTCCCGTTGTGCAGAGGAGACGCCAGAGCCGGTGAGGCCTTGGGAGAGGGCAGCTGAGAGTGCTGGCAGCTGTGCTGTGCTGCTGTCCCAGGAAAATGGAGCAGGGTGTCTTGCGCTGTGTAGCTGCAAAAGAGGCCCCCAAGGTGGGCCCAAGTGGTGCCAGCAGAGCGCCAGCATCACAAGGCTGAGAGCTAGTGTCCGCCCCGAAATGTAGAAGGCCGCCTGTGTGTGTGTTTGAGGCATCAAACGCTGTGTGTTGTGCAGAGCACGTTGACAGTTGGCGAAGGCAGTGGGAGAGGACGGAGAGAGATGGGCGAGTGCGTGTTTGATTTTTGCGGGCAGGCTCGTGTGTACTGCTAGGGGATGGGGCCCGGGGACAGGGAGATCTTTCCGTAAGGCACCTTTGAGCATGCCTAGCAAAAGTGTGGGCTGATGGCCGTCTCAGAGCTGGATAAGGAAGAGACTGCAGAAGGCGGAGGGTGGGGCAGGCTGCAGCAAGTGCATCGGGTTGAGTGGTGTTGTGCAGGAAACAGACGGGGAGCTAAGGAAGGAGCTGCCTTCAGCACAACATGCCGCCGTGCACGTTTGGCCGTAGATGTGCTGGATGCGCAGGGTGTTGGATGTAGGAAGAGGGCAGGTGGGCTGCTAAGGGCACTGTGTCCCATTTGGCTGTGGAGCCCAAGCAGCCGCTGGTGTGAGTGCTGCTGGGTGCCAGGCTGCCAAGCAGCATCAGCAGCCACTGGCAGTGCCAACAGGGAGCTGGCTGCCATGCTGGGAACAGGCAGGGTGGACACACACTGATCCCGCGCTTGCATGCTGAGAGCAGGGAGCTGTGGCTGCAGGGAGCTGGTGCGTATCCGTCAGCCACGGGTGACGGTGGCAGTGGTGGAGACTGCTGTCCGGCAGCTGGCAAGGTGCTGCGCAGCGCGGGGCAGACAGTGCTGTGCATGGGAAGCTGCAGGGAAAGCCCAACCGTTGCAAGCTGGTCTTGAGCGAAAGGAGGAGATGGATGTTACAGCTGAAGTCGCAGCAGAGTTGTGGGATGCCTCTGCTCTGTGGTGCTCTTAGCCCTGTAGAAAAGGGCCTGAGTTGAGATGGGAGGCAGCTCAGCAGTGGGGTGATGCTGCCACTAGGCACCCGTGCCGCCAGGACGAGGGCTGGCTTCACCCCTCTTGCTGCAAGTGCTTCCTTTGCTTTTTTTCAGGTTCAGAAGGAGGCCCCAAGGACCGTGGTGGATCGTCGGACAGAGCAGGATGTTGTGACCCGTGGCATCGGTGCCCAGGTATCGTGAAAGCAGTGATCTGAGGCCAGAGACCTTGTGAGGAAGGGCTTTGGAGGTTCTGTGACAGAGGGCACATGTCATGGGCTGGTGGGGAGCACGGTGTCGCGTTCAGCTCGTGCAGCAGACCCTGTGAATCAGCGCAGCCATGGTCGTGGGGCAGAGAGGGAGATGATGTTGCCTTCTGTCACTGCCGCGCCAAGCAGAGGCATCGTTTGGCCCTCTTGGCAGGCTTGTGGCCGGCTTGTGGTGCATTCGCCCCTTTCCGTGAAGGAGACGTTGCCTTCAGAGCTGCAGCCTGGGCATGCAGCTGCCCCGCTATGCTGCTGAGAAAGGTGTGGGAGAGGCTGTGCTGGCGGCCTGGTATTGGGCGTGGTGTGGGACCCAGCTGAGCTGTGAGCTGGGGACGTCTGGAGCCAAGGCCTCTGTTGTCCTTGTAAGGCTCTGCAGATGGGATGGTGCGGAAGAGGCAGGCCCTAGAGCGGTGCCCCAAGGGTCAGCGTGGAGGCGGATGGGAGCAGTTTGTGGTGGGACTGCCCTCAAAGGATTTGAGGCTCTTGGGCTATTTGCTTGTTCTTATTTCCTCAAGGCTTTTGCTGCCTTGAGATGGGGTGGGCAGGTTGTGGCTGGGAGCTCACTGCCAATCTCCAAAAGGCGGAAGAAGGCTCCTTCCATCTCATGTGCCAAATACTGCTTCCTTTCCAGAGCCTGGAAAGGATTGGAGTGGCAAGCGGAGTCCCCCGAGCAGTGAAGAAAAAGGTAAGCGCCTATCAGAGGTGCCATCCTCCTTGCTCTCGTGCTGCTCTATCTGCACGTGTAGCTTGGGCGGGCTCTGCAGATGAGTTTCTTGGCGCAGGTTTGGTAGCAGAGCTGAGAAAAGGGGCATACTGAAACGAGTGAGGAAAAGGGAGGCTCTGCCCAGTGTCCGTGTGAGACAGCATGCCAGAGCGAGCACTAGAGCGCGCACGGGCAGAGTGAGCGGTGCCCGTGGGGAAGGGCTGTCTTTGTGGTTGTTGTGGGCAGCGCGTGCCTGACAAGGGGCCTGATCCCTTTGCGGTGTGCCCCTGGAAGGGTGCATGTGTCAGTAGGGCCCTTGTGTGCTGGGCACCCGCAAGGCATCCAGGAGGAATTTGTGTGGTGGGAGGGGACGCACATGCACCCTGAGCAGGAGCTGCATGTCGAGAACCTCCGTGCCGTGTGTGCGGCTTGTCTTGTACCGCCAGTGCTGCTGGAGAGGCAGCAGCACCTTCCCCTCCCTTCCCTGGTGATGCTCTGGGACAATCTGCCCTTGGTGGCTTTGCAGGCAGTGCGCGGAGGAGCTGCAATGACGGCTGAGGAGGCCCCACGGAGGCTGCCCACATCGCAGCAGTCCAGCTCCCGTTGCACAGAGGAGACGCCAGAGCCGGTGAGGCCTTGGGAGAGGGCAGCCGAGAGTGCTGGCAGCTGTGCTGTGCTGCTGTCCCAGGAAAATGGAGCAGGGTGTCTTGCGCTGTGTAGCTGCAAAAGAGGCCCCCAAGGTGGGCACAAGTGGTGCCAGCAGAGCGCCAGCATCACAAGGCTGAGAGCTAGTGTCCGCCCCGAAATGTAGAAGGCCGCCTGTGTGTGTGTTTGAGGCATCAAACGCTGTGTGTTGTGCAGAGCACGTTGACAGTTGGCGAAGGCAGTGGGAGAGGACGGAGAGAGATGGGCGAGTGCGTGTTTGATTTTTGCGGGCAGGCTCGTGTGTACTGCTAGGGGATGGTGCCCGGGGACAGGGAGATCTTTCCGTAAGGCACCTTTGAGCATGCCTAGCAAAAATGTGGGCTGATGGCCGTCTCAGAGCTGGATAAGGAAGAGACTGCAGAAGGCGGAGGGTGGGGCAGGCTGCAGCAAGTGCATCGGGTTGAGTGGTGTTGTGCAGGAAACAGACGGGGAGCTAAGGAAGGAGCTGCCTTCAGCACAACATGCCGCCGTGCACGTTTGGCCGTAGATGTGCTGGGTGCGCAGGGTGTTGGATGTAGGAAGAGGGCAGGTGGGCTGCTAAGGGCACTGTGTCCCATTTGGCTGTGGAGCCCTAGCAGCCGCTGGTGTGAGTGCTGCTGGGTGCCAGGCTGCCAAGCAGCGTCAGCAGCCACTGGCAGTGCCAACAGGGAGCTGGATGCCATGCTGGGAACAGGCAGGGTGGACACACGGTGATCCCGCGCTTGCGTGCTGAGAGCAGGGAGCTGTGGCTGCAGGGAGCTGGTGCGTATCCGTCAGCCACGGGTGACGGTGGCAGTGGTGGAGACTGCTGTCCGGCAGCTGGCAAGGTGCTGCGCAGCGCGGGGCAGACAGTGCTGTGCATGGGAAGCTGCAGGGAAAGCCCAACCGTTGCAAGCTGGTCTTGAGCGAAAGGAGGAGATGGATGTTACAGCTGAAGTCGCAGCAGAGTTGTGGGATGCCTCTGCTCTGTGGTGCTCTTAGCCCTGTAGAAAAGGGCCTGGGTTGAGATGGGAGGCAGCTCAGCAGTGGGGTGATGCTGCCACTAGGCACCCGTGCCGCCAGGACGAGGGCTGGCTTCACCCCTCTTGCTGCAAGTGCTTCCTTTGCTTTTTTTCAGGTTCAGAAGGAGGCCCCAAGGACCGTGGTGGATCGTCGGACAGAGCAGGATGTTGTGACCCGTGGCATCGGTGCCCAGGTATCGTGAAAGCAGTGATCTGAGTGAGGCCAGAGACCTTGTGAGGAAGGGCTTTGGAGGTTCTGTGACAGAGGGCACATGTCATGGGCTGGTGGGGAGCACGGTGTCGCGTTCAGCTCGTGCAGCAGACCCTGTGAATCAGCGCAGCCATGGTCGTGGGGCAGAGAGGGAGATGATGTTGCCTTCTGTCACTGCCGCGCCAAGCAGAGGCATCGTTTGGCCCTCTTGGCAGGCTTGTGGCCGGCTTGTGGTGCATTCGCCCCTTTCCGTGAAGGAGACGTTGCCTTCAGAGCTGCAGCCTGGGCATGCAGCTGCCCCGCTATGCTGCTGAGAAAGGTGTGGGAGAGGCTGTGCTGGCGGCCTGGTATTGGGCGTGGTGTGGGAGCCAGCTGAGCTGTGAGCTGGGGACGTCTGGAGCCAAGGCCTCTGTTGTCCTTGTAAGGCTCTGGAGATGGGATGGTGCGGAAGAGGCAGGCCCTAGAGCGGTGCCCCAAGGGTCAGCGTGGAGGCGGATGGGAGCAGTTTGTGGTGGGACTGCCCTCAAAGGATTTGAGGCTCTTGGGCTATTTGCTTGTTCTTATTTCCTCAAGGCTTTTGCTGCCTTGAGATGGGGTGGGCAGGTTGTGGCTGGGAGCTCACTGCCAATCTCCAAAAGGCGGAAGAAGGCTCCTTCCATCTCATGTGCCAAATACTGCTTCCTTTCCAGAGCCTGGAAAGGATTGGAGTGGCAAGCGGAGTCCCCCGAGCAGTGAAGAAAAAGGTAAGCGCCTATCAGAGGTGCCATCCTCCTTGCTCTCGTGCTGCTCTATCTGCACGTGTAGCTTGGGCGGGCTCTGCAGATGAGTGTCTTGGCGCAGGTTTGGTAGCAGAGCTGAGAAAAGGGGCATACTGAAACGAGTGAGGAAAAGGGAGGCTCTGCCCAGTGTCCGTGTGAGACAGCATGCCAGAGCGAGCACTAGAGCGCGCACGGGCAGAGTGAGCGGTGCCCGTGGGGAAGGGCTGTCTTTGTGGTTGTTGTGGGCAGCGCGTGCCTGACAAGGGGCCTGATCCCTTTGCAGCGTGCCCCTGGAAGGGTGCATGTGTCAGTAGGGCCCTTGTGTGCTGGGCACCCGCAAGGCATCCAGGAGGAATTTGTGTGGTGGGAGGGGACGCACATGCACCCTGAGCAGGAGCTGCATGTCGAGAACCTCCGTGCCGTGTGTGCGGCTTGTCTTGTACCGCCAGTGCTGCTGGGGAGGCAGCAGCACCTTCCCCTCCCTTCCCTGGTGATGCTCTGGGACAATCTGCCCTTGGTGGCTTTGCAGGCAGTGCGCGGAGGAGCTGCAATGACGTCTGAGGAGGCCCCACGGAGGCTGCCCACATCGCAGCAGTCCGGCTCCCGTTGCACAGAGGAGACGCCAGAGCCGGTGAGGCCTTGGGAGAGGGCAGCCGAGAGTGCTGGCAGCTGTGCTGTGCTGCTGTCCCAGGAAAATGGAGCAGGGTGTCTTGCGCTGTGTAGCTGCAAAAGAGGCCCCCAAGGTGGGCACAAGTGGTGCCAGCAGAGCGCCAGCATCACAAGGCTGAGAGCTAGTGTCCGCCCCGAAATGTAGAAGGCCGCCTGTGTGTGTGTTTGAGGCATCAAACGCTGTGTGTTGTGCAGAGCACGTTGACAGTTGGCGAAGGCAGTGGGAGAGGACGGAGAGAGATGGGCGAGTGCGTGTTTGATTTTTGCGGGCAGGCTCGTGTGTACTGCTAGGGGATGGTGCCCGGGGACAGGGAGATCTTTCCGTAAGGCACCTTTGAGCATGCCTAGCAAAAATGTGGGCTGATGGCCGTCTCAGAGCTGGATAAGGAAGAGACTGCAGAAGGCGGAGGGTGGGGCAGGCTGCAGCAAGTGCATCGGGTTGAGTGGTGTTGTGCAGGAAACAGACGGGGAGCTAAGGAAGGAGCTGCCTTCAGCACAACATGCCGCCGTGCACGTTTGGCCGTAGATGTGCTGGGTGCGCAGGGTGTTGGATGTAGGAAGAGGGCAGGTGGGCTGCTAAGGGCACTGTGTCCCATTTGGCTGTGGAGCCCTAGCAGCCGCTGGTGTGAGTGCTGCTGGGTGCCAGGCTGCCAAGCAGCGTCAGCAGCCACTGGCAGTGCCAACAGGGAGCTGGATGCCATGCTGGGAACAGGCAGGGTGGACACACGGTGATCCCGCGCTTGCGTGCTGAGAGCAGGGAGCTGTGGCTGCAGGGAGCTGGTGCGTATCCGTCAGCCACGGGTGACGGTGGCAGTGGTGGAGACTGCTGTCCGGCAGCTGGCAAGGTGCTGCGCAGCGCGGGGCAGACAGTGCTGTGCATGGGAAGCTGCAGGGAAAGCCCAACCGTTGCAAGCTGGTCTTGAGCGAAAGGAGGAGATGGATGTTACAGCTGAAGTCGCAGCAGAGTTGTGGGATGCCTCTGCTCTGTGGTGCTCTTAGCCCTGTAGAAAAGGGCCTGAGTTGAGATGGGAGGCAGCTCAGCAGTGGGGTGATGCTGCCACTAGGCACCCGTGCCGCCAGGACGAGGGCTGGCTTCACCCCTCTTGCTGCAAGTGCTTCCTTTGCTTTTTTTCAGGTTCAGAAGGAGGCCCCAAGGACCGTGGTGGATCGTCGGACAGAGCAGGATGTTGTGACCCGTGGCATCGGTGCCCAGGTATCGTGAAAGCAGTGATCTGAGGCCAGAGACCTTGTGAGGAAGGGCTTTGGAGGTTCTGTGACAGAGGGCACATGTCATGGGCTGGTGGGGAGCACGGTGTCGCGTTCAGCTCGTGCAGCAGACCCTGTGAATCAGCGCAGCCATGGTCGTGGGGCAGAGAGGGAGATGATGTTGCCTTCTGTCACTGCCGCGCCAAGCAGAGGCATCGTTTGGCCCTCTTGGCAGGCTTGTGGCCGGCTTGTGGTGCATTCGCCCCTTTCCGTGAAGGAGACGTTGCCTTCAGAGCTGCAGCCTGGGCATGCAGCTGCCCCGCTATGCTGCTGAGAAAGGTGTGGGAGAGGCTGTGCTGGCGGCCTGGTATTGGGCGTGGTGTGGGAGCCAGCTGAGCTGTGAGCTGGGGACGTCTGGAGCCAAGGCCTCTGTTGTCCTTGTAAGGCTCTGCAGATGGGATGGTGCGGAAGAGGCAGGCCCTAGAGCGGTGCCCCAAGGGTCAGCGTGGAGGTGGATGGGAGCAGTTTGTGGTGGGACTGCCCTCAAAGGATTTGAGGCTCTTGGGCTATTTGCTTGTTCTTATTTCCTCAAGGCTTTTGCTGCCTTGAGATGGGGTGGGCAGGTTGTGGCTGGGAGCTCACTGCCAATCTCCAAAAGGCGGAAGAAGGCTCCTTCCATCTCATGTGCCAAATACTGCTTCCTTTCCAGAGCCTGGAAAGGATTGGAGTGGCAAGCGGAGTCCCCCAAGCAGTGAAGAAAAAGGTAAGCGCCTATCAGAGGTGCCATCCTCCTTGCTCTCGTGCTGCTCTATCTGCACGTGTAGCTTGGGCGGGCTCTGCAGATGAGTGTCTTGGCGCAGGTTTGGTAGCAGAGCTGAGAAAAGGGGCATACTGAAACGAGTGAGGAAAAGGGAGGCTCTGCCCGGTGTCCGTGTGAGACAGCATGCCAGAGCGAGCACTAGAGCGCGCACGGGCAGAGTGAGCGGTGCCCGTGGGGAAGGGCTGTCTTTGTGGTTGTTGTGGGCAGCGCGTGCCTGACAAGAGGCCTGATCCCTTTGCAGCGTGCCCCTGGAAGGGTGCATGTGTCAGTAGGGCCCTTGTGTGCTGGACACCCGCAAGGCATCCAGGAGGAATTTGTGTGGTGGGAGGGGACGCACATGCACCCTGAGCAGGAGCTGCATGTCGAGAACCTCCGTGCCGTGTGTGCGGCTTGTCTTGTACCGCCAGTGCTGCTGGGGAGGCAGCAGCACCTTCCCCTCCCTCCCCTGGTGATGCTCTGGGACAATCTGCCCTTGGTGGCTTTGCAGGCAGTGCGCGGAGGAGCTGCAATGACGGCTGAGGAGGCCCCACGGAGGCTGCCCACATCGCAGCAGTCCAGCTCCCGTTGCACAGAGGAGACGCCAGAGCCGGTGAGGCCTTGGGAGAGGGCAGCCGAGAGTGCTGGCAGCTGTGCTGTGCTGCTGTCCCAGGAAAATGGAGCAGGGTGTCTTGTGCTGTGTAGTTGCAAAAGAGGCCCCCAAGGTGGGCACAAGTGGTGCCAGCAGAGCGCCAGCATCACAAGGCTGAGAGCTAGTGTCCGCCCCGAAATGTAGAAGGCCGCCTGTGTGTGTGTTTGAGGCATCAAACGCTGTGTGTTGTGCAGAGCACGTTGACAGTTGGCGAAGGCAGTGGGAGAGGACGGAGAGAGATGGGCGAGTGCGTGTTTGATTTTTGCGGGCAGGCTCGTGTGTACTGCTAGGGGATGGTGCCCGGGGACAGGGAGATCTTTCCGTAAGGCACCTTTGAGCATGCCTAGCAAAAATGTGGGCTGATGGCCGTCTCAGAGCTGGATAAGGAAGAGACTGCAGAAGGCGGAGGGTGGGGCAGGCTGCAGCAAGTGCATCGGGTTGAGTGGTGTTGTGCAGGAAACAGACGGGGAGCTAAGGAAGGAGCTGCCTTCAGCACAACATGCCGCCGTGCACGTTTGGCCGTAGATGTGCTGGGTGCGCAGGGTGTTGGATGTAGGAAGAGGGCAGGTGGGCTGCTAAGGGCACTGTGTCCCATTTGGCTGTGGAGCCCTAGCAGCCGCTGGTGTGAGTGCTGCTGGGTGCCAGGCTGCCAAGCAGCGTCAGCAGCCACTGGCAGTGCCAACAGGGAGCTGGATGCCATGCTGGGAACAGGCAGGGTGGACACACGGTGATCCCGCGCTTGCGTGCTGAGAGCAGGGAGCTGTGGCTGCAGGCAGCTGGTGCGTATCCGTCAGCCACGGGTGACGGTGGCAGTGGTGGAGACTGCTGTCCGGCAGCTGGCAAGGTGCTGCGCAGCGCGGGGCAGACAGTGCTGTGCATGGGAAGCTGCAGGGAAAGCCCAACCGTTGCAAGCTGGTCTTGAGCGAAAGGAGGAGATGGATGTTACAGCTGAAGTCGCAGCAGAGTTGTGGGATGCCTCTGCTCTGTGGTGCTCTTAGCCCTGTAGAAAAGGGCCTGAGTTGAGATGGGAGGCAGCTCAGCAGTGGGGTGATGCTGCCACTAGGCACCCGTGCCGCCAGGACGAGGGCTGGCTTCACCCCTCTTGCTGCAAGTGCTTCCTTTGCTTTTTTTCAGGTTCAGAAGGAGGCCCCAAGGACCGTGGTGGATCGTCGGACAGAGCAGGATGTTGTGACCCGTGGCATCGGTGCCCAGGTATCGTGAAAGCAGTGATCTGAGGCCAGAGACCTTGTGAGGAAGGGCTTTGGAGGTTCTGTGACAGAGGGCACATGTCATGGGCTGGTGGGGAGCACGGTGTCGCGTTCAGCTCGTGCAGCAGACCCTGTGAATCAGCGCAGCCATGGTCGTGGGGCAGAGAGGGAGATGATGTTGCCTTCTGTCACTGCCGCGCCAAGCAGAGGCATCGTTTGGCCCTCTTGGCAGGCTTGTGGCCGGCTTGTGGTGCATTCGCCCCTTTCCGTGAAGGAGACGTTGCCTTCAGAGCTGCAGCCTGGGCATGCAGCTGCCCCGCTATGCTGCTGAGAAAGGTGTGGGAGAGGCTGTGCTGGCGGCCTGGTATTGGGCGTGGTGTGGGAGCCAGCTGAGCTGTGAGCTGGGGACGTCTGGAGCCAAGGCCTCTGTTGTCCTTGTAAGGCTCTGCAGATGGGATGGTGCGGAAGAGGCAGGCCCTAGAGCGGTGCCCCAAGGGTCAGCGTGGAGGCGGATGGGAGCAGTTTGTGGTGGGACTGCCCTCAAAGGATTTGAGGCTCTTGGGCTATTTGCTTGTTCTTATTTCCTCAAGGCTTTTGCTGCCTTGAGATGGGGTGGGCGGGTTGTGGCTGGGAGCTCACTGCCAATGTCCAAAGGGCCGAAGAAGGCTCCTTCCATCTCATGTGCCAAATACTGCTTCCTTTCCAGAGCCTGGAAAGGACTGGAGTGGCAAGCGGAGTCCCCCGAGCAGTGAAGAAAAAGGTAAGCGCCTATCAGAGGTGCCATCCTCCTTGCTCTCGTGCTGCTCTATCTGCACGTGTAGCTTGGGCGGGCTCTGCAGATGAGTGTCTTGGCGCAGGTTTGGTAGCAGAGCTGAGAAAAGGGGCATACTGAAACGAGTGAGGAAAAGGGAGGCTCTGCCCGGTGTCCGTGTGAGACAGCATGCCGGAGCGAGCACTAGAGCGCACACGGGCAGAGTGAGCGGTGCCCGTGGGGAAGGGCTGTCTTTGCGGGTGTTGTGGGCAGCACGTGCCTGACAAGGGGCCTGATCCCTTTGCAGCGTGCCCCTGGAAGGGTGCATGTGTCAGTAGGGCCCTTGTGTGCTGGGCACCCGCAAGGCATCCAGGAGGAATTTGTGTGGTGGGAGGGGACGCACATGCACCCTGAGCAGGAGCTGCATGTCGAGAACCTCCGTGCCGTGTGTGCGGCTTGTCTTGTATCGCCAGTGCTGCTGGGGATGCAGCAGCACCTTCCCCTCCCTCCCCTGGTGATGCTCTGGGACAATCTGCCCTTGGTGGCTTTGCAGGCAGTGCGTGGAGGAGCTAAAATGACGTCTGAGGAGGCCCCACGGAGGCTGCCCACATCGCAGCAGTCCGGCTCCCGTTGCGCAGAGGAGACGCCAGAGCCGGTGAGGCCTTGGGAGAGGGCAGCCGAGAGTGCTGGCAGCTGTGCCGTGCTGCTGTCCCAGGAAATGGGAGCAGGCTGCCTTGCACTGTGTAGGTGCAAAAGAGGCCCCCAAGGTGGGCCCAAGTGGTGCCAGCAGAGCGCCAGCGTCACAAGGCTGAGAGCTAGTGTCCGCCCCGAAATGTAGAAGGCCGCCTGTGTGTGTGTTTGAGGCATCAAACGCTGTGTGTTGTGCAGAGCACGTTGACAGTTGGTGAAGGCAGTGGGAGAGGACGGAGAGAGATGGGCGAGTGTGTGTTTGATTTTTGCGGGCAGGCTCGTGTGTACTGCTAGGGGATGGTGCCCGGGGACAGGGAGATCTTTCCGTAAGGCATCTTTGAGCATGCCTAGCAAAAATGTGGGCTGATGGCCGTCTCAGAGCTGGATAAGGAAGAGCCTGCAGAAGGCGGAGGGTGGGGCAGGCTGCAGCAAGTGCATCGGGTTGAGTGGTGTTGTGCAGGAAACAGACGGGGAGCTAAGGAAGGAGCTGCCTTCAGCACAACATGCCGCCGTGCACGTTTGGCCGTAGATGTGCTGGATGCGCAGGGTGTTGGATGTAGGAAGAGGGCAGGTGGGCTGCTAAGGGCACTGTGTCCCATTTGGCTGTGGAGCCCAAGCAGCCGCTGGTGCGAGTGCTGCTGGGTGCCAGGCTGCCAAGCAGCGTCAGCAGCCACTGGCAGTGCCGACGGGGAGCTGGCTGCCGTGCTGGGAACAGGCAGGGTGGACACACGGTGATCCCGCGCTTGCGTGCCGAGAGCAGGGAGCTGTGGCTGCAGGGAGCTGGTGTGTATCCGTCGGCCATGGGTGACGGTGGCAGTGGTGGAGACTGCTGTCCGGCAGCTGGCAAGGTGCTACACAGTGCGGGACAGACAGTGCTGTGCATGGGAAGCTGCAGGGAAAACCCAACTGTTGCAAGCTGGTCTTGAGCGAAAGGAGGAGATGGATGTTACAGCTGAAGTCGCAGCAGAGTCGTGGGATGCCTCCACTCTGTGGTGCTCTTAGCCCTGTAGAAAAGGGCCTGAGTTGAGATGGGAGGCAGCTCAGCAGTGGGGTGATGCTGCCAGTAGGCACCGTGCCGCCAGGACTAGGGCTGGCTTCATCCCTCTTGCTGCAAATGCTTCCTTTGCTTTTTTTCAGGTTCAGAAGGGGGCTGCGAGGACCACGGTGGATCAGCCGCCGGAGCAGGACGTGGTGACCCGTGGCATCGGTGCCCAGGTATCGTGAAAGCAGTGATCTGAGGGCAGAGACTTTGTGAGGAAGGGCTTTGGAGGGTCTGTGGCAGAGGGCGCATGTCATGGGCTGGTGGGGGAGCACGGTGTCGCGTTCAGCTCGTGCAGCAGACCCTGTGAATCAGAGCAACCATGGTCGTGGGGCAGAGAGGGAGATGATGTTGCCTTCTGTCAATGCCGCGCCAAGCAGAGGCATCGTTTGGCCCTCTTGGCAGGCTTGTGGCCGGCTTGTGGTGCATTTGCCCCTTTCCCTGAAGGCGACGTTGCCTTCAGAGCTGCAGCCTGGCCGTGCAGCTGCCCCGCTATGCTGCTGAGAAAGGTGTGGGAGAGGCTGTGCTGGCGGCCTGGTGTTGGGCGTGGTGTGGGAGCCAGCTGCCCTGTGAGCTGGGGACATCTGGAGCCAAGGCCTCTGTTGTCCTTGTAAGGCTCTGCAGATGGGATGGTGTTGAAGAGGCAGGCCCTAGAGCGGTGCCCCAAGGGTCAGCGTGGAGGCGGATGGGAGCAGTTTGTGGTGGGACTGCCCTCAAAGGATTTGAGGCTCTTGGGCTATTTGCTTGTTCTTATTTCCTCAAGGCTTTTGCTGCCTTGAGACGGGGTGGGCAGGTTGTGGCTGGGAGCTCACTGCCAATCTCCAAAAGGCGGAAGAAGGCTCCTTCCGTCTCATGACCGAAATACTGCTTCCTTTCCAGAGCCTGGAAAGGATTGGAGTGGCAAGCGGAGTTCCCCGAGCAGTGAAGAAGAAGGTAAGCGCCTATCATAGGCGCCGACATCCTTGCTGTTGTGCTGCCCTGTCTGCATAGGTAGCTAGGGCGGGCTCTGCAGATGAGTGTCTTGCGCAGGTTTTGTAGCAGAGCTGAGAAAAGGGGCATATTGAAACGAGTGAGGAAAAGGGAGGCTCTGGCCGGTGTCCGTGTGAGACAGCATGCCGGAGCGAGCACTAGAGCGCACACGGGCAGAGTGAGCGGTGCCCGTGGGGAAGGGCTGTCTTTGCGGGTGGTGTGGGCAGCACGTGCCTGACAAGGGGACTGATCTCTTTGCGGTGTGCCCCTGGAAGGGTGCATGTGTCAGTAGGGCCCTTGTGTGCTGGGCACCCGCAAGGCATCCAGGAGGAATTTGTGTGGTGGGAGGGGACGCACATGCACCCTGAGCAGGAGCTGCATGTCGAGAATCTCTGTGCCCCTCTGTGCAGCTTGTCTTATACCGCCAGTGCTGTTGGGCATGCACGAGCACCTTCCCCTCACTGCCCTGGTGATGCTCCAGGACAATCTGCCCTTGGTGGCTTTGCAGGCAGTGCGCGGAGGACCTACAGTGACAGGCGAGGAGTCCGCACGGATTCACTCTGCAAGGAAACGGCATAGATGGCCTTCTGCAGAGGAGACGCCAGAACTGGTGAGGCCTTTCGATTGGCTGGCACATGCAGTACATGGTACTGGGTATTCCCATCGGCTGAAGGTCCCCTATGCCCTTGATGGATAGAACTCCTGGAAGAGGTTAAATTAAGCTGCTAGGCAGCAGGGCTTCCAACTTGACTCCGTACCAGAGCATCACAAGCCTTTGCTTGTAACTCCGCCCTCTTCCTGGACCAGGAAATGGGACCAGGCTCTCTTTCCTTGTGTCGCAGAATGCAAAGTCCCAGCATCAGGCACAGCAGGTTTCACCACACCACCAGCCTCAGGAGAGTCTGACCTAGTGTCCACACTGAAATGTAGAGGCCCATTTTAGTGTTTTGAGGCACAAAATGCTCTCTGGTATCCAGTGCCCCTCAACAGTTGGTCCAGGCAGTGAGAGAGGATGGAGAGAGGTGGGCCAATGCCTGTTTGATTTTCCCAGGAAGGATCCTGTGTATTGCTAGGGGATCCTAGCCAGGGGCAGGGAGATCTTTCATGATCTGCTGTCAGGCTGCTCTCTGACCCATGGAAGGTTCCAGGGAGAAACCTTCCTAGCTGGTCTTGAGCCAAAGGAAGAGATGGATGTTACAGCTGAAGTCCCAACAGAGTCGTGGGATGCCTCTGCTCTGTGGTGCTCTTAACCCTGAAGAAAAGGGCCTGAGTTGAGATGGGAGGCAGCTCAGCAGTGGGGTGATGCTGCCACTAGGCACCCGTGCCGCCAGGACTAGGGCTGGCTTCACCCCTCTTGCTGCAAATGCCTCCTTTGCTTTTTCAGGTTCAGAAGAGGGCCAAGAGGGCCACGCTGGATCATCAGACAGAGCAGGTCGTGGTGACCCATGGCATCGGTGCCCAGGTATCGTGAAAGCAGTGATCTGAGGCCAGAGACCTTGTGAGGAAAGGCTTCAGCTCGTGCAGCAGACCCTGTGAATCAGAGCAGCCATGGTCGTGGGGCAGAGAGGGAGATGATCTTGCCTTCTCTCATTGCCTGCCAACCAGACCTATCCTTTCACCCCTTTCAGTTTTGCCTAGCTCTGACTGCTTCTTTGGACCAGGCTTGGGGCAGGCGTGTGGTGCATTCACACCTTTCCCTGAAGGGCCAGCTGCCTTCACAGCCATCCCGCTCCCACATTATTCCCCTGAGAAATGTGCCATAGAGGCTGTGCTGCCAGCGTCGTATTCAGCCCTGTGTGCCAGCTGGCCTACCTCTGATGCGGCCATCCCCACAGCCAAGGCATCTGTTGTCCTCCTAGGTTTTCACTGTACCTGTCGAGTCAATGGACTGGTGCTCTGAAGCAGGGGGCGGAAGGAGAAAACTAAGACCCCACTACCGGACCAAGCCAAGAAGGTGAGAGCCTCTATATAGCAGGCATCAGGCATATGCGGGGCTGTGAAAGCCTCCCAGGCACTGCTGCCATATCCCCGAGCTCAGGCAACCCGCAACATTGCTCACAGGTCAGGAAGGGGTTGGGAATCCCCCCAACAGACTGGGGCTGGCAGTGGGGGGTGATGTGGGGTTCCTGCTCAATGCCCACTGCCGGGGCAGGGTCTCGCCCCTGTGCAAGCTGTGGTTAGGGGTTGCAAGACAGGCCAAGCGCTGGCGTGCTCTAGGTTGCTCCATCTCCCAAGGGCCAAATGACATGGCAGCCTGGGCCATGCTCCACCAGCCCCTGGTGCCAAGGCCATGCTGCCACCTGCATGGTGGCCGTGGGCCTCAGAGGGATTTGGGGGGAATCACTCTGGGCTCCTTCCCCAATGCTGAGCCCAGCACATGTGACTGTAGGACACAGCAGCCGCTGACTGATCTGACATCAGGAGCCCACTTCACTGCGCTGCCGGCCTTCAAGGGACCACAGCAAGGAGGTGCAGTAAGGCCTGTGCATTTCGGAAGGGGTCACCCTACGCCCTTGCTCCCCACCACTGCTGGGTGGGAGGGAGCAGTAGGGGAGGGGAGTGCTGGAGGGACGGCTCCTGCCAGCAGAGCGCTCAGCCGTGGGCACTCCCAGTGCATCAGGCTGGCATGCACTGGTAAGACAGACAGGAGAGCGCACCAGTCACCCCCAGCTTTACTGGTCCCCTCCCCAAGCACAGAGCACTGAACACAGCCATGAGGAGAAAACAAATTATTTGATTAAGGCAGCTCTAAATGGACTTTTATAATGCTGCCCAGAGTTTTAGCAGTCTGGGAAGAGGGGCCTCAGTCTACTATCTAAAATACTGGAAAATGCTGCGCTGGTGCCCAAAGACAGGGATCGCTGCAAAGGACAGCACTGTCTTGTATGCTATTAACACCTGGCAAAGCAGATGGGGCAGACGTTGAGCCCCAGCCCTTCCTGTGCTGCACCAACTTCTACTTCTGCTGCAGTTCAGCACAAACGCGCTCCCCTGAGGGGAGGCTTGTTTTGAGGAGCGCCCTGGTTGGAAATGCTGTCGTGGGAGAATAACCTCCCGGTAAAGACACTAACAGGGACCCAAGCTTTTCCCTGGCACCAAAACAATGGGTCTGCAGGCCTACTTGATCACTCTCTTGGCAAAAGCAGGAAATTAAATCAGGAACAACTGTTGCCAACTCTAATGCATCATTGTCTTTAGCCTCAAAAGATGCGCAGCGTTGGACTGCAAGCCTTCAGGAGCCACCAGGAAGACAGAGTGTAGCCAGCAGTCATCCCCCGCAGCAGCCCACAATCGCCACTTTGGTCACTAGAGAGACAAAGAAAATCAGGAGTGTAATGGAGGGGGGAGTTAAGATACAGCGCAGGAGGGCTTTAAGGCAAAAGGCACATACGACAATAGGCTCATAATTTTGTACTATACTACCTGCAGATTTCTAATAGATACAGTTTTGTGTAAATTGTACAGTAGTCTGGCAGATTAAACTATACTGTAAATTTTACTATATGCTGTTAATTTGTATTGCACGTATGTAATAATGAATATATAAATAAAACTGTATGACATTCTGCATGGGGAGCTGAATGATGCTGCTGGAGAGGTCCTGGGCAGGGAGCTCTGGGTAACCTGGGAACTCAGCAAACGCTGCAGGGTCCCTCTTCCAACATTGCCTGGGAGCGGGGTGGGGAGGAGGTAGCAGGATCCCATAGCAGGGCCTGATCCCTGCTGCCCCCTCCCTCCCGGCCCCCACAGCCTCCTGAGCTACAGCGAGGCACTGTGAGACCTTTAGGGGAATGTGAGGAGACACCCCAGCCCCGAGGCTGGCTCTGTGCCCCAAGCAGGCAGGCGGACGTGTGGCCCTTGGGGCCGGCAGCGGACGGGCAGCTGTCCACATGGGGCCGGGTGCCAGGGACCTTCCATGTACTGCTGTGCCCTGTGGGTGGGCGCTGGCAGGTCACTGTCAGCCTGGGAGCTGGAACCGGCTGGGCTGTGGGGGCCTTCTATGCCTCTAGCCTCCAGTCAGGGTCTGCTCCTCTCAGGACCCCTCACCTGCCCTCCCGGGCAGCCCATGGCCCCCCACATCCTTCTGGAGTTTCATCAGTATTTAGCAGAATTTGGGGCACAGTGACATTGTTGGGCTTGATCTCAATATTCCTTCATGAATGTTAAGAAAATCCTACAACCATCAGTTAATAATTATGTGATGTAAGTACTCAGCACTTTAAATAAATACAAGGAAATACAAACGCTGTAATAGTTATTTTGAAAACTCTTTTCAATTTTTATTTTTCTTTTTTTTGGGGGGGAAGAGCTCCTTCTAGATAGCTTACCTTTTCCGGAAGGCGCTTCAGGGGGGCGCTGATGAGTATTTTACCCTTCTTTGCTCCAGCAGAGGTTGGGCTCAGTGCTGATGGAGACGGAAGGCCTTGGTAGGGGGCGAGAGCTTCCTCGGTGGCTCTTTGGGTATGGGTCTCCCCCACAGCCCCCTCGGCATGTCTTTCGGCACCCTCCAACACCCTCCTGCTGCCATTTGGAGAAACCCAGATCCCTATGGGTGCTACCAAAGGATACGGTCTCTGGCAAACTATCTCCCCTCAGATCACCTTTTCCCCCTGCCTTGGGATTGGTGATATCAGACAAGGTTCAGCTGACAGTTAAAAGTCCAGGACAGGAGCTGGGACAGAGAAAGCCTCAAGTTCTCAAAAGGCACATGCCGGCCCCTGGGTGGCTGACAACCTCTACTCTGACCAGCACACTCAAACTCTCTGCTATCACAAGCGTGTCTCTTCCAGTGTTGGCATGCACAGAGGCTTCAGAGCTGTGCTCTGGCAGGAGGTCAGATGGGGAATGGCTTTGGTGGCTCGGGAGCAGGGAGAGGCTTCGGGAAGGGCTGGGGTTTGGCTCTCTAATTGACAGGATGCCCTACTGTGTGAAACAAACCTCATTTGTACGTACTCATTAGGTCAAAAAGCAGACAAAGGGGTAAACCTCTTCCCTAGGGTCTAGCACTAAAATGATAGTCCTCACCTTCTCAATCATTACAGGCACGGCCTTCTCTGAGTACCTCCAGAGAAGGAGACTCCACAGCCTCTCCGGGCAACCTGCTCCAGTGCTATGTCTCTCTCACAGTTAAGAAGTTCTTCTGTATATTCAGGCACAACTTCCTGTGTTTCAGTTTGTGCCTGTTGCGTCTTGTCCTGTCACTTGGCAGCACTGAAAAGAGTCCGGCCCCATCCTCTTGACACACCCTCCCCCTTAAGGTGTTTGTCTACATTGACAAGATCCCCTCTCAGTCTTCTCTTCTCCAGGCTAAAGAGGCCCAGCTCTCGCAGCCATTCCTCAGAGGGCAGATGCTCCAGCCCTCTGATCATCTTTGTAGCCCTATGCTGCACTCTCTCCAGTCGCTCCATGTCTCTCTTGTACTGGGGGGCCCAGAACTGGATGCAGTGCTCCAGAGGAGGCCTCGCCTGGGCTGAGTAGAGCAGCACGATCACCTCCCTTGACCTGCTGGCAACACTCTTCCTAATGCAGCCCAGGATGCCCTTGGCCTTTTTGGCCACAGGAGCACATTGCGGGCTCATGATCAACCTGTCATCCACCAGCACTCCCAGGTTCTTCTCGGCAGAGCTGCTTTCCAGCAGGTCAGCCCAAACCATCCTGGTGCTCTCTGTGCACCTCCCATCCCTGCTGCCTGTCTCTCCCTCCAGCCCCAACGCTCACCTTGGCCCTGTGCTCCAGCAAGGTGGTTGCTTGATGCTTCTTATCCGTCTTCAGGATCCTCTCCTGCGGACCTGCCACTCTGGCACCAAAGGGAGCTGCTCCTTCCTGATCCAGCCTCTCCCCTCACAGTGAGGACCCTGGGAGCCCTCGTCACAGCAGGGACACAGTCCCCATGGAGACCGTCCCATTACAGCGGCCTTGTGGGCACCATGCCGCCAGCATCACAAAGCCCTGCTGCTCACCGTGGCAACACCCCTCACCAACGCATTCCCTCACCGGAATACTCCTCTGCCGGCATTTCAGAAGGGAACACTCAAGGTGGCAAAAAAGGCCTGTGTCCTCCAGTTCAGACATCCAGGGAAAACTACAACCAGGCTGAACACGGGCTGGGGAAACTCTGGCGGGGAAGGAGCGGCCCCAGCAGGGCAGGGTCATTTAGACCAGCTGGTCAGAGCATGGTGCTAATAATGGTAAGGTCGCGGGTTCGATCCCCGCACGGGCCACTCCTTGGAGGGTTGGGCCAGATCATCTCCAGAGGGCCCTTCCAACCTTACCAGTTTTACGATTCTATGATATGAAATACTATAATCCTCTGTGTTTAGATATGAGAGGAAAACATGAGCTACCTTAGCATGTAAGCAGCGCAGCTGCAGTCATTCCCCCATGGAGAGGGGGCTGCGTGGGGCAGGGCTGCTCACAGCTCCTGCTCACCTCCACGACACTTCCCAGTTCCCAGCAGGGGCGCAAAAGCCGGCGGTCCCTGCGGGCTGGAGGCAGCCCAGGCCAGCCCAGGCCTTCCCCAGCCGCTGCTGCCACACAGCCGGGCCGTGGTGTGTCCGGCTGTCCCCGCGCGCACGGCCGCTCGCTCTGCCCAGCCCGCAGCACTCGGCCCCAGCGCAGCAGCTCCCGGTGCTGTGGCCGAAGGCTCTGGGCGGCCCCGAGGCGGCAGACGCTGCCCTGCAGCAGCAGCCGCCTCTCGCCACCTCCCTCCTCACGGCGCCCGTGCACCCCTCGCCCTGCCCCACCCCGCACCACCCTCCTCTGTGCCAGTGCGCATGCTCCACCTCGCCCGGCCACGCCCCTTCCTCTTTGCCCCTCCCCTCTGCTCCCCTGCCCGCCCCTCCCCACCCCACCCCTGCACTGCGCAGGCGCACTGCCACCTCCCTCCCGCCCCGCCCCGGAGTCCAGACCCAGGAGGCCACACACCCCGGGAGCCAATGGAGGAGCGTGGAGTGGGCGGGGCCACGGGGGTGAGAGGCGTCACTTCCGGCTCTGGGGGCGGTGCTTGTGTGTCCATGGCTACCGGTGCAGGGGTGCCGGGAAATGGTGCTGCCGGGTGCTGCTGCTGCAGGGTCCTGCTCTGCTCCGGGGCCCGGGCGAGTCTGCGGGAGGGGAGGGGAGGGGAGGGGAGGGGCGGGAGAGAAACCTGGGTGCTGCACTGGGGGCAGCTGCTGCCTGTGAGCATCCTGGGGACACAGCGGGGGTTTTCAGCCCGCACTGCGGCCTGGCAGGTGCCGACAAGCCCTGAGCTGTGAGAGCTGCAGCGCTAGTGACAGCGCAGGCAGCAGGGCAGGAGGGAGATGAACAGAGCAGCTGCTTGCTGTGCTGCTTCTGCCCCGGCTGTTCTGCCCTGGTGGTGAGCTGAAGGGCTCTGTGCATGTGTGGGGAAAGTGGTGGGGAAAGCAGATTGGCAGGAGCTGCTGTTGTACAGTGCTGGGGCAGTGTGGCATTCAGTTTGCATGATTAACCTGTGAAAATGTGATTTATTTTCAGCTTTAACTTAGAAACCTCAGCAGTCTGTCCTCTGCAGGAATGGGGAGAAAAGGGGGCAGAGAAAAGAGCAGGGCCTGAGCTGATGTGAGTATATGTAGCTGAGGCACTTTTTTGGTAGCTTCCTCTCTTCCTGCAGTTGCTAAGGGGGAAAGGTAAAGAATGGCCACAAATGGGCACTGTCCTTGTGAGATTAAGGAGGAGGATTTGAACACACCCTTGCCTGGAGAGCAGTTTCAAAATATTTACTGCTTAGGACCCGTGGTTTCACTTGATATCCAATATTAGTCAACACCAGTAACCATATTTCTTTCTCCCAGGTGCTTGGATAAACCTAAGTGGTTAAGCCAGAGTGTAAGCCTCTCATCGAGGTGTGCGTTCCTTTAAGAGACGGATCTAAGCGTAGATTCGCTCTTGTTTCTGTGTTGTGTTCCGCCATGTTTCCTGGTTCTGGCTGCTTCAGAAAATCGAAGATTTCCCTATGCATTCCTAAATTGTGAAGGGAAAACAACTCTTCCTGCGTGATCAGACTACTTCTACACCCCCAGGTCCTTGAGGGGCGCCTCTGTTGAAGAGCAGGTATTGTTACCGTAGCCACACCTTTAAACTGTGGCTATGTCTGAATGTCACATTGGGGAGGTTGACTGGTACTTTGTGTCTGCTGGAAGGCTGATGCTGGCAAGTTGTGACTGAAGACGGCTCAACTGAAACTGATGTTGTGCTAAAAGTTGAACTGGAGGACAGAGAAATGTTTTGCCTTCTTGATTTTTGCCTTCTGAAATACCAGACCATGCTGAATGAAACTATATCTCTATAGGAATAGATTTGTGTTTATTATTGTCTGCTTGACGTTAGTAGCATATTGAGAGCAACTGTTCCCTGTGTTCAGTGAAAGGTACAGCTAAAGCTCTCAGTTCTGTTGGAGGGAGTATGTGTGCAGCAGATGTAGAAGGGAACTGGTCGAGGCTGGGTTTGGGAGCAGAAGAGCTGAAAAGAAGGGATTTTGTGGTAGAAGGAGTGAAGAATCCTTACAGAGTTGCCTCGCTGTTTTGAAAACAACTAGAAGAAAGCTTAGAAACTGCTTTCAGTCCCTGTTCCTGAAGTAGGACTACTTGCAAGACTCTGTCTTTGTATCAGCTGCCAAATATTTCCCCTGAGTATTGCCTTCCTCACTGCCTGCTGAGGAAGTGTGCAGCTGAGCCTTTTTGAAAGACGTAGCTCCTGAGCCATGCTTTAGCAGAATATTATTTATGGGGATGTCTGAGAGTTGCTTTTCAGTCTTTTATTTCCTTTCTTGTGTGGATTTTCCTTTTGCTGGAGCTTGCAGAGAGGTGTGATTTACATGCTGGCTTCTGACCTTAAATGGCTCAGTAATCTTGAGCATGTTGCTTTCCTTGAGGAAGGAGGGGCAAGCTTTACATGTAGGCCAGGGCAGTATATTGTTGCTAGTTATTGATATTTTCTGTGTTGAGTGTGACTCTGACAGGATACACTGTGTCTAGTGCCAGCAGAAGGGATCCCAAGTCAGCAGAGTGACCTGGGCTGCAGGTTGTGTGCGTCTACATGTGGGCAGCAGCAAGAGCATTTCAGCAGCAAGTCTAAGCTCTTTTGGTCAAGGAAGTCTAAATCAGAACCGGGATGCACAGGACCCTGAGCAGCCTGACTGCTACTGGATCCACTTGAAAGCCTGTTTGATTGGACCGGTGTATTTGTACCTTCCAGCTGTGAAGTTTGGTCCCTACCATCCTTATTGGTCCTTTTGGTTACTGGGAAAGGATTGCCTTAATTCCAAAGAGTTCCGGACAGGTGTAAACGAGCAGATACTGGAAAACCTGACAGGGTAGCAGACCTCATCCTTTTTGTCCTTGAGGATGTGGAGTATGTGTTTGCTCTCGCTGCAGCCTAATGGTGCTGCTCCCGGCGTATGTGAGGCCTCAGCCTGATCCATGTGTTAGACCCAAAGGCTCAGGTGGAGTGGAGTGAACAGTCCCATCTCTGGAGCCAGTGGAAGTACTCCTTTTGAGGGGCATATTTACGGACATCTTCAATGCGTATGTATTTGTTTGGTGTTCAGAGTCTGCATGCTTTTAATGATGATCCTTTCCAAATGCAGAGAGTCACCCTGCTGGCTAGCCTCTAAAACGCAAGTGAGCATCTTGAGGACATCCACTTGTAACTCCATGTGCTGGTCTTTGGTTTGAGCGAGCTAACCGTGCTTGGATGCAAGTATGGTTCGGAATGTTCCTGTTTTCGCGGGCAGGCTAACACCGAGCTTGCAATCTTCTTCCCCAGTAGATCACTAAGTGCTTTATAGAGGAGGTGGTGGCGGCTTCCCCCTTTTGCAACTGAGTGAAACCGGCACAGCGAAAGAGAAAGGCTCCTGCCAAGTGTTGAGGGAAGTAAGTGGGAAAGGACCTGAGCTTTCTTTCCCTCTCATTCTTGCTGCTCCGAAAGAATACTGCTGGAAGCTGATGTGATGTTTTCCCTTGTTCAGGATTGCAGTGTGGCTTTGTAGCCAGACTAAGCACTGAACGTCAGCACTGGTCATGGTGTCAGGTTGGGGGCTGTTGGCACATGGAGCTGAGGGGCTGTAAAGCCATACTGCAGCAGCCCATGGTCCATGGCCTCCAGTAGTGCTCTCAGCCATGATAGTTGTTGCAGGTTTGAGGAGGGAGGGAGGGATTTCTTGTGGAAGAAGAGCCGCGTGAGTAGGGAGAGGCTTCCAGGAGAGGGGAGCAGCTGCTTGCATGGCAGGCCTGGGCTTCCAGCAGCTGGAGGAGGTCCTGAAGCTGAACCCTCAGTGAGGTTGTGGTGCTTGCTTTGGAAGAAGTTTTACAGTGCGAGATAGTTCCCTGGCAGCTTTTTATGCTCCATTTTTAATTTTTCATTGGCTGATTTGCACCTCTTCTGGTGTTACCTTTGGACAAGGTTTTGTGCTGCTGGCTGGATAAAGCAGGCTCTGTGCAGATGCTCAGCTTTACGTGAAAAGCAGGACTCAGGCTAGGTTAGATAAGATGTTTTGCTTGCAGGGCACCATAATCTTGCATGTTCTCGCTCTGCAAAAGCTGAAGGACAGTGGAAATGTTCTTAACAATAGAGTGACCAGGCACTGCAAACCTTAAAAAACAATACAAGACAAAACAAAAAGTTGTTTATGCCAGTTGCCAAGTGGCTAGAGCGAGATGTACCCAGACTTGCTCCAGGGTGAGAGCTCTGGGCAACTTCTGATTTACTCTACCTCTAATAGCATGGCCAGGATTAGGATTCTTTAGTGATAGAACATATTTTTGCAAGTCTACCTTTTTAATTAAAGCCTTAGAACAAACACTTAAGCACAGCAATGTGGGGGGAAAAAGCCTACCAAGATGGCCCTTTCCCTTGGCTTCAGTGGCTCTGGGGTGAAGCCTGAGTCTCATTTGAAAGAGAAAAGATTAGGACTGAATGTGCTGCGAGTGACTATAAACTACTTGATGCCTTCCGTGCTTTTCAGGGACATTTCTTCTGGTCGCTCCAGTCTGCAGTGCACTCTGGTTTTTCCTTTGCATCATAGACCAGATGTGTGGAGAAAGAACTGAATGCAGGGAAACAACCTGTGAAGAATCTGGGCAGCCTGGGCAGTCCACTGAAAGACAAAGTGTATGCACGAGAGCTGCCAGCAGAGGCCTAGAAAAGCCAGTTGCCCTGGGGTTGAATGCTGCCTCCTCTGACTGCTCATGACATAGGCTCATGACACACCTCACAGAGTCAAATAAATTTCTGTGCGAAAACAGGAGAAAGAAAGTAGAGGTGAATCAAAAGGCCAGCAGTGCCACCAGTAAATATTTCCAAGTAGGGGTTGGTTTTACGCCCTCTCTGGCAAAGCTGTTCCTTCCATGATGAGCAGCACCTGGGAGCAAGGGGATCTTTTCCTGACAGCCCTCCTGGGATGGAGGGTAGCAACACTGGAGAGACCTCTGCCAGCCAAGGGGGACTTGCTGGGGCTCAAACCAAGGTTTCAGTCTGGGACCTTAAAGTCCTGGGTGGCTGAAGACTACAAGATGCCCCCAATGTTTGGCTCTGCCTTTTGAAGCCAGAGAGTCTTTCTGCTCTCGCAGAGCATCAAAAGCCAGATACCTTCCCTGGGGTTTGGTGCCTGCTCAGCCCAAGCTCTCAGCCGTGCAGGACTCAGCTGAGGGCTGAGAAGCTGCGCACGGGACTGTGCAACTGCCCTGAGCACAAGGGACCTGAGTCACATCACAGCAACCATAGAAACACCCCTCAGAAGCAGATCGCCTAGCATCTGGCCTAAACAAGAGCTGCTGTTTCTCCACCTTTCTCCCTGCATCTAAAACTTTCTTTTTCGCTCCGTAGCACCGGGCAGAAGTCTCAGCAGCTAGACTGGCAGGGAGGGCCCTAGTGCCTGCCAGTCCTGGTGCTCTACTCAGATGTTCATTCTCTTGAGCTAAGCAAAGTCCCCAGGTGACCAGATCTGCAGTGTCAGTGGCCAGGTGTGCACACTTGTCTGCAGTGCAGGACAATGGAGAGCAGCTGGGAGGGAGCAAGCTCAGGGCAGGCATAGAAATGCCTCTGCTCACCACCAACTGCGCTGAGGTCAGAGAGGAAAAGAGGCACCTGGAGCAGTGCCCTCTGCCTGGGTGTCTTTTGGGTGCAGAGGTCTGGGCCCAAGTTGCAGGAGGACAGGGGCTGTGGCCACCTCAAGATGGCATCTCTGAGCCCCAAATACACTCTACCAAGTTAGAATCAAAAGGATACAAATGGTTGGAAAAGGGGTTCTCCAAACACACAGAGGCCTTGGAGTAATTAGAAGGTGGTTTCAGTGTCATATATGGACATTTCCAGCAGGCTCTTGAGGGTCCCTTGGGAGCTGCAGGCCACCTCAGCCTCCAGGATGCAGGACCTCATTCTTCCCAGACCCAAATCCCAAGGGGGGACTGAGTCCCAGGGATCCCCTGCTCCCATCCCCCAACCTAAGCAGCAGTGGAGCTGGGTCCACAGAAGCCTTGGGGCTCTGGGCAGTCCCTGCACCAGGAACCAAGCGTATTGCCTGTCACATTGTCCCCTGAGGCAAACGGGACCCTCAGGCAGAACTCTTGCAGCCGCCCCCAGCCCTTTCCAGCCAGCGCCACAGTCCTAGAGCCACACCGGTAGGCAGTTAACAGTCTCTGTGCGACACCTCGGGAAGGAGTACCCAAAGACCTACTCCTCACTGGAGAGCCACAGAAGCGCTGGAAACAAGGAAGTGCATTCTGGGCTGATTGTGTCACCCAGCAATCCTCCCTCTCACTTGCCCCTTTGCCCTCAGCTCTCCTCTCAAGCCCAGGAGGAAGGACGCTCTCCCCATCTCATCACGCAGTTCTCCTTTCCAACATGCTCCTGCTCCTCTGCATGTTGACAAGGGGTCCTAGCACAGCCTCGTTGCCTCCTGTCCCCACTCCTTGCCATGGAGCCACTGGGAAGGACCGTGGTGGGGATAGCATGAGCAGTGCCCAGCAGCGCCTGGGCCTCACCAGGAAGAGAGGCCCCCACCCAGGACACCAGGGTGTGTCACCTCCCTGTGATGCAGGCACATCCTGCTGTGACCTCAGCTCAAGTCATCTGGGGGCTCTGTATGTTGGCGCCATGGCGATGGCACAGCCAGGCAGAGAGCAGAGAGATTTCCTCTCACCTCCTGGAAAGCAGTCCCCTCCCTTCCCTCAGTTATTTTCCCAAACTTTCTGATAAATCCTTTCAGGAATGTCTCCAGATGATGCCAAAGTCAAGGAAATAGGTAAATGGGGCCCTAGAGTGGTCACTCTTGCACTGGCAAAGGTGCATTTTTGCCCCCCTGCAGCCACCCCCCTCCACACCCTGCGCCCCGCGTAGCTGCCCACAAGATGGCGCCGTCCCGCGGGGGAGGGGGCGGGACTAGCTGTCAGGGCAGGAGGGCGCAGCGTTGCCATGGCATCGCCCCAGTGCAGCCCTCCTATTGGCTGTCATGAGGACGAGGGCGGGCATGGATTTGAATGATGTGTCTCTCAGCCAATTGGAGTCCAAGAGGGGAAAAGGAAAAGGAAAGCGCGAGGTGCAAGAGGTGCGGGAGCAGAGCAGGTGAGAAGTGAGTGTGTGGGAGCGATGCTGTGAGAAAAACCTTGCAAATAGTTAACAGGAGTCAAGTACAAGGGAGAGAAAAAAACAGTACTGCAAAGGATAAACGACTCCGGCTAAATAACCTTGATGAAACCACAGCACTTTGAAGAATGTGAGAGGTAGGCAAGACAAAACAAGCAGAATAACCCAGGAGTGACCTTAGGTTCATTAAGGCTTATTAACATATCAAACTACACACCCCTAAATGAATAATGAGATGGAAATGACATGATAATGCTGTTGCCGCCTCTTCTTTGCTTCCTGAGCTAATTAACAGGAATGTGAAAGCACAAGCGCAGAGCGATTACCTGAGGTAATGAAATTGCAACCAATAGAAAGATTTGTATAAAGTGCCCCCTGAAAAGTGTGTGTAAATCAAGAATGAGAGGGGGAGAAGGTGTGCTAGCTTTGTGGATTTACCACCAAGCGCCCATCTCTGTGCAGAAATGAAATAAATATCTCGACCGTGTGTGTGTATTGGTTGCTTGCACACCGGGTAACAGAACCCAGATTTTGGACAACAAGTGGGAGTGTTTGAGTGCTGGCGGGTGCCTTTGTGCTGGGGTGGGTGCAGCAGTGCTGGCGCCGGGGCTGCTTTGCTTTAGGAGCTCCCCGAAGGGGCTGGTGGGACTGTGACCACGGGACACAGCGCCCTGTAACCGAGGGGGAACTGACCTGCGAGGCAGGTGTGCCGGCCTGCCCCCAAGCATCTGGGCCTGTGCAGCTTGGTGGGGTTTGAGTGCAGGAAGCTTTGGCTGCGTTGTGGGTCTGAGATACATTTCCAAGAGTTTTCTTGAGGTGCTGCTGCCCCCTGAGCCCCCAGGTGCTGCTCAGAGCTGTGTTTGGGAGCTGCTGGGCAAAGTGAGAGCAGGTTGCTGGTGTCCTCGTGAAGTGTCCTTCCCAACGATCTTTGTTGTTCACACAACGATCAGTTTTGTTGTGTGAAAACTGCCTTTCAGAGCGTCTTTGAGAGAAGCTGTCCCGCATGTCATGCCATGCCCTAGCCGTTTTCTGGGGGACGTGGTATAAAGACATGGTGTCATCTGTGCCAAAAAGGGGAGTAGAATGTGTTGGTGGCCCTGCTGGCTGTGCTCTCACAGATACAGGTCAGCATAGAGGGGAGACATTGGCCCCTGACTGTTGAGACTATGTATGCCAGCAGAACTGAGAGTAGCACTCTGATTCTGTCTTTCTTTCCAGGGTGCTCCAGTCATCTAGGTTCCCAGCACAGCCCTGGAGCCGCTGAGAATGGAGGCAGGATGTCAGGGTGTGTGCCTGTAGCTGTCAGCGTCTTTGGCAGCATCGTGAGCCCTGTGTGAAAGCAGCTGCAAGTGAATGAGATGAGCCTACGTATGGATGCGAAGGCTTCCATAAATGTGCCTGGCTTCCATGATGACTTGGGGTGTGGGTTCACCTCGTGGTGCCTCTGCTGGGCTGCACATTCCGCATCGCCCAAATGCTATTAGTGGCAGCCCACTCAGCAAATGATATTCTGTCCGCTCCTTTTCCTAGAGGTTTGTGGTGCCCCATAGGGTGGTCCAAAAGACTTACGGTAAATGCCAGCATCTGTTGAGCGCGTTTGTGAGAGGGCCCCAAAGCCTTGGTAGCTTGACCGGTGGAAGTCGCAGAGCCCTTGGGCTGCAGGCTCTGCGAGGGCTGAAGCTGTGCCCAAGGTCACATTGTGCATGCCAGCCAGCCCTCAGTGCTGTGTGAACCGAGGTGTGGAGCCCGAACTCGTGCTGCAGAGCCCGTGCAGCGAGGAGAGCTGGCATTTCAGCAGCTCTCCCGGTTGGGGCTGTCTCATTGCTTGAGTGTCATTTCAAAGCCTCTGCTCCCCTTTTTCCCTTCACAGGGGCTCTTTCTCAAGTAAGGAGAGGAAAACTTTCTGAGGCTACTTTGGGCTCGGGAGGCCTTCAGGACTCTCCAATGTTTCTACATGGTATCTTTTGTATTACTTAACAAAATCCCTCTCCTCCCATCCGTAGGTGGAGGTTGCTGAGGAGATGGAGGTGGAAAGCAGCAGCCTGCTCTGCCAAAGGTATGGTCCTTCCCTCTGAAAAGAGCAGCATCAGGCAGTGATCCATTTTTGTCGCTGCCTGATCTTGTGCTGATCATTTGCACATGCCTTGTGAGCCTAGCGTACCTTGAGAGCCTTTGGTGTAAGCGCAAGAGCTTCCCTGTGTGTTGGATTGAGGAGCCAAGAGAAGGCAGTGAGCAGAGCAGTGCCTGGGGAGTGTGCAAAGGCATGTTGATGTGAGAGTGTGAAAGCCCTTTCCAGTGAAGCTGCTGCCTCAGTTGGTCTCTAAAGGCCCTCGAAAGGGAAGTGGCATCTTGCTGTCAAGGGGTAGGTGCTCCAGGGCAAAGGCTCCCAGCTCGGACTTGATGGTAATAAAGAAAAGGCAAGACCAATTGTTCCCTTTTGTGCTTTGCACCCAGAGTGACAGAGCGGAGCTGTCCCATGACCTGGAGAGAGTCTTGGCAGGAGATGAAAGCCATTTGCAGGAGACTGTTTTATTCGGAGTGATAAGAGTGTAATGAAGGGCCATGAGAATGACCCAAGTGAGCTTCTCCTCTTTGAAGGGTTGAGCTTTTCAGATTACTTGTGACTCGGAACGGGACAGTCCAGCAGCAGGCCCTTTGAGGCCACTTAGGCTTGTGAGGTGAGTTGTGCCTCTGAACCTGATAGGCCAAGAGCACACCCCTAGCTTTGGGGGTGATGGTTAGGTCCCTTGTGTCTCAGCGTGTCATAAATGGGGAGCAGGCCCAGAGCTGCTGTTTGTGCTTGGTTGGGTCTATTGTGCCTGAGTCCCTCAGAGGCCGGGAGCAGATCTGTGGCTTCATGGCTGCCTGTGAGGTCCCTTGAGCCTCACTCAGTAGCTGACAGTCCAGCTTGACGCATATTGCTGAGGGCTGTGTTTGTGAAGGCATTGGGCCTCAGGATCAGCTAGGCCACCAGCAGCCACGTTGCTCATTTTTGTACTGGTGAAGTGACTTTTGCTTCAGTGCCTGATTAGCCAGCCTCAAGCACGTGGTTACTTTTGTGCTTGGCATTTCCCATGGCTGAACTTCATGAAGTTTCTCTCTGCCCATTTCTGCAGTGTGTCCGGGTCCCTCTGGTTGTCAGCACAAGCATCTGCTGAATCAGCCGCTCCCCTCAGTTTTCTGTCATCTGCAAGCTTGTCTAGGATTCATTTGGTCCTATTAGCTAGGTCCTTACCGGAGATGTTAAAGAATGTTTGCTAAATTGCTCTTAGGATTCCTTCTGGACTGCCTGCATTTGACTGTGCTCCCACATAGGTGGTGGTACCCTAAGGCAGAATGACTAGTCCAGGTACTGCTCGAATGCACAGCATGGCTGGGGTTTTGTGTCATCGCCTTCCTCCAGTTTTCCCCGTCCTTCCAAATGATGCCTGCTCTTGCCCCTTCATGCACATACGTGTTGGCATGCAGTACCCGTCTTTGGCCAGTGCCACAAATGCTCAGCAGGCTCAGAGGAAACTGTCTTGCCATCCTGGGCACATTGGAAAGAACTACGAATGTTACCAAGTACTGGAACTGCCGTGCAGTGTTGTAACCCCAGAGAGGTTTTGCGGGTTGAAGAAGACAGCTAGGAATTTGTTGCCCACAAGCCTAGTCCCAAAGAAACTAAAAATCTGTCTGGCCACCCCCAGGGAGGTCACAGGCTGCTTCTTGCAGATGGATTTGGAGAGTGTCCCTCAGGAAACCCACATCCGGTGCCAGATTGAGATACCGGCAGTGCCCTGAGGAGGAGCAGCCTGGTTGTGCAGTAAACGTGGAGCAGGCAGCGCTTGTGTGTGCCTGTTATGGGTAATGGTCTGCCCAGGGCTGTGGGCAAGGAAGTGCAAAGGCTGGAGGGGTAAATGCAAGTGTGTGGGTTTATACAAGTGCTGTGCAGGGCTGGTGTGTGCACATCAGCAGAGGTGCTCAGCAAAGAGGTCTGGTGGCATGAGCCCCTTTTTGCTAGTGGTAGGGGCAGAAAGGATTGTTTGTTGGAGCGTATGAGAAGGTAAGTGCAGGCAGCACTTCTGTGCCCACAGCTCCTGCCTGCCCGTTTCAGGGAGGCAGATACTGAGATGCCCAGCACAGATGCTCCTTGCAAACTCCCTGGGAAATGTGAGCATTTTCCCTCAAATTACCGCCAGAGGAGGAAGCCTGCTTTTCACTGGCAGCGTGGTGGTGAGAGCACTGTGCATGCAACTTCAGAGAGCTTAGTTCAGTTTAAAACCAGAAGCTGCCCATCAAAGCCCGGTCTGGTCAGCTGAACCTCACCTGCCTTCCAGCTCCTTTGGAGCTGCCTTCCAGATTCAAAGTAAAGGGTGGCCAGAGGAGTAAATACAACACAGGCAAACTAAGGGATGGCAAAGGCAACCACTTTATCTCTGTATCTTAATGAGCACCTCTCTGAGCTTTAATTCTAGAGGTGTTTGATAAGGAGGCATTTTAAATTGCCCTGCTAACTTATGAAAATCTTGCCTTCTAAAACCAAGAAGCTAGCTTTGCCTCATTTCTGTCATATTCAGGTCATGATTAAGCCTCCTTTACAAGGGTACTTATTTTTTTGGAGTAGAATATGCTCTTTTGGGGCCCCACTTTTATTCTTCTTTTTTGTTTTAAATCTCCTCAGTGATTAGGTACTAGAGTTGTTCATTGCTGATTAACCGTGATGGAGAAGTTTTCAATGCCCAGTTACCTAGTAAGGCAAGAGAGACAAAAGCTTTCGAGGATTTTTTTTTAATCCAGCTATTAACCCTCTGGAATCCAAAGAGAAAACAGGTAAAGATATTCCCGAATTACAGTGTTGCTAACTGCGTTTTTAAGTAAAAAGGTGTTGCTTGGGAAGCAGAAACCTGTGCAAAAACTGTAACAGCCCCCCATCCCCGCACAGGGAATAGCCGAGGGCAGCATCTACCACGGCATGGGCTGCAACAGAGGTGGAACAGTGGCCCCGACCATGGGGTCCCCAGTTACCCCCTGACCCAGATCCCTCCTGCGGGGACAGTGGTGGCACGGCCGAGGCCTGATGCTGTTGAGGAGGGGTCTCTGCCCATCTTTGAGGCTGATCCCTGCCGGGAGACCCGTCCTGCCCCCGAGGGGAATTGCGGGATCCCCCTGAGCCCCATGGTTCAGCCCGACCCTGATTCCATCGCTGTGGGGCAGTTATCGCCACGTCTGACTGCTGTGTGCAGCCATACATCGTCAGAGAAAGAGCTACTGTCCAGAGGAAGAAACTGACTGGGTCCTTTGTGGCTGAAGTCATGTGTGCCTTGGTGAGTCCCAGGCTGGTGTGGGCTCTGGTGCCCCACCGGTGCCCGATCCGTGATGGCAGCTGACTTGGTTTTCCTCAGACCTCGGCTCCTACCTCTGGCCAGAGAAGAAAGAAAACCCAGGCTTTTGGCATCCTGTGGCGAAGACCGCCAGATACACGTGTTCCCTGTGAGGTAGGAGAAGAGGCTGTTTTGTGCCCTTTTTCCTCCATCTTTGTGCCTTCACCACAAGCTCCCTGCCTCACTTTCCCCATCTTGCCTATAGTCCTTTCCCCCCCGACCTGCCAGCAGCTTGTAGGCTAGGTGGGAGGAGAGTCAAGCTCAAGGCTCTCCAACAAGCAAGGCTTGAGGTAAAGGTGTTGGCCAAAGCCCAGGCTGTAGTGGGCCTCCTCGTGGTGTTTCCCGGGAGGACCTTTCAACGCGGTGGTGGTATCAGACAAGAATGGGACTATGCGGAGTGACAGTGTAGAAACAGTCTGAGAAAAGAGGCTCCATCTGGTGCCGTCATAGACTGAGAAGAGCATGCTCTGCCGAGGCACGTATGGGATGAGGGTTGTGCTACCAACGCCCCGTCAGAGCAGGATGGGTCGTGGGAGTGGGATGGGGCCTGGGATCAAGATTGGAAGCAAGATGGAAGCTGGGATGGAGTGGTCAGGGCAGCCCAAGAGCAGCAGTGAAGGGCAATTGCTGACTGGTGCAGCTGAGGAGGCTGGGGTGAGGGCAGCCCGCAGGGGCAGGAGAGGTTGCTTGTCTGTAGAGTGAGGGTAAGAGAGTGCAGGCACACCCAGGACCATGTAGGGTGCTGATGCAAAACTGGTAGCTCTGGAAATACGTGCCTCTTCCTAAAAAGTCCTGAATGGCCACAAAGGAACCTGTGGGTGACTCAGCAGCTGTGCTTTTAAAGTGCAAGTAGCCTGGGTGCTACGGAAAGTTGGAAGAGAAAAAGGGACCCAAGGAGCAGCTGCCTGGCTCCATAGGAAGCGCTGGGGCTGCCGTGGGGCAGCATGCAGGGTGACGGTGTGCCTTGTGAGGCCTGTTGTGGGGGGGAAAGGGGTGTCATGGGGCAGCATGCAGGGCAATGGGCTATCATGGGGCAGTGTGCGGGATGGTCAGGCTACCGTGGGGCAGCAAGTGGGGCAAAAGAGCTGTGCGGTGCCATGTGGGGAATGAGAGGATTGCTGTGAGTGTCAGGGCTGGCAGCTGCCCCTGGAGTAGAATCTCCTGCAACCTGCGAGTGTTGGGCCCTGCTTGGGGGGGGTAGCCCCATCCCCCCAGCATCGCACCTCCCCTTTTGCTCAGCCCAGGGAGCCGCGTGTCATTGCAGTCCCTGATGGCAAGCTGCGAGACACTGAAGCAGACCAGGACGACAGGCCGATGGGGACACCTGGGTGGCACGATGATGGCGACTGCTGAAACGTTCTCCCCTCCTGTCCACGTAAGAGAAGCATGGTGGTGCCAGGCGCAGCGCCAGCATGTCCCGCTGTGCTGTGGAAGGGCTGGGGGAGTGGGGGGGTGGGCAGCTTTGGGCCCTTGGCAGAGCCCGGAGGGGAGAGTCAGGAGCCCGTGCTACCTAGCCACAAGGGATGGGAGCCTCAGTGGTGGGTGCTGCAGAAAAGGGGGGTAACTGGTGGGTTTTTCCTCACTTGTGGAACTGAGAGGGGAGGGATTAAGTCCGGATGTCCTGTGTGGAGCAGAGGAGTAGGTGAAATGAGGGTGTTTTAGGGTTAAAGCTTACTCAGTGCTTTGGGGCAGTGAGGAGGTTTATTTCCAGCTTCCCGGTGTGCCGAGATTGTAATTGTATTTCTTCTCTGAAAGTGCCATGAAAGATTCTTTCTGACCGACTGACATGACAATTCTAATTTGGCAGACTCTGGAGCCAAGCAGGATGTGGCTCCCAGTCCAGAACCCCAACGTGAAGAACGTAAGCGCTGCTTGCAGTCCTCTATGTCCTCAGCTCTGGGCTGCTCTGCTCCGAAGCTGAGCTTGCGCAGAGCTTGTGTCTGCAGCGATGGTGGCCCGGGGCACCTGTGGGGCACCGAGCTGCCGCTGCCTGAAGTGACATCCTGTCTGCGTAAGAGTAGCGTGCTGGGGCAAGGCATCGGGACGGCAGGTTCCCGGCTGCAACCAAGGAGGGTCTGGGGGAGCAGAGGGAAAGGAGGCACTGGGAGCCGCACAACCCCTGGGGGGATCACGGAGCAGTGAGCCCAGCCATGTGAGGTGTGAGCCACGATACAGGGTGCTGTTGGAAGATGGGGCTTTCTGAGAGGTCCCTAGCCACATCTGGAGCAAAGGATTGGGCTGTATGAGGGTAATTTTGGGGTGGACGTTGATCGGTGAGCAGGTTTTTGCAGAGTGTTCGCTATGGGCAGAGGTCGCTAGCTAGTACAAAGGGAGGGTTTCACTCGCATCTCCCCCAGAGGCAAGCAGCACATCATCATTGCAAGGATGAATGTCCCCATGCAAGCGTTTAGGAAAGTCAGGAGTAGAGGGGACTCCCCCAGATGCCGGTGGGAAGGAGGATGTTATGTGCAGGATAGTGGTCCCTTGTCTTGTGCGTGTAGAATGCAGGGGTAAGTAAAAGCCTTAATTTTGATGGGTCCTGCCAGAGATTTGCTTGGAAGATGAGGGATATGCCAACGCACCGCAGGCCACCTGCTGTGCCAAGTCCTGCCCGGAGTCCACAGCCCATGCTGAAGTGGGCAAGGAGCCCAGAGCCATGGGCCTGCTCACCCCTGCCGACTGTCATCGACACCACACCACCACCAGCCCCCGCTTTGGACACTGTTGTCTGCTGGACCCAGGACACCACCGAGAGCCAGGAGAAGCCTTCAACCTCGGTGCAGGTAAAGGGGGTTGCGTGTGTGTCTCGGGCAGGTGGGCGTGCAGCAGTGCCTGGAGGGGACTGGAATGCAGTGGAAGAGACAGGGCCCATCAGCCCAAATGATTGTGGCAAGTGGGGAGGGCAATGGGAGAGGTTTGTGGTGAGTTCTCACAGAGTAGGGGTTTCCTGGGGTTGTTTAGTTGTGATTGTTCTTTGGGGTTATTCGCTGTGATGGGATATGCATGTTGGGAGCTCACAGCAATCTCCGAAAAGGGCCAAAGAAGTCTCCTTCTGACTCACTGTACCAAATATTTCTCCTATTTTAGCTGCTGGAAAGGATGATAACCCCGATGCAATGCCCAGAAGCAGCTGAGAACGAGGTAAGCGTCAATCCTACCATTTGACATCCTTACTCTTGTGCTGCTCTACGTAGGGGTAGCTTACTCAGCCTCTATAGAAGAGGGCAGATTTTTCAGCAGAGCTAAAAAAAAAAAAAAAAAGACATATAGAAAACAGTGAAAAAATGGAGCCTCTGTACATAGAGAGCAGGCAAGAGGCAAGACTACCAGCAGTACGGACTGGCAGTTGAGAGAGGGAGATGGCAGGGTGTTGGATGTAGGAAGAGGGCAGGTGGGTGCTAAGGGCACTGTGTCCCGTTTGGCTGTGGAGCCCAAGCAGCCGCTGGTGTGAGTGCTGCTGGGTGGCAGGATGCCAAGCAGCGTCAGCAGCCACTGGCAGTGCCAACAGGGAGCTGGATGCCATGCTGGGAACAGGCAGGGTGGACACACGCTGATCCCGCGCTTGCGTGCTGAGAGCAGGGAGCTGTGGCTGCAGGGAGCTGGTGCGTATCCGTCGGCCACTGGTGACGGTGGCAGTGGTGGAGACTGCTGTCCGGCAGCTGGCAAGGTGCTGCGCAGCGCGGGGCAGACAGTGCTGTGCATGGGAAGCTGCAGGGAAAGCCCAACCGTTGCAAGCTGGTCTTGAGCGAAAGGAAGAGATGGATGTTACAGCTGAAGTCGCAGCAGAGTTGTGGGATGCCTCTGCTCTGTGGTGCTCTTAGCCCCGTAGAAAAGGGCCTGAGTTGAGATGGGAGGCAGCTCAGCAGTGGGGTGATGCTGCCACTAGGCACCCGTGCCGCCAGGACGAGGGCTGGCTTCACCCCTCTTGCTGCAAGTGCTTCCTTTGCTTTTTTTCAGGTTCAGAAGGAGGCCCCAAGGACCGTGGTGGATCGTCGGACAGAGCAGGATGTTGTGACCCGTGGCATCGGTGCCCAGGTATCGTGAAAGCAGTGATCTGAGGCCAGAGACCTTGTGAGGAAGGGCTTTGGAGGTTCTGTGACAGAGGGCGCATGTCATGGGCTGGTGGGGAGCACGGTGTCGCGTTCAGCTCGTGCAGCAGACCCTGTGAATCAGCGCAGCCATGGTCGTGGGGCAGAGAGGGAGATGATGTTGCCTTCTGTCACTGCCGCGCCAAGCAGAGGCATCGTTTGGCCCTCTTGGCAGGCTTGTGGCCGGCTTGTGGTGCATTCGCCCCTTTCCGTGAAGGAGACGTTGCCTTCAGAGCTGCAGCCTGGGCATGCAGCTGCCCCGCTATGCTGCTGAGAAAGGTGTGGGAGAGGCTGTGCTGGTGGCCTGGTATTGGGCGTGGTGTGGGAGCCAGCTGAGCTGTGAGCTGGGGACATCTGGAGCCAAGGCCTCTGTTGTCCTTGTAAGGCTCTGCAGATGGGATGGTGCGGAAGAGGCAGGCCCTAGAGCGGTGCCCCAAGGGTCAGCGTGGAGGCGGATGGGAGCAGTTTGTGGTGGGACTGCCCTCAAAGGATTTGAGGCTCTTGGGCTATTTGCTTGTTCTTATTTCCTCAAGGCTTTTGCTGCCTTGAGATGGGGTGGGCGGGTTGTGGCTGGGAGCTCACTGCCAATGTCCAAAGGGCTGAAGAAGGCTCCTTCCATCTCATGTGCCAAATACTGCTTCCTTTCCAAAGCCTGGAAAGGATTGGAGTGGCAAGCGGAGTTCCCCGAGCAGTGAAGAAAAAGGTAAGCGCCTATCAGAGGTGCCATCCTCCTTGCTCTCGTGCTGCTCTATCTGCACGTGTAGCTTGGGCGGGCTCTGCAGATGAGTGTCTTGGCGCAGGTTTGGTAGCAGAGCTGAGAAAAGGGGCATACTGAAACGAGTGAGGAAAAGGGAGGCTCTGCCCAGTGTCCGTGTGAGACAGCATGCCAGAGCGAGCACTAGAGCGCGCTCTGGCAGAGTGAGCGGTGCCCGTGGGGAAGGGCTGTCTTTGTGGGTGGTGTGGGCAGCGCGTGCCTGACAAGGGGCCTGATCCCTTTACAGCGTGCCCCTGGAAGGGTGCATGTGTCAGTAGGGCCCTTGTGTGCTGGACACCCGCAAGGCATCCAGGAGGAATTTGTGTGGTGAGAGGGGACACACATGCACCCTGAGCAGGAGCTGCATGTCGAGAACCTCCGTGCCGTGTGTGCGGCTTGTCTTGTACCGCCAGTGCTCAGGCAACCCGCAACATTGCTCACAGGTCAGGAAGGGGTTGGGAATCCCCCCAACAGACTGGGGCTGGCAGTGGGGGGTGATGTGGGGTTCCTGCTCAGTGCCCACTGCCGGGGCAGGGTCTCGCCCCTGTGCAAGTTGTGGTTAGGGGTTGCAAGACAGGCCAAGCGCTGGCGTGCTCTAGGTTGCTCCGTCTCCCAAGGGCCAAATGACATGGCAGCCTGGGCCATGCTCCACCAGCCCCTGGTGCCAAGGCCATGCTGCCACCTGCGTGGTGGCCGTGGGCCTCAGAGGGATTTGGGGGGAATCACTCTGGGCTCCTTCCCCAATGCTGAGCCCAGCACATGTGACTGTAGGACACAGCAGCCACTGACTGATCTGACATCAGGAGCCCACTTCACTGTGCTGCTGACCTTCAAGGGACCACAGCAAGGAGGTGCAGTAAGGCCTGTGCATTTCGGAAGGGGCCACCCCACGCCCTTGCTCCCCACCACTGCTGGGTGGGAGGGAGCAGTAGGGGAGGGGAGTGCTGGAGGGACGGCTCCTGCCAGCAGAGCGCTCAGCCGTGGGCGTTCCCAGTGCATCAGGCTGGCATGCACTGGTAAGACAGACAGGAGAGCGCACCAGTCGCCCCCAGCTTTACTGGTCCCCTCCCCGAGCATAAAGCACTGAACACAGCCATGAGGAGAAAACAAATTATTTGATTAAGGCAGCTCTAAATGGACTTCTATAATGCTGCCCAGAGTTTTAGCGGATGGGAAGAGGGGCCTCAGTCTACTATCTAAAATACTGGAAAATGCTGTGCTGGTGCCCAAAGACAGGGATTGCTGCAAAGGAGAGCACTGTCTTGTATGCTATTAACACCTGGCAAAGCAGATGGGGCAGACGTTGAGCCCCAGCCCTTCCTGTGCTGCACCAACTTCTACTTCTGCTGCAGTTCAGCACAAACGCGCTCCCCTGAGAGGAGGCTTGTTTTGAGGAGCGCCCTGGTTGGAAATGCTGTCGTGGGAGAATAACCTCCCGGTAAAGACACTAACAGGGACCCAAGCTTTTCCCTGGCACCAAAACAATGGGCCTGCAGGCCTACTTGATCACTCTCTTGGCAAAAGCAGGAAATTAAATCAGAAACAACTGTTGTAATCTCTAATGCATCATTGTCTTTAGCCTCAAAAGACGCGCAGCGTTGGACTTCAAGCCTTCAGGAGCCACCAGGAAGACAGAGTGTAGCCAGCAGTCATCCCCCGCAGCAGCCCACAATCGCCACTTTGGTCACTAGAGAGACAAAGAAAATCAGGAGTGTAATGGAGGGGGGAGTTAAGATACAGCACAGGAGGGCTTTAAGGCAAAAGGCTCGTAAGCCAATAGGCTCATAATTTTGTACTATACTACCTGCAGATTTCTAATAGATACAGTTCTGTGTAAGTTGTACAGTAGTCTGGCAGATTAAACTATACTGTAAATTTTACTATATGCTGTTAATTTGTTTTACACTTATGTAATAATGAATACATAAATAAAATTGTATGACATTCTGCATGGGGAGCTGAATGATGCTGCTGGAGAGGTCCTGGGCAGGGAGCTCTGGGTAACCTGGGAACTCAGCAAACGCTGCAGGGTCCCTCTTCCAACATTGCCTGGGAGCGGGGTGGGGAGGAGGTAGCAGGATCCCATAGCAGGGCCTGATCCCTGCTGCCCCCTCCCTCCCGGCCCCCACAGCCTCCTGAGCTACAGCGAGGTACTGTGAGGCCTTTAGGGGAATGTGAGGAGACACCCCAGCCCCGAGGCTGGCTCTGTGCCCCAAGCAGGCAGGCGGACGTGCGGCCCTTGGGGCCGGCAGCGGACGGGCAGCTGTCCACATGGGGCCGGGTGCCAGGGACCTTCCATGTACTGCTGTGCCCTGTGGGTGGGCGCTGGCAGGTCACTGTCAGCCTGGGAGCTGGAACCGGCTGGGCTGTGGGGGCCTTCTATGCCTCTAGCCTCCAGTCAGGGTCTGCTCCTCTCAGGACCCCTCACCTGCCCTCCCGGGCAGCCCATGGCCCCCCACATCCTTCTGGAGTTTCATCAGTATTTAGCAGAATTTGGGGCACAGTGACATTGTTGGGCTTGATCTCAATATTCCTTCATGAATGTTAAGAAAATCCTACAACCATCAGTTAATAATTATGTGATGTAAGTACTCATCAATTTAAATAAATACAAGGAAATACAAATGTTGTAATAGTTATTTTCAAAACTCATTTCAAGTTTTATTTTCCTTTTTTTTGGGGGGGAGAGCTCCCTCTACCTTACCACCAAGCTTATCTTTTCCAGAAGGCGCTTCAGGGGGGCGCTGATGAGTATTTTGCCCTTCTTTGCTCCAGCAGAGGTTGGGCTCAGTGCTGATGGAGACGGAAGGCCTTGGCAGGGGGCGAGAGCTTCCTTGGTGGCTCTTTGGGTACGGGTCTCCCCCACAGCCCCCTCAGCATGTCTTTCGGTGCCCTCCAACACCCTCCTGCTGCCATTTGGAGAAACCCAGATCACTATGGGTGCTACCAAAGGATACGGTCTCTGGCAAACTATCTCCCCTCAGATCACCTTTTCCCCCTGCCTTGGGATTGGTGATATCAGACAAGGTTCAGCTGACAGTTAAAAGTCCAGGACAGGAGCTGGGACAGAGAAAGCCTCAAGTTCTCAAAAGGCACATGCCGGCCCCTGGGTGGCTGACAACCTCTACTCTGACCAGCACACTCAAACTCTCTGCTATCACAAGCATGTCTCTTCCAGTGTTTGCATCCACAGAGGCTTCAGAGCTGTGCTCTGGCAGGAAGTCAAATGGGGGAATGGCTTTGATGGCTCGGGAGCAGGGAGAGGCTTCGGGAAGGGCTGGGGTTTGGCTCTCTAATTGACAGGATGCCCTACTGTGTGAAACAAACCTCATTTGTACGTACTCATTAGGTCAAAAAGCAGACAAAGGGGTAAACCTCTTCCCTAGGGTCTAGCACTAAAATGATAGTCCTCACCTTCTCAGTCATTACAGGCACGGCCTTCTCTGAGTACCTCCAGAGAAGGAGACTCCACAGCCTCTCCGGGCAACTTGCTCCAGTGCTATGTCTTTCTCACAGTTAAGAAGTTCTTCTGTATATTCAGGCACAACTTCCTGTGTTTCAGTTTGTGCCCATTGCGTCTTGTCCTGTCACTTGGCAGCACTGAAAAGAGTCCGGCCCCATCCTCTTGACACTCCCTCCCCCTTAAGGTGTTTGTCTACATTGACAAGATCCCCTCTCAGTCTTCTCTTCTCCAGGCCAAAGAGGCCCAGCTCTCGCAGCCATTCCTCAGAGGGCAGATGCTCCAGCCCTCTGATCATCTTTGTAGCCTTTGTAGCTGCACTCTCTCCAGTCGCTCCATGTCTCTCTTGTACTGGGGGGCCCAGAACTGGACGCAGTGCTCCAGAGGAGGCCTTGCCAGGGCTGAGTAGAGCGGCACGATCACCTCCCTTGACCTGCTGGCAACACTCTTCCTAATGCAGCCCAGGATGCCCTTGGCCTTCTTGGCCACAGGAGCACATTGCGGGCTCATGATCAACCTGTCATCCACCAGCACTCCCAGGTTCTTCTCGGCAGAGCTGCTTTCCAGCAGGTCAGCCCAAACCATCCTGGTGCTCTCTGTGTGCCTCCCATCCCTGCTGCCTGTCTCTCCCTCCAGCCCCAACGCTCACCTTGGCCCTGTGCTCCAGCAAGGTGGTTGCTTGATGCTTCTTGTCCGTCTTCAGGATCCTCTCCTGCGGACCTGCCACTCTGGCACCAAAGGGAGCTGCTCCTTCCTGATCCAGCCTCTCCCCTCACAGTGAGGACCCTGGGAGCCCTCGTCACAGCAGGGACACAGTCCCCATGGAGACCGTCCCATTACAGCGGCCTTGTGGGCACCATGCCGCCAGCATCACAAAGCCCTGCTGCTCACCGTGGCAACACCCCTCACCAACGCATTCCCTCACCGGAATACCCCTCTGCCGGCATTTCAGAAGGGAACACTCAAGGTGGCAAAAAAGGCCTGTGTCCTCCAGTTCAGACATCCAGGGAAAACTACAACCAGGCTGAACACGGGCTGGGGAAACTCTGGCGGGGAAGGAGCGGCCCCAGCAGGGCAGGGTCATTTAGACCAGCTGGTCAGAGCATGGTGCTAATAATGGCAAGGTCGCGGGTTCGATCCCCGCACGGGCCACTCCTTGGGGGGTTGGGCCAGATCATCTCCAGAGGGCCCTTCTAACCTTACCAATTTTACGATTCTATGATATGAAATACTATAATCCTCTGTGTTTAGATATGAGAGGAAAACATGAGCTACCTTAGCATGTAAGCAGCGCAGCTGCAGTCATTCCCCCATGGAGAGGGGGCTGCGTGGGGCAGGGCTGCTCACAGCTCCCGCTCACCTCCACGACACTTCCCAGTTACCAGCAGGGGCGCAAAAGCCGGCGGTCCCTGCGGGCTGGAGGCGGCCCAGGCCAGCCCAGGCCTTCCCCAGCTGCTGCTGCCACACAGCAGGGCCGTGGCACCTCCGGCTGCCCCCGCGCACACGGCCGCTCGCTCTGCCCAGCCCGCAGCACTCGGCCCCAGCGCAGCAGCTCCCGGTGCTGTGGCCGAAGGCTCTGGGCAGCCCCGAGGCGGCAGACGCTGCCCTGCAGCAGCAGCCGCCTCTCGCCACCTCCCTCCTCACGGCGCCCGTGCACCCCTCGCCCTGCCCCACCCCGCACCACCCTCCTCTGTGCCAGTGCGCATGCTCCACCTCACCCGGCCACGCCCCTTCCTCTTTGCCCCTCCCCTCTGCTCCCCTGCCCACCCCTCCCCACCCCACCCCTCCCCACCCCTGCACTGCGCAGGCGCACTGCCACCTCCCTCCTACCCCGCCCCGGAGTCCAGCCCCAGGAGGCCACACACCCCCGGGAGCCAATGGAGGAGCGTGGAGTGGGCGGGGCCACGGGGGTGAGAGGCGTCACTTCCGGCTCTGGGGGCGGTGCTTGTGTGTCCATGGCTGCCGGTGCAGGGGTGCCGGGAAATGGTGCTGCCGGGTGCTGCTGCTGCAGGGTCCTGCTCTGCTCCGGGGCCTGGGCGAGTCTGCGGGAGGGGAGGGGAGGGGAGGGGCAGGAGAGAAACCTGGGTGCTGCACTGGGGGCAGCTGCTGCCTGTGAGCATCCTGGGGACACAGTGGGGGTTTTCAGCCCGCGCTGCGGCCTGGCAGGTGCCGACAAGCCCTGAGCTGTGAGAGCTGCAGCGCTAGTGACAGCGCAGGCAGCAGGGGAGGAGGGAGAGGAACAGAGCAGCTGCTTGCTGTGCTGCTTCTGCCCCTGGCTGTTCTGCCCTGGTGGAAAGCTGAAGGGCTCTGTGCATGTGTGGGGAAAGTGGTGGGAAAAGCAGATAGGCAGGAGCTGCTGTTGTACAGTGCTGGGGCAGTGTGGCATTCAGTTTGCATGATTAACCTGTGAAAATGTGATTTATTTTCAGCTTTAACTTGGAAACCTCAGCAGTCTGTCCTCTGCAGGAATGGGGAGAAAAGGGGGCAGAGAAAAGAGCAGGGCCTGAGCTGATGTGAGTATATGTAGAGTTTAGGCACTTTTTTGGTAGCTTCCTCTCTTCCTGCAGTTGCTAAGGGGGAAAGTAAAAGGATGGCCACAAATGGGCACTGTCCTTGCGAGATTAAGGAGGAGGATTTGAACACACCCTTGCCTGGAGAGCAGTTTCAAAATATTTACTGCTTAGGGCCTGTTGTTTCACTTGATATCCAATATTAGTCAACACCAGTAACCATATTTCTTTCTCCCAAGTCCTTGGATAAACCTAAGTGGTTAAGCCAGAGTGTAAGCCTCTCATTGAGGTGTGCGTTCCTTTAAGAGACGGAGGGAGCTAAGCGTAGATTCACTCTTGCTTCTGTGTTGTGTTCTGCCATGTTTCCTGGTTCTGGCTGCTTCAGAAAATCCAAGATTTCCCTATGCATTCCTAAATTGTGAAGGGAAAACGACTCTTCCTGCGTGATCAGACTACTTCTACACCCCCAGGTCCTTGAGGGGCACCTCTGTTGAAGAGCGGGTATTATTACTGGCTCTGATGTTGTGCTAAAAGTTGAACTGGAGGACAGAGAAATGTTTTGCCTTCTTGATTTTTACCTTCTGAAATAGCAGATCATGCTGAATGAAACTATATCTTTATAGGAATAGGTTTGTGTTTATTATTGTCTGCTTGACGTTAGTAGCATATTGAGAGCAACTGTTCCCTGTGTTCAGTGAAAAGTACAGTTAAAGCTCCCAGTTCTGCTGGAGGGAGTATGTGTGCAGCAGATGTAGAAGGGAGCTAGTCGCAGCTGAGTTTGGGAGCAGAAGAGCTGAAAAGAAGGGATTTTGTGGTAGAAGGAGTGAAGAATCCTTACAGAGTTGCCTCGCTGTTTTGAAAACAACTAGAAGAAAACTTAGAAACTGCTTTCAGTCCCTGTTCCTGAAGTAGGACTACTTGCAAGACTCTGTATCAGCTGCCAAATATTTCCCCTGAGTATTGCCTTCCTCACTGCCTGGTGAGGAAGTGTGCAGCTGAGCCTTTTTGAAAGACGTAGCTCCTGAGCCGTGCTTTAGCAGAACGTTATTTATGGGGATGTCTGAGAGTTGCTTTTCCGTCTTTTATTTTCTTTCCTGTGTGGATTTTCCTTTTGCTGGAGCTTGCAGAGAGGTGTGATTTACATGCTGGCTTCTGACCTTAAATGGCTCAGTAATCTTGAGCATGTTGCTTTCCTTGAGGAAGGAGGGACAAGCTTTACATGTAGGCCAGGGCAGTATATTGTTGCTAGTTACTGATATTTTCTGTGTTGAGTGTGACTCTGACAGGATACACAGTGTCTAGTGCCAGCAGAAGGGATCCCAAGTCAGCAGAGTGACCTGGGCTGCAGGTTGTGTGCGTCTAACGTGGGCAGCAGCAAGAGCATTTCAGCAGCAAGTCTAAGCTCTTTTGGTCAAGGAAGTCTAAATCAGAACCGGGATGCACAGGACCCTGAGCAGCCCAAGTGCTGCTGGATCCACTTGAAAGCCCATTTGATTGGACCAGTGTATTTGTACCTTCCAGCTGTGAAGTTTGGTCCCTGCCATCCTTATTGGTCCTTTTGGTTACTGGGAAAGGATTGCCTTAATTCCAAAGAGTTCCGGACAGGTGTAAACGAGCAGTTACTGGAAAACCTGACAGGGTAGCAGACCTCATCCTTTTTGTCCTTGAGGATGTGGAGTATGTGTTTGCTCTCGCTGCAGCCTAATGGTGCTGCTCCCGGCGTATGTGGGGCCTCAGCCTGAGCCATGTGTTAGACCCAAAGGCTCAGGTGGAGTGGAGTGAACAGTCCCATCTCTGGAGCCAGTGGAAGTACTCCTTTTGAGGGGCATATTTACGGGCATCTTCAATGCGTATGTATTTGTTTGGTGTTCAGAGTCATGAAAGTCATGAAACCATGTGTGCTTTTAATGATGCTCCTTTCCAAATGGAGAGAGTCACCCTGCTGGCTAGCCTCTGAAACGCAAGTGAGCATCTTGAGGACGTCCACTTGTAACTCCATGTGTTGGTCTTTGGTTTGAGCGAGCTAACTGTGCTTGGATGCAAGTATGGTTCGGAATGTTCCTGTTTTCGCGGGCAGGCTAACACCGAGCTTGCAATCTTCTTCCCCAGTAGATCACTAAGTGCTTTATAGAGGAGGTGGTGGCAGCTTCCCCCTTTTGCAACTGAGTGAAACCGGCACAGGGAAAGAGAAAGGCTCCTGCCAAGTGTTGAGGGAAGTAAATGGGAAAGGACCTGAGCTTTCTTTCCCTCTCATTCTTGCTGCTCCGAAAGAATACTGCTGGAAGCTGATGTGATGTTTTCCCTTGTTCAGGATTGCAGTGTGGCTTTGTAGCCAGACTAAGCACTGAACGTCAGCACTGGTCATGGTGTCAGGTTGGGGGCTGTTGGCACATGGAGCTGAGGGGCTGTAAAGCCATACTGCAGCAGCCCATGGTCCATGGCCTCCAGTAGTGCTCTCAGCCATGATAGTTGTTGCAGGTTTGAGGAGGGAGGGAGGGATTTCTTGTGGAAGAAGAGCCGCGTGAGTAGGGAGAGGCTTCCAGGAGAGGGGAGCAGCTGCTTGCATGGCAGGCCTGGGCTTCCAGCAGCTGGAGGAGGTCCTGAAGCTGAACCCTCAGTGAGGTTGTGGTGCTTGCTTTGGAAGAAGTTTTACAGTGCGAGATAGTTCCCTGGCAGCTTTTTATGCTCCATTTTTCATTTTTCATTAGCTGATTTGCACCTCTTCTGGTGTTACCTTTGGACAAGGTTTTGTGCTGCTGGCTGGATAAAGCAGGTTCTGTGCAGATGCTCAGCTTTACGTGAAAAGCAGGACTCAGGCTAGGTTAGATAAGATGTTTTGCTTGCAGGGCACCATAATCTTGCATGTTCTCGCTCTGCAAAAGCTGCAGGACAGTGGAAATGTTCTTAACAATAGAGTGACCAGGCACTGCAAACATTAAAAAACAAAACAAAACAAAAAGTTGTTTATGCCAGTTGCCAAGTGGCTAGTGCGAGATGTACCCAGACTTGCTCCAGGGTGAGAGCTCTGGGCAACTTCTGATTTACTCTACCTCTAATAGCATGGCCAGGATTAGGATTCTTTAGTGATAGAACGTATTTTTGCAAGTCTACCTTTTTAATTAAAGCCTTAGAACAAACACTTAAGCACAGCAATGTGGGGGAAAAAAGCCTACCAAGATGGCCCTTTCCCTTGGCTTCAGTGGCTCTGGGGTGAAGCCTGAGTCTCATTTGAAAGAGAAAAGATTAGGACTGAATGTGCTGTGAGTGACTATAAACTACTTGATGCCTTCCGTGCTTTTCAGGGACATTTCTTCTGGTCGCTCCAGTCTGCAGTGCACTCTGGTTTTTCCTTTGCATCATAGACCAGATGTGTGGAGAAAGAACTGAATGCAGGGAAACAACCTGTGAAGAATCTGGGCAGCCTGGGCAGTCCACTGAAAGACAAAGTGTATGCACGAGAGCTGCCAGCAGAGGCCTAGAAAAGCCAGTTGCCCTGGGGTTGAATGCTGCCTCCTCTGACTGCTCATGACATAGGCTCATGACACACCTCACAGAGTCAAATAAATTTCTGTGTGAAAACAGGAGAAAGAAAGTAGAGGTGAATCAAAAGGCCAGCAGTGCCACCAGTAAATATTTCCAAGTAGGGGTTGGTTTTACGCCCTCTCTGGCAAAGCTGTTCCTTCCATGATGAGCAGCACCTGGGAGCAAGGGGATCTTTTCCTGACAGCCCTCCTGGGATGGAGGGTAGCAACACTGGAGAGACCTCTGCCAGCCAAGGGGGAGTTGCTGGGGCTCAAACCAAGGTTTCAGTCTGGGACCTTAAAGTCCTGGGTGGCTGAAGACTACAAGATGCCCCCAATGTTTGGCTCTGCCTTTTGAAGCCAGAGAGTCTTTCTGCTCTCGCAGAGCATCAAAAGCCAGATACCTTCCCTGGGGTTTGGTGCCTGCTCAGCCCAAGCTCTCAGCCGTGCAGGACTCAGCTGAGGGCTGAGAAGCTGCGCACGGGACTGTGCAACTGCCCTGAGCACAAGGGACCTGAGTCACATCACAGCAACCATAGAAACACCCCTCAGAAGCAGATCGCCTAGCATCTGGCCTAAACAAGAGCTGCTGTATTTCTCCACCTTTCTCCCTGCATCTAAAACTTTCTTTTTCACTCCGTAGCACCGGGCAGAAGTCTCAGCAGCTAGACTGGCAGGGAGGGCCCTAGTGCCTGCCAGTCCTGGTGCTCTACTCAGATGTTCATTCTCTTGAGCTAAGCAAAGTCCCCAGGTGACCAGATCTGCAGTGTCAGTGGCCAGGTGTGCACACTTGTCTGCAGTGCAGGACAATGGAGAGCAGCTGGGAGGGAGCAAGCTCAGGGCAGGCATAGAAATGCCTCTGCTCACCACCAACTGCGCTGAGGTCAGAGAGGAAAAGAGGCACCTGGAGCAGTGCCCTCTGCCTGGGTGTCTTTTGGGTGCAGAGGTCTGGGCCCAAGTTGCAGGAGGACAGGGGCTGTGGTCACCTCAAGATGGCATCTCTGAGCCCCAAATACACTCTACCAAGTTAGAATCAAAAGGATACAAATGGTTGGAAAAGGGGTTCTCCAAACACACAGAGGCCTTGGAGTAATTAGAAGGTGGTTTCAGTGTCATATATGGACATTTCCAGCAGGCTCTTGAGGGTCCCTTGGGAGCTGCAGGCCACCTCAGCCTCCAGGATGCAGGACCTCATTCTTCCCAGACCCAAATCCCAAGGGGGGACTGAGTCCCAGGGATCCCCTGCTCCCATCCCCCAACCTAAGCAGCAGTGGAGCTGGGTCCACAGAAGCCTTGGGGCTCTGGGCAGTCCCTGCACCACGAACCAGGAGTACTGCCTGTCACATTGTCCCCTGAGGCAAACGGGACCCTCAGGCAGAACTCTTGCAGCCGCCCCCAGCCCTTTCCAGCCAGCGCCACAGTCCTAGAGCCACACCGGTAGGCAGTTAACAGTCTCTGTGCGACACCTCGGGAAGGAGTACCCAAAGACCTACTCCTCACTGGAGAGCCACAGAAGCGCTGGAAACAAGGAAGTGCATTCTGGGCTGATGGTGTCACCCAGCAATCCTCCCTCTCACTTGCCCCTTTGCCCTCAGCTCTCCTCTCAAGCCCAGGAGGAAGGACGCTCTCCCCATCTCATCACGCAGTTCTCCTTTCCAACATGCTCCTGCTCCTCTGCATGTTGACAAGGGGTCCTAGCACAGCCTCGTTGCCTCCTGTCCCCACTCCTTGCCATGGAGCCACTGGGAAGGACCGTGGTGGGGATAGCATGAGCAGTGCCCAGCAGCGCCTGGGCCTCACCAGGAAGAGAGGCCCCCACCCAGGACACCAGGGTGTGTCGCCTCCCTGTGATGCAGGCACATCCTGCTGTGACCTCAGCTCAAGTCATCTGGGGGCTCTGTATGTTGGCGCCATGGCGATGGCACAGCCAGGCAGAGAGCAGAGAGATTTCCTCTCACCTCCTGGAAAGCAGTCCCCTCCCTTTCCTCAGTTATTTTCCCAAACTTTCTGATAAATCCTTTCAGGAATATCTCCAGATGATGCCAAAGTCAAGGAAATAGGTAAATGGGGCCCTAGAGTGGTCACTCTTGCACTGGCAAAGGTGCATTTTTGCCCCCCTGCAGCCACCCCCCTCCACACCCTGCGCCCTGCGTAGCTGCCCACAAGATGGCGCCGTCCCGCGGGGGAGGGGGCGGGACTAGCTGTCAGGGCAGGAGGGCGCAGCGTTGCCATGGCATCGCCCCAGTGCAGCCCTCCTATTGGCTGTCATGAGGACGAGGGCGGGCATGGATTTGAATGATGTGTCTCTCAGCCAATTGGAGTCCAAGAGGGGAAAAGGAAAAGGAAAGCGCGAGGTGCAAGAGGTGAGGGAGCAGAGCAGGTGAGAAGTGAGTGTGTGGGAGCGATGCTGTGAGAAAAACCTTGCAAATAGTTAACAGGAGTCAAGTACAAGGGAGAGAAAAAAACAGTACTGCAAAGGATAAACGACTCCGGCTAAATAACCTTGATGAAACCACAGCACTTTGAAGAATGTGAGAGGTAGGCAAGACAAAACAAGCAGAATAACCCAGGAGTGACCTTAGGTTCATTAAGGCTTATTAACATATCAAACTACACACCCCTAAATGAATAATGAGATGGAAATGACATGATAATGATGTTGCCGCCTCTTCTTTGCTTCCTGAGCTAATTAACAGGAATGTGAAAGCACAAGCGCAGAGCGATTACCTGAGGTAATGAAATTGCAACCAATAGAAAGATTTGTATAAAGTGCCCCCTGAAAAGTGTGTGTAAATCAAGAATGAGAGGGGGAGAAGGTGTGCTAGCTTTGTGGATTTACCACCAAGCGCCCATCTCTGTGCAGAAATGAAATAAATATCTCGACCGTGTGTGTGTATTGGTTGCTTGCACACCGGGTAACAGAACCCAGATTTTGGACAACAAGTGGGAGTGTTTGAGTGCTGGCGGGTGCCTTTGTGCTGGGGTGGGTGCAGCAGTGCTGGCGCCGGGGCTGCTTTGCTTTAGGAGCTCCCCGAAGGGGCTGGTGGGACTGTGACCACGGGACACAGCGCCCTGTAACTGAGGGGGAACTGACCTGCGAGGCAGGTGTGCCGGCCTGCCCCCAAGCAGGTGGGCCTGTGCAGCTTGGTGGGGTTTGAGTGCAGGAAGCTTTGGCTGCGTTGTGGGTCTGAGATACATTTCCAAGAGTTTTCTTGAGGTGCTGCTGCCCCCTGAGCCCCCAGGTGCTGCTCAGAGCTGTGTTTGGGAGCTGCTGGGCAAAGTGAGAGCAGGTTGCTGGTGTCCTCGTGAAGTGTCCTTCCCAACGATCTTTGTTGTTCACACAACGATCAGTTTTGTTGTGTGAAAACTGCCTTTCAGAGCGTCTTTGAGAGAAGCTGTCCCGCATGTCATGCCATGCCCTAGCCGTTTTCTGGGGGACGTGGTATAAAGACATGGTGTCATCTGTGCCAAAAAGGGGAGTAGAATGTGTTGGTGGCCCTGCTGGCTGTGCTCTCACAGATACAGGTCAGCATAGAGGGGAGACATTGGCCCCTGACTGTTGAGACTATGTATGCCAGCAGAACTGAGAGTAGCACTCTGATTCTGTCTTTCTTTCCAGGGTGCTCCAGTCATCTAGGTTCCCAGCACAGCCCTGGAGCCGCTGAGAATGGAGGCAGGATGTCAGGGTGTGTGCCTGTAGCTGTCAGCGTCTTTGGCAGCATCGTGAGCCCTGTGTGAAAGCAGCTGCAAGTGAATGAGATGAGCCTACGTATGGATGCGAAGGCTTCCATAAATGTGCCTGGCTTCCATGATGACTTGGGGTGTGGGTTCACCTCGTGGTGCCTCTGCTGGGCTGCACATTCCGCATCGCCCAAATGCTATTAGTGGCAGCCCACTCAGCAAATGATATTCTGTCCGCTCCTTTTCCTAGAGGTTTGTGGTGCCCCATAGGGTGGTCCAAAAGACTTACGGTAAATGCCAGCATCTGTTGAGCGCGTTTGTGAGAGGGCCCCAAAGCCTTGGTAGCTTGACCGGTGGAAGTCGCAGAGCCCTTGGGCTGCAGGCTCTGCGAGGGCTGAAGCTGTGCCCAAGGTCACATTGTGCATGCCAGCCAGCCCTCAGTGCTGTGTGAACCGAGGTGTGGAGCCTGAACTCGTGCTGCAGAGCCCGTGCAGCGAGGAGAGCTGGCATTTCAGCAGCTCTCCCGGTTGGGGCTGTCTCATTGCTTGAGTGTCATTTCAAAGCCTCTGCTCCCCTTTTTCCCTTCACAGGGGCTCTTTCTCAAGTAAGGAGAGGAAAACTTTCTGAGGCTACTTTGGGCTCGGGAGGCCTTCAGGACTCTCCAATGTTTCTACATGGTATCTTTTGTATTACTTAACAAAATCCCTCTCCTCCCATCCGTAGGTGGAGGTTGCTGAGGAGATGGAGGTGGAAAGCAGCAGCCTGCTCTGCCAAAGGTATGGTCCTTCCCTCTGAAAAGAGCAGCATCAGGCAGTGATCCATTTTTGTCGCTGCCTGATCTTGTGCTGATCATTTGCACATGCCTTGTGAGCCTAGCGTACCTTGAGAGCCTTTGGTGTAAGCGCAAGAGCTTCCCTGTGTGTTGGATTGAGGAGCCAAGAGAAGGCAGTGAGCAGAGCAGTGCCTGGGGAGTGTGCAAAGGCATGTTGATGTGAGAGTGTGAAAGCCCTTTCCAGTGAAGCTGCTGCCTCAGTTGGTCTCTAAAGGCCCTAGAAAGGGAAGTGGCATCTTGCTGTCAAGGGGTAGGTGCTCCAGGGCAAAGGCTCACAGCTCGGACTTGATGGTAATAAAGGAAAGGCAAGACCAATTGTTCCCTTTTGTGCTTTGCACCCAGAGTGACAGAGCGGAGCTGTCCCATGACCTGGAGAGAGTCTTGGCAGGAGATGAAAGCCGTTTGCAGGAGACTGTTTTATTCGGAGTGATAAGAGTGTAATGAAGGGCCATGAGAATGACCCAAGTGAGCTTCTCCTCTTTGAAGGGTTGAGCTTTTCAGATTACTTGTGACTCGGAACGGGACAGTGCAGCAGCAGGCCCTTTGAGGCCACTTAGGCTTGTGAGGTGAGTTGTGCCTCTGAACCTGATAGGCCAAGAGCACACCCCTAGCTTTGGGGGTGATGGTTAGGTCCCTTGTGTCTCAGCGTGTCATAAATGGGGAGCAGGCCCATAGCTGCTGTTTGTGCTTGGTTGGGTCTATTGTGCCTGAGTCCCTCAGAGGCCGGGAGCAGATCTGTGGCTTCATGGCTGCCTGTGAGGTCCCTTGAGCCTCACTCAGTAGCTGACAGTCCAGCTTGACGCATATTGCTGAGGGCTGTGTTTGTGAAGGCATTGGGCCTCAGGATCAGCTAGGCCACCAGCAGCCACGTTGCTCATTTTTGAACTGGTGAAGTGACTTTTGCTTCAGTGCCTGATTAGCCAGCCTCAAGCACGTGGTTACTTTTGTGCTTGGCATTTTCCATGGCTGAACTTCATGAAGTTTCTCTCTGCCCATTTCTGCAGTGTGTCCGGGTCCCTCTGGTTGTCAGCACAAGCATCTGCTGAATCAGCCGCTCCCCTCAGTTTTCTGTCATCTGCAAGCTTGTCTAGGATTCATTTGGTCCTATTAGCTAGGTCCTTACCGGAGATGTTAAAGAATGTTTGCTAAATTGCTCTTAGGATTCCTTCTGGACTGCCTGCATTTGACTGTGCTCCCACATAGGTGGTGGTACCCTAAGGCAGAATGACTAGTCCAGGTACTGCTCGAATGCACAGCATGGCTGGAGTTTTGTGTCATCGCCTTCCTCCAGTTTTCCCCGTCCTTCCAAATGATGCCTGCTCTTGCCCCTTCATGCACATATGTGTTGGCATGCAGTACCCGTCTTTGGCCAGTGCCACAAATGCTCAGCAGGCTCAGAGGAAACTGTCTTGCCATCCTGGGCACATTGGAAAGAACTACGAATGTTACCAAGTACTGGAACTGCCGTGCAGTGTTGTAACCCCAGAGAGGTTTTGCGGGCTGAAGAAGACAGCTAGGAATTTGTTGCCCACAAGCCTAGTCCCAAAGAAACTAAAAATCTGTCTGGCCACCCCCAGGGAGGTCACAGGCTGCTTCTTGCAGATGGATTTGGAGAGTGTCCCTCAGGAAACCCACATCCGGTGCCAGATTGAGATACCGGCAGTGCCCTGAGGAGGAGCAGCCTGGTTGTGCAGTAAACGTGGAGCAGGCAGCGCTTGTGTGTGCCTGTTATGGGTAATGGTCTGCCCAGGGCTGTGGGCAAGGAAGTGCAAAGGCTGGAGGGGTAAATGCAAGTGTGTGGGTTTATACAAGTGCTGTGCAGGGCTGGTGTGTGCACATCAGCAGAGGTGCTCAGCAAAGAGGTCTGGTGGCATGAGCCCCTTTTTGCTAGTGGTAGGGGCAGAAAGGATTGTTTGTTGGAGCGTATGAGAAGGTAAGTGCAGGCAGCACTTCTGTGCCCACAGCTCCTGCCTGCCCGTTTCAGGGAGGCAGATACTGAGATGCCCAGCACAGATGCTCCTTGCAAACTCCCTGGGAAATGTGAGCATTTTCCCTCAAATTACCGCCAGAGGAGGAAGCCTGCTTTTCACTGGCAGCGTGGTGGTGAGAGCACTGTGCATGCAACTTCAGAGAGCTTAGTTCAGTTTAAAACCAGAAGCTGCCCATCAAAGCCCGGTCTGGTCAGCTGAACCTCACCTGCCTTCCAGCTCCTTTGGAGCTGCCTTCCAGATTCAAAGTAAAGGGTGGCCAGAGGAGTAAATACAACACAGGCAAACTAAGGGATGGCAAAGGCAACCACTTTATCTCTGTATCTTAATGAGCACCTCTCTGAGCTTTAATTCTAGAGGTGTTTGATAAGGAGGCATTTTAAATTGCCCTGCTAACTTATGAAAATCTTGCCTTCTAAAACCAAGAAGCTAGCTTTGCCTCATTTCTGTCATATTCAGGTCATGATTAAGCCTCCTTTACAAGGGTACTTATTTTTTTGGAGTAGAATATGCTCTTTTGGGGCCCCACTTTTATTCTTCTTTTTTGTTTTAAATCTCCTCAGTGATTAGGTACTAGAGTTGTTCATTGCTGATTAACCGTGATGGAGAAGTTTTCAATGCCCAGTTACCTAGTAAGGCAAGAGAGACAAAAGCTTTCGAGGATTTTTTTTTTAATCCAGCTATTAACCCTCTGGAATCCAAAGAGAAAACAGGTAAAGATATTCCCGAATTACAGTGTTGCTAACTGCGTTTTTAAGTAAAAAGGTGTTGCTTGGGAAGCAGAAACCTGTGCAAAAACTGTAACAGCCCCCCATCCCCGCACAGGGAATAGCCGAGGGCAGCATCTACCACGGCATGGGCTGCAACAGAGGTGGAACAGTGGCCCCGACCATGGGGTCCCCAGTTACCCCCTGACCCCGATCCCTCCTGCGGGGACAGTGGTGGCACGGCCGAGGCCTGATGCTGTTGAGGAGGGGTCTCTGCCCGTCTTTGAGGCTGATCCCTGCCGGGAGACCCGTCCTGCCCCCGAGGGGAGTTGCGGGATCCCCCTGAGCCCCATGGTTCAGCCCGACCCTGATTCCATCGCTGTGGGGCAGTTATCGCCACGTCTGACTGCTGTGTGCAGCCATACATCGTCAGAGAAAGAGCTACTGTCCAGAGGAGGAAACTGACTGGGTCCTTTGTGGCTGAAGTCATGTGTGCCTTGGTGAGTCCCAGGCTGGTGTGGGCTCTGGTGCCCCACCGGTGCCCGATCCGTGATGGCAGCTGACTTGGTTTTCCTCAGACCTCGGCTCCTACCTCTGGCCAGAGAAGAAAGAAAACCCAGGCTTTTGGCATCCTGTGGCGAAGACCGCCAGATACACGTGTTCCCTGTGAGGTAGGAGAAGAGGCTGTTTTGTGCCCTTTTTCCTCCATCTTTGTGCCTTCACCACAAGCTCCCTGCCTCACTTTCCCCATCTTGCCTATAGTCCTTTCCCCCCCGACCTGCCAGCAGCTTGTAGGCTAGGTGGGAGGAGAGTCAAGCTCAAGGCTCTCCAACAAGCAAGGCTTGAGGTAAAGGTGTTGGCCAAAGCCCAGGCTGTAGTGGGCCTCCTCATGGTGTTTCCCGGGAGGACCTTTCAACGCGGTGGTGGTATCAGACAGGAATGGGACTATGCGGAGTGACAGTGTAGAAACAGTCTGAGAAAAGAGGCTCCATCTGGTGCCGTCATAGACTGAGAAGAGCATGCTCTGCCGAGGCACGTATGGGATGAGGGTTGTGCTACCAACGCCCCGTCAGAGCAGGATGGGTCGTGGGAGTGGGATGGGGCCTGGGATCAAGATTGGAAGCAAGATGGAAGCTGGGATGGAGTGGTCAGGGCAGCCCAAGAGCAGCAGTGAAAGGCAATTGCTGACTGGTGCAGCTGAGGAGGCTGGGGTGAGGGCAGCCCGCAGGGGCAGGAGAGGTTGCTTGTCTGTAGAGTGAGGGTAAGAGAGTGCAGGCACACCCAGGACCATGTAGGGTGCTGATGCAAAACTGGTAGCTCTGGAAATACGTGCCTCTTCCTAAAAAGTCCTGAATGGCCACAAAGGAACCTGTGGGTGACTCAGCAGCTGTGCTTTTAAAGTGCAAGTAGCCTGGGTGCTACGGAAAGTTGGAAGAGAAAAAGGGACCCAAGGAGCAGCTGCCTGGCTCCATAGGAAGCGCTGGGGCTGCCGTGGGGCAGCATGCAGGGTGACGGTGTGCCTTGTGAGGCCTGTTGTGGGGGGGAAAGGGGTGTCATGGGGCAGCATGCAGGGCAATGGGCTATCATGGGGCAGTGTGCGGGATGGTCAGGCTACCGTGGGGCAGCAAGTGGGGCAAAAGAGCTGTGCGGTGCCATGTGGGGAATGAGAGGATTGCTGTGAGTGTCAGGGCTGGCAGCTGCCCCTGGAGTAGAATCTCCTGCAACCTGCGAGTGTTGGGCCCTGCTTGGGGGGGGTAGCCCCATCCCCCCAGCATCGCACCTCCCCTTTTGCTCAGCCCAGGGAGCCGCGTGTCATTGCAGTCCCTGATGGCAAGCTGCGAGACACCGAAGCAGACCAGGACGACAGGCCGATGGGGACACCTGGGTGGCACGATGATGGCGACTGCTGAAACGTTCTCCCCTCCTGTCCACGTAAGAGAAGCATGGTGGTGCCAGGCGCAGCGCCAGCATGTCCCGCTGTGCTGTGGAAGGGCTGGGGGAGTGGGGGGGTGGGCAGCTTTGGGCCCTTGGCAGAGCCCGGAGGGGAGAGTCAGGAGCCCGTGCTACCTAGCCACAAGGGATGGGAGCCTCAGTGGTGGGTGCTGCAGAAAAGGGGGGTAACTGGTGGGTTTTTCCTCACTTGTGGAACTGAGAGGGGAGGGATTAAGTCCGGATGTCCTGTGTGGAGCAGAGGAGTAGGTGAAATGAGGGTGTTTTAGGGTTAAAGCTTACTCAGTGCTTTGGGGCAGTGAGGAGGTTTATTTCCAGCTTCCCGGTGTGCCGAGATTGTAATTGTATTTCTTCTCTGAAAGTGCCATGAAAGATTCTTTCTGACCGACTGACATGACAATTCTAATTTGGCAGACTCTGGAGCCAAGCAGGATGTGGCTCCCAGTCCAGAACCCCAACGTGAAGAACGTAAGCGCTGCTTGCAGTCCTCTATGTCCTCAGCTCTGGGCTGCTCTGCTCCGAAGCTGAGCTTGCGCAGAGCTTGTGTCTGCAGCGATGGTGGCCCGGGGCACCTGTGGGGCACCGAGCTGCCGCTGCCTGAAGTGACATCCTGTCTGCGTAAGAGTAGCGTGCTGGGGCAAGGCATCGGGACGGCAGGTTCCCGGCTGCAACCAAGGAGGGTCTGGGGGAGCAGAGGGAAAGGAGGCACTGGGAGCCGCACAACCCCTGGGGGGATCACGGAGCAGTGAGCCCAGCCATGTGAGGTGTGAGCCACGATACAGGGTGCTGTTGGAAGATGGGGCTTTCTGAGAGGTCCCTAGCCACATCTGGAGCAAAGGATTGGGCTGTATGAGGGTAATTTTGGGGTGGACGTTGATCGGTGAGCAGGTTTTTGCAGAGTGTTCGCTATGGGCAGAGGTCGCTAGCTAATACAAAGGGAGGGTTTCACTCGCATCTCCCCCAGAGGCAAGCAGCACATCATCATTGCAAGGATGAATGTCCCCATGCAAGCGTTTAGGAAAGTCAGGAGTAGAGGGGACTCCCCCAGATGCCGGTGGGAAGGAGGATGTTATGTGCAGGATAGTGGTCCCTTGTCTTGTGCGTGTAGAATGCAGGGGTAAGTAAAAGCCTTAATTTTGATGGGTCCTGCCAGAGATTTGCTTGGAAGATGAGGGATATGCCAACGCACCGCAGGCCACCTGCTGTGCCAAGTCCTGCCCGGAGTCCACAGCCCATGCTGAAGTGGGCAAGGAGCCCAGAGCCATGGGCCTGCTCACCCCTGCCGACTGTCATCGACACCACACCACCACCAGCCCCCGCTTTGGACACTGTTGTCTGCTGGACCCAGGACACCACCGAGAGCCAGGAGAAGCCTTCAACCTCAGTGCAGGTAAAGGGGGTTGCGTGTGTGTCTCGGGCAGGTGGGCGTGCAGCAGTGCCTGGAGGGGACTGGAATGCAGTGGAAGAGACAGGGCCCATCAGCCCAAATGATTGTGGCAAGTGGGGAGGGCAATGGGAGAGGTTTGTGGTGAGTTCTCACAGAGTAGGGGTTTCCTGGGGTTGTTTAGTTGTGATTGTTCTTTGGGGTTATTCGCTGTGATGGGATATGCATGTTGGGAGCTCACAGCAATCTCCGAAAAGGGCCAAAGAAGTCTCCTTCTGACTCACTGTACCAAATATTTCTCCTATTTTAGCTGCTGGAAAGGATGATAACCCCGATGCAATGCCCAGAAGCAGCTGAGAACGAGGTAAGCGTCAATCCTACCATTTGACATCCTTACTCTTGTGCTGCTCTACGTAGGGGTAGCTTACTCAGCCTCTATAGAAGAGGGCAGATTTTTCAGCAGAGCTAAAAAAAAAAAAAAAAAAAAAAAAAAAAAAAAAAACAGTGAAAAAATGGAGCCTCTGTACATAGAGAGCAGGCAAGAGGCAAGACTACCAGCAGTACGGACTGGCAGTTGAGAGAGGGAGATGGCAGGGTGTTGGATGTAGGAAGAGGGCAGGTGGGTGCTAAGGGCACTGTGTCCCGTTTGGCTGTGGAGCCCAAGCAGCCGCTGGTGTGAGTGCTGCTGGGTGGCAGGATGCCAAGCAGCGTCAGCAGCCACTGGCAGTGCCAACAGGGAGCTGGATGCCATGCTGGGAACAGGCAGGGTGGACACACGCTGATCCCGCGCTTGCGTGCTGAGAGCAGGGAGCTGTGGCTGCAGGGAGCTGGTGCGTATCCGTCGGCCACGGGTGACGGTGGCAGTGGTGGAGACTGCTGTCCGGCAGCTGGAGAGATGCTGCGCAGCGCGGGGCAGACGGTGCTGTGCATGGGAAGCTGCAGGGAAAGCCCAACCGTTGCAAGCTGGTCTTGAGCGAAAGGAAGAGATGGATGTTACAGCTGAAGTCGCAGCAGAGTTGTGGGATGCCTCTGCTCTGTGGTGCTCTTAGCCCCGTAGAAAAGGGCCTGAGTTGAGATGGGAGGCAGCTCAGCAGTGGGGTGATGCTGCCACTAGGCACCCGTGCCGCCAGGACGAGGGCTGGCTTCACCCCTCTTGCTGCAAGTGCTTCCTTTGCTTTTTCTCAGGTTCAGAAGGAGGCCCCAAGGACCGTGGTGGATCGTCGGACAGAGCAGGATGTTGTGACCCGTGGCATCGGTGCCCAGGTATCGTGAAAGCAGTGATCTGAGGCCAGAGACCTTGTGAGGAAGGGCTTTGGAGGTTCTGTGACAGATGGCGCATGTCATGGGCTGGTGGGGAGCACGGTGTCGCGTTCAGCTCGTGCAGCAGACCCTGTGAATCAGCGCAGCCATGGTCGTGGGGCAGAGAGGGAGATGATGTTGCCTTCTGTCACTGCCGCGCCAAGCAGAGGCATCGTTTGGCCCTCTTGCCAGGCTTGTGGCCGGCTTGTGGTGCATTCGCCCCTTTCCGTGAAGGAGACGTTGCCTTCAGAGCTGCAGCCTGGGCATGCAGCTGCCCCGCTATGCTGCTGAGAAAGGTGTGGGAGAGGCTGTGCTGGTGGCCTGGTATTGGGCGTGGTATGGGAACCAGCTGAGCTGTGAGCTGGGGACATCTGGAGCCAAGGCCTCTGTTGTCCTTGTAAGGCTCTGCAGATGGGATGGTGCAGAAGAGGCAGGCCCTAGAGCGGTGCCCCAAGGGTCAGCGTGGAGGCGGATGGGAGCAGTTTGTGGTGGGACTGCCCTCAAAGGATTTGAGGCTCTTGGGCTATTTGCTTGTTCTTATTTCCTCAAGGCTTTTGCTGCCTTGAGATGGGGTGGGCGGGTTGTGGCTGGGAGCTCACTGCCAATGTCCAAAGGGCCGAAGAAGGCTCCTTCCATCTCATGTGCCAAATACTGCTTCCTTTCCAAAGCCTGGAAAGGATTGGAGTGGCAAGCGGAGTCCCCCGAGCAGTGAAGAAAAAGGTAAGCGCCTATCAGAGGTGCCATCCTCCTTGCTCTCGTGCTGCTCTATCTGCACGTGTAGCTTGGGCGGGCTCTGCAGATGAGTGTCTTGGCGCAGGTTTGGTAGCAGAGCTGAGAAAAGGGGCATACTGAAACGAGTGAGGAAAAGGGAGGCTCTGCCCAGTGTCCGTGTGAGACAGCATGCCAGAGCGAGCACTAGAGCGCGCTCTGGCAGAGTGAGCGGTGCCCGTGGGGAAGGGCTGTCTTTGTGGGTGGTGTGGGCAGCGCGTGCCTGACAAGGGGCCTGATCCCTTTGCAGCGTGCCCCTGGAAGGGTGCATGTGTCAGTAGGGCCCTTGTGTGCTGGGCACCCGCAAGGCATCCAGGAGGAATTTGTGTGGTGAGAGGGGACACACATGCACCCTGAGCAGGAGCTGCATGTCGAGAACCTCCGTGCCGTGTGTGCGGCTTGTCTTGTACCGCCAGTGCTCAGGCAACCCGCAACATTGCTCACAGGTCAGGAAGGGGTTGGGAATCCCCCCAACAGACTGGGGCTGGCAGTGGGGGGTGATGTGGGGTTCCTGCTCAGTGCCCACTGCCGGGGCAGGGTCTCGCCCCTGTGCAAGTTGTGGTTAGGGGTTGCAAGACAGGCCAAGCGCTGGCGTGCTCTAGGTTGCTCCGTCTCCCAAGGGCCAAATGACATGGCAGCCTGGGCCATGCTCCACCAGCCCCTGGTGCCAAGGCCATGCTGCCACCTGCGTGGTGGCCGTGGGCCTCAGAGGGATTTGGGGGGAATCACTCTGGGCTCCTTCCCCAATGCTGAGCCCAGCACATGTGACTGTAGGACACAGCAGCCGCTGACTGATCTGACATCAGGAGCCCACTTCACTGCGCTGCTGACCTTCAAGGGACCACAGCAAGGAGGTGCAGTAAGGCCTGTGCATTTCGGAAGGGGCCACCCCACGCCCTTGCTCCCCACCACTGCTGGGTGGGAGGGAGCAGTAGGGGAGGGGAGTGCTGGAGGGACGGCTCCTGCCAGCAGAGCGCTCAGCCGTGGGCGTTCCCAGTGCATCAGGCTGGCATGCACTGGTAAGACAGACAGGAGAGCGCACCAGTCGCCCCCAGCTTTACTGGTCCCCTCCCCGAGCATAAAGCACTGAACACAGCCATGAGGAGAAAACAAATTATTTGATTAAGGCAGCTCTAAATGGACTTCTATAATGCTGCCCAGAGTTTTAGCGGTCTGGGAAGAGGGGCCTCAGTCTACTATCTAAAATACTGGAAAATGCTGCGCTGGTGCCCAAAGACAGGGATCGCTGCAAAGAACAGCACTGTCTTGTATGCTATTAACACCTGGCAAAGCAGATGGGGCAGACGTTGAGCCCCAGCCCTTCCTGTGCTGCACCAACTTCTACTTCTGCTGCAGTTCAGCACAAACGCGCTCCCCTGAGGGGAGGCTTGTTTTGAGGAGCGCCCTGGTTGGAAATGCTGTCGTGGGAGAATAACCTCCCGGTAAAGACACTAACAGGGACCCAAGCTTTTCCCTGGCACCAAAACAATGGGCCTGCAGGCCTACTTGATCACTCTCTTGGCAAAAGCAGGAAATTAAATCAGAAACAACTGTTGTAATCTCTAATTCATCATTGTCTTTAACCTCAAAAGACGCGCAGCGTTGGACTTCAAGCCTTCAGGAGCCACCAGGAAGACAGAGTGTAGCCAGCAGTCATCCCCCGCAGCAGCCCACAATCGCCACTTTGGTCACTAGAGAGACAAAGAAAATCAGGAGTGTAATGGAGGGGGGAGTTAAGATACAGCACAGGAGGGCTTTAAGGCAAAAGGCTCGTAAGCCAATAGGCTCATAATTTTGTACTATACTACCTGCAGATTTCTAATAGATACAGTTCTGTGTAAGTTGTACAGTAGTCTGGCAGATTAAACTATACTGTAAATTTTACTATATGCTGTTAATTTGTTTTACACTTATGTAATAATGAATACATAAATAAAATTGTATGACATTCTGCATGGGGAGCTGAATGATGCTGCTGGAGAGGTCCTGGGCAGGGAGCTCTGGGTAACCTGGGAACTCAGCAAACGCTGCAGGGTCCCTCTTCCAACATTGCCTGGGAGCGGGGTGGGGAGGAGGTAGCAGGATCCCATAGCAGGGCCTGATCCCTGCTGCCCCCTCCCTCCCGGCCCCCACAGCCTCCTGAGCTACAGCAAGGTACTGTGAGGCCTTTAGGGGAATGTGAGGAGACACCCCAGCCCCGAGGCTGGCTCTGTGCCCCAAGCAGGCAGGCGGACGTGCGGCCCTTGGGGCCGGCAGCGGACGGGCAGCTGTCCACATGGGGCCGGGTGCCAGGGACCTTCCATGTACTGCTGTGCCCTGTGGGTGGGCGCTGGCAGGTCACTGTCAGCCTGGGAGCTGGAACCGGCTGGGCTGTGGGGGCCTTCTATGCCTCTAGCCTCCAGTCAGGGTCTGCTCCTCTCAGGACTCCTCACCTGCCCTCCCGGGCAGCCCATGGCCCCCCACATCCTTCTGGAGTTTCATCAGTATTTAGCAGAATTTGGGGCACAGTGACATTGTTGGGTTGATCTCAATATTCCTTCATGAATGTTAAGAAAATCCTACAACCATCAGTTAATAATTATGTGATGTAAGTACTCATCAATTTAAATAAATACAAGGAAATACAAATGTTGTAATAGTTATTTTGAAAACTCTTTTCAAGTTTTATTTTCCTTTCTTTTGGGGGGGGAGAGCTCCCTCTACCTTACCACCAAGCTTATCTTTTCCAGAAGGCGCTTCAGGGGGGCGCTGATGAGTATTTTGCCCTTCTTTGCTCCAGCAGAGGTTGGGCTCAGTGCTGATGGAGACGGAAGGCCTTGGTAGGGGGCGAGAGCTTCCTCGGTGGCTCTTTGGGTATGGGTCTCCCCGACAGCCCCCTCAGCATGTCTTTCGGTGCCCTCCAACACCCTCCTGCTGCCATTTGGAGAAACCCAGATCACTATGGGTGCTACCAAAGGATACGGTCTCTGGCAAACTATCTCCCCTCAGATCACCTTTTCCCCCTGCCTTGGGATTGGTGATATCAGACAAGGTTCAGCTGACAGTTAAAAGTCCAGGACAGGAGCTGGGACAGAGAAAGCCTCAAGTTCTCAAAAGGCACATGCCGGCCCCTGGGTGGCTGACAACCTCTACTCTGACCAGCACACTCAAACTCTCTGCTATCACAAGCATGTCTCTTCCAGTGTTTGCATCCACAGAGGCTTCAGAGCTGTGCTCTGGCAGGAAGTCAAATGGGGGAATGGCTTTGATGGCTCGGGAGCAGGGAGAGGCTTCGGGAAGGGCTGGGGTTTGGCTCTCTAATTGACAGGATGCCCTACTGTGTGAAACAAACCTCATTTGTACGTACTCATTAGGTCAAAAAGCAGACAAAGGGGTAAACCTCTTCCCTATGGTCTAGCACTAAAATGATAGTCCTCACCTTCTCAGTCATTACAGGCACGGCCTTCTCTGAGTACCTCCAGAGAAGGAGACTCCACAGCCTCTCCGGGCAACTTGCTCCAGTGCTATGTCTTTCTCACAGTTAAGAAGTTCTTCTGTATATTCAGGCACAACTTCCTGTGTTTCAGTTTGTGCCCATTGCGTCTTGTCCTGTCACTTGGCAGCACTGAAAAGAGTCCGGCCCCATCCTCTTGACACTCCCTCCCCCTTAAGGTGTTTGTCTACATTGACAAGATCCCCTCTCAGTCTTCTCTTCTCCAGGCCAAAGAGGCCCAGCTCTCGCAGCCATTCCTCAGAGGGCAGATGCTCCAGCCCTCTGATCATCTTTGTAGCCTTTGTAGCTGCACTCTCTCCAGTCGCTCCATGTCTCTCTTGTACTGGGGGGCCCAGAACTGGACGCAGTGCTCCAGAGGAGGCCTTGCCAGGGCTGAGTAGAGCGGCACGATCACCTCCCTTGACCTGCTGGCAACACTCTTCCTAATGCAGCCCAGGATGCCCTTGGCCTTCTTGGCCACAGGAGCACATTGCGGGCTCATGGTCAACCTGTCATCCACCAGCACTCCCAGGTTCTTCTCGGCAGAGCTACTTTCCAGCAGGTCAGCCCAAACCATCCTGGTGCTCTCTGTGTGCCTCCCATCCCTGCTGCCTGTCTCTCCCTCCAGCCCCAACGCTCACCTTGGCCCTGTGCTCCAGCAAGGTGGTTGCTTGATGCTTCTTGTCCGTCTTCAGGATTCTCTCCTGCGGACCTGCCACTCTGGCACCAAAGGGAGCTGCTCCTTCCTGATCCAGCCTCTCCCCTCACAGTGAGGACCCTGGGAGCCCTCGTCACAGCAGGGACACAGTCCCCATGGAGACCGTCCCATTACAGCGGCCTTGTGGGCACCATGCCGCCAGCATCACAAAGCCCTGCTGCTCACCGTGGCAACACCCCTCACCAACGCATTCCCTCACCGGAATACCCCTCTGCCGGCATTTCAGAAGGGAACACTCAAGGTGGCAAAAAAGGCCTGTGTCCTCCAGTTCAGACATCCAGGGAAAACTACAACCAGGCTGAACACGGGCTGGGGAAACTCTGGCGGGGAAGGAGCGGCCCCAGCAGGGCAGGGTCATTTAGACCAGCTGGTCAGAGCATGGTGCTAATAATGGCAAGGTCGCGGGTTCGATCCCCGCACGGGCCACTCCTTGGGGGGTTGGGCCAGATCATCTCCAGAGGGCCCTTCTAACCTTACCAATTTTACGATTCTATGATATGAAATACTATAATCCTCTGTGTTTAGATATGAGAGGAAAACATGAGCTACCTTAGCATGTAAGCAGCGCAGCTGCAGTCATTCCCCCATGGAGAGGGGGCTGCGTGGGGCAGGGCTGCTCACAGCTCCCGCTCACCTCCACGACACTTCCCAGTTACCAGCAGGGGCGCAAAAGCCGGCGGTCCCTGCGGGCTGGAGGCGGCCCAGGCCAGCCCAGGCCTTCCCCAGCCGCTGCTGCCACACAGCCAGGCCGTGGTGTGTCCGGCTGCCCCCGCGCACACGGCCGCTCGCTCTGCCCAGCCCGCAGCACTCGGCCCCAGCGCAGCAGCTCCCGGTGCTGTGGCCGAAGGCTCTGGGCGGCCCCGAGGCGGCAGACGCTGTCATGCAGCAGCAGCCGCCTCTCGCCACCTCCCTCCTCACGGCGCCTGCACAGCCCTCGCCCTGCCCCACCCCGCACCACCCTCCTCTGTGCCAGTGCGCATGCTCCACCTCACCCGGCCACGCCCCTTCCTCTTTGCCCCTCCCCTCTGCTCCCCTGCCCGCCCCTCCCCACCCCACCCCTGCACTGCGCAGGCGCACTGCCACCTCCCTCCCGCCCCGCCCCGGAGTCCAGCCCCAGGAGGCCACACAGCCCCGGGAGCCAATGGAGGAGCGTGGAGTGGGCGGGGCCACGGGGGTGAGAGGCGTCACTTCCGGCTCTGGGGGCGGTGCTTGTGTGTCCATGGCTGCCGGTGCAGGGGTGCCGGGAAATGGTGCTGCCGGGTGCTGCTGCTGCAGGGTCCTGCTCTGCTCCGGGGCCTGGGCGAGTCTGCGGGAGGGGAGGGGAGGGGAGGGGCAGGAGAGAAACCTGGGTGCTGCACTGGGGGCAGCTGCTGCCTGTGAGCATCCTGGGGACACAGCGGGGGTTTTCAGCCCACGCTGCGGCCTGGCAGGTGCCGACAAGCCCTGAGCTGTGAGAGCTGCAGCACTAGTGACAGTGCAGGCAGCAGGGCAGGAGGGAGAGGAACAGAGCAGCTGCTTGCTGTGCTGCTTCTGCCCCTGGCTGTTCTGCCCTGGTGGAAAGCTGAAGGGCTCTGTGCATGTGTGGGGAAAGTGGTGGGGAAAGCAGATAGGCAGGAGCTGCTGTTGTACAGTGCTGGGGCAGTGTGGCATTCAGTTTGCATGATTAACCTGTGAAAATGTGATTTATTTTCAGCTTTAACTTGGAAACCTCAGCAGTCTGTCCTCTGCAGGAATGGGGAGAAAAGGGGGCAGAGAAAAGAGCAGGGCCTGAGCTGATGTGAGTATATGTAGAGTTTAGGCACTTTTTTGGTAGCTTCCTCTCTTCCTGCAGTTGCTAAGGGGGAAAGTAAAAGGATGGCCACAAATGGGCACTGTCCTTGCGAGATTAAGGAGGAGGATTTGAACACACCCTTGCCTGGAGAGCAGTTTCAAAATATTTACTGCTTAGGACCCGTGGTTTCACTTGATATCCAATATTAGTCAACACCAGTAACCATATTTCTTTCTCCCAAGTCCTTGGATAAACCTAAGTGGTTAAGCCAGAGTGTAAGCCTCTCATTGAGGTGTGCGTTCCTTTAAGAGACGGAGGGAGCTAAGCGTAGATTCACTCTTGCTTCTGTGTTGTGTTCTGCCATGTTTCCTGGTTCTGGCTGCTTCAGAAAATCCAAGATTTCCCCATGCATTCCTAAACTGTGAAGGGAAAACGACTCTTCCTGCGTGATCAGACTACTTCTACACCCCCAGGTCCTTGAGGGGCACCTCTGTTGAAGAGCGGGTATTGTTACTGGCTCTGATGTTGTGCTAAAAGTTGAACTGGAGGACAGAGAAATGTTTTGCCTTCTTGATTTTTACCTTCTGAAATAGCAGACCATGCTGAATGAAACTATATCTTTATAGGAATAGGTTTGTGTTTATTATTGTCTGCTTGACGTTAGTAGCATATTGAGAGCAACTGTTCCCTCTGTTCAGTGAAAAGTACGGTTAAAGCTCCCAGTTCTGTTGGAGGGAGTATGTGTGCAGCAGACGTAGAAGGGAGCTGGTCGAGGCTGGGTTTGGGAGCAGAAGAGCTGAAAAGAAGGGATTTTGTGGTAGAAGGAGTGAAGAATCCTTACAGAGTTGCCTCGCTGTTTTGAAAACAACTAGAAGAAAGCTTAGAAACTGCTTTCAGTCCCTGTTCCTGAAGTAGGACTACTTGCAAGACTCTGTATCAGCTGCCAAATATTTCCCCTGAGTATTGCCTTCCTCACTGCCTGGTGAGGAAGTGTGCAGCTGAGCCTTTTTGAAAGACGTAGCTCCTGAGCCGTGCTTTAGCAGAACGTTATTTATGGGGATGTCTGAGAGTTGCTTTTCCGTCTTTTATTTTCTTTCCTGTGTGGATTTTCCTTTTGCTGGAGCTTGCAGAGAGGTGTGATTTACATGCTGGCTTCTGACCTTAAATGGCTCAGTAATCTTGAGCATGTTGCTTTCCTTGAGGAAGGAGGGACAAGCTTTACATGTAGGCCAGGGCAGTATATTGTTGCTAGTTACTGATATTTTCTGTGTTGAGTGTGACTCTGACAGGATACACAGTGTCTAGTGCCAGCAGAAGGGATCCCAAGTCAGCAGAGTGACCTGGGCTGCAGGTTGTGTGCGTCTAACGTGGGCAGCAGCAAGAGCATTTCAGCAGCAAGTCTAAGCTCTTTTGGTCAAGGAAGTCTAAATCAGAACCGGGACGCACAGGACCCTGAGCAGCCCAAGTGCTGCTGGATCCACTTGAAAGCCCATTTGATTGGACCAGTGTATTTGTACCTTCCAGCTGGGAAGTTTGGTCCCTGCCATCCTTATTGGTCCTTTTGGTTACTGGGAAAGGATTGCCTTAATTCCAAAGAGTTCCGGACAGGTGTAAACGAGCAGTTACTGGAAAACCTGACAGGGTAGCAGACCTCATCCTTTTTGTCCTTGAGGATGTGGAGTATGTGTTTGCTCTCGCTGCAGCCTAATGGTGCTGCTCCCGGCGTATGTGAGGCCTCAGCCTGAGCCATGTGTTAGACCCAAAGGCTCAGGTGGAGTGGAGTGAACAGTCCCATCTCTGGAGCCAGTGGAAGTACTCCTTTTGAGGGGCATATTTACGGGCATCTTCAATGCGTATGTATTTGTTTGGTGTTCAGAGTCATGAAAGTCATGAAACCATGTGTGCTTTTAATGATGCTCCTTTCCAAATGGAGAGAGTCACCCTGCTGGCTAGCCTCTGAAATGCAAGTGAGCATCTTGAGGACATCCACTTGTAACTCCATGTGTTGGTCTTTGGTTTGAGCGAGCTAACTGTGCTTGGATGCAAGTATGGTTCGGAATGCTCCTGTTTTCGCGGGCAGGCTAACACCGAGCTTGCAATCTTCTTCCCCAGTAGATCACTAAGTGCTTTATAGAGGAGGTGGTGGCAGCTTCCCCCTTTTGCAACTGAGTGAAACCGGCACAGGGAAAGAGAAAGGCTCCTGCCAAGTGTTGAGGGAAGTAAGTGGGAAAGGACCTGAGCTTTCTTTCCCTCTCATTCTTGCTGCTCCGAAAGAATACTGCTGGAAGCTGATGTGATGTTTTCCCTTGTTCAGGATTGCAGTGTGGCTTTGTAGCCAGACTAAGCACTGAACGTCAGCACTGGTCATGGTGTCAGGTTGGGGGCTGTTGGCACATGGAGCTGAGGGGCTGTAAAGCCATACTGCAGCAGCCCATGGTCCATGGCCTCCAGTAGTGCTCTCAGCCATGATAGTTGTTGCAGGTTTGAGGAGGGAGGGAGGGATTTCTTGTGGAAGAAGAGCCGCGTGAGTAGGGAGAGGCTTCCAGGAGAGGGGAGCAGCTGCTTGCATGGCAGGCCTGGGCTTCCAGCAGCTGGAGGAGGTCCTGAAGCTGAACCCTCAGTGAGGTTGTGGTGCTTGCTTTGGAAGAAGTTTTACAGTGCGAGATAGTTCCCTGGCAGCTTTTTATGCTCCATTTTTAATTTTTCATTAGCTAATTTGCACCTCTTCTGGTGTTACCTTTGGACAAGGTTTTGTGCTGCTGGCTGGATAAAGCAGGCTCTGTGCAGATGCTCAGCTTTATGTGAAAAGCAGGACTCAGGCTAGGTTAGATAAGATGTTTTGCTTGCAGGGCACCATAATCTTGCATGTTCTCCCTCTGCAAAAGCTGAAGGACAGTGGAAATGTTCTTAACAATAGAGTGACCAGGCACTGCAAACATTAAAAAACAAAACAAAACAAAAAGTTGTTTATGCCAGTTGCCAAGTGGCTAGTGCGAGATGTACCCAGACTTGCTCCAGGGTGAGAGCTCTGGGCAACTTGTGATTTACTCTACCTCTAATAGCATGGCCAGGATTAGGATTCTTTAGTGATAGAACGTATTTTTGCAAGTCTACCTTTTTAATTAAAGCCTTAGAACAAACACTTAAGCACAGCAATGTGGGGGAAAAAAGCCTACCAAGATGGCCCTTTCCCTTGGCTTCAGTGGCTCTGGGGTGAAGCCTGAGTCTCATTTGAAAGAGAAAAGATTAGGACTGAATGTGCTGCGAGTGACTATAAACTACTTGATGCCTTCCGTGCTTTTCAGGGACATTTCTTCTGGTCGCTCCAGTCTGCAGTGCACTCTGGTTTTTCCTTTGCATCATAGACCAGATGTGTGGAGAAAGAACTGAATGCAGGGAAACAACCTGTGAAGAATCTGGGCAGCCTGGGCAGTCCACTGAAAGACAAAGTGTATGCACGAGAGCTGCCAGCAGAGGCCTAGAAAAGCCAGTTGCCCTGGGGTTGAATGCTGCCTCCTCTGACTGCTCATGACATAGGCTCATGACACACCTCACAGAGTCAAATAAATTTCTGTGCGAAAACAGGAGAAAGAAAGTAGAGGTGAATCAAAAGGCCAGCAGTGCCACCAGTAAATATTTCCAAGTAGGGGTTGGTTTTACGCCCTCTCTGGCAAAGCTGTTCCTTCCATGATGAGCAGCACCTGGGAGCAAGGGGATCTTTTCCTGACAGCCCTCCTGGGATGGAGGGTAGCAACACTGGAGAGACCTCTGCCAGCCAAGGGGGAGTTGCTGGGGCTCAAACCAAGGTTTCAGTCTGGGACCTTAAAGTCCTGGGTGGCTGAAGACTACAAGATGCCCCCAATGTTTGGCTCTGCCTTTTGAAGCCAGAGAGTCTTTCTGCTCTCGCAGAGCATCAAAAGCCAGATACCTTCCCTGGGGTTTGGTGCCTGCTCAGCCCAAGCTCTCAGCCGTGCAGGACTCAGCTGAGGGCTGAGAAGCTGCGCACGGGACTGTGCAACTGCCCTGAGCACAAGGGACCTGAGTCACATCACAGCAACCATAGAAACACCCCTCAGAAGCAGATCGCCTAGCATCTGGCCTAAACAAGAGCTGCTGTATTTCTCCACCTTTCTCCCTGCATCTAAAACTTTCTTTTTCGCTCCGTAGCACCGGGCAGAAGTCTCAGCAGCTAGACTGGCAGGGAGGGCCCTAGTGCCTGCCAGTCCTGGTGCTCTACTCAGATGTTCATTCTCTTGAGCTAAGCAAAGTCCCCAGGTGACCAGATCTGCAGTGTCAGTGGCCAGGTGTGCACACTTGTCTGCAGTGCAGGACAATGGAGAGCAGCTGGGAGGGAGCAAGCTCAGGGCAGGCATAGAAATGCCTCTGCTCACCACCAACTGCGCTGAGGTCAGAGAGGAAAAGAGGCACCTGGAGCAGTGCCCTCTGCCTGGGTGTCTTTTGGGTGCAGAGGTCTGGGCCCAAGTTGCAGGAGGACAGGGGCTGTGGCCACCTCAAGATGGCATCTCTGAGCCCCAAATACACTCTACCAAGTTAGAATCAAAAGGATACAAATGGTTGGAAAAGGGGTTCTCCAAACACACAGAGGCCTTGGAGTAATTAGAAGGTGGTTTCAGTGTCATATATGGACATTTCCAGCAGGCTCTTGAGGGTCCCTTGGGAGCTGCAGGCCACCTCAGCCTCCAGGATGCAGGACCTCATTCTCCCCAGACCCAAATCCCAAGGGGGGACTGAGTCCCAGGGATCCCCTGCTCCCATCCCCCAACCTAAGCAGCAGTGGAGCTGGGTCCACAGAAGCCTTGGGGCTCTGGGCAGTCCCTGCACCACGAACCAAGCGTATTGCCTGTCACATTGTCCCCTGAGGCAAACGGGACCCTCAGGCAGAACTCTTGCAGCCGCCCCCAGTGCTTTCCAGCCAGCGCCACAGTCCTAGAGCCACACCGGTAGGCAGTTAACAGTCTCTGTGCGACACCTCGGGAAGGAGTACCCAAAGACCTACTCCTCACTGGAGAGCCACAGAAGCGCTGGAAACAAGGAAGTGCATTCTGGGCTGATTGTGTCACCCAGCAATCCTCCCTCTCACTTGCCCCTTTGCCCTCAGCTCTCCTCTCAAGCCCAGGAGGAAGGACGCTCTCCCCATCTCATCACGCAGTTCTCCTTTCCAACATGCTCCTGCTCCTCTGCATGTTGACAAGGGGTCCTAGCACAGCCTCGTTGCCTCCTGTCCCCACTCCTTGCCATGGAGCCACTGGGAAGGACCGTGGTGGGGATAGCATGAGCAGTGCCCAGCAGCGCCTGGGCCTCACCAGGAAGAGAGGCCCCCACCCAGGACACCAGGGTGTGTCGCCTCCCTGTGATGCAGGCACATCCTGCTGTGACCTCAGCTCAAGTCATCTGGGGGCTCTGTATGTTGGCGCCATGGCGATGGCACAGCCAGGCAGAGAGCAGAGAGATTTCCTCTCACCTCCTGGAAAGCAGTCCCCTCCCTTCCCTCAGTTATTTTCCCAAACTTTCTGATAAATCCTTTCAGGAATGTCTCCAGATGATGCCAAAGTCAAGGAAATAGGTAAATGGGGCCCTAGAGTGGTCACTCTTGCACTGGCAAAGGTGCATTTTTGCCCCCCTGCAGCCACCCCCCTCCACACCCTGCGCCCCGCGTAGCTGCCCACAAGATGGCGCCGTCCCGCGGGGGAGGGGGCGGGACTAGCTGTCAGGGCAGGAGGGCGCAGCGTTGCCATGGCATCGCCCCAGTGCAGCCCTCCCATTGGCTGTCATGAGGACGAGGGCGGGCATGGATTTGAATGATGTGTCTCTCAGCCAATTGGAGTCCAAGAGGGGAAAAGGAAAAGGAAAGCGCGAGGTGCAAGAGGTGAGGGAGCAGAGCAGGTGAGAAGTGAGTGTGTGGGAGCGATGCTGTGAGAAAAACCTTGCAAATAGTTAACAGGAGTCAAGTACAAGGGAGAGAAAAAAACAGTACTGCAAAGGATAAACGACTCCGGCTAAATAACCTTGATGAAACCACAGCACTTTGAAGAATGTGAGAGGTAGGCAAGACAAAACAAGCAGAATAACCCAGGAGTGACCTTAGGTTCATTAAGGCTTATTAACATATCAAACTACACACCCCTAAATGAATAATGAGATGGAAATGACATGATAATGATGTTGCCGCCTCTTCTTTGCTTCCTGAGCTAATTAACAGGAATGTGAAAGCACAAGCGCAGAGCGATTACCTGAGGTAATGAAATTGCAACCAATAGAAAGATTTGTATAAAGTGCCCCCTGAAAAGTGTGTGTAAATCAAGAATGAGAGGGGGAGAAGGTGTGCTAGCTTTGTGGATTTACCACCAAGCGCCCATCTCTGTGCAGAAATGAAATAAATATCTCGACCGTGTGTGTGTATTGGTTGCTTGCACACCGGGTAACAGAACCCAGATTTTGGACAACAAGTGGGAGTGTTTGAGTGCTGGCGGGTGCCTTTGTGCTGGGGTGGGTGCAGCAGTGCTGGCGCCGGGGCTGCTTTGCTTTAGGAGCTCCCCGAAGGGGCTGGTGGGACTGTGACCACGGGACACAGCGCCCTGTAACCGAGGGGGAACTGACCTGCGAGGCAGGTGTGCTGGCCTGCCCCCAAGCATCTGGGCCTGTGCAGCTTGGTGGGGTTTGAGTGCAGGAAGCTTTGGGGTCTGAGATAAATTTCCAAGAGTTTTCTTGAGGTGCTGCTGCCCCCTGAGCCCCCAGGTGCTGCTCAGAGCTGTGTTTGGGAGCTGCTGGGCAAAGTGAGAGCAGGTTGCTGGTGTCCTCGTGAAGTGTCCTTCCCAACGATCTTTGTTGTTCACACAACGATCAGTTTTGTTGTGTGAAAACTGCCTTTCAGAGCGTCTTTGAGAGAAGCTGTCCCGCATGTCATGCCATGCCCTAGCCGTTTTCTGGGGGACGTGGTATAAAGACATGGTGTCATCTGTGCCAAAAAGGGGAGTAGAATGTGTTGGTGGCCCTGCTGGCTGTGCTCTCACAGATACAGGTCAGCATAGAGGGGAGACATTGGCCCCTGACTGTTGAGACTATGTATGCCAGCAGAACTGAGAGTAGCACTCTGATTCTGTCTTTCTTTCCAGGGTGCTCCAGTCATCTAGGTTCCCAGCACAGCCCTGGAGCCGCTGAGAATGGAGGCAGGATGTCAGGGTGTGTGCCTGTAGCTGTCAGCGTCTTTGGCAGCATCGTGAGCCCTGTGTGAAAGCAGCTGCAAGTGAATGAGATGAGCCTACGTATGGATGCGAAGGCTTCCATAAATGTGCCTGGCTTCCATGATGACTTGGGGTATGGGTTCACCTCGTGATGCCTCTGCTGGGCTGCACATTCCGCATCGCCCAAATGCTATTAGTGGCAGCCCACTCAGCAAATGATATTCTGTCCGCTCCTTTTCCTAGAGGTTTGTGGTGCCCCATAGGGTGGTCCAAAAGACTTACGGTAAATGCCAGCATCTGTTGAGCGCGTTTGTGAGAGGGCCCCAAAGCCTTGGTAGCTTGACCGGTGGAAGTCGCAGAGCCCTTGGGCTGCAGGCTCTGCGAGGGCTGAAGCTGTGCCCAAGGTCACATTGTGCATGCCAGCCAGCCCTCAGTGCTGTGTGAACCGAGGTGTGGAGCCTGAACTCGTGCTGCAGAGCCCGTGCAGCGAGGAGAGCTGGCATTTCAGCAGCTCTCCCGGTTGGGGCTGTCTCATTGCTTGAGTGTCATTTCAAAGCCTCTGCTCCCCTTTTTCCCTTCACAGGGGCTCTTTCTCAAGTAAGGAGAGGAAAACTTTCTGAGGCTACTTTGGGCTCGGGAGGCCTTCAGGACTCTCCAATGTTTCTACATGGTATCTTTTGTATTACTTAACAAAATCCCTCTCCTCCCATCCGTAGGTGGAGGTTGCTGAGGAGATGGAGGTGGAAAGCAGCAGCCTGCTCTGCCAAAGGTATGGTCCTTCCCTCTGAAAAGAGCAGCATCAGGCAGTGATCCATTTTTGTCGCTGCCTGATCTTGTGCTGATCATTTGCACATGCCTTGTGAGCCTAGCGTACCTTGAGAGCCTTTGGTGTAAGCGCAAGAGCTTCCCTGTGTGTTGGATTGAGGAGCCAAGAGAAGGCAGTGAGCAGAGCAGTGCCTGGGGAGTGTGCAAAGGCATGTTGATGTGAGAGTGTGAAAGCCCTTTCCAGTGAAGCTGCTGCCTCAGTTGGTCTCTAAAGGCCCTCGAAAGGGAAGTGGCATCTTGCTGTCAAGGGGTAGGTGCTCCAGGGCAAAGGCTCACAGCTCGGACTTGATGGTAATAAAGGAAAGGCAAGACCAATTGTTCCCTTTTGTGCTTTGCACCCAGAGTGACAGAGCGGAGCTGTCCCATGACCTGGAGAGAGTCTTGGCAGGAGATGAAAGCCGTTTGCAGGAGACTGTTTTATTCGGAGTGATAAGAGTGTAATGAAGGGCCATGAGAATGACCCAAGTGAGCTTCTCCTCTTTGAAGGGTTGAGCTTTTCAGATTACTTGTGACTCGGAACGGGACAGTGCAGCAGCAGGCCCTTTGAGGCCACTTAGGCTTGTGAGGTGAGTTGTGCCTCTGAACCTGATAGGCCAAGAGCACACCCCTAGCTTTGGGGGTGATGGTTAGGTCCCTTGTGTCTCAGCGTGTCATAAATGGGGAGCAGGCCCATAGCTGCTGTTTGTGCTTGGTTGGGTCTATTGTGCCTGAGTCCCTCAGAGGCCGGGAGCAGATCTGTGGCTTCATGGCTGCCTGTGAGGTCCCTTGAGCCTCACTCAGTAGCTGACAGTCCAGCTTGACGCATATTGCTGAGGGCTGTGTTTGTGAAGGCATTGGGCCTCAGGATCAGCTAGGCCACCAGCAGCCACGTTGCTCATTTTTGTACTGGTGAAGTGACTTTTGCTTCAGTGCCTGATTAGCCAGCCTCAAGCACGTGGTTACTTTTGTGCTTGGCATTTCCCATGGCTGAACTTCATGAAGTTTCTCTCTGCCCATTTCTGCAGTGTGTCCGGGTCCCTCTGGTTGTCAGCACAAGCATCTGCTGAATCAGCCGCTCCCCTCAGTTTTCTGTCATCTGCAAGCTTGTCTAGGATTCATTTGGTCCTATTAGCTAGGTCCTTACCGGAGATGTTAAAGAATGTTTGCTAAATTGCTCTTAGGATTCCTTCTGGACTGCCTGCATTTGACTGTGCTCCCACATAGGTGGTGGTACCCTAAGGCAGAATGACTAGTCCAGGTACTGCTCGAATGCACAGCATGGCTGGGGTTTTGTGTCATCGCCTTCCTCCAGTTTTCCCCGTCCTTCCAAATGATGCCTGCTCTTGCCCCTTCATGCACATACGTGTTGGCATGCAGTACCCGTCTTTGGCCAGTGCCACAAATGCTCAGCAGGCTCAGAGGAAACTGTCTTGCCATCCTGGGCACATTGGAAAGAACTACGAATGTTACCAAGTACTGGAACTGCCGTGCAGTGTTGTAACCCCAGAGAGGTTTTGCGGGCTGAAGAAGACAGCTAGGAATTTGTTGCCCACAAGCCTAGTCCCAAAGAAACTAAAAATCTGTCTGGCCACCCCCAGGGAGGTCACAGGCTGCTTCTTGCAGATGGATTTGGAGAGTGTCCCTCAGGAAACCCACATCCGGTGCCAGATTGAGATACCGGCAGTGCCCTGAGGAGGAGCAGCCTGGTTGTGCAGTAAACGTGGAGCAGGCAGCGCTTGTGTGTGCCTGTTACGGGTAATGGTCTGCCCAGGGCTCTGGGCAAGGAAGTGCAAAGGCTGGAGGGGTAAATGCAAGTGTGTGGGTTTATACAAGTGCTGTGCAGGGCTGGTGTGTGCACATCAGCAGAGGTGCTCAGCAAAGAGGTCTGGTGGCATGAGCCCCTTTTTGCTAGTGGTAGGGGCAGAAAGGATTGTTTGTTGGAGCGTATGAGAAGGTAAGTGCAGGCAGCACTTCTGTGCCCACAGCTCCTGCCTGCCTGTTTCAGGGAGGCAGATACTGAGATGCCCAGCACAGATGCTCCTTGCAAACTCCCTGGGAAATGTGAGCATTTTCCCTCAAATTACCGCCAGAGGAGGAAGCCTGCTTTTCACTGGCAGCGTGGTGGTGAGAGCACTGTGCATGCAACTTCAGAGAGCTTAGTTCAGTTTAAAACCAGAAGCTGCCCATCAAAGCCCGGTCTGGTCAGCTGAACCTCACCTGCCTTCCAGCTCCTTTGGAGCTGCCTTCCAGATTCAAAGTAAAGGGTGGCCAGAGGAGTAAATACAACACAGGCAAACTAAGGGATGGCAAAGGCAACCACTTTATCTCTGTATCTTAATGAGCACCTCTCTGAGCTTTAATTCTAGAGGTGTTTGATAAGGAGGCATTTTAAATTGCCCTGCTAACTTATGAAAATCTTGCCTTCTAAAACCAAGAAGCTAGCTTTGCCTCATTTCTGTCATATTCAGGTCATGATTAAGCCTCCTTTACAAGGGTACTTATTTTTTTGGAGTAGAATATGCTCTTTTGGGGCCCCACTTTTATTCTTCTTTTTTGTTTTAAATCTCCTCAGTGATTAGGTACTAGAGTTGTTCATTGCTGATTAACCGTGATGGAGAAGTTTTCAATGCCCAGTTACCTAGTAAGGCAAGAGAGACAAAAGCTTTCGAGGATTTTTTTTTAATCCAGCTATTAACCCTCTGGAATCCAAAGAGAAAACAGGTAAAGATATTCCCAAATTACAGTGTTGCTAACTGCGTTTTTAAGTAAAAAGGTGTTGCTTGGGAAGCAGAAACCTGTGCAAAAACTGTAACAGCCCCCCATCCCCGCACAGGGAATAGCCGAGGGCAGCATCTACCACGGCATGGGCTGCAACAGAGGTGGAACAGTGGCCCCGACCATGGGGTCCCCAGTTACCCCCTGACCCCGATCCCTCCTGCGGAGACAGTGGTGGCATGGCCGAGGCGTGATGCCGTTGAGGAGGGGTCTCTGCCCGTCTTTGAGGCTGATCCCTGCCGGGAGACCCGTCCTGCCCCCGAGGGGAGTTGCGGGATCCCCCTGAGCCCCATGGTTCAGCCCGACCCTGATTCCATCGCTGTGGGGCAGTTATCGCCACGTCTGACTGCTGTGTGCAGCCATACATCGTCAGAGAAAGAGCTACTGTCCAGAGGAGGAAACTGACTGGGTCCTTTGTGGCTGAAGTCATGTGTGCCTTGGTGAGTCCCAGGCTGGTGTGGGCTCTGGTGCCCCACCGGTGCCCGATCCGTGATGGCAGCTGACTTGGTTTTCCTCAGACCTCGGCTCCTACCTCTGGCCAGAGAAGAAAGAAAACCCAGGCTTTTGGCATCCTGTGGCGAAGACCGCCAGATACACGTGTTCCCTGTGAGGTAGGAGAAGAGGCTGTTTTGTGCCCTTTTTCCTCCATCTTTGTGCCTTCACCACAAGCTCCCTGCCTCACTTTCCCCATCTTGCCTATAGTCCTTTCCCCCCCGACCTGCCAGCAGCTTGTAGGCTAGGTGGGAGGAGAGTCAAGCTCAAGGCTCTCCAACAAGCAAGGCTTGAGGTAAAGGTGTTGGCCAAAGCCCAGGCTGTAGTGGGGCTCCTCGTGGTGTTTCCCGGGAAGACCTTTCAACACGGTGGTGGTATCAGACAGGAATGGGACTATGCGGAGTGACAGTGTAGAAACAGTCTGAGAAAAGAGGCTCCATCTGGTGCCGTCATAGACTGAGAAGAGCATGCTCTGCCGAGGCACGTATGGGATGAGGGTTGTGCTACCAACGCCCCGTCAGAGCAGGATGGGTCGTGGGAGTGGGATGGGGCCTGGGATCAAGATTGGAAGCAAGATGGAAGCTGGGATGGAGTGGTCAGGGCAGCCCAAGAGCAGCAGTGAAGGGCAATTGCTGACTGGTGCAGCTGAGGAGGCTGGGGTGAGGGCAGCCCGCAGGGGCAGGAGAGGTTGCTTGTCTGTAGAGTGAGGGTAAGAGAGTGCAGGCACACCCAGGACCATGTAGGGTGCTGATGCAAAACTGGTAGCTCTGGAAATACGTGCCTCTTCCTAAAAAGTCCTGAATGGCCACAAAGGAACCTGTGGGTGACTCAGCAGCTGTGCTTTTAAAGTGCAAGTAGCCTGGGTGCTACAGAAAGTTGGAAGAGAAAAAGGGACCCAAGGAGCAGCTGCCTGGCTCCATAGGAAGCGCTGGGGCTGCCGTGGGGCAGCATGCAGGGTGACGGTGTGCCTTGTGAGGCCTGTTGTGGGGGGGAAAGGGGTGTCATGGGGCAGCATGCAGGGCAATGGGCTATCATGGGGCAGTGTGCGGGATGGTCAGGCTACCGTGGGGCAGCAAGTGGGGCAAAAGAGCTGTGCGGTGCCATGTGGGGAATGAGAGGATTGCTGTGAGTGTCAGGGCTGGCAGCTGCCCCTGGAGTAGAATCTCCTGCAACCCGCGGGTGTTGGGCCCTGCTTGGGGGGGTAGCCCAATCCCCCCAGCATCGCACCTCCCCTTTTGCTCAGCCCAGGGAGCCGCGTGTCATTGCAGTCCCTGATGGCAAGCTGCGAGACACCGAAGCAGACCAGGACGACAGGCCGATGGGGACACCTGGGTGGCACGATGATGGCGACTGCTGAAACGTTCTCCCCTCCTGTCCACGTAAGAGAAGCATGGTGGTGCCAGGCGCAGCGCCAGCATGTCCCGCTGTGCTGTGGAAGGGCTGGGGGAGTGGGGGGGTGGGCAGCTTTGGGCCCTCGGCAGAGCCCGGAGGGGAGAGTCAGGAGCTCGTGCTACCTAGCCACAAGGGATGGGAGCCTCAGTGGTGGGTGCTGCAGAAAAGGGGGGTAACTGGTGGGTTTTTCCTCACTTGTGGAACTGAGAGGGGAGGGATTAAGTCCGGATGTCCTGTGTGGAGCAGAGGAGTAGGTGAAATGAGGGTGTTTTAGGGTTAAAGCTTACTCAGTGCTTTGGGGCAGTGAGGAGGTTTATTTCCAGCTTCCCGGTGTGCCGAGACTGTAATTGTATTTCTTCTCTGAAAGTGCCATGAAAGATTCTTTCTGACCGACTGACATGACAATTCTAATTTGGCAGACTCTGGAGCCAAGCAGGATGTGGCTCCCAGTCCAGAACCCCAACGTGAAGAACGTAAGCGCTGCTTGCAGTCCTCTATGTCCTCAGCTCTGGGCTGCTCTGCTCCGAAGCTGAGCTTGCGCAGAGCTTGTGTCTGCAGCGATGGTGGCCCGGGGCACCTGTGGGGCACCGAGCTGCCGCTGCCTGAAGTGACATCCTGTCTGCGTAAGAGTAGCATGCTGGGGCAAGGCATCGGGACGGCAGGTTCCCGGCTGCAACCAAGGAGGGTCTGGGGGAGCAGAGGGAAAGGAGGCACTGGGAGCCGCACAACCCCTGGGGGGATCACGGAGCAGTGAGCCCAGCCATGTGAGGTGTGAGCCACGATACAGGGTGCTGTTGGAAGATGGGGCTTTCTGAGAGGTCCGTAGCCACATCTGGAGCAAAGGATTGGGCTGTATGAGGGTAATTTTGGGGTGGACGTTGATCGGTGAGCAGGTTTTTGCAGAGTGTTCGCTATGGGCAGAGGTTGCTAGCTAATACAAAGGGAGGGTTTCACTCGCATCTCCCCCAGAGGCAAGCAGCACATCATCATTGCAAGGATGAATGTCCCCATGCAAGCGTTTAGGAAAGTCAGGAGTAGAGGGGACTCCCCCAGATGCCGGTGGGAAGGAGGATGTTATGTGCAGGATAGTGGTCCCTTGTCTTGTGCGTGTAGAATGCAGGGGTAAGTAAAAGCCTTAATTTTGATGGGTCCTGCCAGAGATTTGCTTGGAAGATGAGGGATATGCCAACGCACCGCAGGCCACCTGCTGTGCCAAGTCCTGCCCGGAGTCCACAGCCCATGCTGAAGTGGGCAAGGAGCCCAGAGCCATGGGCCTGCTCACCCCTGCCGACTGTCATCGACACCACACCACCACCAGCCCCCGCTTTGGACACTGTTGTCTGCTGGACCCAGGACACCACCGAGAGCCAGGAGAAGCCTTCAACCTCAGTGCAGGTAAAGGGGGTTGTGTGTGTGTCTCGGGCAGGTGGGCGTGCAGCAGTGCCTGGAGGGGACTGGAATGCAGTGGAAGAGACAGGGCCCATCAGCCCAAATGATTGTGGCAAGTGGGGAGGGCAATGGGAGAGGTTTGTGGTGAGTTCTCACAGAGTAGGGGTTTCCTGGGGTTGTTTAGTTGTGATTGTTCTTTGGGGTTATTCGCTGTGATGGGATATGCATGTTGGGAGCTCACAGCAATCTCCGAAAAGGGCCAAAGAAGTCTCCTTCTGACTCACTGTACCAAATATTTCTCCTATTTTAGCTGCTGGAAAGGATGATAACCCCGATGCAATGCCCAGAAGCAGCTGAGAACGAGGTAAGCGTCAATCCTACAATTTGACATCCTTACTCTTGTGCTGCTCTACGTAGGGGTAGCTTACTCAGCCTCTATAGAAGAGGGCAGATTTTTCAGCAGAGCTAAAAAAAAAAAAAAGACATATAGAAAACAGTGAAAAAATGGAGCCTCTGTACATAGAGAGCAGGCAAGAGGCAAGACTACCAGCAGTACGGACTGGCAGTTGAGAGAGGGAGATGGCAGGGTGTTGGATGTAGGAAGAGGGCAGGTGGGTGCTAAGGGCACTGTGTCCCGTTTGGCTGTGGAGCCCAAGCAGCCGCTGGTGTGAGTGCTGCTGGGTGCCAGGCTGCCAAGCAGCGTCAGCAGCCACTGGCTGGGATGCCTCTGCATCCTCTTCCTTTGCTTTTTTTCAGGTTCAGAAGGAGGCCCCAAGGACCGTGGTGGATCGTCGGACAGAGCAGGATGTTGTGACCCGTGGCATCGGTGCCCAGGTATCGTGAAAGCAGTGATCTGAGGCCAGAGACCTTGTGAGGAAGGGCTTTGGAGGGTCTGTGACAGAGGGCGCATGTCATTGGCTGGTGGGGAGAACGGTGTCGCGTTCAGCTCGTGCAGCAGACCCTGTGAATCAGCGCAGCCATGGTCGTGGGGCAGAGAGGGAGATGATGTTGCCTTCTGTCACTGCCGCGCCAAGCAGAGGCATCGTTTGGCCCTCTTGGCAGGCTTGTGGCCGTCTTGTGGTGCATTCGCCCCTTTCCCTGAAGGAGACATTGCCTTCAGAGCTGCAGCCTGGCCGTGCAGCTGCCCCGCTATGCTGCTGAGAAAGGTGTGGGAGAGGCTGTGCTGGTGGCCTGGTATTGGGCGTGGTGTGGGAGCCAGCTGAGCTGTGAGCTGGGGACGTCTGGAGCCAAGGCCTCTGTTGTCCTTGTAAGGCTCTGCAGATGGGATGGTGCGGAAGAGGCAGGCCCTAGAGCGGTGCCCCAAGGGTCAGCGTGGAGGCGGATGGGAGCAGTTTGTGGTGGGACTGCCCTCAAAGGATTTGAGGCTCATGGGCTATTTGCTTGTTCTTATTTCCTCAAGGCTTTTGCTGCCTTGAGATGGGGTGGGCGGGTTGTGGCTGGGAGCTCACTGCCAATGTCCAAAGGGCCGAAGAAGGCTCCTTCCATCTCATGTGCCAAATACTGCTTTCCAGCCTCTGGAAAGGATTGGAGTGGCAAGCGGAGTCCCCCGAGCAGTGAAGAAAAAGGTAAGCGCCTATCAGAGGTGCCATCCTCCTTGCTCTCGTGCTGCTCTATCTGCACGTGTAGCTTGGGCGGGCTCTGCAGATGAGTGTCTTGGCACAGGTTTGGTAGCAGAGCTGAGAAAAGGGGCATACTGAAACGAGTGAGGAAAAGGGAGGCTCTGCCCAGTGTCCGTGTGAGACAGCATGCCAGAGCGAGCACTAGAGCGCGCACTGGGAGAGCGAGCGGTGCCCGTGGGGAAGGGCTGTCTTTGTGGGTGTTGTGGGCAGCGCGTGCCTGACAAGGGGCCTGATCCCTTTACAGCGTGCCCCTGGAAGGGTGCATGTGTCAGTAGGGCCCTTGTGTGCTGGGCACCCGCAAGGCATCCAGGAGGAATTTGTGTGGTGAGAGGGGACGCACATGCACCCTGAGCAGGAGCTGCATGTCGAGAACCTCCGTGCCGTGTGTGCGGCTTGTCTTGTACCGCCAGTGCTGCTGGGGAGGCAGCAGCACCTTCCCCTCCCTCCCCTGGTGATGCTCTGGGACAATCTGCCCTTGGTGGCTTTGCAGGCAGTGCGCGGAGGAGCTGCAATGACGGCTGAGGAGGCCCCACGGAGGCTGCCCACATCGCAGCAGTCCGGCTCCCGTTGCGCAGAGGAGACGCCAGAGCCGGTGAGGCCTTGGGAGAGGGCAGCCGAGAGTGCTGGCAGCTGTGCTGTGCTGCTGTCCCAGGAAAATGGAGCAGGGTGTCTTGCGCTGTGTAGCTGCAAAAGAGGCCCCCAAGGTGGGCCCAAGTGGTGCCAGCAGAGCGCCAGCGTCACAAGGCTGAGAGCTAGTGTCCGCCCCGAAATGTAGAAGGCCGCCTGTGTGTGTGTTTGAGGCATCAAACGCTGTGTGTTGTGCAGAGCACGTTGACAGTTGGCGAAGGCAGTGGGAGAGGACGGAGAGAGATGGGCGAGTGCGTGTTTGATTTTTGCGGGCAGGCTCGTGTGTACTGCTAGGGGATGGTGCCCGGGGACAGGGAGATCTTTCCGTAAGGCACCTTTGAGCATGCCTAGCAAAAATGTGGGCTGATGGCCGTCTCAGAGCTGGATAAGGAAGAGCCTGCAGAAGGCGGAGGGTGGGGCAGGCTGCAGCAAGTGCATCGGGTTGAGTGGTGTTGTGCAGGAAACAGACGGGGAGCTAAGGAAGGAGCTGCCTTCAGCACAACATGCCGCCATGCACGTTTGGCCGTAGATGTGCTAGATGCGCAGGGTGTTGGATGTAGGAAGAGGGCAGGTGGGCTGCTAAGGGCACTGTGTCCCATTTGGCTGTGGAGCCCAAGCAGCCGCTGGTGTGAGTGCTGCTGGGTGCCAGGCTGCCAAGCAGCGTCAGCAGCCACTGGCAGTGCCAACAGGGAGCTGGATGCCATGCTGGGAACAGGCAGGGTGGACACACGGTGATCCCGCGCTTGCGTGCTGAGAGCAGGGAGCTGTGGCTGCAGGGAGCTGGTGCGTATCCGTCGGCCACGGGTGACGGTGGCAGTGGTGGAGACTGCTGTCCGGCAGCTGGCAAGGTGCTGCGCAGCGCGGGGCAGACAGTGCTGTGCATGGGAAGCTGCAGGGAAAGCCCAACCGTTGCAAGCTGGTCTTGAGCGAAAGGAAGAGATGGATGTTACAGCTGAAGTCGCAGCAGAGTTGTGGGATGCCTCTGCTCTGTGGTGCTCTTAGCCCCGTAGAAAAGGGCCTGAGTTGAGATGGGAGGCAGCTCAGCAGTGGGGTGATGCTGCCACGAGGCACCCGTGCCGCCAGGACTAGGGCTGGCTTCACCCCTCTTGCTGCAAGTGCTTCCTTTGCTTTTTTTCAGGTTCAGAAGGAGGCCCCAAGGACCGTGGTGGATCGTCGGACAGAGCAGGATGTTGTGACCCGTGGCATTGGTGCCCAGGTATCGTGAAAGCAGTGATCTGAGGCCAGAGACCTTGTGAGGAAGGGCTTTGGAGGTTCTGTGACAGAGGGCACATGTCATGGGCTGGTGGGGGAGCACGGTGTCGCGTTCAGCTCGTGCAGCAGACCCTGTGAATCAGCGCAGCCATGGTCGTGGGGCAGAGAGGGAGATGATGTTGCCTTCTGTCACTGCCGCGCCAAGCAGAGGCATCGTTTTGGCCCTCTTGGCAGGCTTGTGGCCGGCTTGTGGTGCATTCGCCCCTTTCCGTGAAGGAGACGTTGCCTTCAGAGCTGCAGCCTGGCCGTGCAGCTGCCCCGCTATGCTGCTGAGAAAGGTGTGGGAGAGGCTGTGCTGGTGGCCTGGTATTGAGCGTGGTGTGGGAGCCAGCTGAGCTGTGAGCTGGGGACGTCTGGAGCCAAGGCCTCTGTTGTCCTTGTAAGGCTCTGCAGATGGGATGGTGCGGAAGAGGCAGGCCCTAGAGCGGTGCCCCAAGGGTCAGCGTGGAGGCGGATGGGAGCAGTTTGTGGTGGGACTGCCCTCAAAGGATTTGAGGCTCTTGGGCTATTTGCTTGTTCTTATTTCCTCAAGGCTTTTGCTGCCTTGAGATGGGGTGGGCGGGTTGTGGCTGGGAGCTCACTGCCAATGTCCAAAGGGCCGAAGAAGGCTCCTTCCATCTCATGTGCCAAATACTGCTTTCCAGCCTCTGGAAAGGATTGGAGTGGCAAGCGGAGTCCCCCGAGCAGTGAAGAAAAAGGTAAGCGCCTATCAGAGGTGCCATCCTCCTTGCTCTCGTGCTGCTCTATCTGCACGTGTAGCTTGGGCGGGCTCTGCAGATGAGTGTCTTGGCGCAGGTTTGGTAGCAGAGCTGAGAAAAGGGGCATACTGAAACGAGTGAGGAAAAGGGAGGCTCTGCCCAGTGTCCATGTGAGACAGCATGCCAGAGCGAGCACTAGAGCGCACACGGGCAGAGTGAGCGGTGCCCGTGGGGAAGGGCTGTCTTTGTGGGTGTTGTGGGCAGCGCGTGCCTGACAAGGGGCCTGATCCCTTTGCAGCATGCCCCTGGAAGGGTGCATGTGTCAGTAGGGCCCTTGTGTGCTGGGCACCCGCAAGGCATCCAGGAGGAATTTGTGTGGTGGGAGGGGACGCACATGCACCCAGAGCAGGAGCTGCATGTCGAGAACCTCCGTGCCGTATGTGCGGCTTGTCTTGTACCGCCAGTGCTGCTGGGGAGGCAGCAGCACCTTCCCCTCCCTTCCCTGGTGATGCTCCGGGACAATCTGCCCTTGGTGGCTTTGCAGGCAGTGCGCGGAGGAGCTGCAATGACGGCTGAGGAGGCCCCACGGAGGCTGCCCACATCGCAGCAGTCTGGCTCCCGTTGCGCAGAGGAGACGCCAGAGCCGGTGAGGCCTTGGGAGAGGGCAGCCGAGAGTGCTGGCAGCTGTGCTGTGCTGCTGTCCCAGGAAAATGGAGCAGGGTGTCTTGCGCTGTGTAGCTGCAAAAGAGGCCCCCAAGGTGGGCCCAAGTGGTGCCAGCAGAGCGCCAGCATCACAAGGCTGAGAGCTAGTGTCCGCCCCGAAATGTAGAAGGCCGCCTGTGTGTGTGTTTGAGGCATCAAACGCTGTGTGTTGTGCAGAGCACGTTGACAGCTGGCGAAGGCAGTGGGAGAGGACGGAGAGAGATGGGCGAGTGCATGTTTGATTTTTGCGGGCAGGCTCGTGTGTACTGCTAGGGGATGGTGCCCGGGGACAGGGAGATCTTTCCGTAAGGCACCTTAGAGCATGCCTAGCAAAAATGTGGGCTGATGGCCGTCTCAGAGCTGGATAAGGAAGAGCCTGCAGAAGGCGGAGGGTGGGGCAGGCTGCAGCAAGTGCATCGGGTTGAGTGGTGTTGTGCAGGAAACAGACGGGGAGCTAAGGAAGGAGCTGCCTTCAGCACAACATGCCGCCGTGCACGTTTGGCCGTAGATGTGCTGGATGCGCAGGGTGTTGGATGTAGGAAGAGGGCAGGTGGGCTGCTAAGGGCACTGTGTCCCATTTGGCTGTGGAGCCCAAGCAGCCGCTGGTGTGAGTGCTGCTGGGTGCCAGGCTGCCAAGCAGCGTCAGCAGCCACTGGCAGTGCCAACAGGGAGCTGGATGCCATGCTGGGAACAGGCAGGGTGGACACACGCTGATCCCGCGCTTGCGTGCTGAGAGCAGGGAGCTGTGGCTGCAGGGAGCTGGTGCGTATCCGTCGGCCACGGGTGACGGTGGCAGTGGTGGAGACTGCTGTCCGGCAGCTGGCAAGGTGCTGCGCAGCGCGGGGCAGACAGTGCTGTGCATGGGAAGCTGCAGGGAAAGCCCAACCGTTGCAAGCTGGTCTTGAGCGAAAGGAAGAGATGGATGTTACAGCTGAAGTCACAGCAGAGTTGTGGGATGCCTCTGCTCTGTGGTGCTCTTAGCCCTGTAGAAAAGGTCCTGAGTTGAGATGGGAGGCAGCTCAGCAGTGGGGTGATGCTGCCACGAGGCACCCGTGCCGCCAGGACTAGGGCTGGCTTCACCCCTCTTGCTGCAAGTGCTTCCTTTGCTTTTTTTCAGGTTCAGAAGGAGGCCCCAAGGACCGTGGTGGATCGTCGGACAGAGCAGGATGTTGTGACCCGTGGCATCGGTGCCCAGGTATCGTGAAAGCAGTGATCTGAGGCCAGAGACCTTGTGAGGAAGGGCTTTGGAGGTTCTGTGACAGAGGGCACATGTCATGGGCTGGTGGGGGAGCACGGTGTCGCGTTCAGCTCGTGCAGCAGACCCTGTGAATCAGCGCAGCCATGGTCGTGGGGCAGAGAGGGAGATGATGTTGCCTTCTGTCACTGCCGCGCCAAGCAGAGGCATCGTTTGGCCCTCTTGGCAGGCTTGTGGCCGGCTTGTGGTGCATTTGCCCCTTTCCGTGAAGGAGACGTTGCCTTCAGAGCTGCAGCCTGGGCATGCAGCTGCCCCGCTATGCTGCTGAGAAAGGTGTGGGAGAGGCTGTGCTGGTGGCCTGGTATTGGGCGTGGTGTGGGAGCCAGCTGAGCTGTGAGCTGGGGACGTCTGGAGCCAAGGCCTCTGTTGTCCTTGTAAGGCTCTGCAGATGGGATGGTGCGGAAGAGGCAGGCCCTAGAGCGGTGCCCCAAGGGTCAGCGTGGAGGCGGATGGGAGCAGTTTGTGGTGGGACTGCCCTCAAAGGATTTGAGGCTCTTGGGCTATTTGCTTGTTCTTATTTCCTCAAGGCTTTTGCTGCCTTGAGATGGGGTGGGCGGGTTGTGGCTGGGAGCTCACTGCCAATGTCCAAAGGGCCGAAGAAGGCTCCTTCCATCTCATGTGCCAAATACTGCTTCCTTTCCAGAGCCTGGAAAGGACTGGAGTGGCAAGCGGAGTCCCCCGAGCAGTGAAGAAAAAGGTAAGCGCCTATCAGAGGTGCCATCCTCCTTGCTCTCGTGCTGCTCTATCTGCACGTGTAGCTTGGGCGGGCTCTGCAGATGAGTGTCTTGGCGCAGGTTTGGTAGCAGAGCTGAGAAAAGGGGCATACTAAAACGAGTGAGGAAAAGGGAGGCTCTGCCCAGTGTCCGTGTGAGACTGCATGCCAGAGCGAGCACTAGAGCGCGCACTGGCAGAGTGAGCGGTGCCCGTGGGGAAGGGCTGTCTTTGCGGGTGTTGTGGGCAGCGCGTGCTTGACAAGGGGACTGATCCCTTTGCGGCGTGCCCCTGGAAGGGTGCATGTGTCAGTAGGGCCCTTGTGTGCTGGGCACCCGCAAGGCATCCAGGAGGAATTTGTGTGGTGAGAGGGGACGCACATGCACCCTGAGCAGGAGCTGCATGTCGAGAACCTCCGTGCCGTGTGTGTGGCTTGTCTTGTACCGCCAGTGCTGCTGGGGAGGCAGCAGCACCTTCCCCTCCCTTCCCTGGTGATGCTCTGGGACAATCTGCCCTTGGTGGCTTTGCAGGCGGTGCGCGGAGGAGCTGAAATGACGTCTGAGGAGGCCCCACGGAGGCTGCCCACATCGCAGCAGTCCGGCTCCCGTTGCGCAGAGGAGACGCCAGAGCCGGTGAGGCCTTGGGAGAGGGCAGCCGAGAGTGCTGGCAGCTGTGCTGTGCTGCTGTCCCAGGAAATGGGAGCAGGGTGTCTTGCGCTGTGTAGCTGCAAAAGAGGCCCCCAAGGTGGGCCCAAGTGGTGCCAGCAGAGCGCCAGCATCACAAGGCTGAGAGCTAGTGTCCGCCCCGAAATGTAGAAGGCCGCCTGTGTGTGTGTTTGAGGCATCAAACGCTGTGTGTTGTGCAGAGCACGTTGACAGTTGGCGAAGGCAGTGGGAGAGGACGGAGAGAGATGGGCGAGTGCGTGTTTGATTTTTGCGGGCAGGCTCGTGTGTACTGCTAGGGGATGGTGCCCGGGGACAGGGAGATCTTTCCGTAAGGCACCTTTGAGCATGCCTAGCAAAAATGTGGGCTGATGGCCGTCTCAGAGCTGGATAAGGAAGAGCCTGCAGAAGGCGGAGGGTGGGGCAGGCTGCAGCAAGTGCATTGGGTTGAGTGGTGTTGTGCAGGAAACAGACGGGGAGCTAAGGAAGGAGCTGCCTTCAGCACAACATGCCGCCGTGCACGTTTGGCCATAGATGTGCTAGATGCGCAGGGTGTTGGATGTAGGAAGAGGGCAGGTGGGCTGCTAAGGGCACTGTGTCCCATTTGGCTGTGGAGCCCGAGCAGCCGCTGGTGTGAGTGCTGCTGGGTGCCAGGCTGCCAAGCAGCGTCAGCAGCCACTGGCAGTGCCAACAGGGAGCTGGATGCCATGCTGGGAACAGGCAGGGTGGACACACGCTGATCCCGCGCTTGCGTGCTGAGAGCAGGGAGCTGTGGCTGCAGGGAGCTGGTGCGTATCCGTCGGCCACGGGTGACGGTGGCAGTGGTGGAGACTGCTGTCCGGCAGCTGGCAAGGTGCTGCGCAGCGCGGGGCAGACAGTGCTGTGCATGGGAAGCTGCAGGGAAAGCCCAACCGTTGCAAGCTGGTCTTGAGCGAAAGGAGGAGATGGATGTTACAGCTGAAGTCGCAGCAGAGTTGTGGGATGCCTCTGCTCTGTGGTGCTCTTAGCCCTGTAGAAAAGGGCCTGAGTTGAGATGGGAGGCAGCTCAGCAGTGGGGTGATGCTGCCACTAGGCACCCGTGCCGCCAGGACTAGGGCTGGCTTCACCTCTCTTGCTGCAAGTGCTTCCTTTGCTTTTTTTCAGGTTCAGAAGGAGGCCCCAAGGACCGTGGTGGATCGTCGGACAGAGCAGGATGTTGTGACCCGTGGCATCGGTGCCCAGGTATCGTGAAAGCAGTGATCTGAGGCCAGAGACCTTGTGAGGAAGGGCTTTGGAGGGTCTGTGACAGAGGGCGCATGTCATGGGTTGGTGGGGAGCACGGTGTCGCGTTCAGCTCGTGCAGCAGACCCTGTGAATCAGCGCAGCCATGGTCGTGGGGCAGAGAGGGAGATGATGTTGCCTTCTGTCACTGCCGCGCCAAGCAGAGGCATCGTTTGGCCCTCTTGGCAGGCTTGTGGCCGGCTTGTGGTGCATTCGCCCCTTTCCGTGAAGGAGACGTTGCCTTCAGAGCTGCAGCCTGGGCATGCAGCTGCCCCGCTATGCTGCTGAGAAAGGTGTGGGAGAGGCTGTGCTGGTGGCCTGGTATTGGGCGTGGTGTGGGAGCCAGCTGCCCTGTGAGCTGGGGACGTCTGGAGCCAAGGCCTCTGTTGTCCTTGTAAGGCTCTGCAGATGGGATGGTACGGAAGAGGCAGGCCCTAGAGCGGTGCCCCAAGGGTCAGCGTGGAGGCGGATGGGAGCAGTTTGTGGTGGGACTGCCCTCAAAGGATTTGAGGCTCTTGGGCTATTTGCTTGTTCTTATTTCCTCAAGGCTTTTGCTGCCTTGAGATGGGGTGGGCGGGTTGTGGCTGGGAGCTCACTGCCAATGTCCAAAGGGCCGAAGAAGGCTCCTTCCATCTCATGTGCCAAATACTGCTTCCTTTCCAGAGCCTGGAAAGGACTGGAGTGGCAAGCGGAGTCCCCCGAGCAGTGAAGAAAAAGGTAAGCGCCTATCAGAGGTGCCATCCTCCTTGCTCTCGTGCTGCTCTATCTGCACGTGTAGCTTGGGCGGGCTCTGCAGATGAGTGTCTTGGCGCAGGTTTGGTAGCAGAGCTGAGAAAAGGGGCATACTGAAACGAGTGAGGAAAAGGGAGGCTCTGCCCAGTGTCCGTGTGAGACAGCATGCCAGAGCGAGCACTAGAGCGCGCACTGACAGAGTGAGCGGTGCCCGTGGGGAAGGGCTGTCTTTGTGGTTGTTGTGGGCAGCGCGTGCCTGACAAGGGGACTGATCTCTTTGCGGTGTGCCCCTGGAAGGGTGCATGTGTCAGTAGGGCCCTTGTGTGCTGGGCACCCGCAAGGCATCCAGGAGGAATTTGTGTGGTGGGAGGGGACGCACATGCACCCTGAGCAGGAGCTGCATGTCGAGAACCTCCGTGCCGTGTGTGCGGCTTGTCTTGTACCGCCAGTGCTGCTGGGGAGGCAGCAGCACCTTCCCCTCCCTCCCCTGGTGATGCTCTGGGACAATCTGCCCTTGGTGGCTTTGCAGGCAGTGCGCGGAGGAGCTGCAATGACGGCTGAGGAGGCCCCACGGAGGCTGCCCACATCGCAGCAGTCCGGCTCCCGTTGTGCAGAGGAGACGCCAGAGCCGGTGAGGCCTTGGGAGAGGGCAGCCGAGAGTGCTGGCAGCTGTGCTCTGCTGCTGTCCCAGGAAATGGGAGCAGGGTGTCTTGCGCTGTGTAGCTGCAAAAGAGGCCCCCAAGGTGGGCCCAAGTGGTGCCAGCAGAGCGCCAGCATCACAAGGCTGAGAGCTAGTGTCCGCCCCGAAATGTAGAAGGCCACCTGTGTGTGTGTTTGAGGCATCAAACGCTGTGTGTTGTGCAGAGCACGTTGACAGTTGGCGAAGGCAGTGGGAGAGGACGGAGAGAGATGGGCGAGTGCGTGTTTGATTTTTGCGGGCAGGCTCGTGTGTACTGCTAGGGGATGGTGCCCGGGGACAGGGAGATCTTTCCGTAAGGCACCTTTGAGCATGCCTAGCAAAAATGTGGGCTGATGGCCGTCTCAGAGCTGGATAAGGAAGAGCCTGCAGAAGGCGGAGGGTGGGGCAGGCTGCAGCAAGTGCATTGGGTTGAGTGGTGTTGTGCAGGAAACAGACGGGGAGCTAAGGAAGGAGCTGCCTTCAGCACAACATGCCGCCGTGCACGTTTGGCCGTAGATGTGCTGGATGCGCAGGGTGTTGGATGTAGGAAGAGGGCAGGTGGGCTGCTAAGGGCACTGTGTCCCATTGGCCGCTGGTGTGAGTGCTGCTGGGTGCCAGGCTGCCAAGCAGTGTCAGCAGCCACTGGCAGTGCCAACAGGGAGCTGGATGCCATGCTGGGAACAGGCAGGGTGGACACACGCTGATCCCGCGCTTGCGTGCTGAGAGCAGGGAGCTGTGGCTGCAGGGAGCTGGTGCGTATCCGTCGGCCACGGGTGACGGTGGCAGTGGTGGAGACTGCTGTCCGGCAGCTGGCAAGGTGCTGCGCAGCGCGGGGCAGACAGTGCTGTGCATGGGAAGCTGCAGGGAAAGCCCAACCGTTGCAAGCTGGTCTTGAGCGAAAGGAGGAGATGGATGTTACAGCTGAAGTCGCAGCAGAGTTGTGGGATGCCTCTGCTCTGTGGTGCTCTTAGCCCTGTAGAAAAGGGCCTGAGTTGAGATGGGAGGCAGCTCAGCAGTGGGGTGATGCTGCCACTAGGCACCCGTGCCGCCAGGACTAGGGCTGGCTTCACCTCTCTTGCTGCAAGTGCTTCCTTTGCTTTTTTTCAGGTTCAGAAGGAGGCCCCAAGGACCGTGGTGGATCGTCGGACAGAGCAGGATGTTGTGACCCGTGGCATCGGTGCCCAGGTATCGTGAAAGCAGTGATCTGAGGCCAGAGACCTTGTGAGGAAGGGCTTTGGAGGGTCTGTGACAGAGGGCGCGTGTCATGGGTTGGTGGGGAGCACGGTGTCGCGTTCAGCTCGTGCAGCAGACCCTGTGAATCAGCGCAGCCATGGTCGTGGGGCAGAGAGGGAGATGATGTTGCCTTCTGTCACTGCCGCGCCAAGCAGAGGCATCGTTTGGCCCTCTTGGCAGGCTTGTGGCCGGCTTGTGGTGCATTCGCCCCTTTCCGTGAAGGAGACGTTGCCTTCAGAGCTGCAGCCTGGGCATGCAGCTGCCCCGCTATGCTGCTGAGAAAGGTGTGGGAGAGGCTGTGCTGGTGGCCTGGTATTGGGCGTGGTGTGGGAGCCAGCTGCCCTGTGAGCTGGGGACGTCTGGAGCCAAGGCCTCTGTTGTCCTTGTAAGGCTCTGCAGATGGGATGGTACGGAAGAGGCAGGCCCTAGAGCGGTGCCCCAAGGGTCAGCGTGGAGGCGGATGGGAGCAGTTTGTGGTGGGACTGCCCTCAAAGGATTTGAGGCTCTTGGGCTATTTGCTTGTTCTTATTTCCTCAAGGCTTTTGCTGCCTTGAGATGGGGTGGGCGGGTTGTGGCTGGGAGCTCACTGCCAATGTCCAAAGGGCCGAAGAAGGCTCCTTCCATCTCATGTGCCAAATACTGCTTCCTTTCCAGAGCCTGGAAAGGACTGGAGTGGCAAGCGGAGTCCCCCGAGCAGTGAAGAAAAAGGTAAGCGCCTATCAGAGGTGCCATCCTCCTTGCTCTCGTGCTGCTCTATCTGCACGTGTAGCTTGGGCGGGCTCTGCAGATGAGTGTCTTGGCGCAGGTTTGGTAGCAGAGCTGAGAAAAGGGGCATACTGAAACGAGTGAGGAAAAGGGAGGCTCTGCCCAGTGTCCGTGTGAGACAGCATGCCAGAGCGAGCACTAGAGCGCGCACTGGCAGAGTGAGCGGTGCCCGTGGGGAAGGGCTGTCTTTGTGGGTGTTGTGGGCAGCGCGTGCCTGACAAGGGGCCTGATCCCTTTGCAGCGTGCCCCTGGAAGGGTGCATGTGTCAGTAGGGCCCTTGTGTGCTGGGCACCCGCAAGGCATCCAGGAGGAATTTGTGTGGTGGGAGGGGACGCACATGCACCCAGAGCAGGAGCTGCATGTCGAGAACCTCCGTGCCGTGTGTGCGGCTTGTCTTGTACCGCCAGTGCTGCTGGGGAGGCAGCAGCACCTTCCCCTCCCTCCCCTGGTGATGCTCTGGGACAATCTGCCCTTGGTGGCTTTGCAGGCGGTGCGCGGAGGAGCTGCAATGACGGCTGAGGAGGCCCCACGGAGGCTGCCCACATCGCAGCAGTCCGGCTCCCGTTGTGCAGAGGAGACGCCAGAGCCGGTGAGGCCTTGGGAGAGGGCAGCCGAGAGTGCTGGCAGCTGTGCTCTGCTGCTGTCCCAGGAAATGGGAGCAGGGTGTCTTGCGCTGTGTAGCTGCAAAAGAGGCCCCCAAGGTGGGCCCAAGTGGTGCCAGCAGAGCGCCAGCATCACAAGGCTGAGAGCTAGTGTCCGCCCCGAAATGTAGAAGGCCACCTGTGTGTGTGTTTGAGGCATCAAACGCTGTGTGTTGTGCAGAGCACGTTGACAGTTGGCGAAGGCAGTGGGAGAGGACAGAGAGAGATGGGCGAGTGCGTGTTTGATTTTTGCGGGCAGGCTCGTGTGTACTGCTAGGGGATGGTGCCCGGGGACAGGGAGATCTTTCCGTAAGGCACCTTTGAGCATGCCTAGCAAAAATGTGGGCTGATGGCCGTCTCAGAGCTGGATAAGGAAGAGCCTGCAGAAGGCGGAGGGTGGGGCAGGCTGCAGCAAGTGCATTGGGTTGAGTGGTGTTGTGCAGGAAACAGACGGGGAGCTAAGGAAGGAGCTGCCTTCAGCACAACATGCCGCCGTGCACGTTTGGCCGTAGATGTGCTGGATGCGCAGGGTGTTGGATGTAGGAAGAGGGCAGGTGGGCTGCTAAGGGCACTGTGTCCCATTGGCCGCTGGTGTGAGTGCTGCTGGGTGCCAGGCTGCCAAGCAGCGTCAGCAGCCACTGGCAGTGCCAACAGGGAGCTGGATGCCATGCTGGGAACAGGCAGGGTGGACACACGGTGATCCCGCGCTTGCGTGCTGAGAGCAGGGAGCTGTGGCTGCAGGGAGCTGGTGCGTATCCGTCGGCCACGGGTGACGGTGGCAGTGGTGGAGACTGCTGTCCGGCAGCTGGCAAGGTGCTGCGCAGCGCGGGGCAGACAGTGCTGTGCATGGGAAGCTGCAGGGAAAGCCCAACCGTTGCAAGCTGGTCTTGAGCGAAAGGAGGAGATGGATGTTACAGCTGAAGTCGCAGCAGAGTTGTGGGATGCCTCTGCTCTGTGGTGCTCTTAGCCCTGTAGAAAAGGGCCTGAGTTGAGATGGGAGGCAGCTCAGCAGTGGGGTGATGCTGCCACTAGGCACCCGTGCCGCCAGGACTAGGGCTGGCTTCACCCCTCTTGCTGCAAGTGCTTCCTTTGCTTTTTTTCAGGTTCAGAAGGAGGCCCCAAGGACCGTGGTGGATCGTCGGACAGAGCAGGATGTTGTGACCCGTGGCATCGGTGCCCAGGTATCGTGAAAGCAGTGATCTGAGGCCAGAGACCTTGTGAGGAAGGGCTTTGGAGGGTCTGTGACAGAGGGCGCATGTCATGGGCTGGTGGGGAGTACGGTGTCGCGTTCAGCTCGTGCAGCAGACCCTGTGAATCAGCGCAGCCATGGTCATGGGGATGAGAGGGAGATGATGTTGCCTTCTGTCACTGCCGCGCCAAGCAGAGGCATCGTTTGGCCCTCTTGGCAGGCTTGTGGCCGGCTTGTGGTGCATTCGCCCCTTTCCGTGAAGGAGACGTTGCCTTCAGAGCTGCAGCCTGGGCATGCAGCTGCCCCGCTATGCTGCTGAGAAAGGTGTGGGAGAGGCTGTGCTGGTGGCCTGGTATTGGGCGTGGTGTGGGAGCCAGCTGAGCTGTGAGCTGGGGACGTCTGGAGCCAAGGCCTCTGTTGTCCTTGTAAGGCTCTGCAGATGGGATGGTACGGAAGAGGCAGGCCCTAGAGCGGTGCCCCAGGGGTCAGCGTGGAGGCGGATGGGAGCAGTTTGTGGTGGGACTGCCCTCAAAGGATTTGAGGCTCTTGGGCTATTTGCTTGTTCTTATTTCCTCAAGGCTTTTGCTGCCTTGAGATGGGGTGGGCGGGTTGTGGCTGGGAGCTCACTGCCAATGTCCAAAGGGCCGAAGAAGGCTCCTTCCATCTCATGTGCCAAATACTGCTTCCTTTCCAGAGCCTGGAAAGGACTGGAGTGGCAAGCGGAGTCCCCCGAGCAGTGAAGAAAAAGGTAAGCGCCTACCAGAGGTGCCATCCTCCTTGCTCTCATGCTGCTCTATCTGCACGTGTAGCTTGGGCAGGCTCTGCAGATGAGTGTCTTGGCGCAGGTTTGGTAGCAGAGCTGAGAAAAGGGGCATACTGAAACGAGTGAGGAAAAGGGAGGCTCTGCCCAGTGTCCATGTGAGACAGCATGCCAGAGCGAGCACTAGAGCGCGCACTGGCAGAGTGAGCGGTGCCCGTGGGGAAGGGCTGTCTTTGTGGGTGGTGTGGGCAGCGCGTGCCTGACAAGGGGCCTGATCCCTTTGCAGCGTGCCCCTGGAAGGGTGCATGTGTCAGTAGGGCCCTTGTGTGCTGGGCACCCGCAAGGCATCCAGGAGGAATTTGTGTGGTGGGAGGGGACGCACATGCACCCTGAGCAGGAGCTGCATGTCGAGAATCTCCGTGCCGTGTGTGCGGCTTGTCTTGTACCACCAGTGCTGCTGGGGATGCACGAGCACCTTCCCCTCCCTCCCCTGGTGATGCTCTGGGACAATCTGCCCTTGGTGGCTTTGCAGGCAGTGCGCAGAGGACCTACAGTGACGGGCGAGGAGTCCGCACGGATTCACTCTGCAAGGAAACGGCATAGATGGCCTTCTGCAGAGGAGACGGAGGTGAGGCCTTTTGATTGGCTGGCGCACGCATTACATGGCACTGGGTAGTCCCATCGGCTGGATGTCCCCTATGCCCTTGATGGATAGAATTCCTGGAAGAGGTTAAATTGAGCTGCTAGGCAGCAGGGCTTCCAACTTGACTCCGTACCAGAGCATCACAAGCCTTTGCTTGTAACTCTGCCCTGTTCCTGGACCAGGAAATGGGACCAGGCTCTCTTTCCTTGTGTTGCAGAATGCAAAGTCCCAGCATCAGGCTCAGCAGGTTTCACCACACCACCAGCCTCAGGAGAGTCTGACCTAGTGTCCGCACTGAAATGTAGAAGCCCATTTTAGTGTTTTTGAGGCACAAAATGCTCTCTGGTGTCCACTGCACCTTGACAGTTGGCTCAGGCAGTGGGAGAGGATGGAGAGATATGGGCGAGTTTCTGTTTGATTTTTCCCAGGAAGGATCCTGTGTATTGCTATGGGATCCTAGCCAGGGGCAGGGAGATCTTTCATGATCTGCTGTCAGGCTGCTCTCCACCCTATAGAAGGTTCCAGGGGAGAAACCTTCCTAGCTGGTCTTGAGCCAAAGGAAGAGATGGATGTTACAGCTGAAGTCCCAACAGAGTCATGGGATGCCTGTCCTCTGTGGTGCTCTTAGCCCAGTATTAAAGGGCCTGAGTTGAGATGGGAGGCAGCTCAGCAGTGGGGTGATGCTGCCATTAGGCACCCGTGCCGCCAGGACTAGGGCTGGCTTCATCCCTCTTGCTGCAAATGCCTCCTTTGCTTTTTGAGGTTCAGAAGAGGGCCAAGAGGGCCACGCTGGATCATCAGACAGAGCAGGTCGTGGTGACCCATGGCATCGGTGCCCAGGTATCGTGAAAGCAGTGATCTGAGGCCAGAGACCTTGTGAGGAAGGGCTTTGGAGGGGCTATGGCAGAGGGCGCATGTCATGGGCTGGTGGGGGAGCACGGTGTCGCGTTCAGCTCGTGCAGTAGACCCTGTGAATCAGAGCAGCCATGGTCGTGGGGCAGAGAGGGAGATGATGTTGCCTTCTCTCATTGCCTGCCAACCAGACCTATCCTTTCCCCCCTTTCAGTTTTGCCTAGCTCTGACTGCTTCTTTGGACCAGGCTTGGGGCAGGCGTGGGGTGCATTCACACCTTTCCCTGAAGGGCCAGCTGCCTTCACAGCCATCCCGCTCCCACATTATTCCCCTGAGAAATGTGCCATAGAGGCTGTGCTGCCAGCGTCATATTCAGCCCTGTGTGCCAGCCGGCCTACCTCTGATGCGGCCATCCCCACAGCCAAGGCATCTGTTGTCCTCCTAGGTTTTCACTGTACCTGTCGAGTCAATGGACTGGTGCTCTGCTGCAGGGGGCGGAAGGAGAAAACTAAGACCCCACTACCGGACCAAGCCAAGAAGGTGAGAGCCTCTATATAGCAGGCGTCAGGCATATGCGGGGCTGTGAAAGCCTCCCAGGCACTGCTGCCATATCCCCGAGCTCAGGCAACCCGCAACATTGCTCACAGGTCAGGAAGGGGTTGGGAATCCCCCCAACAGACTGGGGCTGGCAGTGGGGGGCGATGTGGGGTTCCTGCTCAGTGCCCACTGCCGGGGCAGGGTCTCGCCCCTGTGCAAGTTGTGGTTAGGGGTTGCAAGACAGGCCAAGCGCTGGCGTGCTCTAGGTTGCTCCGTCTCCCAAGGGCCAAATGACATGGCAGCCTGGGCCATGCTCCACCAGCCCCTGGTGCCAAGGCCATGCTGCCACCTGCGTGGTGGCCGTGGGCCTCAGAGGGATTTGGGGGGAATCACTCTGGGCTCCTTCCCCAATGCTGAGCCCAGCACATGTGACTGTAGGACACAGCAGCCGCTGACTGATCTGACATCAGGAGCCCACTTCACTGCGCTGCTGACCTTCAAGGGACCACAGCAAGGAGGTGCAGTAAGGCCTGTGCATTTCGGAAGGGGCCACCCCACGCCCTTGCTCCCCACCACTGCTGGGTGGGAGGGAGCAGTAGGGGAGGGGAGTGCTGGAGGGACGGCTCCTGCCAGCAGAGCGCTCAGCCGTGGGCGTTCCCAGTGCATCAGGCTGGCATGCACTGGTAAGACAGACAGGAGAGCGCACCAGTCGCCCCCAGCTTTACTGGTCCCCTCCCCGAGCATAAAGCACTGAACACAGCCATGAGGAGAAAACAAATTATTTGATTAAGGCAGCTCTAAATGGACTTCTATAATGCTGCCCAGAGTTTTAGCGGTCTGGGAAGAGGGGCCTCAGTCTACTATCTAAAATACTGGAAAATGCTGCGCTGGTGCCCAAAGACAGGGATCGCTGCAAAGAACAGCACTGTCTTGTATGCTATTAACACCTGGCAAAGCAGATGGGGCAGACGTTGAGCCCCAGCCCTTCCTGTGCTGCACCAACTTCTACTTCTGCTGCAGTTCAGCACAAACGCGCTCCCCTGAGGGGAGGCTTGTTTTGAGGAGCGCCCTGGTTGGAAATGCTGTCGTGGGAGAATAACCTCCCGGTAAAGACACTAACAGGGACACAAGCTTTTCCCTGGCACCAAAACAATGGGCCTGCAGGCCTACTTGATCACTCTCTTGGCAAAAGCAGGAAATTAAATCAGAAACAACTGTTGCCAACTCTAATGCATCATTGTCTTTAGCCTCAAAAGACGCGCAGCGTTGGACTGCAAGCCTTCAGGAGCCACCAGGAAGACAGAGTGTAGCCAGCAGTCATCCCCCGCAGCAGCCCACAATCGCCACTTTGGTCACTAGAGAGACAAAGAAAATCAGGAGTGTAATGGAGGGGGGAGTTAAGATACAGCACAGGAGGGCTTTAAGGCAAAAGGCTCGTAAGACAATAGGCTCATAATTTTGTACTATACTACCTGCAGATTTCTAATAGATACAGTTTTGTGTAAATTGTACAGTAGTCTGGCAGATTAAACTATACTGTAAATTTTACTATATGCTGTTAATTTGTTTTACACTTATGTAATAATGAATACATAAATAAAATTGTATGACATTCTGCATGGGGAGCTGAATGATGCTGCTGGAGAGGTCCTGGGCAGGGAGCTCTGGGTAACCTGGGAACTCAGCAAACGCTGCAGGGTCCCTCTTCCAACATTGCCTGGGAGTGGGGTGGGGAGGAGGTAGCAGGATCCCATAGCAGGGCCTGATCCCTGCTGCCCCCTCCCTCCCGGCCCCCACAGCCTCCTGAGCTACAGCGAGGCACTGTGAGGCCTTTAGGGGAATGTGAGGAGACACCCCAGCCCCGAGGCTGGCTCTGTGCCCCAAGCAGGCAGGCGGACGTGCGGCCCTTGGGGCCGGCAGCGGACGGGCAGCTGTCCACATGGGGCCGGGTGCCAGGGACCTTCCATGTACTGCTGTGCCCTGTGGGTGGGTGCTGGCAGGTCACTGTCAGCCTGGGAGCTGGAACCGGCTGGGCTGTGGGGGCCTTCTATGCCTCTAGCCTCCAGTCAGGGTCTGCTCCTCTCAGGACCCCTCACCTGCCCTCCCGGGCAGCCCATGGCCCCCCACATCCTTCTGGAGTTTCATCAGTATTTAGCAGAATTTGGGGCACAGTGACATTGTTGGGCTTGATCTCAATATTCCTTCATGAATGTTAAGAAAATCCTACAACCATCAGTTAATAATTATGTGATGTAAGTACTCATCAATTTAAATAAATACAAGGAAATACAAATGTTGTAATAGTTATTTTCAAAACTCATTTCAAGTTTTATTTTCCTTTTTTTTGGGGGGGAGAGCTCCCTCTACCTTACCACCAAGCTTATCTTTTCCGGAAGGCGCTTCAGGGGGGCTCCGATGAGTATTTTGCCCTTCTTTGCTCTGGCAGAGGTTGGGCTCAGTGCTGATGGAGACGGAAGGCCTTGGTAGGGGGCGAGAGCTTCCTCGGAGGCTCTTTGGGTATGGGTCTCCCCCACAGCCCCCTCGGCATGTCTTTCGGCATCCTCCAACACCCTCCTGCTGCCATTTGGAGAAACCCAGATCACTATGGGTGCTACCAAAGGATACGGTCTCTGGCAAACTATCTCCCCTCAGATCACCTTTTCCCCCTGCCTTGGGATTGGTGATATCAGACAAGGTTCAGCTGACAGTTAAAAGTCCAGGACAGGAGCTGGGACAGAGAAAGCCTCAAGTTCTCAAAAGGCACATGCCGGCCCCTGGATGGCTGACAACCTCTACCCTGGATGGCTGACTAGTAGAGTGTGCTCTACTACAGCACACTCAAACTCTCTGCTGTCACAAGCATGTCTCTTCCAGTGTTTGCATCCACAGAGGCTTCAGAGCTGTGCTCTGGCAGGAAGTCAGATGGGGGAATGGCTTTGATGGCTCGGGAGCAGGGAGAGGCTTCGGGACGGGCTGGGGTTTGGCTCTCTAATTGACAGGATGCCCTACTGTGTGAAACAAACCTCATTTGTACGTACTCATTAGGTCAAAAAGCAGACAAAGGGGTAAACCTCTTCCCTAGGGTCTAGCACTAAAATGATAGTCCTCACCTTCTCAATCATTACAGGCATGGCCTTCTCTGAGTACCTCCAGAGAAGGAGACTCCACAGCCTCTCTGGGCAACCTGCTCCAGTGCTATGTCTTTCTCACAGTTAAGAAGTTCTTCTGTATATTCAGGCACAACTTCCTGTGTTTCAGTTTGTGCCCGTTGCGTCTTGTCCTGTCACTTGGCAGCACTGAAAAGAGTCCGGCCCCATCCTCTTGACACACCCTCCCCCTTAAGGTGTTTGTCTACATTGACAAGATCCCCTCTCAGTCTTCTCTTCTCCAGGCTAAAGAGGCCCAGCTCTCGCAGCCATTCCTCAGAGGGCAGATGCTCCAGCCCTCTGATCATCTTTGTAGCCTTTGTAGCTGCACTCTCTCCAGTCGCTCCATGTCTCTCTTGTACTGGGGGGCCCAGAACTGGACGCAGTGCTCCAGAGGAGGCCTTGCCAGGGCTGAGTAGAGCGGCACGATCACCTCCCTTGACCTGCTGGCAACACTCTTCCTAATGCAGCCCAGGATGCCCTTGGCCTTCTTGGCCACAGGAGCACATTGTGGGCTCATGATCAACCTGTCATCCACCAGCACTCCCAGGTTCTTCTCGGCAGAGCTGCTTTCCAGCAGGTCAGCCCAAACCATCCTGGTGCTCTCTGTGCGCCTCCCATCTCTGCTGCCTGTCTCTCCCTCCAGCCCCAACGCTCACCTTGGCCCTGTGCTCCAGCAAGGTGGTTGCTTGATGCTTCTTATCCGTCTTCAGGATCCTCTCCTGCGGACCTGCCACTCTGGCACCAAAGGGAGCTGCTCCTTCCTGATCCAGCCTCTCCCCTCACAGTGAGGACCCTGGGAGCCCTCGTCACAGCAGGGACACAGTCCCCATGGAGACCGTCCCATTACAGCGGCCTTGTGGGCACCATGCCGCCAGCATCACAAAGCCCTGCTGCTCACCGTGGCAACACCCCTCACCAACGCATTCCCTCACCGGAATACCCCTCTGCCGGCATTTCAGAAGGGAACACTCAAGGTGGCAAAAAAGGCCTGTGTCCTCCAGTTCAGACGTCCAGGGAAAACTACAACCAGGCTGAACACGGGCTGGGGGAACTCTGGCAGGGAAGGAGTGGCCCCAGCAGGGCAGGGTCATTTAGATCAGCTGGTCAGAGCATGGTGCTAATAATGGCAAGGTCGCGGGTTCGATCCCCGCACGGGCCACTCCTTGGGGGGTTGGGCCAGATCATCTCCAGAGGGCCCTTCTAACCTAACCAGTTTTACGATTCTATGATATGAAATACTATAATCCTCTGTGTTTAGATATGAGAGGAAAACATGAGCTACCTTAGCATGTAAGCAGCGCAGCTGCAGTCATTCCCCCATGGAGAGGGGGCTGCGTGGGGCAGGGCTGCTCACAGCTCCCGCTCACCTCCACGACACTTCCCAGTTCCCAGCAGGGGCGCAAAAGCCGGCGGTCCCTGCGGGCTGGAGGCGGCCCAGGCCAGCCCAGGCCTTCCCCAGCCGCTGCTGCCACACAGCCAGGCCGTGGTGCGTCCGGCTGCCCCCGCGCGCACGGCCGCTCGCTCTGCCCAGCCCGCAGCACTCGGCCCCAGCGCAGCAGCTCCCGGTGCTGTGGCCGAAGGCTCTGGGCGGCCCCGAGGCGGCAGACGCTGCCCTGCAGCAGCAGCCGCCTCTCGCCACCTCCCTCCTCACGGCGCCCGTGCACCCCTCGCCCTGCCCCACCCCGCACCACCCTCCTCTGTGCCAGTGCGCATGCTCCACCTCGCCCGGCCACGCCCCTTCCTCTTTGCCCCTCCCCTCTGCTCCCCTGCACTGCGCAGGCGCACTGCCACCTCCCTCCCGCCCCGCCCCGGAGTCCAGACCCAGGAGGCCACACACCCCCGGGAGCCAATGGAGGAGCGTGGAGTGGGCGGGGCCACGGGGGGTGAGAGGCGTCACTTCCGGCTCTGGGGGCGGTGCTTGTGTGTCCATGGCTACCGGTGCAGGGGTGCCGGGAAATGGTGCTGCCGGGTGCTGCTGCTGCAGGGTCCTGCTCTGCTCCGGGGCCTGGGCGAGTCTGCGGGAGGGGAGGGGAGGGGAGGGGAGGGGAGGGGCGGGAGAGAAACCTGGGTGCTGCACTGGGGGCAGCTGCTGCCTGTGAGCATCCCGGGGACACAGTGGGGGTTTTCAGCCCGCGCTGCGGCCTGGCAGGGGCCGACAAGCCCTGAGCTGTGAGAGCTGCAGCACTAGTGACAGCGCAGGCAGCAGGGCAGGAGGGAGAGGAACAGAGCAGCTGCTTGCTGTGCTGCTTCTGCCCCTGGCTGTTCTGCCCTGGTGGAAAGCTGAAGGGCTCTGTGCGTGTGTGGGGAAAGTGGTGGGAAAAGCAGATAGGCAGGAGCTGCTGTTGTACAGTGCTGGGGCAGTGTGGCATTCAGTTTGCATGATTAACCTGTGAAAATGTGATTTATTTTCAGCTTTAACTTAGAAACCTCAGCAGTCTGTCCTCTGCAGGAATGGGGAGAAAAGGGGGCAGAGAAAAGAGCAGGGCCTGAGCTGATGTGAGTATATGTAGAGTTTAGGCACTTTTTTGGTAGCTTCCTCTCTTCCTGCAGTTGCTAAGGGGGAAAGTAAAAGGATGGCCACAAATGGGCACTGTCCTTGCGAGATTAAGGAGGAGGATTTGAACACACCCTTGCCTGGAGAGCAGTTTCAAAATATTTACTGCTTAGGACCCGTGGTTTCACTTGATATCCAATATTAGTCAACACCAGTAACCATATTTCTTTCTCCCAAGTCCTTGGATAAACCTAAGTGGTTAAGCCAGAGTGTAAGCCTCTCATCGAGGTGTGCGTTCCTTTAAGAGACGGAGGGAGCTAAGCGTAGATTCGCTCTTGCTTCTGTGTTGTGTTCCGCCATGTTTCCTGGCTCTGACTGCTTTGGAAAATCCAAGATTTCCCCATGCATTCCTAAACTGTGAAGGGAAGACGACTCTTCCTGCGTGATCAGACTACTTCTACACCCCCAGGTCCTTGAGGGGCGCCTCTGTTGAAGAGCAGGTATTGTTACTGGCTCTGATGTTGTGCTAAAAGTTGAACTGGAGGACAGAGAAATGTTTTGCCTTCTTGATTTTTACCTTCTGAAATAGCAGACCATGCTGAATGAAACTATATCTTTATAGGAATAGGTTTGTGTTTATTATTGTCTGCTTGACGTTAGTAGCATATTGAGAGCAACTGTTCCCTGTGTTCAGTGAAAAGTACAGTTAAAGCTCCCAGTTCTGTTGGAGGGAGTATGTGTGCAGCAGACGTAGAAGGGAGCTGGTCGAGGCTGGGTTTGGGAGCAGAAGAGCTGAAAAGAAGGGATTTTGTGGTAGAAGGAGTGAAGAATCCTTACAGAGTTGCCTAGCTGTTTTGAAAACAACTAGAAGAAAACTTAGAAACTGCTTTCAGTCCCTGTTCCTGAAGTAGGACTACTTGCAAGACTCTGTCTTTGTATCAGCTGCCAAATATTTCCCCTGAGTATTGCCTTCCTCACTGCCTGCTGAGGAAGTGTGCAGCTGAGCCTTTTTGAAAGACGTAGCTCCTGAGCCGTGCTTTAGCAGAACGTTATTTATGGGGATGTCTGAGAGTTGCTTTTCCGTCTTTTATTTCCTTTCCTGTGCGGATTTTCCTTTTGCTGGAGCTTGCAGAGAGGTGTGATTTACATGCTGGCTTCTGACCTTAAATGGCTCAGTAATCTTGAGCATGTTGCTTTCCTTGAGGAAGGAGGGACAAGCTTTACATGTAGGCCAGGGCAGTATATTTTTGCTAGTTACTGATATTTTCTGTGTTGAGTGTGACTCTGACAGGATACACTGTGTCTAGTGCCAGCAGAAGGGATCCCAAGTCAGCAGAGTGACCTGGGCTGCAGGTTGTGTGCATCTAACGTGGGCAGCAGCAAGAGCATTTCAGCAGCAAGTCTAAGCTCTTTTGGTCAAGGAAGTCTAAATCAGAACCGGGACGCACAGGACCCTGAGCAGCCCAAGTGCTGCTGGATCCACTTGAAAGCCCATTTGATTGGACCAGTGTATTTGTACCTTCCAGCTGGGAAGTTTGGTCCCTGCCATCCTTATTGGTCCTTTTGGTTACTGGGAAAGGATTGCCTTAATTCCAAAGAGTTCCGGACAGGTGTAAACGAGCAGATACTGGAAAACCTGACAGGGTAGCAGACCTCATCCTTTTTGTCCTTGAGGATGTGGAGTATGTGTTTGCTCTCGCTGCAGCCTAATGGTGCTGCTCCCGGCGTATGTGAGGCCTCAGCCTGATCCATGTGTTAGACCCAAAGGCTCAGGTGGAGTGGAGTGAACAGTCCCATCTCTGGAGCCAGTGGAAGTACTCCTTTTGAGGGGCATATTTACAGGCATCTTCAATGCGTATGTATTTGTTTGGTGTTCAGAGTCATGAAAGTCATGAAACCATGTGTGCTTTTAATGATGCTCCTTTCCAAATGGAGAGAGTCACCCTGCTGGCTAGCCTCTGAAACGCAAGTGAGCATCTTGAGGACGTCCACTTGTAACTCCATGCGTTGGTCTTTGGTTTGAGCGAGCTAACTGTGCTTGGATGCAAGTATGGTTCGGAATGCTCCTGTTTTCGCGGGCAGGCTAACACCGAGCTTGCAATCTTCTTCCCCAGTAGATCACTAAGTGCTTTATAGAGGAGGTGGTGGCGGCTTCCCCCTTTTGCAACTGAGTGAAACCGGCACAGTGAAAGAGAAAGGCTCCTGCCAAGTGTTGAGGGAAGTAAGTGGGAAAGGACCTGAGCTTTCTTTCCCTCTCATTCTTGCTGCTCCGAAAGAATACTGCTGGAAGCTGATGTGATGTTTTCCCTTGTTCAGGATTGCAGTGTGGCTTTGTAGCCAGACTAAGCACTGAACGTCAGCACTGGTCATGGTGTCAGGTTGGGGGCTGTTGGCACATGGAGCTGAGGGGCTGTAAAGCCATACTGCAGCAGCCCATGGTCCATGGCCTCCAGTAGTGCTCTCAGCCATGATAGTTGTTGCAGGTTTGAGGAGGGAGGGAGGGATTTCTTGTGGAAGAAGAGCCGCGTGAGTAGGGAGAGGCTTCCAGGAGAGGGGAGCAGCTGCTTGCATGGCAGGCCTGGGCTTCCAGCAGCTGGAGGAGGTCCTGAAGCTGAACCCTCAGTGAGGTTGTGGTGCTTGCTTTGGAAGAAGTTTTACAGTGCGAGATAGTTCCCTGGCAGCTTTTTATGCTCCATTTTTAATTTTTCATTGGCTGATTTGCACCTCTTCTGGTGTTACCTTTGGACAAGGTTTTGTGCTGCTGGCTGGATAAAGCAGGCTCTGTGCAGATGCTCAACTTTACGTGAAAAGCAGGACTCAGGCTAGGTTAGATAAGATGTTTTGCTTGCAGGGCACCATAATCTTGCATGTTCTCGCTCTGCAAAAGCTGAAGGACAGTGGAAATGTTCTTAACAATAGAGTGACCAGGCACTGCAAACCTTAAAAAACAATACAAGACAAAACAAAAAGTTGTTTATGCCAGTTGCCAAGTGGCTAGAGCGAGATGTACCCAGACTTGCTCCAGGGTGAGAGCTCTGGGCAACTTCTGATTTACTCTACCTCTAATAGCATGGCCAGGATTAGGATTCTTTAGTGATAGAACGTATTTTTGCAAGTCTACCTTTTTAATTAAAGCCTTAGAACAAACACTTAAGCACAGCAATGTGGGGGAAAAGAGCCTACCAAGATGGCCCTTTCCCTTGGCTTCAGTGGCTCTGGGGTGAAGCCTGAGTCTCATTTGAAAGAGAAAAGATTAGGACTGAATGTGCTGCGAGTGACTATAAACTACTTGATGCCTTCCGTGCTTTTCAGGGACATTTCTTCTGGTCGCTCCAGTCTGCAGTGCACTCTGGTTTTTCCTTTGCATCATAGACCAGATGTGTGGAGAAAGAACTGAATGCAGGGAAACAACCTGTGAAGAATCTGGGCAGCCTGGGCAGTCCACTGAAAGACAAAGTGTATGCACGAGAGCTGCCAGCAGAGGCCTAGAAAAGCCAGTTGCCCTGGGGTTGAATGCTGCCTCCTCTGACTGCTCATGACATAGGCTCATGACACACCTCACAGAGTCAAATAAATTTCTGTGCGAAAACAGGAGAAAGAAAGTAGAGGTGAATCAAAAGGCCAGCAGTGCCACCAGTAAATATTTCCAAGTAGGGGTTGGTTTTACGCCCTCTCTGGCAAAGCTGTTCCTTCCATGATGAGCAGCACCTGGGAGCAAGGGGATCTTTTCCTGACAGCCCTCCTGGGATGGAGGGTAGCAACACTGGAGAGACCTCTGCCAGCCAAGGGGGAGTTGCTGGGGCTCAAACCAAGGTTTCAGTCTGGGACCTTAAAGTCCTGGGTGGCTGAAGACTACAAGATGCCCCCAATGTTTGGCTCTGCCTTTTGAAGCCAGAGAGTCTTTCTGCTCTCGCAGAGCATCAAAAGCCAGATACCTTCCCTGGGGTTTGGTGCCTGCTCAGCCCAAGCTCTCAGCCGTGCAGGACTCAGCTGAGGGCTGAGAAGCTGCGCACGGGACTGTGCAACTGCCCTGAGCACAAGGGACCTGAGTCACATCACAGCAACCATAGAAACACCCCTCAGAAGCAGATCGCCTAGCATCTGGCCTAAACAAGAGCTGCTGTTTCTCCACCTTTCTCCCTGCATCTAAAACTTTCTTTTTCGCTCCGTAGCACCGGGCAGAAGTCTCAGCAGCTAGACTGGCAGGGAGGGCCCTAGTGCCTGCCAGTCCTGGTGCTCTACTCAGATGTTCATTCTCTTGAGCTAAGCAAAGTCCCCAGGTGACCAGATCTGCAGTGTCAGTGGCCAGGTGTGCACACTTGTCTGCAGTGCAGGACAATGGAGAGCAGCTGGGAGGGAGCAAGCTCAGGGCAGGCATAGAAATGCCTCTGCTCACCACCAACTGCGCTGAGGTCAGAGAGGAAAAGAGGCACCTGGAGCAGTGCCCTCTGCCTGGGTGTCTTTTGGGTGCAGAGGTCTGGGCCCAAGTTGCAGGAGGACAGGGGCTGTGGCCACCTCAAGATGGCATCTCTGAGCCCCAAATACACTCTACCAAGTTAGAATCAAAAGGATACAAATGGTTGGAAAAGGGGTTCTCCAAACACACAGAGGCCTTGGAGTAATTAGAAGGTGGTTTCAGTGTCATATATGGACATTTCCAGCAGGCTCTTGAGGGTCCCTTGGGAGCTGCAGGCCACCTCAGCCTCCAGGATGCAGGACCTCATTCTTCCCAGACCCAAATCCCAAGGGGGGACTGAGTCCCAGGGATCCCCTGCTCCCATCCCCCAACCTAAGCAGCAGTGGAGCTGGGTCCACAGAAGCCTTGGGGCTCTGGGCAGTCCCTGCACCACGAACCAAGCGTATTGCCTGTCACATTGTCCCCTGAGGCAAACGGGACCCTCAGGCAGAACTCTTGCAGCCGCCCCCAGCCCTTTCCAGCCAGCGCCACAGTCCTAGAGCCACACCGGTAGGCAGTTAACAGTCTCTGTGCGACACCTCGGGAAGGAGTACCCAAAGACCTACTCCTCACTGGAGAGCCACAGAAGCGCTGGAAACAAGGAAGTGCATTCTGGGCTGATTGTGTCACCCAGCAATCCTCCCTCTCACTTGCCCCCTTGCCCTCAGCTCTCCTCTCAAGCCCAGGAGGAAGGACGCTCTCCCCATCTCATCACGCAGTTCTCCTTTCCAACATGCTCCTGCTCCTCTGCATGTTGACAAGGGGTCCTAGCACAGCCTCGTTGCCTCCTGTCCCCACTCCTTGCCATGGAGCCACTGGGAAGGACCGTGGTGGGGATAGCATGAGCAGTGCCCAGCAGCGCCTGGGCCTCACCGGGAAGAGAGGCCCCCACCCAGGACACCAGGGTGTGTCACCTCCCTGTGATGCAGGCACATCCTGCTGTGACCTCAGCTCAAGTCATCTGGGGGCTCTGTATGTTGGCGCCATGGCGATGGCACAGCCAGGCAGAGAGCAGAGAGATTTCCTCTCACCTCCTGGAAAGCAGTCCCCTCCCTTCCCTCAGTTATTTTCCCAAACTTTCTGATAAATCCTTTCAGGAATGTCTCCAGATGATGCCAAAGTCAAGGAAATAGGTAAATGGGGCCCTAGAGTGGTCACTCTTGCACTGGCAAAGGTGCATTTTTGCCCCCTGCAGCCACCCCCCTCCACACCCTGCGCCCCGCGTAGCTGCCCACAAGATGGCGCCGTCCCGCGGGGGAGGGGGCGGGACTAGCTGTCAGGGCAGGAGGGCGCAGCGTTGCCATGGCATCGCCCCAGTGCAGCCCTCCCATTGGCTGTCATGAGGACGAGGGCGGGCATGGATTTGAATGATGTGTCTCTCAGCCAATTGGAGTCCAAGAGGGGAAAAGGAAAAGGAAAGCGCGAGGTGCAAGAGGTGAGGGAGCAGAGCAGGTGAGAAGTGAGTGTGTGGGAGCGATGCTGTGAGAAAAACCTTGCAAATAGTTAACAGGAGTCAAGTACAAGGGAGAGAAAAAAACAGTACTGCAAAGGATAAACGACTCCGGCTAAATAACCTTGATGAAACCACAGCACTTTGAAGAATGTGAGAGGTAGGCAAGACAAAACAAGCAGAATAACCCAGGAGTGACCTTAGGTTCATTAAGGCTTATTAACATATCAAACTACACACCCCTAAATGAATAATGAGATGGAAATGACATGATAATGATGTTGCCGCCTCTTCTTTGCTTCCTGAGCTAATTAACAGGAATGTGAAAGCACAAGCGCAGAGCGATTACCTGAGGTAATGAAATTGCAACCAATAGAAAGATTTGTATAAAGTGCCCCCTGAAAAGTGTGTGTAAATCAAGAATGAGAGGGGGAGAAGGTGTGCTAGCTTTGTGGATTTACCACCAAGCGCCCATCTCTGTGCAGAAATGAAATAAATATCTCGACCGTGTGTGTGTATTGGTTGCTTGCACACCGGGTAACAGAACCCAGATTTTGGACAACAAGTGGGAGTGTTTGAGTGCTGGCGGGTGCCTTTGTGCTGGGGTGGGTGCAGCAGTGCTGGCGCCGGGGCTGCTTTGCTTTAGGAGCTCCCCGAAGGGGCTGGTGGGACTGTGACCACGGGACACAGCGCCCTGTAACCGAGGGGGAACTGACCTGCGAGGCAGGTGTGCCGGCCTGCCCCCAAGCAGGTGGGCCTGTGCAGCTTGGTGGGGTTTGAGTGCAGGAAGCTTTGCCTGCGTTGTGGGTCTGAGATACATTTCCAAGAGTTTTCTTGAGGTGCTGCTGCCCCCTGAGCCCCCAGGTGCTGCTCAGAGCTGTGTTTGGGAGCTGCTGGGCAAAGTGAGAGCAGGTTGCTGGTGTCCTCGTGAAGTGTCCTTCCCAACGATCTTTGTTGTTCACACAACGATCAGTTTTGTTGTGTGAAAACTGCCTTTCAGAGCGTCTTTGAGAGAAGCTGTCCCGCATGTCATGCCATGCCCTAGCCGTTTTCTGGGGGACGTGGTATAAAGACATGGTGTCATCTGTGCCAAAAAGGGGAGTAGAATGTGTTGGTGGCCCTGCTGGCTGTGCTCTCACAGATACAGGTCAGCATAGAGGGGAGACATTGGCCCCTGACTGTTGAGACTATGTATGCCAGCAGAACTGAGAGTAGCACTCTGATTCTGTCTTTCTTTCCAGGGTGCTCCAGTCATCTAGGTTCCCAGCACAGCCCTGGAGCCGCTGAGAATGGAGGCAGGATGTCAGGGTGTGTGCCTGTAGCTGTCAGCGTCTTTGGCAGCATCGTGAGCCCTGTGTGAAAGCAGCTGCAAGTGAATGAGATGAGCCTACGTATGGATGCGAAGGCTTCCATAAATGTGCCTGGCTTCCATGATGACTTGGGGTGAGGGTTCACCTCGTGGTGCCTCTGCTGGGCTGCACATTCCGCATCGCCCAAATGCTATTAGTGGCAGCCCACTCAGCAAATGATATTCTGTCCACTCCTTTTCCTAGAGGTTAGTGGTGCCCCATAGGGTGGTCCAAAAGACTTACGGTAAATGCCAGCATCTGTTGAGCGCGTTTGTGAGAGGGCCCCAAAGCCTTGGTAGCTTGACCGGTGGAAGTCGCAGAGCCCTTGGGCTGCAGGCTCTGCGAGGGCTGAAGCTGTGCCCAAGGTCACATTGTGCATGCCAGCCAGCCCTCAGTGCTGTGTGAACCGAGGTGTGGAGCCCGAACTCGTGCTGCAGAGCCCGTGCAGCGAGGAGAGCTGGCATTTCAGCAGCTCTCCCGGTTGGGGCTGTCTCATTGCTTGAGTGTCATTTCAAAGCCTCTGCTCCCCTTTTTCCCTTCACAGGGGCTCTTTCTCAAGTAAGGAGAGGAAAACTTTCTGAGGCTACTTTGGGCTCGGGAGGCCTTCAGGACTCTCCAATGTTTCTACATGGTATCTTTTGTATTACTTAACAAAATCCCTCTCCTCCCATCCGTAGGTGGAGGTTGCTGAGGAGATGGAGGTGGAAAGCAGCAGCCTGCTCTGCCAAAGGTATGGTCCTTCCCTCTGAAAAGAGCAGCATCAGGCAGTGATCCATTTTTTTCGCTGCCTGATCTTGTGCTGATCATTTGCACATGCCTTGTGAGCCTAGCGTACCTTGAGAGCCTTTGGTGTAAGCGCAAGAGCTTCCCTGTGTGTTGGATTGAGGAGCCAAGAGAAGGCAGTGAGCAGAGCAGTGCCTGGGGAGTGTGCAAAGGCATGTTGATGTGAGAGTGTGAAAGCCCTTTCCAGTGAAGCTGCTGCCTCAGTTGGTCTCTAAAGGCCCTAGAAAGGGAAGTGGCATCTTGCTGTCAAGGGGTAGGTGCTCCAGGGCAAAGGCTCACAGCTCGGACTTGATGGTAATAAAGGAAAGGCAAGACCAGTTGTTCCCTTTTGTGCTTTGCACCCAGAGTGACAGAGCGGAGCTGTCCCATGACCTGGAGAGAGTCTTGGCAGGAGATGAAAGCCGTTTGCAGGAGACTGTTTTATTCGGAGTGATAAGAGTGTAATGAAGGGCCATGAGAATGACCCAAGTGAGCTTCTCCTCTTTGAAGGGTTGAGCTTTTCAGATTACTTGTGACTCAGAACGGGACAGTGCAGCAGCAGGCCCTTTGAGGCCACTTAGGCTTGTGAGGTGAGTTGTGCCTCTGAACCTGATAGGCCAAGAGCACACCCCTAGCTTTGGGGGTGATGGTTAGGTCCCTTGTGTCTCAGCGTGTCATAAATGGGGAGCAGGCCCATAGCTGCTGTTTGTGCTTGGTTGGGTCTATTGTGCCTGAGTCCCTCAGAGGCCGGGAGCAGATCTGTGGCTTCATGGCTGCCTGTGAGGTCCCTTGAGCCTCACTCAGTAGCTGACAGTCCAGCTTGACGCATATTGCTGAGGGCTGTGTTTGTGAAGGCATTGGGCCTCAGGATCAGCTAGGCCACCAGCAGCCACGTTGCTCATTTTTGTACTGGTGAAGTGACTTTTGCTTCAGTGCCTGATTAGCCAGCCTCAAGCACGTGGTTACTTTTGTGCTTGGCATTTCCCATGGCTGAACTTCATGAAGTTTCTCTCTGCCCATTTCTGCAGTGTGTCCGGGTCCCTCTGGTTGTCAGCACAAGCATCTGCTGAATCAGCCGCTCCCCTCAGTTTTCTGTCATCTGCAAGCTTGTCTAGGATTCATTTGGTCCTATTAGCTAGGTCCTTACTGGAGATGTTAAAGAATGTTTGCTAAATTGCTCTTAGGATTCCTTCTGGACTGCCTGCATTTGACTGTGCTCCCACATAGGTGGTGGTACCCTAAGGCAGAATGACTAGTCCAGGTACTGCTCGAATGCACAGCATGGCTGGGGTTTTGTGTCATCGCCTTCCTCCAGTTTTCCCCGTCCTTCCAAATGATGCCTGCTCTTGCCCCTTCATGCCCATACGTGTTGGCATGCAGTACCCGTCTTTGGCCAGTGCCACAAATGCTCAGCAGGCTCAGAGGAAACTGTCTTGCCATCCTGGGCACATTGGAAAGAACTACGAATGTTACCAAGTACTGGAACTGCCGTGCAGTGTTGTAACCCCAGAGAGGTTTTGCGGGCTGAAGAAGACAGCTAGGAATTTGTTGCCCACAAGCCTAGTCCCAAAGAAACTAAAAATCTGTCTGGCCACCCCCAGGGAGGTCACAGGCTGCTTCTTGCAGATGGATTTGGAGAGTGTCCCTCAGGAAACCCACATCCGGTGCCAGATTGAGATACTGGCAGTGCCCTGAGGAGGAGCAGCCTGGTTGTGCAGTAAACGTGGAGCAGGCAGCGCTTGTGTGTGCCTGTTATGGGTAATGGTCTGCCCAGGGCTGTGGGCAAGGAAGTGCAAAGGCTGGAGGGGTAAATGCAAGTGTGTGGGTTTATACAAGTGCTGTGCAGGGCTGGTGTGTGCACATCAGCAGAGGTGCTCAGCAAAGAGGTCTGGTGGCATGAGCCCCTTTTTGCTAGTGGTAGGGGCAGAAAGGATTGTTTGTTGGAGCGTATGAGAAGGTAAGTGCAGGCAGCACTTCTGTGCCCACAGCTCCTGCCTGCCCGTTTCAGGGAGGCAGATACTGAGATGCCCAGCACAGATGCTCCTTGCAAACTCCCTGGGAAATGTGAGCATTTTCCCTCAAATTACCGCCAGAGGAGGAAGCCTGCTTTTCACTGGCAGCGTGGTGGTGAGAGCACTGTGCATGCAACTTCAGAGAGCTTAGTTCAGTTTAAAACCAGAAGCTGCCCATCAAAGCCCGGTCTGGTCAGCTGAACCTCACCTGCCTTCCAGCTCCTTTGGAGCTGCCTTCCAGATTCAAAGCAAAGGGTGGCCAGAGGAGTAAATACAACACAGGCAAACTAAGGGATGGCAAAGGCAACCACTTTATCTCTGTATCTTAATGAGCACCTCTCTGAGCTTTAATTCTAGAGGTGTTTGATAAGGAGGCATTTTAAATTGCCCTGCTAACTTATGAAAATCTTGCCTTCTAAAACCAAGAAGCTAGCTTTGCCTCATTTCTGTCATATTCAGGTCATGATTAAGCCTCCTTTACAAGGGTACTTATTTTTTTGGAGTAGAATATGCTCTTTTGGGGCCCCACTTTTATTCTTCTTTTTTGTTTTAAATCTCCTCAGTGATTAGGTACTAGAGTTGTTCATTGCTGATTAACCGTGATGGAGAAGTTTTCAATGCCCAGTTACCTAGTAAGGCAAGAGAGACAAAAGCTTTGGAGGATTTTTTTTTAATCCAGCTATTAACCCTCTGGCATCCAAAGAGAAAACAGGTAAAGATATTCCCGAATTACAGTGTTGCTAACTGCGTTAAGTAAAAAGGTGTTGCTTGGGAAGCAGAAACCTGTGCAAAAACTGTAACAGCCCCCCATCCCCGCACAGGGAATAGCCGAGGGCAGCATCTACCACGGCATGGGCTGCAACAGAGGTGGAACAGTGGCCCCGACCATGGGGTCCCCAGTTACCCCCTGACCCCGATCCCTCCTGCGGGGACAGTGGTGGCACGGCCGAGGCGTGATGCCGTTGAGGAGGGGTCTCTGCCCGTCTTTGAGGCTGATCCCTGCCGGGAGACCCGTCCTGCCCCCGAGGGGAGTTGCGGGATCCCCCTGAGCCCCATGGTTCAGCCCGACCCTGATTCCATCGCTGTGGGGCAGTTATCGCCGCGGCAACACGGATGCACCAGGCTTCAGGCACAGTCGGTGGCACTGCGTGGGGCAGGAGGAGGGTCCCGGCTCTCCCCAGAGCAGGACAGGGTCCTGCCGCCCCTCGGCACCAGCCATGAGGAGGCGAGTCAGAGTGGAGAGGAGGGTGCTGCAGCCGCAGCCGGTAGGAGGGGCTGGGTGTGTTGGGGTGGGATGGGAAGCAGGCGATGGCCGTGGGGCTGGGGGTCAGGCTCATTCCTCCCGGCATCTCCAGACTGCTGGGTTGGGGGGGGTGGCAGATGGGGACCAAAGCAGTACCTTGGATGCTGTTGTCATGACAGCTGTCCTGTGCTGGGTCCGCACAGCTCTTCCAACCTGAATGCCGCAGACATCCCCTGCCAGGCCCCCTCCCCCTCCCAGGAGAGCTTTCTGGGGGGCTAACGCTCCTGCTGGTGAGGGTCCCTGGGGCACACACATGACTGATGCTCTCCTTTAAAATCCAAGCAATGCCTTTGGGTGCAAGCATGTGGCAGGAGTAGCTGTAGGGCAGAGTCTCTTTGCATCAAAAGACAAAGAGCTTTTCCTTCGGTCTTAAAATCCCTGAAAGTGCCCAGCACCAGCCCCATAAAGCATCTAGGCAAAGAGGAGGCTGACACGAAGGTGAAGGGCTGCCATGGACCGCTGGGAAGAGCCCTGGCTCCGGGTGCATCATGCGGGCTGGAGCCGCAGGGATGCAGTCCCTAACACTGCACGAGCCCCATTGTGGGGCTGGGGGCCACAGGACGTGCTCGCCTCCCTGATGGCCACGTGCTTGGGGCTGGCACCTCCATTCCTCAAGGCACTCTGCCCTGTTGCCATGGAGAAGTGTGTCCCTGCTGTGTCCTTGACCGAGGCCACAGCAAGGCCGCGGAGAGAGTCGGCTGTGCACTGTCCGCTCTCCCAGCAGGGCCCTGTGAGGCGATTTGTAACCTTCCTGGGGACTGTCCTCTGGGAGCTGTGGCTGTGGTGTCTGAGCCAGCTGAAGGGCTGGGGGACAGGCAAGCGGAGAGCAAGCAGAGGAAAAGCAAAGCTGCAACACACCCGGCTGGGTAAGAGCCTCATGGCCAGAAGTACCCCTGGCACTGGAGGCGATGGGGAAGATGCCATTCCCCTTCCCCCAAGTTCCCGGGACAGGATCTGGGTGAGACTGTGGCATGGCCCGTAGGGCCACAGCCCTTCTCCTGCTCCCATGAGGACAATCCCTGCTGGGGAAGACGAGCTGTGGCAGCCCCGTCAGGCAGCAGCCTGGTGCATCTTGCAGGAGCCACGTCTGACCGCTGTGTGCAGCCATACATCGTCAGAGAAAGAGCTACTGTCCAGGGGAGGAAACTGACTGGGTCCTTTGTGGCTGAAGTCATGTGTGCCTTGGTGAGTCCCAGGCTGGTGTGGGCTCTGGTGCCCCACCGGTGCCCGATCCGTGATGGCAGCTGACTTGGTTTTCCTCAGACCTCGGCTCCTACCTCTGGCCAGAGAAGAAAGAAAACCCAGGCTTTTGGCATCCTGTGGCGAAGACCGCCAGATACACGTGTTCCCTGTGAGGTAGGAGAAGAGGCTGTTTTGTGCCCTTTTTCCTCCATCTTTGTGCCTTCACCACAAGCTCCCTGCCTCACTTTCCCCATCTTGCCTATAGTCCTTTCCCCCCCGACCTGCCAGCAGCTTGTAGGCTAGGTGGGAGGAGAGTCAAGCTCAAGGCTCTCCAACAAGCAAGGCTTGAGGTAAAGGTGTTGGCCAAAGCCCAGGCTGTAGTGGGCCTCCTCGTGGTGTTTCCCGGGAGGACCTTTCAACGTGGTGGTGGTATCAGACAGGAATGGGACTATGCGGAGTGACAGTGTAGAAACAGTCTGAGAAAAGAGGCTCCATCTGGTACCGTCATAGACTGAGAAGAGCATGCTCTGCCGAGGCACGTATGGGATGAGGGTTGTGCTACCAACGCCCCGTCAGAGCAGGATGGGTTGTGGGAGTGGGATGGGGCCTGGGATCAAGATTGGAAGCAAGATGGAAGCTGGGATGGAGTGGTCAGGGCAGCCCAAGAGCAGCAGTGAAGGGCAATTGCTGACTGGTGCAGCTGAGGAGGCTGGGGTGAGGGCAGCCCACAGGGGCAGGAGAGGTTGCTTGTCTGTAGAGTGAGGGTAAGAGAGTGCAGGCACACCCAGGACCATGTAGGGTGCTGATGCAAAACTGGTAGCTCTGGAAATACGTGCCTCTTCCTAAAAAGTCCTGAATGGCCACAAAGGAACCTGTGGGTGACTCAGCAGCTGTGCTTTTAAAGTGCAAGTAGCCTGGGTGCTACGGAAAGTTGGAAGAGAAAAAGGGACCCAAGGAGCAGCTGCCTGGCTCCATAGGAAGCGCTGGGGCTGCCGTGGGGCAGCATGCAGGGTGACGGTGTGCCTTGTGAGGCCTGTTGTGGGGGGGAAAGGGGTGTCATGGGGCAGCATGCAGGGCAATGGGCTATCATGGGGCAGTGTGCGGGATGGTCAGGCTACCGTGGGGCAGCAAGTGGGGCAAAAGAGCTGTGCGGTGCCATGTGGGGAATGAGAGGATTGCTGTGAGTGTCAGGGCTGGCAGCTGCCCCTGGAGTAGAATCTCCTGCAACCCGCGGGTGTTGGGCCCTGCTTGGGGGGGTAGCCCCATCCCCAAAGCGTCGCACCTCCCCCTTTGCTCATCCCAGGGAGCCGCGTGTCATTGCAGTCCCTGATGGCAAGCTGCGAGACACCGAAGCAGACCAGGACGACAGGCCGATGGGGACACCTGGGTGGCACGATGATGGCGACTGCTGAAACGTTCTCCCCTCCTGTCCGCGTAAGAGAAGCATGGTGGTGCCAGGCGCAGCGCCAGCATGTCCCGCTGTGCTGTGGAAGGGCTGGGGGAGTGGGGGGGTGGGCAGCTTTGGGCCCTCGGCAGAGCCCGGAGGGGAGAGTCAGGAGCTCGTGCTACCTAGCCACAAGGGATGGGAGCCTCAGTGGTGGGTGCTGCATAAAAGGGGGGTAACTGGTGGGTTTTTCCTCACTTGTGGAACTGAGAGGGGAGGGATTAAGTCCGGATGTCCTGTGTGGAGCAGAGGAGTAGGTGAAATGAGGGTGTTTTAGGGTTAAAGCTTACTCAGTGCTTTGGGGCAGTGAGGAGGTTTATTTCCAGCTTCCCGGTGTGCCGAGGCTGTAATTGTGTTTCTTCTCTGAAAGTGCCATGAAAGATTCTTTCTGACCGACTGACATGACAATTCTAATTTGGCAGACTCTGGAGCCAAGCAGGATGTGGCTCCCAGTCCAGAACCCCAACGTGAAGAACGTAAGCGCTGCTTGCAGTCCTCTATGTCCTCAGCTCTGGGCTGCTCTGCTCCGAAGCTGAGCTTGCGCAGAGCTTGTGTCTGCAGCGATGGTGGCCCGGGGCACCTGTGGGGCACCGAGCTGCCGCTGCCTGAAGCGACATCCTGTCTGCGTAAGAGTAGCGTGCTGGGGCAAGGCATCGGGACGGCGGGTTCCCAGCTGCAACCAAGGAGGGTCTGGGGGAGCAGAGGGAAAGGAGGCACTGGGAGCCGCACAACCCCTGGGGGGATCACGGAGCAGTGAGCCCAGCCATGTGGGGTATGAGCCACGATACAGGGTGCTGTTGGAAGATGGGGCTTTCTGAGAGGTCCGTAGCCACATCTGGAGCAAAGGATTGGGCTGTATGAGGGTAATTTTGGGGTGGACGTTGATCGGTGAGCAGGTTTTTGCAGAGTGTTCGCTATGGGCAGAGGTCGCTAGCTAATACAAAGGGAGGGTTTCACTCACATCTCCCCCAGAGGCAAGCAGCACATCATCATTGCAAGGATGAATGTCCCCATGCAAGCGTTTAGGAAAGTCAGGAGTAGAGGGGACTCCCCCAGATGCCGGTGGGAAGGAGGATGTTATGTGCAGGATAGTGGTCCCTTGTCTTGTGCGTGTAGAATGCAGGGGTAAGTAAAAGCCTTAATTTTGATGGGTCCTGCCAGAGATTTGCTTGGAAGATGAGGGATATGCCAACGCGCCGCAGGCCACCTGCTGTGCCAAGTCCTGCCCGGAGTCCACAGCCCATGCTGAAGTGGGCAAGGAGCCCAGAGCCATGGGCCTGCTCACCCCTGCCGACTGTCATCGACACCACACCACCACCAGCCCCCGCTTTGGACACTGTTGTCTGCTGGACCCAGGACACCACCGAGAGCCAGGAGAAGCCTTCAACCTCGGTGCAGGTAAAGGGGGTTGCGTGTGTGTCTCGGGCAGGTGGGCATGCAGCAGTGCCTGGAGGGGACTGGAATGCAGTGGAAGAGACAGGGCCCATCAGCCCAAATGATTGTGGCAAGTGGGGAGGGCAATGGGAGGGGTTTGTGGTGAGTTCTCACAGAGTGGGGGTTTCCTGGGGTTGTTTAGTTGTGATTGTTCTTTGGGGTTATTCGCTGTGATGGGATATGCATGTTGGGAGCTCACAGCAATCTCCGAAAAGGGCCAAAGAAGTCTCCTTCTGACTCACTGTACCAAATATTTCTCCTATTTTAGCTGCTGGAAAGGATGATAACCCCGATGCAATGCCCAGAAGCAGCTGAGAACGAGGTAAGCGTCAATCCTACCATTTGACATCCTTACTCTTGTGCTGCTCTACGTAGGGGTAGCTTACTCAGCCTCTATAGAAGAGGGCAGATTTTTCAGCAGAGCTAAAAAAAAAAAAAAGACATATAGAAAACAGTGGAAAAATGGAGCCTCTGTACATAGAGAGCAGGCAAGAGGCAAGACTACCAGCAGTACGGACTGGCAGTTGAGAGAGGGAGATGGCAGGGTGTTGGATGTAGGAAGAGGGCAGGTGGGTGCTAAGGGCACTGTGTCCCGTTTGGCTGTGGAGCCCAAGCAGCCGCTGGTGTGAGTGCTGCTGGGTGCCAGGCTGCCAAGCAGCGTCAGCAGCCACTGGCTGGGATGTCTCTGCATCCTCTTCCTTTGCTTTTTTTCAGGTTCAGAAGGAGGCCCCAAGGACCGTGGTGGATCGTCGGACAGAGCAGGATGTTGTGACCCGTGGCATCGGTGCCCAGGTATCGTGAAAGCAGTGATCTGAGGCCAGAGACCTTGTGAGGAAGGGCTTTGGAGGGTCTGTGACAGAGGGCGCATGTCATGGGCTGGTGGGGAGCACGGTGTCGCGTTCAGCTCATGCAGCAGACCCTGTGAATCAGCGCAGCCATGGTCGTGGGGCAGAGAGGGAGATGATGTTGCCTTCTGTCACTGCCGCGCCAAGCAGAGGCATCGTTTGGCCCTCTTGGCAGGCTTGTGGCCGGCTTGTGGTGCATTCGCCCCTTTCCGTGAAGGAAATGTTGCCTTCAGAGCTGCAGCCTGGGCATGCAGCTGCCCCGCTATGCTGCTGAGAAAGGTGTGGGAGAGGCTGTGCTGGTGGCCTGGTATTGGTCGTGGTGTGGGAGCCAGCTGAGCTGTGAGCTGGGGACGTCTGGAGCCAAGGCCTCTGTTGTCCTTGTAAGGCTCTGCAGATGGGATGGTGCGGAAGAGGCAGGCCCTAGAGCGGTGCCCCAAGGGTCAGCGTGGAGGCGGATGGGAGCAGTTTGTGGTGGGACTGCCCTCAAAGGATTTGAGGCTCTTGGGCTATTTGCTTGTTCTTATTTCCTCAAGGCTTTTGCTGCCTTGAGATGGGGTGGGCAGGTTGTGGCTGGGAGCTCACTGCCAATGTCCAAAAGGCGGAAGAAGGCTCCTTCCGTCTTATGACCGAAATACTGCTTCCTTTCCAGAGCCTGGAAAGGATTGGAGTGGCAAGCGGAGTCCCCCGAGCAGTGAAGAAAAAGGTAAGCGCCTATCAGAGGTGCCATCCTCCTTGCTCTCGTGCTGCTCTATCTGCACATGTAGCTTGGGCGGGCTCTGCAGATGAGTGTCTTAGCGCAGGTTTGGTAGCAGAGCTGAGAAAAGGGGCATACTGAAACGAGTGAGGAAAAGGGAGGCTCTGCCCAGTGTCCGTGTGAGACAGCATGCCAGAGCGAGCACTAGAGCGCGCACTGGCAGAGTGAGCGGTGCCCGTGGGGAAGGGCTGTCTTTGCGGGTGTTGTGGGCAGCGCGTGCCTGACAAGGGGCCTGATCCCTTTGCAGCGTGCCCCTGGAAGGGTGCATGTGTCAGTAGGGCCCTTGTGTGCTGGGCACCCGCAAGGCATCCAGGAGGAATTTGTGTGGTGGGAGGGGACGCACATGCACCCTGAGCAGGAGCTGCATGTCGAGAACCTCCGTGCCGTGTGTGCGGCTTGTCTTGTACCGCCAGTGCTGCTGGGGAGGCAGCAGCACCTTCCCCTCCCTCCCCTGGTGATGCTCTGGGACAATCTGCCCTTGGTGGCTTTGCAGGCAGTGCGCGGAGGAGCTGCAATGACGTCTGAGGAGGCCCCACGGAGGCTGCCCACATCGCAGCAGTCCGGCTCCCGTTGCGCAGAGGAGACGCCAGAGCCGGTGAGGCCTTGGGAGAGGGCAGCCGAGAGTGCTGGCAGCTGTGCTGTGCTGCTGTCCCAAGAAATGGGAGCAGGGTGTCTTGCGCTGTGTAGCTGCAAAAGAGGCCCCCAAGGTGGGCACAAGTGGTGCCAGCAGAGCGCCAGCATCACAAGGCTGAGAGCTAGTGTCCGCCCCGAAATGTAGAAGGCCGCCTGTTTGTGTGTTTGAGGCATCAAACGCTGTGTGTTGTGCAGAGCACATTGACAGTTGGCGAAGGCAGTGGGAGAGGACGGAGAGAGATGGGCGAGTGCGTGTTTGATTTTTGCGGGCAGGCTCGTGTGTACTGCTAGGGGATGGTGCCTGGGGACAGGGAGATCTTTCCGTAAGGCACCTTTGAGCATGCCTAGCAAAAATGTGGGCTGATGGCCATCTCAGAGCTGGATAAGGAAGAGCCTGCAGAAGGCGGAGGGTGGGGCAGGCTGCAGCAAGTGCATCAGGTTGAGTGGTGTTGTGCAGGAAACAGACGGGGAGCTAAGGAAGGAGCTGCCTTCAGCACAACATGCCGCCGTGTACGTTTGGCCGTAGATGTGCTAGATGCGCAGGGTGTTGGATGTAGGAAGAGGGCAGGTGGGCTGCTAAGGGCACTGTGTCCCATTTGGCTGTGGAGCCCAAGCAGCCGCTGGTGTGAGTGCTGCTGGGTGCCAGGCTGCCAAGCAGCGTCAGCAGCCACTGGCAGTGCCAACAGGGAGCTGGATGCCATGCTGGGAACAGGCAGGGTGGACACACGCTGATCCCGCGCTTGCGTGCTGAGAGCAGGGAGCTGTGGCTGCAGGGAGCTGGTGCGTATCCGTCGGCCACGGGTGACGGTGGCAGTGGTGGAGACTGCTGTCCGGCAGCTGGCAAGGTGCTGCGCAGCGCGGGGCAGACAGTGCTGTGCATGGGAAGCTGCAGGGAAAGCCCAACCGTTGCAAGCTGGTCTTGAGCGAAAGGAGGAGATGGATGTTACAGCTGAAGTCGCAGCAGAGTTGTGGGATGCCTCTGCTCTGTGGTGTTTTTAGCCCTGTAGAAAAGGGCCTGAGTTGAGATGGGAGGCAGCTCAGCAGTGGGGTGATGCTGCCACTAGGCACCCGTGCCGCCAGGACTAGGGCTGGCTTCACCCCTCTTGCTGCAAGTGCTTCCTTTGCTTTTTTTCAGGTTCAGAAGGAGGCCCCAAGGACCGTGGTGGATCGTCGGACAGAGCAGGATGTTGTGACCCGTGGCATCGGTGCCCAGGTATCGTGAAAGCAGTGATCTGAGGCCAGAGACCTTGTGAGGAAGGGCTTTGGAGGGTCTGTGACAGAGGGCACATGTCATGGGCTGGTGGGGAGCACGGTGTCGCGTTCAGCTCGTGCAGCAGACCCTGTGAATCAGCGCAGCCATGGTCGTGGGGCAGAGAGGGAGATGATGTTGCCTTCTGTCACTGCCGCGCCAAGCAGAGGCATCGTTTGGCCCTCTTGGCAGGCTTGTGGCCGGCTTGTGGTGCATTCGCCCCTTTCCGTGAAGGAGATGTTGCCTTCAGAGCTGCAGCCTGGGCATGCAGCTGCCCCGCTATGCTGCTGAGAAAAGTGTGGGAGAGGCTGTGCTGGTGGCCTGGTATTGGGTGTGGTGTGGGAGCCAGCTGAGCTGTGAGCTGGGGACGTCTGGAGCCAAGGCCTCTGTTGTCCTTGTAAGGCTCTGCAGATGGGATGGTGCGGAAGAGGCAGGCCCTAGAGCGGTGCCCCAAGGGTCAGCGTGGAGGCGGATGGGAGCAGTTTGTGGTGGGACTGCCCTCAAAGGATTTGAGGCTCTTGGGCTATTTGCTTGTTCTTATTTCCTCAAGGCTTTTGCTGCCTTGAGATGGGGTGGGCGGGTTGTGGCTGGGAGCTCACTGCCAATGTCCAAAGGGCCGAAGAAGGCTCCTTCCATCTCATGTGCCAAATACTGCTTCCTTTCCAGAGCCTGGAAAGGATTGGAGTGGCAAGCGGAGTCCCCCGAGCAGTGAAGAAAAAGGTAAGCGCCTATCAGAGGTGCCATCCTCCTTGCTCTCGTGCTGCTCTATCTGCACATGTAGCTTGGGCGGGCTCTGCAGATGAGTGTCTTGGCGCAGGTTTGGTAGCAGAGCTGAGAAAAGGGGCATACTGAAACGAGTGAGGAAAAGGGAGGCTCTGCCCAGTGTCCGTGTGAGACAGCATGCCAGAGCGAGCACTAGAGCGCGCACTGGCAGAGTGAGCGGTGCCCGTGGGGAAGGGCTGTCTTTGCGGGTGTTGTGGGCAGCGCGTGCCTGACAAGGGGCCTGATCCCTTTGCAGCGTGCCCCTGGAAGGGTGCATGTGTCAGTAGGGCCCTTGTGTGCTGGGCACCCGCAAGGCATCCAGGAGGAATTTGTGTGGTGGGAGGGGACGCACATGCACCCTGAGCAGGAGCTGCATGTCGAGAACCTCCGTGCCATGTGTGCGGCTTGTCTTGTACCGCCAGTGCTGCTGGGGATGCAGCAGCACCTTCCCCTCCCTCCCCTGGTGATGCTCTGGGACAATCTGCCCTTGGTGGCTTTGCAGGCAGTGCACGGAGGAGCTGCAATGACATCTGAGGAGGCCCCACGGAGGCTGCCCACATCGCAGCAGTCCGGCTCCCGTTGCGCAGAGGAGACGCCAGAGCCGGTGAGGCCTTGGGAGAGGGCAGCCGAGAGTGCTGGCAGCTGTGCTGTGCTGCTGTCCCAAGAAATGGGAGCAGGGTGTCTTGCGCTGTGTAGCTGCAAAAGAGGCCCCCAAGGTGGGCACAAGTGGTGCCAGCAGAGCGCCAGCATCACAAGGCTGAGAGCTAGTGTCCGCCCCGAAATGTAGAAGGCCGCCTGTTTGTGTGTTTGAGGCATCAAACACTGTGTGTTGTGCAGAGCACATTGACAGTTGGCGAAGGCAGTGGGAGAGGACGGAGAGAGATGGGCGAGTGCGTGTTTGATTTTTGCGGGCAGGCTCGTGTGTACTGCTAGGGGATGGTGCCTGGGGACAGGGAGATCTTTCCGTAAGGCACCTTTGAGCATGCCTAGCAAAAATGTGGGCTGATGGCCGTCTCAGAGCTGGATAAGGAAGAGCCTGCAGAAGGCGGAGGGTGGGGCAGGCTGCAGCAAGTGCATCGGGTTGAGTGGTGTTGTGCAGGAAACAGACGGGGAGCTAAGGAAGGAGCTGCCTTCAGCACAACATGCCGCCGTGTACGTTTGGCCGTAGATGTGCTAGATGCGCAGGGTGTTGGATGTAGGAAGAGGGCAGGTGGGCTGCTAAGGGCACTGTGTCCCATTTGGCTGTGGAGCCCAAGCAGCCGCTGGTGTGAGTGCTGCTGGGTGCCAGGCTGCCAAGCAGCGTCAGCAGCCACTGGCAGTGCCAACAGGGAGCTGGATGCCATGCTGGGAACAGGCAGGGTGGACACACGCTGATCCCGCGCTTGCGTGCTGAGAGCAGGGAGCTGTGGCTGCAGGGAGCTGGTGCGTATCCGTCGGCTACGGGTGACGGTGGCAGTGGTGGAGACTGCTGTCCGGCAGCTGGCAAGGTGCTGCGCAGCGCGGGGCAGACAGTGCTGTGCATGGGAAGCTGCAGGGAAAGCCCAACCGTTGCAAGCTGGTGTTGAGCGAAAGGAAGAGATGGATGTTACAGCTGAAGTCGCAGCAGAGTTGTGGGATGCCTCTGCTCTGTGGTGCTCTTAGCCCTGTAGAAAAGGGCCTGAGTTGAGATGGGAGGCAGCTCAGCAGTGGGGTGATGCTGCCACTAGGCACCCGTGCCGCCAGGACTAGGGCTGGCTTCACCCCTCTTGCTGCAAGTGCTTCCTTTGCTTTTTTTCAGGTTCAGAAGGAGGCCCCAAGGACCGTGGTGGATCGTCGGACAGAGCAGGATGTTGTGACCCGTGGCATCGGTGCCCAGGTATCGTGAAAGCAGTGATCTGAGGCCAGAGACCTTGTGAGGAAGGGCTTTGGAGGGTCTGTGACAGAGGGCACATGTCATGGGCTGGTGGGGAGCACGGTGTCGCGTTCAGCTCGTGCAGCAGACCCTGTGAATCAGCGCAGCCATGGTCGTGGGGCAGAGAGGGAGATGATGTTGCCTTCTGTCACTGCCGCGCCAAGCAGAGGCATCGTTTGGCCCTCTTGGCAGGCTTGTGGCCGGCTTGTGGTGCATTCGCCCCTTTCCGTGAAGGAGATGTTGCCTTCAGAGCTGCAGCCTGGGCATGCAGCTGCCCCGCTATGCTGCTGAGAAAAGTGTGGGAGAGGCTGTGCTGGTGGCCTGGTATTGGGTGTGGTGTGGGAGCCAGCTGAGCTGTGAGCTGGGGACGTCTGGAGCCAAGGCCTCTGTTGTCCTTGTAAGGCTCTGCAGATGGGATGGTGCGGAAGAGGCAGGCCCTAGAGCGGTGCCCCAAGGGTCAGCGTGGAGGCGGATGGGAGCAGTTTGTGGTGGGACTGCCCTCAAAGGATTTGAGGCTCTTGGGCTATTTGCTTGTTCTTATTTCCTCAAGGCTTTTGCTGCCTTGAGATGGGGTGGGCGGGTTGTGGCTGGGAGCTCACTGCCAATGTCCAAAGGGCCGAAGAAGGCTCCTTCCATCTCATGTGCCAAATACTGCTTCCTTTCCAGAGCCTGGAAAGGATTGGAGTGGCAAGCGGAGTCCCCCGAGCAGTGAAGAAAAAGGTAAGCGCCTATCAGAGGTGCCATCCTCCTTGCTCTCGTGCTGCTCTATCTGCACATGTAGCTTGGGCGGGCTCTGCAGATGAGTGTCTTGGCGCAGGTTTGGTAGCAGAGCTGAGAAAAGGGGCATACTGAAACGAGTGAGGAAAAGGGAGGCTCTGCCCAGTGTCCGTGTGAGACAGCATGCCAGAGCGAGCACTAGAGCGCGCACTGGCAGAGTGAGCGGTGCCCGTGGGGAAGGGCTGTCTTTGCGGGTGTTGTGGGCAGCGCGTGCCTGACAAGGGGCCTGATCCCTTTGCAGCGTGCCCCTGGAAGGGTGCATGTGTCAGTAGGGCCCTTGTGTGCTGGGCACCCGCAAGGCATCCAGGAGGAATTTGTGTGGTGGGAGGGGACGCACATGCACCCTGAGCAGGAGCTGCATGTCGAGAACCTCCGTGCCATGTGTGCGGCTTGTCTTGTACCGCCAGTGCTGCTGGGGACGCAGCAGCACCTTCCCCTCCCTCCCCTGGTGATGCTCTGGGACAATCTGCCCTTGGTGGCTTTGCAGGCAGTGCACGGAGGAGCTGCAATGACATCTGAGGAGGCCCCACGGAGGCTGCCCACATCGCAGCAGTCCGGCTCCCGTTGCGCAGAGGAGATGCCAGAGCCGGTGAGGCCTTGGGAGAGGGCAGCCGAGAGTGCTGGCAGCTGTGCTGTGCTGCTGTCCCAAGAAATGGGAGCAGGGTGTCTTGCGCTGTGTAGCTGCAAAAGAGGCCCCCAAGGTGGGCACAAGTGGTGCCAGCAGAGCGCCAGCATCACAAGGCTGAGAGCTAGTGTCCGCCCCGAAATGTAGAAGGCCGCCTGTTTGTGTGTTTGAGGCATCAAACACTGTGTGTTGTGCAGAGCACATTGACAGTTGGCGAAGGCAGTGGGAGAGGACGGAGAGAGATGGGCGAGTGTGTGTTTGATTTTTGCGGGCAGGCTCGTGTGTACTTCTAGGGGATGGTGCCCGGGGACAGGGAGATCTTTCCGTAAGGCACCTTTGAGCATGCCTAGCAAAAATGTGGGCTGATGGCCGTCTCAGAGCTGGATAAGGAAGAGCCTGCAGAAGGCGGAGGGTGGGGCAGGCTGCAGCAAGTGCATCGGCTTGAGTGGTGTTGTGCAGGAAACAGACGGGGAGCTAAGGAAGGAGCTGCCTTCAGCACAACATGCCGCCGTGTACGTTTGGCCGTAGATGTGCTAGATGCGCAGGGTGTTGGATGTAGGAAGAGGGCAGGTGGGCTGCTAAGGGCACTGTGTCCCATTTGGCTGTGGAGCCCAAGCAGCCGCTGGTGTGAGTGCTGCTGGGTGCCAGGCTGCCAAGCAGCATCAGCAGCCACTGGCAGTGCCAACAGGGAGCTGGATGCCATGCTGGGAACAGGCAGGGTGGACACACGCTGATCCCGCGCTTGCGTGCTGAGAGCAGGGAGCTGTGGCTGCAGGGAGCTGGTGCGTATCCGTCGGCTATGGGTGACGGTGGCAGTGGTGGAGACTGCTGTCCGGCAGCTGGCAAGGTGCTGCGCAGCGCGGGGCAGACAGTGCTGGGCATGGGAAGCTGCAGGGAAAGCCCAACCGTTGCAAGCTGGTGTTGAGCGAAAGGAAGAGATGGATGTTACAGCTGAAGTCGCAGCAGAGTTGTGGGATGCCTCTGCTCTGTGGTGCTCTTAGCCCTGTAGAAAAGGGCCTGAGTTGAGATGGGAGGCAGCTCAGCAGTGGGGTGATGCTGCCACTAGGCACCCGTGCCGCCAGGACTAGGGCTGGCTTCACCCCTCTTGCTGCAAGTGCTTCCTTTGCTTTTTTTCAGGTTCAGAAGGAGGCCCCAAGGACCGTGGTGGATCGTCGGACAGAGCAGGATGTTGTGACCCGTGGCATCGGTGCCCAGGTATCGTGAAAGCAGTGATCTGAGGCCAGAGACCTTGTGAGGAAGGGCTTTGGAGGGTCTGTGACAGAGGGCACATGTCATGGGCTGGTGGGGAGCACGGTGTCGCGTTCAGCTCGTGCAGCAGACCCTGTGAATCAGCGCAGCCATGGTCGTGGGGCAGAGAGGGAGATGATGTTGCCTTCTGTCACTGCCGCGCCAAGCAGAGGCATCGTTTGGCCCTCTTGGCAGGCTTGTGGCCGGCTTGTGGTGCATTCGCCCCTTTCCGTGAAGGAGATGTTGCCTTCAGAGCTGCAGCCTGGGCATGCAGCTGCCCCGCTATGCTGCTGAGAAAAGTGTGGGAGAGGCTGTGCTGGTGGCCTGGTATTGGGTGTGGTGTGGGAGCCAGCTGAGCTGTGAGCTGGGGACGTCTGGAGCCAAGGCCTCTGTTGTCCTTGTAAGGCTCTGCAGATGGGATGGTGCGGAAGAGGCAGGCCCTAGAGCGGTGCCCCAAGGGTCAGCGTGGAGGCGGATGGGAGCAGTTTGTGGTGGGACTGCCCTCAAAGGATTTGAGGCTCTTGGGCTATTTGCTTGTTCTTATTTCCTCAAGGCTTTTGCTGCCTTGAGATGGGGTGGGCGGGTTGTGGCTGGGAGCTCACTGCCAATGTCCAAAGGGCCGAAGAAGGCTCCTTCCATCTCATGTGCCAAATACTGCTTCCTTTCCAGAGCCTGGAAAGGATTGGAGTGGCAAGCGGAGTCCCCCGAGCAGTGAAGAAAAAGGTAAGCGCCTATCAGAGGTGCCATCCTCCTTGCTCTCGTGCTGCTCTATCTGCACATGTAGCTTGGGCGGGCTCTGCAGATGAGTGTCTTGGCGCAGGTTTGGTAGCAGAGCTGAGAAAAGGGGCATACTGAAACGAGTGAGGAAAAGGGAGGCTCTGCCCAGTGTCCGTGTGAGACAGCATGCCAGAGCGAGCACTAGAGCGCGCACTGGCAGAGTGAGCGGTGCCCGTGGGGAAGGGCTGTCTTTGCGGGTGTTGTGGGCAGCGCGTGCCTGACAAGGGGCCTGATCCCTTTGCAGCGTGCCCCTGGAAGGGTGCATGTGTCAGTAGGGCCCTTGTGTGCTGGGCACCCGCAAGGCATCCAGGAGGAATTTGTGTGGTGGGAGGGGACGCACATGCACCCTGAGCAGGAGCTGCATGTCGAGAACCTCCGTGCCATGTGTGCGGCTTGTCTTGTACCGCCAGTGCTGCTGGGGACGCAGCAGCACCTTCCCCTCCCTCCCCTGGTGATGCTCTGGGACAATCTGCCCTTGGTGGCTTTGCAGGCAGTGCACGGAGGAGCTGCAATGACATCTGAGGAGGCCCCACGGAGGCTGCCCACATCGCAGCAGTCCGGCTCCCGTTGCGCAGAGGAGACGCCAGAGCCGGTGAGGCCTTGGGAGAGGGCAGCCGAGAGTGCTGGCAGCTGTGCTGTGCTGCTGTCCCAAGAAATGGGAGCAGGGTGTCTTGCGCTGTGTAGCTGCAAAAGAGGCCCCCAAGGTGGGCACAAGTGCCAGCAGAGCGCCAGCATCACAAGGCTGAGAGCTAGTGTCCGCCCCGAAATGTAGAAGGCCGCCTGTGTGTGTGTTTGAGGCATCAAACGCTGTGTGTTGTGCAGAGCACATTGACAGTTGGCGAAGGCAGTGGGAGAGGACGGAGAGAGATGGGCGAGTGTGTGTTTGATTTCTGCGGGCAGGCTCGTGTGTACTTCTAGGGGATGGTGCCCGGGGACAGGGAGATCTTTCCGTAAGGCACCTTTGAGCATGCCTAGCAAAAATGTGGGCTGATGGCCGTCTCAGAGCTGGATAAGGAAGAGCCTGCAGAAGGCGGAGGGTGGGGCAGGCTGCAGCAAGTGCATCGGGTTGAGTGGTGTTGTGCAGGAAACAGACGGGGAGCTAAGGAAGGAGCTGCCTTCAGCACAACATGCCGCCGTGTACGTTTGGCCGTAGATGTGCTAGATGCGCAGGGTGTTGGATGTAGGAAGAGGGCAGGTGGGCTGCTAAGGGCACTGTGTCCCATTTGGCTGTGGAGCCCAAGCAGCCGCTGGTGTGAGTGCTGCTGGGTGCCAGGCTGCCAAGCAGCGTCAGCAGCCACTGGCAGTGCCAACAGGGAGCTGGATGCCATGCTGGGAACAGGCAGGGTGGACACACGCTGATCCCGCGCTTGCGTGCTGAGAGCAGGGAGCTGTGGCTGCAGGGAGCTGGTGCGTATCCGTCGGCTACGGGTGACGGTGGCAGTGGTGGAGACTGCTGTCCGGCAGCTGGCAATGTGCTGCGCAGCGCGGGGCAGACAGTGCTGGGCATGGGAAGCTGCAGGGAAAGCCCAACCGTTGCAAGCTGGTGTTGAGCGAAAGGAAGAGATGGATGTTACAGCTGAAGTCGCAGCAGAGTTGTGGGATGCCTCTGCTCTGTGGTGCTCTTAGCCCTGTAGAAAAGGGCCTGAGTTGAGATGGGAGGCAGCTCAGCAGTGGGGTGATGCTGCCACTAGGCACCCGTGCCGCCAGGACTAGGGCTGGCTTCACCCCTCTTGCTGCAAGTGCTTCCTTTGCTTTTTTTCAGGTTCAGAAGGAGGCCCCAAGGACCGTGGTGGATCGTCGGACAGAGCAGGATGTTGTGACCCGTGGCATCGGTGCCCAGGTATCGTGAAAGCAGTGATCTGAGGCCAGAGACCTTGTGAGGAAGGGCTTTGGAGGGTCTGTGACAGAGGGCACATGTCATGGGCTGGTGGGGAGCACGGTGTCGCGTTCAGCTCGTGCAGCAGACCCTGTGAATCAGCGCAGCCATGGTCGTGGGGCAGAGAGGGAGATGATGTTGCCTTCTGTCACTGCCGCGCCAAGCAGAGGCATCGTTTGGCCCTCTTGCCAGGCTTTTGGCCGGCTTGTGGTGCATTCGCCCCTTTCCGTGAAGGAGACATTGCCTTCAGAGCTGCAGCCTGGCCGTGCAGCTGCCCCGCTATGCTGCTGAGAAAAGTGTGGGAGAGGCTGTGCTGGTGGCCTGGTATTGGTCGTGGTGTGGGAGCCAGCTGAGCTGTGAGCTGGGGACGTCTGGAGCCAAGGCCTCTGTTGTCCTTGTAAGGCTCTGCAGATGGGATGGTGCGGAAGAGGCAGGCCCTAGAGCGGTGCCCCAAGGGTCAGCATGGAGGCGGATGGGAGCAGTTTGTGGTGGGACTGCCCTCAAAGGATTTGAGGCTCTTGGGCTATTTGCTTGTTCTTATTTCCTCAAGGCTTTTGCTGCCTTGAGATGGGGTGGGCGGGTTGTGGCTGGGAGCTCACTGCCAATGTCCAAAGGGCCGAAGAAGGCTCCTTCCATCTCATGTGCCAAATACTGCTTCCTTTCCAGAGCCTGGAAAGGATTGGAGTGGCAAGCGGAGTCCCCCGAGCAGTGAAGAAAAAGGTAAGCGCCTATCAGAGGTGCCATCCTCCTTGCTCTCGTGCTGCTCTATCTGCACGTGTAGCTTGGGCGGGCTCTGCAGATGAGTGTCTTGGCGCAGGTTTGGTAGCAGAGCTGAGAAAAGGGGCATACTGAAACGAGTGAGGAAAAGGGAGGCTCTGCCCAGTGTCCGTGTGAGACAGCATGCCAGAGCGAGCACTAGAGCGCGCACTGGCAGAGTGAGCGGTGCCCGTGGGGAAGGGCTGTCTTTGCGGGTGGTGTGGGCAGCGCGTGCCTGACAAGGGGCCTGATCCCTTTGCAGCGTGCCCCTGGAAGGGTGCATGTGTCAGTAGGGCCCTTGTGTGCTGGGCACCCGCAAGGCATCCAGGAGGAATTTGTGTGGTGGGAGGGGACGCACATGCACCCTGAGCAGGAGCTGCATGTCGAGAACCTCCGTGCCATGTGTGCGGCTTGTCTTGTACCGCCAGTGCTGCTGGGGACGCAGCAGCACCTTCCCCTCCCTCCCCTGGTGATGCTCTGGGACAATCTGCCCTTGGTGGCTTTGCAGGCAGTGCGCGGAGGAGCTGCAATGACGTCTGAGGAGGCCCCACGGAGGCTGCCCACATCGCAGCAGTCCGGCTCCCGTTGCGCAGAGGAGACGCCAGAGCCGGTGAGGCCTTGGGAGAGGGCAGCCGAGAGTGCTGGCAGCTGTGCTGTGCTGCTGTCCCAGGAAATGGGAGCAGGGTGTCTTGCGCTGTGTAGCTGCAAAAGAGGCCCCCAAGGTGGGCACAAGTGGTGCCAGCAGAGCGCCAGCATCACAAGGCTGAGAGCTAGTGTCCGCCCCGAAATGTAGAAGGCCGCCTGTGTGTGTGTTTGAGGCATCAAACGCTGTGTGTTGTGCAGAGCACGTTGACAGTTGGCGAAGGCAGTGGGAGAGGACGGAGAGAGATGGGCGAGTGCGTGTTTGATTTTTGCGGGCAGGCTCGTGTGTACTGCTAGGGGATGGTGCCTGGGGACAGGGAGATCTTTCCGTAAGGCACCTTTGAGCATGCCTAGCAAAAATGTGGGCTGATGGCCGTCTCAGAGCTGGATAAGGAAGAGCCTGCAGAAGGCGGAGGGTGGGGCAGGCTGCAGCAAGTGCATCGGCTTGAGTGGTGTTGTGCAGGAAACAGACGGGGAGCTAAGGAAGGAGCTGCCTTCAGCACAACATGCCGCCGTGCACGTTTGGCCGTAGATGTGCTAGATGCGCAGGGTGTTGGATGTAGGAAGAGGGCAGGTGGGCTGCTAAGGGCACTGTGTCCCATTTGGCTGTGGAGCCCAAGCAGCCGCTGGTGTGAGTGCTGCTGGGTGCCAGGCTGCCAAGCAGCGTCAGCAGCCACTGGCAGTGCCAACAGGGAGCTGGCTGCCATGCTGGGAACAGGCAGGGTGGACACACGCTGATCCCGCGCTTGCGTGCTGAGAGCAGGGAGCTGTGGCTGCAGGGAGCTGGTGCGTATCCGTCGGCCACTGGTGACGGTGGCAGTGGTGGAGACTGCTGTCCGGCAGCTGGCAAGGTGCTGCGCAGCGCGGGGCAGACAGTGCTGTGCATGGGAAGCTGCAGGGAAAGCCCAACCGTTGCAAGCTGGTGTTGAGCGAAAGGAAGAGATGGATGTTACAGCTGAAGTCGCAGCAGAGTTGTGGGATGCCTCTGCTCTGTGGTGCTCTTAGCCCTGTAGAAAAGGGCCTGAGTTGAGATGGGAGGCAGCTCAGCAGTGGGGTGATGCTGCCACTAGGCACCCGTGCCGCCAGGACTAGGGCTGGCTTCACCCCTCTTGCTGCAAGTGCTTCCTTTGCTTTTTTTCAGGTTCAGAAGGAGGCCCCAAGGACCGTGGTGGATCGTCGGACAGAGCAGGATGTTGTGACCCGTGGCATCGGTGCCCAGGTATCGTGAAAGCAGTGATCTGAGGCCAGAGACCTTGTGAGGAAGGGCTTTGGAGGGTCTGTGACAGAGGGCACATGTCATGGGCTGGTGGGGAGCACGGTGTCGCGTTCAGCTCGTGCAGCAGACCCTGTGAATCAGCGCAGCCATGGTCGTGGGGCAGAGAGGGAGATGATGTTGCCTTCTGTCACTGCCGCGCCAAGCAGAGGCATCGTTTGGCCCTCTTGGCAGGCTTTTGGCCGGCTTGTGGTGCATTCGCCCCTTTCCGTGAAGGAGACATTGCCTTCAGAGCTGCAGCCTGGCCGTGCAGCTGCCCCGCTATGCTGCTGAGAAAAGTGTGGGAGAGGCTGTGCTGGTGGCCTGGTATTGGTCGTGGTGTGGGAGCCAGCTGAGCTGTGAGCTGGGGACGTCTGGAGCCAAGGCCTCTGTTGTCCTTGTAAGGCTCTGCAGATGGGATGGTGCGGAAGAGGCAGGCCCTAGAGCGGTGCCCCAAGGGTCAGCATGGAGGCGGATGGGAGCAGTTTGTGGTGGGACTGCCCTCAAAGGATTTGAGGCTCTTGGGCTATTTGCTTGTTCTTATTTCCTCAAGGCTTTTGCTGCCTTGAGATGGGGTGGGCGGGTTGTGGCTGGGAGCTCACTGCCAATGTCCAAAGGGCCGAAGAAGGCTCCTTCCATCTCATGTGCCAAATACTGCTTCCTTTCCAGAGCCTGGAAAGGACTGGAGTGGCAAGCGGAGTCCCCCGAGCAGTGAAGAAAAAGGTAAGCGCCTATCAGAGGTGCCATCCTCCTTGCTCTCGTGCTGCTCTATCTGCACGTGTAGCTTGGGTGGGCTCTGCAGATGAGTGTCTTGGCGCAGGTTTGGTAGCAGAGCTGAGAAAAGGGGCATACTGAAACGAGTGAGGAAAAGGGAGGCTCTGCCCAGTGTCCGTGTGAGACAGCATGCCAGAGCGAGCACTAGAGCACGCACTGGCAGAGTGAGCGGTGCCCGTGGGGAAGGGCTGTCTTTGCGGGTGTTGTGGGCAGCGCGTGCCTGACAAGGGGCCTGATCCCTTTGCAGCGTGCCCCTGGAAGGGTGCATGTGTCAGTAGGGCCCTTGTGTGCTGGGCACCCGCAAGGCATCCAGGAGGAATTTGTGTGGTGGGAGGGGACGCACATGCACCCTGAGCAGGAGCTGCATGTCGAGAACCTCCGTGCCGTGTGTGCGGCTTGTCTTGTACCGCCAGTGCTGCTGGGGACGCAGCAGCACCTTCCCCTCCCTCCCCTGGTGATGCTCTGGGACAATCTGCCCTTGGTGGCTTTGCAGGCAGTGCGCGGAGGAGCTGCAATGACATCTGAGGAGGCCCCACGGAGGCTGCCCACATCGCAGCAGTCCGGCTCCCGTTGCGCAGAGGAGACGCCAGAGCCGGTGAGGCCTTGGGAGAGGGCAGCCGAGAGTGCTGGCAGCTGTGCTGTGCTGCTGTCCCAAGAAATGGGAGCAGGGTGTCTTGCGCTGTGTAGCTGCAAAAGAGGCCCCCAAGGTGGGCACAAGTGGTGCCAGCAGAGCGCCAGCATCACAAGGCTGAGAGCTAGTGTCCGCCCCGAAATGTAGAAGGCCGCCTGTGTGTGTGTTTGAGGCATCAAACGCTGTGTGTTGTGCAGAGCACATTGACAGTTGGCGAAGGCAGTGGGAGAGGACGGAGAGAGATGGGCGAGTGCGTGTTTGATTTTTGCGGGCAGGCTCGTGTGTACTGCTAGGGGATGGTGCCTGGGGACAGGGAGATCTTTCCGTAAGGCACCTTTGAGCATGCCTAGCAAAAATGTGGGCTGATGGCCGTCTCAGAGCTGGATAAGGAAGAGCCTGCAGAAGGCGGAGGGTGGGGCAGGCTGCAGCAAGTGCATCGGGTTGAGTGGTGTTGTGCAGGAAACAGACGGGGAGCTAAGGAAGGAGCTGCCTTCAGCACAACATGCCGCCGTGTACGTTTGGCCGTAGATGTGCTAGATGCGCAGGGTGTTGGATGTAGGAAGAGGGCAGGTGGGCTGCTAAGGGCACTGTGTCCCATTTGGCTGTGGAGCCCAAGCAGCCGCTGGTGTGAGTGCTGCTGGGTGCCAGGCTGCCAAGCAGCGTCAGCAGCCACTGGCAGTGCCAACAGGGAGCTGGATGCCATGCTGGGAACAGGCAGGGTGGACACACGCTGATCCCGCGCTTGCGTGCTGAGAGCAGGGAGCTGTGGCTGCAGGGAGCTGGTGCGTATCCGTCGGCTACGGGTGACGGTGGCAGTGGTGGAGACTGCTGTCCGGCAGCTGGCAAGGTGCTGCGCAGCGCGGGGCAGACAGTGCTGTGCATGGGAAGCTGCAGGGAAAGCCCAACCGTTGCAAGCTGGTGTTGAGCGAAAGGAAGAGATGGATGTTACAGCTGAAGTCGCAGCAGAGTTGTGGGATGCCTCTGCTCTGTGGTGCTCTTAGCCCTGTAGAAAAGGGCCTGAGTTGAGATGGGAGGCAGCTCAGCAGTGGGGTGATGCTGCCACTAGGCACCCGTGCCGCCAGGACTAGGGCTGGCTTCACCCCTCTTGCTGCAAGTGCTTCCTTTGCTTTTTTTCAGGTTCAGAAGGAGGCCCCAAGGACCGTGGTGGATCGTCGGACAGAGCAGGATGTTGTGACCCGTGGCATCGGTGCCCAGGTATCGTGAAAGCAGTGATCTGAGGCCAGAGACCTTGTGAGGAAGGGCTTTGGAGGGTCTGTGACAGAGGGCACATGTCATGGGCTGGTGGGGAGCACGGTGTCGCGTTCAGCTCGTGCAGCAGACCCTGTGAATCAGCGCAGCCATGGTCGTGGGGCAGAGAGGGAGATGATGTTGCCTTCTGTCACTGCCGCGCCAAGCAGAGGCATCGTTTGGCCCTCTTGGCAGGCTTGTGGCCGGCTTGTGGTGCATTCGCCCCTTTCCGTGAAGGAGATGTTGCCTTCAGAGCTGCAGCCTGGGCATGCAGCTGCCCCGCTATGCTGCTGAGAAAAGTGTGGGAGAGGCTGTGCTGGTGGCCTGGTATTGGGTGTGGTGTGGGAGCCAGCTGAGCTGTGAGCTGGGGACGTCTGGAGCCAAGGCCTCTGTTGTCCTTGTAAGGCTCTGCAGATGGGATGGTGCGGAAGAGGCAGGCCCTAGAGCGGTGCCCCAAGGGTCAGCGTGGAGGCGGATGGGAGCAGTTTGTGGTGGGACTGCCCTCAAAGGATTTGAGGCTCTTGGGCTATTTGCTTGTTCTTATTTCCTCAAGGCTTTTGCTGCCTTGAGATGGGGTGGGCGGGTTGTGGCTGGGAGCTCACTGCCAATGTCCAAAGGGCCGAAGAAGGCTCCTTCCATCTCATGTGCCAAATACTGCTTCCTTTCCAGAGCCTGGAAAGGATTGGAGTGGCAAGCGGAGTCCCCCGAGCAGTGAAGAAAAAGGTAAGCGCCTATCAGAGGTGCCATCCTCCTTGCTCTCGTGCTGCTCTATCTGCACATGTAGCTTGGGCGGGCTCTGCAGATGAGTGTCTTGGCGCAGGTTTGGTAGCAGAGCTGAGAAAAGGGGCATACTGAAACGAGTGAGGAAAAGGGAGGCTCTGCCCAGTGTCCGTGTGAGACAGCATGCCAGAGCGAGCACTAGAGCGCGCACTGGCAGAGTGAGCGGTGCCCGTGGGGAAGGGCTGTCTTTGCGGGTGTTGTGGGCAGCGCGTGCCTGACAAGGGGCCTGATCCCTTTGCAGCGTGCCCCTGGAAGGGTGCATGTGTCAGTAGGGCCCTTGTGTGCTGGGCACCCGCAAGGCATCCAGGAGGAATTTGTGTGGTGGGAGGGGACGCACATGCACCCTGAGCAGGAGCTGCATGTCGAGAACCTCCGTGCCATGTGTGCGGCTTGTCTTGTACCGCCAGTGCTGCTGGGGACGCAGCAGCACCTTCCCCTCCCTCCCCTGGTGATGCTCTGGGACAATCTGCCCTTGGTGGCTTTGCAGGCAGTGCACGGAGGAGCTGCAATGACATCCGAGGAGGCCCCACGGAGGCTGCCCACATCGCAGCAGTCCGGCTCCCGTTGCGCAGAGGAGATGCCAGAGCCGGTGAGGCCTTGGGAGAGGGCAGCCGAGAGTGCTGGCAGCTGTGCTGTGCTGCTGTCCCAAGAAATGGGAGCAGGGTGTCTTGCGCTGTGTAGCTGCAAAAGAGGCCCCCAAGGTGGGCACAAGTGGTGCCAGCAGAGCGCCAGCATCACAAGGCTGAGAGCTAGTGTCCGCCCCGAAATGTAGAAGGCCGCCTGTTTGTGTGTTTGAGGCATCAAACACTGTGTGTTGTGCAGAGCACATTGACAGTTGGCGAAGGCAGTGGGAGAGGACGGAGAGAGATGGGCGAGTGTGTGTTTGATTTTTGCGGGCAGGCTCGTGTGTACTTCTAGGGGATGGTGCCCGGGGACAGGGAGATCTTTCCGTAAGGCACCTTTGAGCATGCCTAGCAAAAATGTGGGCTGATGGCCGTCTCAGAGCTGGATAAGGAAGAGCCTGCAGAAGGCGGAGGGTGGGGCAGGCTGCAGCAAGTGCATCGGCTTGAGTGGTGTTGTGCAGGAAACAGACGGGGAGCTAAGGAAGGAGCTGCCTTCAGCACAACATGCCGCCGTGTACGTTTGGCCGTAGATGTGCTAGATGCGCAGGGTGTTGGATGTAGGAAGAGGGCAGGTGGGCTGCTAAGGGCACTGTGTCCCATTTGGCTGTGGAGCCCAAGCAGCCGCTGGTGTGAGTGCTGCTGGGTGCCAGGCTGCCAAGCAGCATCAGCAGCCACTGGCAGTGCCAACAGGGAGCTGGATGCCATGCTGGGAACAGGCAGGGTGGACACACGCTGATCCCGCGCTTGCGTGCTGAGAGCAGGGAGCTGTGGCTGCAGGGAGCTGGTGCGTATCCGTCGGCTATGGGTGACGGTGGCAGTGGTGGAGACTGCTGTCCGGCAGCTGGCAAGGTGCTGCGCAGCGCGGGGCAGACAGTGCTGGGCATGGGAAGCTGCAGGGAAAGCCCAACCGTTGCAAGCTGGTGTTGAGCGAAAGGAAGAGATGGATGTTACAGCTGAAGTCGCAGCAGAGTTGTGGGATGCCTCTGCTCTGTGGTGCTCTTAGCCCTGTAGAAAAGGGCCTGAGTTGAGATGGGAGGCAGCTCAGCAGTGGGGTGATGCTGCCACTAGGCACCCGTGCCGCCAGGACTAGGGCTGGCTTCACCCCTCTTGCTGCAAGTGCTTCCTTTGCTTTTTTTCAGGTTCAGAAGGAGGCCCCAAGGACCGTGGTGGATCGTCGGACAGAGCAGGATGTTGTGACCCGTGGCATCGGTGCCCAGGTATCGTGAAAGCAGTGATCTGAGGCCAGAGACCTTGTGAGGAAGGGCTTTGGAGGGTCTGTGACAGAGGGCACATGTCATGGGCTGGTGGGGAGCACGGTGTCGCGTTCAGCTCGTGCAGCAGACCCTGTGAATCAGCGCAGCCATGGTCGTGGGGCAGAGAGGGAGATGATGTTGCCTTCTGTCACTGCCGCGCCAAGCAGAGGCATCGTTTGGCCCTCTTGGCAGGCTTGTGGCCGGCTTGTGGTGCATTCGCCCCTTTCCGTGAAGGAGATGTTGCCTTCAGAGCTGCAGCCTGGGCATGCAGCTGCCCCGCTATGCTGCTGAGAAAAGTGTGGGAGAGGCTGTGCTGGTGGCCTGGTATTGGGTGTGGTGTGGGAGCCAGCTGAGCTGTGAGCTGGGGACGTCTGGAGCCAAGGCCTCTGTTGTCCTTGTAAGGCTCTGCAGATGGGATGGTGCGGAAGAGGCAGGCCCTAGAGCGGTGCCCCAAGGGTCAGCGTGGAGGCGGATGGGAGCAGTTTGTGGTGGGACTGCCCTCAAAGGATTTGAGGCTCTTGGGCTATTTGCTTGTTCTTATTTCCTCAAGGCTTTTGCTGCCTTGAGATGGGGTGGGCGGGTTGTGGCTGGGAGCTCACTGCCAATGTCCAAAGGGCCGAAGAAGGCTCCTTCCATCTCATGTGCCAAATACTGCTTCCTTTCCAGAGCCTGGAAAGGATTGGAGTGGCAAGCGGAGTCCCCCGAGCAGTGAAGAAAAAGGTAAGCGCCTATCAGAGGTGCCATCCTCCTTGCTCTTGTGCTGCTCTATCTGCACATGTAGCTTGGGCGGGCTCTGCAGATGAGTGTCTTGGCGCAGGTTTGGTAGCAGAGCTGAGAAAAGGGGCATACTGAAACGAGTGAGGAAAAGGGAGGCTCTGCCCAGTGTCCGTGTGAGACAGCATGCCAGAGCGAGCACTAGAGCGCGCACTGGCAGAGTGAGCGGTGCCCGTGGGGAAGGGCTGTCTTTGCGGGTGTTGTGGGCAGCGCGTGCCTGACAAGGGGCCTGATCCCTTTGCAGCGTGCCCCTGGAAGGGTGCATGTGTCAGTAGGGCCCTTGTGTGCTGGGCACCCGCAAGGCATCCAGGAGGAATTTGTGTGGTGGGAGGGGACGCACATGCACCCTGAGCAGGAGCTGCATGTCGAGAACCTCCGTGCCATGTGTGCGGCTTGTCTTGTACCGCCAGTGCTGCTGGGGACGCAGCAGCACCTTCCCCTCCCTCCCCTGGTGATGCTCTGGGACAATCTGCCCTTGGTGGCTTTGCAGGCAGTGCACGGAGGAGCTGCAATGACATCTGAGGAGGCCCCACGGAGGCTGCCCACATCGCAGCAGTCCGGCTCCCGTTGCGCAGAGGAGACGCCAGAGCCGGTGAGGCCTTGGGAGAGGGCAGCCGAGAGTGCTGGCAGCTGTGCTGTGCTGCTGTCCCAAGAAATGGGAGCAGGGTGTCTTGCGCTGTGTAGCTGCAAAAGAGGCCCCCAAGGTGGGCACAAGTGCCAGCAGAGCGCCAGCATCACAAGGCTGAGAGCTAGTGTCCGCCCCGAAATGTAGAAGGCCGCCTGTGTGTGTGTTTGAGGCATCAAACGCTGTGTGTTGTGCAGAGCACATTGACAGTTGGCGAAGGCAGTGGGAGAGGACGGAGAGAGATGGGCGAGTGTGTGTTTGATTTCTGCGGGCAGGCTCGTGTGTACTTCTAGGGGATGGTGCCCGGGGACAGGGAGATCTTTCCGTAAGGCACCTTTGAGCATGCCTAGCAAAAATGTGGGCTGATGGCCGTCTCAGAGCTGGATAAGGAAGAGCCTGCAGAAGGCGGAGGGTGGGGCAGGCTGCAGCAAGTGCATCGGGTTGAGTGGTGTTGTGCAGGAAACAGACGGGGAGCTAAGGAAGGAGCTGCCTTCAGCACAACATGCCGCCGTGTACGTTTGGCCGTAGATGTGCTAGATGCGCAGGGTGTTGGATGTAGGAAGAGGGCAGGTGGGCTGCTAAGGGCACTGTGTCCCATTTGGCTGTGGAGCCCAAGCAGCCGCTGGTGTGAGTGCTGCTGGGTGCCAGGCTGCCAAGCAGCGTCAGCAGCCACTGGCAGTGCCAACAGGGAGCTGGATGCCATGCTGGGAACAGGCAGGGTGGACACACGCTGATCCCGCGCTTGCGTGCTGAGAGCAGGGAGCTGTGGCTGCAGGGAGCTGGTGCGTATCCGTCGGCTACGGGTGACGGTGGCAGTGGTGGAGACTGCTGTCCGGCAGCTGGCAATGTGCTGCGCAGCGCGGGGCAGACAGTGCTGGGCATGGGAAGCTGCAGGGAAAGCCCAACCGTTGCAAGCTGGTGTTGAGCGAAAGGAAGAGATGGATGTTACAGCTGAAGTCGCAGCAGAGTTGTGGGATGCCTCTGCTCTGTGGTGCTCTTAGCCCTGTAGAAAAGGGCCTGAGTTGAGATGGGAGGCAGCTCAGCAGTGGGGTGATGCTGCCACTAGGCACCCGTGCCGCCAGGACTAGGGCTGGCTTCACCCCTCTTGCTGCAAGTGCTTCCTTTGCTTTTTTTCAGGTTCAGAAGGAGGCCCCAAGGACCGTGGTGGATCGTCGGACAGAGCAGGATGTTGTGACCCGTGGCATCGGTGCCCAGGTATCGTGAAAGCAGTGATCTGAGGCCAGAGACCTTGTGAGGAAGGGCTTTGGAGGGTCTGTGACAGAGGGCACATGTCATGGGCTGGTGGGGAGCACGGTGTCGCGTTCAGCTCGTGCAGCAGACCCTGTGAATCAGCGCAGCCATGGTCGTGGGGCAGAGAGGGAGATGATGTTGCCTTCTGTCACTGCCGCGCCAAGCAGAGGCATCGTTTGGCCCTCTTGCCAGGCTTTTGGCCGGCTTGTGGTGCATTCGCCCCTTTCCGTGAAGGAGACATTGCCTTCAGAGCTGCAGCCTGGCCGTGCAGCTGCCCCGCTATGCTGCTGAGAAAAGTGTGGGAGAGGCTGTGCTGGTGGCCTGGTATTGGTCGTGGTGTGGGAGCCAGCTGAGCTGTGAGCTGGGGACGTCTGGAGCCAAGGCCTCTGTTGTCCTTGTAAGGCTCTGCAGATGGGATGGTGCGGAAGAGGCAGGCCCTAGAGCGGTGCCCCAAGGGTCAGCATGGAGGCGGATGGGAGCAGTTTGTGGTGGGACTGCCCTCAAAGGATTTGAGGCTCTTGGGCTATTTGCTTGTTCTTATTTCCTCAAGGCTTTTGCTGCCTTGAGATGGGGTGGGCGGGTTGTGGCTGGGAGCTCACTGCCAATGTCCAAAGGGCCGAAGAAGGCTCCTTCCATCTCATGTGCCAAATACTGCTTCCTTTCCAGAGCCTGGAAAGGATTGGAGTGGCAAGCGGAGTCCCCCGAGCAGTGAAGAAAAAGGTAAGCGCCTATCAGAGGTGCCATCCTCCTTGCTCTCGTGCTGCTCTATCTGCACGTGTAGCTTGGGCGGGCTCTGCAGATGAGTGTCTTGGCGCAGGTTTGGTAGCAGAGCTGAGAAAAGGGGCATACTGAAACGAGTGAGGAAAAGGGAGGCTCTGCCCAGTGTCCGTGTGAGACAGCATGCCAGAGCGAGCACTAGAGCGCGCACTGGCAGAGTGAGCGGTGCCCGTGGGGAAGGGCTGTCTTTGCGGGTGGTGTGGGCAGCGCGTGCCTGACAAGGGGCCTGATCCCTTTGCAGCGTGCCCCTGGAAGGGTGCATGTGTCAGTAGGGCCCTTGTGTGCTGGGCACCCGCAAGGCATCCAGGAGGAATTTGTGTGGTGGGAGGGGACGCACATGCACCCTGAGCAGGAGCTGCATGTCGAGAACCTCCGTGCCATGTGTGCGGCTTGTCTTGTACCGCCAGTGCTGCTGGGGACGCAGCAGCACCTTCCCCTCCCTCCCCTGGTGATGCTCTGGGACAATCTGCCCTTGGTGGCTTTGCAGGCAGTGCGCGGAGGAGCTGCAATGACGTCTGAGGAGGCCCCACGGAGGCTGCCCACATCGCAGCAGTCCGGCTCCCGTTGCGCAGAGGAGACGCCAGAGCCGGTGAGGCCTTGGGAGAGGGCAGCCGAGAGTGCTGGCAGCTGTGCTGTGCTGCTGTCCCAGGAAATGGGAGCAGGGTGTCTTGCGCTGTGTAGCTGCAAAAGAGGCCCCCAAGGTGGGCACAAGTGGTGCCAGCAGAGCGCCAGCATCACAAGGCTGAGAGCTAGTGTCCGCCCCGAAATGTAGAAGGCCGCCTGTGTGTGTGTTTGAGGCATCAAACGCTGTGTGTTGTGCAGAGCACGTTGACAGTTGGCGAAGGCAGTGGGAGAGGACGGAGAGAGATGGGCGAGTGCGTGTTTGATTTTTGCGGGCAGGCTCGTGTGTACTGCTAGGGGATGGTGCCTGGGGACAGGGAGATCTTTCCGTAAGGCACCTTTGAGCATGCCTAGCAAAAATGTGGGCTGATGGCCGTCTCAGAGCTGGATAAGGAAGAGCCTGCAGAAGGCGGAGGGTGGGGCAGGCTGCAGCAAGTGCATCGGCTTGAGTGGTGTTGTGCAGGAAACAGACGGGGAGCTAAGGAAGGAGCTGCCTTCAGCACAACATGCCGCCGTGCACGTTTGGCCGTAGATGTGCTAGATGCGCAGGGTGTTGGATGTAGGAAGAGGGCAGGTGGGCTGCTAAGGGCACTGTGTCCCATTTGGCTGTGGAGCCCAAGCAGCCGCTGGTGTGAGTGCTGCTGGGTGCCAGGCTGCCAAGCAGCGTCAGCAGCCACTGGCAGTGCCAACAGGGAGCTGGCTGCCATGCTGGGAACAGGCAGGGTGGACACACGCTGATCCCGCGCTTGCGTGCTGAGAGCAGGGAGCTGTGGCTGCAGGGAGCTGGTGCGTATCCGTCGGCCACTGGTGACGGTGGCAGTGGTGGAGACTGCTGTCCGGCAGCTGGCAAGGTGCTGCGCAGCGCGGGGCAGACAGTGCTGTGCATGGGAAGCTGCAGGGAAAGCCCAACCGTTGCAAGCTGGTGTTGAGCGAAAGGAAGAGATGGATGTTACAGCTGAAGTCGCAGCAGAGTTGTGGGATGCCTCTGCTCTGTGGTGCTCTTAGCCCTGTAGAAAAGGGCCTGAGTTGAGATGGGAGGCAGCTCAGCAGTGGGGTGATGCTGCCACTAGGCACCCGTGCCGCCAGGACTAGGGCTGGCTTCACCCCTCTTGCTGCAAGTGCTTCCTTTGCTTTTTTTCAGGTTCAGAAGGAGGCCCCAAGGACCGTGGTGGATCGTCGGACAGAGCAGGATGTTGTGACCCGTGGCATCGGTGCCCAGGTATCGTGAAAGCAGTGATCTGAGGCCAGAGACCTTGTGAGGAAGGGCTTTGGAGGGTCTGTGACAGAGGGCACATGTCATGGGCTGGTGGGGAGCACGGTGTCGCGTTCAGCTCGTGCAGCAGACCCTGTGAATCAGCGCAGCCATGGTCGTGGGGCAGAGAGGGAGATGATGTTGCCTTCTGTCACTGCCGCGCCAAGCAGAGGCATCGTTTGGCCCTCTTGGCAGGCTTTTGGCCGGCTTGTGGTGCATTCGCCCCTTTCCGTGAAGGAGACATTGCCTTCAGAGCTGCAGCCTGGCCGTGCAGCTGCCCCGCTATGCTGCTGAGAAAAGTGTGGGAGAGGCTGTGCTGGTGGCCTGGTATTGGTCGTGGTGTGGGAGCCAGCTGAGCTGTGAGCTGGGGACGTCTGGAGCCAAGGCCTCTGTTGTCCTTGTAAGGCTCTGCAGATGGGATGGTGCGGAAGAGGCAGGCCCTAGAGCGGTGCCCCAAGGGTCAGCATGGAGGCGGATGGGAGCAGTTTGTGGTGGGACTGCCCTCAAAGGATTTGAGGCTCTTGGGCTATTTGCTTGTTCTTATTTCCTCAAGGCTTTTGCTGCCTTGAGATGGGGTGGGCGGGTTGTGGCTGGGAGCTCACTGCCAATGTCCAAAGGGCCGAAGAAGGCTCCTTCCATCTCATGTGCCAAATACTGCTTCCTTTCCAGAGCCTGGAAAGGACTGGAGTGGCAAGCGGAGTCCCCCGAGCAGTGAAGAAAAAGGTAAGCGCCTATCAGAGGTGCCATCCTCCTTGCTCTCGTGCTGCTCTATCTGCACGTGTAGCTTGGGCGGGCTCTGCAGATGAGTGTCTTGGCGCAGGTTTGGTAGCAGAGCTGAGAAAAGGGGCATACTGAAACGAGTGAGGAAAAGGGAGGCTCTGCCCAGTGTCCGTGTGAGACAGCATGCCAGAGCGAGCACTAGAGCACGCACTGGCAGAGTGAGCGGTGCCCGTGGGGAAGGGCTGTCTTTGCGGGTGGTGTGGGCAGCGCGTGCCTGACAAGGGGCCTGATCCCTTTGCAGCGTGCCCCTGGAAGGGTGCATGTGTCAGTAGGGCCCTTGTGTGCTGGGCACCCGCAAGGCATCCAGGAGGAATTTGTGTGGTGGGAGGGGACGCACATGCACCCTGAGCAGGAGCTGCATGTCGAGAACCTCCGTGCCGTGTGTGCGGCTTGTCTTGTACCGCCAGTGCTGCTGGGGACGCAGCAGCACCTTCCCCTCCCTCCCCTGGTGATGCTCTGGGACAATCTGCCCTTGGTGGCTTTGCAGGCAGTGCGCGGAGGAGCTGCAATGACGTCTGAGGAGGCCCCACGGAGGCTGCCCACATCGCAGCAGTCCGGCTCCCGTTGCGCAGAGGAGACGCCAGAGCCGGTGAGGCCTTGGGAGAGGGCAGCCGAGAGTGCTGGCAGCTGTGCTGTGCTGCTGTCCCAGGAAATGGGAGCAGGGGGTCTTGCGCTGTGTAGCTGCAAAAGAGGCCCCCAAGGTGGGCACAAGTGGTGCCAGCAGAGCGCCAGCATCACAAGGCTGAGAGCTAGTGTCCGCCCCGAAATGTAGAAGGCCGCCTGTGTGTGTGTTTGAGGCATCAAACGCTGTGTGTTGTGCAGAGCACGTTGACAGTTGGCGAAGGCAGTGGGAGAGGACGGAGAGAGATGGGCGAGTGCGTGTTTGATTTTTGCAGGCAGGCTCGTGTGTACTGCTAGGGGATGGTGCCCGGGGACAGGGAGATCTTTCCGTAAGGCACCTTTGAGCATGCCTAGCAAAAATGTGGGCTGATGGCCGTCTCAGAGCTGAATAAGGAAGAGACTGCAGAAGGCGGAGGGTGGGGCAGGCTGCAGCAAGTGCATCGGGTTGAGTGGTGTTGTGCAGGAAACAGACGGGGAGCTAAGGAAGGAGCTGCCTTCAGCACAACATGCCGCCGTGCACGTTTGGCCGTAGATGTGCTAGATGCGCAGGGTGTTGGATGTAGGAAGAGGGCAGGTGGGCTGCTAAGGGCACTGTGTCCCATTTGGCTGTGGAGCCCAAGCAGCCGCTGGTGTGAGTGCTGCTGGGTGCCAGGCTGCCAAGCAGCGTCAGCAGCCACTGGCAGTGCCAACATGGAGCTGGATGCCATGCTGGGAACAGGCAGGGTGGACACACGCTGATCCCGCGCTTGCGTGCTGAGAGCAGGGAGCTGTGGCTGCAGGGAGCTGGTGCGTATCCGTCGGCCACTGGTGACGGTGGCAGTGGTGGAGACTGCTGTCCGGCAGCTGGCAAGGTGCTGCGCAGCGCGGGGCAGACAGTGCTGGGCATGGGAAGCTGCAGGGAAAGCCCAACCGTTGCAAGCTGGTGTTGAGCGAAAGGAAGAGATGGATGTTACAGCTGAAGTCGCAGCAGAGTTGTGGGATGCCTCTGCTCTGTGGTGCTCTTAGCCCTGTAGAAAAGGGCCTGAGTTGAGATGGGAGGCAGCTCAGCAGTGGGGTGATGCTGCCACTAGGCACCCGTGCCGCCAGGACTAGGGCTGGCTTCACCCCTCTTGCTGCAAGTGCTTCCTTTGCTTTTTTTCAGGTTCAGAAGGAGGCCCCAAGGACCGTGGTGGATCGTCGGACAGAGCAGGATGTTGTGACCCGTGGCATCGGTGCCCAGGTATCGTGAAAGCAGTGATCTGAGGCCAGAGACCTTGTGAGGAAGGGCTTTGGAGGGTCTGTGACAGAGGGCACATGTCATGGGCTGGTGGGGAGCACGGTGTCGCGTTCAGCTCGTGCAGCAGACCCTGTGAATCAGCGCAGCCATGGTCGTGGGGCAGAGAGGGAGATGATGTTGCCTTCTGTCACTGCCGCGCCAAGCAGAGGCATCGTTTGGCCCTCTTGCCAGGCTTGTGGCCGGCTTGTGGTGCATTCGCCCCTTTCCGTGAAGGAGACATTGCCTTCAGAGCTGCAGCCTGGCCGTGCAGCTGCCCCGCTATGCTGCTGAGAAAAGTGTGGGAGAGGCTGTGCTGGTGGCCTGGTATTGGTCGTGGTGTGGGAGCCAGCTGAGCTGTGAGCTGGGGACGTCTGGAGCCAAGGCCTCTGTTGTCCTTGTAAGGCTCTGCAGATGGGATGGTGCGGAAGAGGCAGGCCCTAGAGCGGTGCCCCAAGGGTCAGCGTGGAGGCGGATGGGAGCAGTTTGTGGTGGGACTGCCCTCAAAGGATTTGAGGCTCTTGGGCTATTTGCTTGTTCTTATTTCCTCAAGGCTTTTGCTGCCTTGAGATGGGGTGGGCGGGTTGTGGCTGGGAGCTCACTGCCAATGTCCAAAGGGCCGAAGAAGGCTCCTTCCATCTCATGACCGAAATACTGCTTCCTTTCCAGAGCCTGGAAAGGATTGGAGTGGCAAGCGGAGTCCCCCGAGCAGTGAAGAAAAAGGTAAGCGCCTATCAGAGGTGCCATCCTCCTTGCTCTCGTGCTGCTCTATCTGCACGTGTAGCTTGGGCGGGCTCTGCAGATGAGTGTCTTGGCGCAGGTTTGGTAGCAGAGCTGAGAAAAGGGGCATACTGAAACGAGTGAGGAAAAGGGAGGCTCTGCCCAGTGTCCGTGTGAGACAGCATGCCAGAGCGAGCACTAGAGCACGCACTGGCAGAGTGAGCGGTGCCCGTGGGGAAGGGCTGTCTTTGTGGGTGGTGTGGGCAGCGCGTGCCTGACAAGGGGCCTGATCCCTTTGCAGCGTGCCCCTGGAAGGGTGCATGTGTCAGTAGGGCCCTTGTGTGCTGGGCACCCGCAAGGCATCCAGGAGGAATTTGTGTGGTGGGAGGGGACGCACATGCACCCTGAGCAGGAGCTGCATGTCGAGAACCTCCGTGCCGTGTGTGTGGCTTGTCTTGTACCGCCAGTGCTGCTGGGGACGCAGCAGCACCTTCCCCTCCCTCCCCTGGTGATGCTCTGGGACAATCTGCCCTTGGTGGCTTTGCAGGCAGTGCGCGGAGGAGCTGCAATGACGTCTGAGGAGGCCCCACGGAGGCTGCCCACATCGCAGCAGTCCGGCTCCCGTTGCGCAGAGGAGACGCCAGAGCCGGTGAGGCCTTGGGAGAGGGCAGCCGAGAGTGCTGGCAGCTGTGCTGTGCTGCTGTCCCAGGAAATGGGAGCAGGGTGTCTTGCGCTGTGTAGCTGCAAAAGAGGCCCCCAAGGTGGGCCCAAGTGGTGCCAGCAGAGCGCCAGCGTCACAAGGCTGAGAGCTAGTGTCCGCCCCGAAATGTAGAAGGCCGCCTGTGTGTGTGTTTGAGGCATCAAACGCTGTGTGTTGTGCAGAGCACGTTGACAGTTGGCGAAGGCAGTGGGAGAGGACGGAGAGAGATGGGCGAGTGCGTGTTTGATTTTTGCGGGCAGGCTCGTGTGTACTGCTAAGGGATGGTGCCCGGGGACAGGGAGATCTTTCCGTAAGGCACCTTTGAGCATGCCTAGCCCAAATGTGGGCTGATGGCCGTCTCAGAGCTGGATAAGGAAGAGCCTGCAGAAGGCGGAGGGTGGGGCAGGCTGCAGCAAGTGCATCGGGTTGAGTGGTGTTGTGCAGGAAACAGACAGGGAGCTAAGGAAGGAGCTGCCTTCAGCACAACATGCCGCCGTGCACGTTTGGCCATAGATGTGCTGGATGCGCAGGGTGTTGGATGTAGGAAGAGGGCAGGTGGGCTGCTAAGGGCACTGCGTCCCGTTTGGCTGTGGAGCCCAAGCAGCCGCTGGTGCGAGTGCTGCTGGGTGCCAGGCTGCCAAGCAGCGTCAGCAGCCACTGGCAGTGCCAACGGGGAGCTGGCTGCCATGCTGGGAACAGGCAGGGTGGACACACGCTGATCCCGCGCTTGCGTGCTGAGAGCAGGGAGCTGTGGCTGCAGGGAGCTGGTGCGTATCCGTCGGCCACTGGTGACGGTGGCAGTGGTGGAGACTGCTGTCCGGCAGCTGGCAAGGTGCTGCACAGCGCGGGGCAGACAGTGCTGTGCATGGGAAGCTGCAGGGAAAGCCCAACCGTTGCAAGCTGGTGTTGAGCGAAAGGAAGAGATGGATGTTACAGCTGAAGTCGCAGCAGAGTTGTGGGATGCCTCTGCTCTGTGGTGCTCTTAGCCCTGTAGAAAAGGGCCTGAGTTGAGATGGGAGGCAGCTCAGCAGTGGGGTGATGCTGCCACTAGGCACCCGTGCCGCCAGGACTAGGGCTGGCTTCACCCCTCTTGCTGCAAGTGCTTCCTTTGCTTTTTTTCAGGTTCAGAAGGGGGCTGCGAGGACCACGGTGGATCAGCCGCCGGAGCAGGACGTGGTGACCCGTGGCATCGGTGCCCAGGTATCGTGAAAGCAGTGATCTGAGGGCAGAGACCTTGTGAGGAAGGGCTTTGGAGGGTCTGTGACAGAGGGCACATGTCATGGGCTGGTGGGGGAGCACGGTGTCGCGTTCAGCTCGTGCAGCAGACCCTGTGAATCAGCGCAGCCATGGTCGTGGGGCAGAGAGGGAGATGATGTTGCCTTCTGTCACTGCCGCGCCAAGCAGAGGCATCGTTTGGCCCTCTTGCCAGGCTTTTGGCCGGCTTGTGGTGCATTCGCCCCTTTCCGTGAAGGAGACGTTGCCTTCAGAGCTGCAGCCTGGCCGTGCAGCTGCCCCGCTATGCTTCTGAGAAAGGTGTGGGAGAGGCTGTGCTGGCGGCCTGGTATTGGTCGTGGTATGGGAGCCAGCTGAGCTGTGAGCTGGGGACGTCTGGAGCCAAGGCCTCTGTTGTCCTTGTAAGGCTCTGCAGATGGGATGGTGTGGAAGAGGCAGGCCCTAGAGCAGTGCCCCAAGGGTCAGCGTGGAGGCGGATGGGAGCCGTTTGTGGTGGGACTGCCCTCAAAGGATTTGAGGCTCTTGGGCTATTTGCTTGTTCTTATTTCCTCAAGGCTTTTGCTGCCTTGAGATGGGGTGGGCGGGTTGTGGCTGGGAGCTCACTGCCAATGTCCAAAGGGCCGAAGAAGGCTCCTTCCATCTCATGTGCCAAATGCTGCTTCCTTTCCAGAGCCTGGAAAGGACTGGAGTGGCAAGCGGAGTCCCCCGAGCAGTGAAGAAAAAGGTAAGCGCCTATCAGAGGTGCCATCCTCCTTGCTCTCGTGCTGCTCTATCTGCACGTGTAGCTTGGGCGGGCTCTGCAGATGAGTGTCTTGGCGCAGGTTTGGTAGCAGAGCTGAGAAAAGGGGCATACTGAAACGAGTGAGGAAAAGGGAGGCTCTGCCCAGTGTCCGTGTGAGACAGCATGCCAGAGCGAGCACTAGAGCACGCACTGGCAGAGTGAGCGGTGCCCGTGGGGAAGGGCTGTCTTTGCGGGTGGTGTGGGCAGCGCGTGCCTGACAAGGGGCCTGATCCCTTTGCAGCGTGCCCCTGGAAGGGTGCATGTGTCAGTAGGGCCATTGTGTGCTGGGCACCCGCAAGGCATCCAGGAGGAATTTGTGTGGTGAGAGGGGACACACATGCACCCTGAGCAGGAGCTGCATGTCGAGAACCTCCATGCCGTGTGTGCGACTTGTCTTGTACCGCCAGTGCTGCTGGGGAGGCAGCAGCACCTTCCCCTCCCTCCCCAGGTGATGCTCTGGGACAATCTGCCCTTGGTGGCTTTGCAGGTAGTGCGCGGAGGAGCTACAGTGACGGGCGAGGAGTCCGCACGGATTCACTCTGCAAGGAAACGGCATAGATGGCCTTCTGCAGAGGAGACACCAGAGCTGGTGAGGCTTTTCGATTGGCTGGCGCACGCACTGCATGGCACTGGGTAGTCTCATCGGCTGAGTGTCCCCTATGCCCTTGATGGATAGAATTCCTGGAAGAGGTTAAATTGAGCTGCTAGGCAGCAGGGCTTCCAACTTGACTCCGTACCAGAGCATCACAAGCCTTTGCTTGTAAGTCTGCCCTGTTCCTGGACCAGGAAATGGGACCAGGCTCTCTTTCCTTGTGTTGCAGAATGCAAAGTCCCAGCATCAGGCTCAGCAGGTTTCACCACACCACCTGCCTCAGGAGAGTCTGACCTAGTGTCCGCACTGAAATGTAGAGGCCCATTTTAGTGTTTTTGAGGCACAAAATGCTCTCTGGTGTCCACTGCACCTTGACAGTTGGCCCAGGCAGTGGGAGAGGATGGAGAGATATGGGCGAGTTTCTGTTTGATTTTTCCCAGGAGGGATCCTGTGTATTGCTAGGGGATCCTAGCCAGGGGCAGGGAGATCTTTCATGATCTGCTGTCAGGCTGCTCTCCACCCTATAGAAGGTTCCAGGGGAGAAACCTTCCTAGCTGGTCTTGAGCCAAAGGAAGAGATGGATGTTACAGCTGAAGTCCCAACAGAGTCGTGGGATGCCTGTCCTCTGTGGTGCTCTTAGCCCAGTATTAAAGGGCCTGAGTTGAGATGGGAGGCAGCTCAGCAGTGGGGTGATGCTGCCACTAGGCACCCGTGCCGCCAGGACTAGGGCTGGTTTCATCCCTCTTGCTGCAAGTGCTTCCTTTGCTTTTTCAGGTTCAGAAGAGGGCCAAGAGGACAACGCTGGATCATCAGACAGAGCAGGTCGTAGTGACCCATGGCATCAGTGCCCAGGTATCGTGAAAGCAGTGATCTGAGGCCAGAGACCTTGTGAGGAAGGGCTTTGGAGGGGCTATGGCAGAGGGCGCATGTCATGGGCTGGTGGGGGAGCACGGTGTCGCGTTCAGCTCGTGCAGCAGACCCTGTGAATCAGAGAACCCTGGTCGTGGGGCAGAGAGGGAGATGATCTTGCCTTCTCTCATTGCCTGCCAACCAGACCTATCCTTTCCCCCCTTTCAGTTTTGCCTAGCTCTGACTGCTTCTTTGGACCAGGCTTGGGGCAGGCGTGGGGTGCATTCACACCTTTCCCTGAAGGGCCAGATGCCTTCACAGCCATCCCGCTCCCACATTATTCCCCTGAGAAATGTGCCATAGAGGCTGTGCTGCCAGCGTCATATTCAGCCCTGTGTGCCAGCCGGCCTACCTCTGATGCGGCCATCCCCACAGCCAAGGCATCTGTTGTCCTCCTAGGTTTTCACTGTACCTGTCGAGTCAATGGACTGGTGCTCTGAAGCAGGGGGCGGAAGGAGAAAACTAAGACCCCACTACCGGACCAAGCCAAGAAGGTGAGAGCCTCTATATAGCAGGCGTCAGGCATATGCGGGGCTGTGAAAGCCTCCCAGGCACTGCTGCCATATCCCCGAGCTCAGGCAACCCGCAACATTGCTCACAGGTCAGGAAGGGGTTGGGAATCTCCCCAACAGACTGGGGCTGGCAGTGGGGGGTGATGTGGGGTTCCTGCTCAGTGCCCACTGCCGGGGCAGGGTCTCGCCCCTGTGCAAGTTGTGGTTAGGTGTTGCAAGACAGGCCAAGCGCTGGCGTGCTCTAGGTTGCTCCGTCTCCCAAGGGCCAAATGACATGGCAGCCTGGGCCATGCTCCACCAGCCCCTGGTGCCAAGGCCATGCTGCCACCTGCGTGGTGGCCGTGGGCCTCAGAGGGATTTGGGGGGAATCACTCTGGGCTCCTTCCCCAATGCTGAGCCCAGCACATGTGACTGTAGGACACAGAAGCCGCTGACTGATCTGACATCAGGAGCCCACTTCACTGTGCTGCTGACCTTCAAGGGACCACAGCAAGGAGGTGCAGTAAGGCCTGTGCATTTCGGAAGGGGCCACCCTACGCCCTTGCTCCCCACCACTGCTGGGTGGGAGGGAGCAGTAGGGGAGGGGAGTGCTGGAGGGACGGCTCCTGCCAGCAGAGCGCTCAGCCGTGGGCGTTCCCAGGGCATCAGGCTGGCATGCACTGGTAAGACAGACAGGAGAGCGCACCAGTCACCCCCAGCTTTACTTGTCCCCTCCCCGAGCATAAAGCACTGAACACAGCCATGAGGAGAAAACAAATTATTTGATTAAGGCAGCTCTAAATGGACTTCTATAATGCTGCCCAGAGTTTTAGCGGTCTGGGAAGAGGGGCCTCAGTCTACTATCTAAAATACTGGAAAATGCTGCGCTGGTGCCCAAAGACAGGGATTGCTGCAAAGGACAGCACTGTCTTGTATGCTATTAACACCTGGCAAAGCAGATGGGGCAGACGTTGAGCCCCAGCCCTTCCTGTGCTGCACCAACTTCTACTTCTGCTGCAGTTCAGCACAAACGCGCTCCCCTGAGGGGAGGCTTGTTTTGAGGAGCGCCCTGGTTGGAAATGCTGTCGTGGGAGAGTAACCTCCCGGTAAAGACACTAACAGGGACCCAAGCTTTTCCCTGGCACCAAAACAATGGGTCTGCAGGCCTACTTGATCACTCTCTTGGCAAAAGCAGGAAATTAAATCAGGAACAACTGTTGCCAACTCTAATGCATCATTGTCTTTAGCCTCAAAAGACGCGCAGCGTTGGACTGCAAGCCTTCAGGAGCCACCAGGAAGACAGAGTGTAGCCAGCAGTCATCCCCCGCAGCAGCCCACAATCGCCACTTCGGTCACTAGAGAGACAAAGAAAATCAGGAGTGTAATGGAGGGGGGAGTTAAGATACAGCACAGGAGGGCTTTAAGGCAAAAGGCTCGTAAGACAATAGGCTCATAATTTTGTACTATACTACCTGCAGATTTCTAATAGATACCGTTCTGTGTAAATTGTACAGTAGTCTGGCAGATTGAACTATACTGTAAATTTTACTATATGCTGTTAATTTGTTTTACACTTATGTAATAATGAATACATAAATAAAATTGTATGACATTCTGCATGGGGAGCTGAATGATGCTGCTGGAGAGGTCCTGGGCAGGGAGCTCTGGGTAACCTGGGAACTCAGCAAACGCTGCAGGGTCCCTCTTCCAACACTGCCTGGGAGCGGGGTGGGGAGGAGGTAGCAGGATCCCATAGCAGGGCCTGATCCCTGCTGCCCCCTCCCTCCCGGCCCCCACAGCCTCCTGAGCTACAGCGAGGCACTGTGAGGCCTTTAGGGGAATGTGAGGAGACACCCCAGCCCCGAGGCTGGCTCTGTGCCCCAAGCAGGCAGGCGGACGTGCGGCCCTTGGGGCCGGCAGCGGACGGGCAGCTGTCCACATGGGGCCGGGTGCCAGGGACCTTCCATGTACTGCTGTGCCCTGTGGGTGGGTGCTGGCAGGTCACTGTCAGCCTGGGAGCTGGAACCGGCTGGGCTGTGGGGGCCTTCTATGCCTCTAGCCTCCAGTCAGGGTCTGCTCCTCTCAGGACCCCTCACCTGCCCTCCCGGGCAGCCCATGGCCCCCACATCCTTCTGGAGTTTCATCAGTATTTAGCAGAATTTGGGGCACAGTGACATTGTTGGGCTTGATCTCAATATTCCTTCATGAATGTTAAGAAAATCCTACAACCATCAGTTAATAATTATGTGATGTAAGTACTCATCAATTTAAATAAATACAAGGAAATACAAATGTTGTAATAGTTATTTTCAAAACTCATTTCAAGTTTTATTTTCCTTTTTTTTTGGGGGGGAGAGCTCCCTCTACCTTACCACCAAGCTTATCTTTTCCAGGGGGGCTCCGATGAGTATTTTGCCCTTCTTTGCTCCAGCAGAGGTTGGGCTCAGTGCTGATGGAGACGGAAGGCCTTGGCAGGGGGCGAGAGCTTCCTCGGTGGCTCTTTGGGTATGGGTCTCCCCCACAGCCCCCTCGGCATGTCTTTCGGTGCCCTCCAACACCCTCCTGCTGCCATTTGGAGAAACCCAGATCACTATGGGTGCTACCAAAGGATACGGTCTCTGGCAAACTATCTCCCCTCAGATCACCTTTTCCCCCTGCCTTGGGATTGGTGATATCAGACAAGGTTCAGCTGACAGTTAAAAGTCCAGGACAGGAGCTGGGACAGAGAAAGCCTCAAGTTCTCAAAAGGCACATGCCGGCCCCTGGGTGGCTGACAACCTCTACTCTGACCAGCACACTCAAACTCTCTGCTGTCACAAGCATGTCTCTTCCAGTGTTGGCATGCACAGAGGCTTCAGAGCTGTGCTCTGGCAGGAGGTCAGATGGGGAATGGCTTTGGTGGCTCGGGAGCAGGGAGAGGCTTCGGGAAGGGCTGGGGTTTGGCTCTCTAATTGACAGGATGCCCTACTGTGTGAAACAAACCTCATTTGTACGTACTCATTAGGTCAAAAAGCAGACAAAGGGGTAAACCTCTTCCCTAGGGTCTAGCACTAAAATGATAGTCCTCACCGTCTCAATCATTACAGGCACGGCCTTCTCTGAGTACCTCCAGAGAAGGAGACTCCACAGCCTCTCCGGGCAACCTGCTCCAGTGCTATGTCTCTCTCACAGTTAAGAAGTTCTTCTGTATATTCAGGCACAACTTCCTGTGTTTCAGTTTGTGCCCGTTGCGTCTTGTCCTGTCACTTGGCAGCACTGAAAAGAGTCCGGCCCCATCCTCTTGACACTCCCTCCCCCTTAAGGTGTTTGTCTACATTGACAAGATCCCCTCTCAGTCTTCTCTTCTCCAGGCTAAAGAGGCCCAGCTCTCGCAGCCATTCCTCAGAGGGCAGATGCTCCAGCCCTCTGATCATCTTTGTAGCCTTTGTAGCTGCACTCTCTCCAGTCGCTCCATGTCTCTCTTGTACTGGGGGGCCCAGAACTGGACGCAGTGCTCCAGAGGAGGCCTTGCCAGGGCTGAGTAGAGCGGCACGATCACCTCCCTTGACCTGCTGGCAACACTCTTCCTAATGCAGCCCAGGATGCCCTTGGCCTTCTTGGCCACAGGAGCACATTGCGGGCTCATGGTCAACCTGTCATCCACCAGCACTCCCAGGTTCTTCTCGGCAGAGCTGCTTTCCAGCAGGTCAGCCCAAACCATCCTGGTGCTCTCTGTGTGCCTCCCATCCCTGCTGCCTGTCTCTCCCTCCAGCCCCAACACTCACCTTGGCCCTGTGCTCCAGCAAGGTGGTTGCTTGATGCTTCTTATCCGTCTTCAGGATCCTCTCCTGCGGACCTGCCACTCTGGCACCAAAGGGAGCTGCTCCTTCCTGATCCAGCCTCTCCCCTCACAGTGAGGACCCTGGGAGCCCTCGTCACAGCAGGGACACAGTCCCCATGGAGACCGTCCCATTACAGCGGCCTTGTGGGCCCCATGCCGCCAGCATCACAAAGCCCTGCTGCTCACCGTGGCAACACCCCTCACCAACGCATTCCCTCACCGGAATACCCCTCTGCCGGCATTTCAGAAGGGAACACTCAAGGTGGCAAAAAAGGCCTGTGTCCTCCAGTTCAGACGTCCAGGGAAAACTACAACCAGGCTGAACACGGGCTGGGGAAACTCTGGCGGGGAAGGAGCGGCCCCAGCAAGGCAGGGTCATTTAGATCAGCTGGTCAGAGCATGGTGCTCATAATGACAAGGTCGCGGGTTCGATCCCCGCACGGGCCACTCCTTGGAGGGTTGGACCAGATCATCTCCAGAGGGCCCTTCTAACCTTACCAATTTTACGATTCTATGATATGAAATACTATAATCCTCTGTGTTTAGATATGAGAGGAAAACATGAGCTACCTTAGCATGTAAGCAGCGCAGCTGCAGTCATTCCCCCATGGAGAGGGGGCTGCGTGGGGCAGGGCTGCTCACAGCTCCCGCTCACCTCCACGACACGTCCCAGTTCCCAGCAGGGGCGCAAAAGCCGGCGGTCCCTGCGGGCTGGAGGCGGCCCAGGCCAGCCCAGGCCTTCCCCAGCCTCTGCTGCCACACAGCCGGGCCGTGGCACCTCCGGCTGCCCCCGCGCGCACGGCCGCTCGCTCTGCCCAGCCCGCAGCAGCTCCCGGTGCTGTGGCCGAAGGCTCTGGGCGGCCCCGAGGCGGCAGACGCTGTCCTGCAGCAGCAGCCGCCTCTCGCCACCTCCCTCCTCACGGCGCCCGTGCACCCCTCGCCCTGCCCCACCCCGCACCACCCTCCTCTGTGCCAGTGCGCATGCTCCACCTCGCCCGGCCACGCCCCTTCCTCTTTGCCCCTCCCCTCTGCTCCCCTGCCCGCCCCTCCCCACCCCACCCCTGCACTGCGCAGGCGCACTGCCACCTCCCTCCCGCCCCGCCCCGGAGTCCAGACCCAGGAGGCCACACACCCCCGGGAGCCAATGGAGGAGCGTGGAGTGGGCGGGGCCACGGGGGGTGAGAGGCGTCACTTCCGGCTCTGGGGGCGGTGCTTGTGTGTCCATGGCTGCCGGTGCAGGGGTGCCGGGAAATGGTGCTGCCGGGTGCTGCTGCTGCAGGGTCCTGCTCTGCTCCGGGGCCTGGGCGAGTCTGCGGGAGGGGAGGGGAGGGGAGGGGAGGGGCGGGAGAGAAACCTGGGTGCTGCACTGGGGGCAGCTGCTGCCTGTGAGCATCCCGGGGACACAGCGGGGGTTTTCAGCCCGCGCTGCGGCCTGGCAGGGGCCGAGAAGCCCTGAGCTGTGAGAGCTGCAGCACTAGTGACAGCGCAGGCAGCAGGGCAGGAGGGAGAGGAACAGAGCAGCTGCTTGCTGTGCTGCTTCTGCCCCTGGCTGTTCTGCCCTGGTGGAAAGCTGAAGGGCTCTGTGCGTGTGTGGGGAAAGTGGTGGGAAAAGCAGATAGGCAGGAGCTGCTGTTGTACAGTGCTGGGGCAGTGTGGCATTCAGTTTGCATGATTAACCTGTGAAAATGTGATTTATTTTCAGCTTTAACTTAGAAACCTCAGCAGTCTGTCCTCTGCAGGAATGGGGAGAAAAGGGGGCAGAGAAAAGAGCAGGGCCTGAGCTGATGTGAGTATATGTAGAGTTTAGGCACTTTTTTGGTAGCTTCCTCTCTTCCTGCAGTTGCTAAGGGGGAAAGTAAAAGGATGGCCACAAATGGGCACTGTCCTTGCGAGATTAAGGAGGAGGATTTGAACACACCCTTGCCTGGAGAGCAGTTTCAAAATATTTACTGCTTAGGACCCGTGGTTTCACTTGATATCCAATATTAGTCAACACCAGTAACCATATTTCTTTCTCCCAAGTCCTTGGATAAACCTAAGTGGTTAAGCCAGAGTGTAAGCCTCTCATCGAGGTGTGCGTTCCTTTAAGAGACGGAGGGAGCTAAGCGTAGATTCGCTCTTGCTTCTGTGTTGTGTTCCGCCATGTTTCCTGGCTCTGACTGCTTTGGAAAATCCAAGATTTCCCCATGCATTCCTAAACTGTGAAGGGAAGACGACTCTTCCTGCGTGATCAGACTACTTCTACACCCCCAGGTCCTTGAGGGGCACCTCTGTTGAAGAGCAGGTATTGTTACTGGCTCTGATGTTGTGCTAAAAGTTGAACTGGAGGACAGAGAAATGTTTTGCCTTCTTGATTTTTACCTTCTGAAATAGCAGACCATGCTGAATGAAACTATATAGGAATAGGTTTGTGTTTATTATTGTCTGCTTGACGTTAGTAGCATATTGAGAGCAACTGTTCCCTGTGTTCAGTGAAAAGTACAGTTAAAGCTCCCAGTTCTGTTGGAGGGAGTATGTGTGCAGCAGACGTAGAAGGGAGCTGGTCGAGGCTGGGTTTGGGAGCAGAAGAGCTGAAAAGAAGGGATTTTGTGGTAGAAGGAGTGAAGAATCCTTACAGAGTTGCCTAGCTGTTTTGAAAACAACTAGAAGAAAGCTTAGAAACTGCTTTCAGTCCCTGTTCCTGAAGTAGGACTACTTGCAAGACTCTGTCTTTGTATCAGCTGCCAAATATTTCCCCTGAGTATTGCCTTCCTCACTGCCTGCTGAGGAAGTGTGCAGCTGAGCCTTTTTGAAAGACGTAGCTCCTGAGCCGTGCTTTAGCAGAATATTATTTATGGGGATGTCTGAGAGTTGCTTTTCCGTCTTTTATTTCCTTTCCTGTGCGGATTTTCCTTTTGCTGGAGCTTGCAGAGAGGTGTGATTTACATGCTGGCTTCTGACCTTAAATGGCTCAGTAATCTTGAGCATGTTGCTTTCCTTGAGGAAGGAGGGACAAGCTTTACATGTAGGCCAGGGCAGTATATTGTTGCTAGTTACTGATATTTTCTGTGTTGAGTGTGACTCTGACAGGATACACTGTGTCTAGTGCCAGCAGAAGGGATCCCAAGTCAGCAGAGTGACCTGGGCTGCAGGTTGTGTGCGTCTACACGTGGGCAGCAGCAAGAGCATTTCAGCAGCAAGTCTAAGCTCTTTTGGTCAAGGAAGTCTAAATCAGAACCGGGACGCACAGGACCCTGAGCAGCCCAAGTGCTGCTGGATCCACTTGAAAGCCCATTTGATTGGACCAGTGTATTTGTACCTTCCAGCTGGGAAGTTTGGTCCCTGCCATCCTTATTGGTCCTTTTGGTTACTGGGAAAGGATTGCCTTAATTCCAAAGAGTTCCGGACAGGTGTAAACGAGCAGTTACTGGAAAACCTGACAGGGTAGCAGACCTCATCCTTTTTGTCCTTGAGGATGTGGAGTATGTGTTTGCTCTCGCTGCAGCCTAATGGTGCTGCTCCCGGCGTATGTGAGGCCTCAGCCTGATCCATGTGTTAGACCCAAAGGCTCAGGTGGAGTGGAGTGAACAGTCCCATCTCTGGAGCCAGTGGAAGTACTCCTTTTGAGGGGCATATTTACGGGCATCTTCAATGCGTATGTATTTGTTTGGTGTTCAGAGTCATGAAAGTCATGAAACCATGTGTGCTTTTAATGATGCTCCTTTCCAAATGCAGAGAGTCACCCTGCTGGCTAGCCTCTGAAACGCAAGTGAGCATCTTGAGGACGTCCACTTGTAACTCCATGCGTTGGTCTTTGGTTTGAGCGAGCTAACTGTGCTTGGATGCAAGTATGGTTCGGAATGTTCCTGTTTTCGCGGGCAGGCTAACACCGAGCTTGCAATCTTCTTCCCCAGTAGATCACTAAGTGCTTTATAGAGGAGGTGGTGGCGGCTTCCCCCTTTTGCAACTGAGTGAAACCGGCACAGCGAAAGAGAAAGGCTCCTGCCAAGTGTTGAGGGAAGTAAGTGGGAAAGGACCTGAGCTTTCTTTCCCTCTCATTCTTGCTGCTCCGAAAGAATACTGCTGGAAGCTGATGTGATGTTTTCCCTTGTTCAGGATTGCAGTGTGGCTTTGTAGCCAGACTAAGCACTGAACGTCAGCACTGGTCATGGTGTCAGGTTGGGGGCTGTTGGCACATGGAGCTGAGGGGCTGTAAAGCCATACTGCAGCAGCCCATGGTCCATGGCCTCCAGTAGTGCTCTCAGCCATGATAGTTGTTGCAGGTTTGAGGAGGGAGGGAGGGATTTCTTGTGGAAGAAGAGCCGCGTGAGTAGGGAGAGGCTTCCAGGAGAGGGGAGCAGCTGCTTGCATGGCAGGCCTGGGCTTCCAGCAGCTGGAGGAGGTCCTGAAGCTGAACCCTCAGTGAGGTTGTGGTGCTTGCTTTGGAAGAAGTTTTACAGTGCGAGATAGTTCCCTGGCAGCTTTTTATGCTCCATTTTTAATTTTTCATTGGCTGATTTGCACCTCTTCTGGTGTTACCTTTGGACAAGGTTTTGTACTGCTGGCTGGATAAAGCAGGCTCTGTGCAGATGCTCAGCTTTACGTGAAAAGCAGGACTCAGGCTAGGTTAGATAAGATGTTTTGCTTGCAGGGCACCATAATCTTGCATGTTCTCCCTCTGCAAAAGCTGAAGGACAGTGGAAATGTTCTTAACAATAGAGTGACCAGGCACTGCAAACATTAAAAAACAATACAAGACAAAACAAAAAGTTGTTTATGCCAGTTGCCAAGTGGCTAGAGCGAGATGTAACCAGACTTGCTCCAGGGTGAGAGCTCTGGGCAACTTCTGATTTACTCTACCTCTAATAGCATGGCCAGGATTAGGATTCTTTAGTGATAGAACGTATTTTTGCAAGTCTACCTTTTTAATTAAAGCCTTAGAACAAACACTTAAGCACAGCAATGTGGGGGAAAAGAGCCTACCAAGATGGCCCTTTCCCTTGGCTTCAGTGGCTCTGGGGTGAAGCCTGAGTCTCATTTGAAAGAGAAAAGATTAGGACTGAATGTGCTGCGAGTGACTATAAACTACTTGATGCCTTCCGTGCTTTTCAGGGACATTTCTTCTGGTCGCTCCAGTCTGCAGTGCACTCTGGTTTTTCCTTTGCATCATAGACCAGATGTGTGGAGAAAGAACTGAATGCAGGGAAACAACCTGTGAAGTATCTGGGCAGCCTGGGCAGTCCACTGAAAGACAAAGTGTATGCACGAGAGCTGCCAGCAGAGGCCTAGAAAAGCCAGTTGCCCTGGGGTTGAATGCTGCCTCCTCTGACTGCTCATGACATAGGCTCATGACACACGTCACAGAGTCAAATAAATTTCTGTGCGAAAACAGGAGAAAGAAAGTAGAGGTGAATCAAAAGGCCAGCAGTGCCACCAGTAAATATTTCCAAGTAGGGGTTGGTTTTACGCCCTCTCTGGCAAAGCTGTTCCTTCCATGATGAGCAGCACCTGGGAGCAAGGGGATCTTTTCCTGACAGCCCTCCTGGGATGGAGGGTAGCAACACTGGAGAGACCTCTGCCAGCCAAGGGGGAGTTGCTGGGGCTCAAACCAAGGTTTCAGTCTGGGACCTTAAAGTCCTGGGTGGCTGAAGACTACAAGATGCCCCCAATGTTTGGCTCTGCCTTTTGAAGCCAGAGAGTCTTTCTGCTCTCGCAGAGCATCAAAAGCCAGATACCTTCCCTGGGGTTTGGTGCCTGCTCAGCCCAAGCTCTCAGCCGTGCAGGACTCAGCTGAGGGCTGAGAAGCTGCGCACGGGACTGTGCAACTGCCCTGAGCACAAGGGACCTGAGTCACATCACAGCAACCATAGAAACACCCCTCAGAAGCAGATCGCCTAGCATCTGGCCTAAACAAGAGCTGCTGTATTTCTCCACCTTTCTCCCTGCATCTAAAACTTTCTTTTTCGCTCCGTAGCACCGGGCAGAAGTCTCAGCAGCTAGACTGGCAGGGAGGGCCCTAGTGCCTGCCAGTCCTGGTGCTCTACTCAGATGTTCATTCTCTTGAGCTAAGCAAAGTCCCCAGGTGACCAGATCTGCAGTGTCAGTGGCCAGGTGTGCACACTTGTCTGCAGTGCAGGACAATGGAGAGCAGCTGGGAGGGAGCAAGCTCAGGGCAGGCATAGAAATGCCTCTGCTCACCACCAACTGCGCTGAGGTCAGAGAGGAAAAGAGGCACCTGGAGCAGTGCCCTCTGCCTGGGTGTCTTTTGGGTGCAGAGGTCTGGGCCCAAGTTGCAGGAGGACAGGGGCTGTGGCCACCTCAAGATGGCATCTCTGAGCCCCAAATACACTCTACCAAGTTAGAATCAAAAGGATACAAATGGTTGGAAAAGGGGTTCTCCAAACACACAGAGGCCTTGGAGTAATTAGAAGGTGGTTTCAGTGTCATATATGGACATTTCCAGCAGGCTCTTGAGGGTCCTTGGGAGCTGCAGGCCACCTCAGCCTCCAGGATGCGGGACCTCATTCTCCCCAGACCCAAATCCCAAGGGGGGACTGAGTCCCAGGGATCCCCTGCTCCCATCCCCCAACCTAAGCAGCAGTGGAGCTGGGTCCACAGAAGCCTTGGGGCTCTGGGCACTCCCTGCACCACGAACCAAGCGTATTGCCTGTCACATTGTCCCCTGAGGCAAACGGGACCCTCAGGCAGAACTCTTGCAGCCGCCCCCAGCCCTTTCCAGCCAGCGCCACAGTCCTAGAGCCACACCGGTAGGCAGTTAACAGTCTCTGTGCGACACCTCGGGAAGGAGTACCCAAAGACCTACTCCTCACTGGAGAGCCACAGAAGCGCTGGAAACAAGGAAGTGCATTCTGGGCTGATTGTGTCACCCAGCAATCCTCCCTCTCACTTGCCCCTTTGCCCTCAGCTCTCCTCTCAAGCCCAGGAGGAAGGACGCTCTCCCCATCTCATCACGCAGTTCTCCTTTCCAACATGCTCCTGCTCCTCTGCATGTTGACAAGGGGTCCTAGCACAGCCTCGTTGCCTCCTGTCCCCACTCCTTGCCATGGAGCCACTGGGAAGGACCGTGGTGGGGATAGCATGAGCAGTGCCCAGCAGCGCCTGGGCCTCACCGGGAAGAGAGGCCCCCACCCAGGACACCAGGGTGTGTCACCTCCCTGTGATGCAGGCACATCCTGCTGTGACCTCAGCTCAAGTCATCTGGGGGCTCTGTATGTTGGCGCCATGGCGATGGCACAGCCAGGCAGAGAGCAGAGAGATTTCCTCTCACCTCCTGGAAAGCAGTCCCCTCCCTTCCCTCAGTTATTTTCCCAAACTTTCTGATAAATCCTTTCAGGAATGTCTCCAGATGATGCCAAAGTCAAGGAAATAGGTAAATGGGGCCCTAGAGTCGTCACTCTTGCACTGGCAAAGGTGCATTTTGCCCCCCTGCAGCCACCCCCCTCCACACCCTGCGCCCTGCGTAGCTGCCCACAAGATGGCGCCGTCCCGCGGGGGAGGGGGCGGGACTAGCTGTCAGGGCAGGAGGGCGCAGCGTTGCCATGGCATCGCCCCAGTGCAGCCCTCCTATTGGCTGTCATGAGGACGAGGGCGGGCATGGATTTGAATGATGTGTCTCTCAGCCAATTGGAGTCCAAGAGGGGAAAAGGAAAAGGAAAGCGCGAGGTGCAAGAGGTGCGGGAGCAGAGCAGGTGAGAAGTGAGTGTGTGGGAGCGATGCTGTGAGAAAAACCTTGCAAATAGTTTACAGGAGTCAAGTACAAGGGAGAGAAAAAAACAGTACTGCAAAGGATAAACGACTCCGGCTAAATAACCTTGATGAAACCACAGCACTTTGAAGAATGTGAGAGGTAGGCAAGACAAAACAAGCAGAATAACCCAGGAGTGACCTTAGGTTCATTAAGGCTTATTAACATATCAAACTACACACCCCTAAATGAATAATGAGATGGAAATGACATGATAATGATGTTGCCGCCTCTTCTTTGCTTCCTGAGCTAATTAACAGGAATGTGAAAGCACAAGCGCAGAGCGATTACCTGAGGTAATGAAATTGCAACCAATAGAAAGATTTGTATAAAGTGCCCCCTGAAAAGTGTGTGTAAATCAAGAATGAGAGGGGGAGAAGGTGTGCTAGCTTTGTGGATTTACCACCAAGCGCCCATCTCTGTGCAGAAATGAAATAAATATCTCGACCGTGTGTGTGTATTGGTTGCTTGCACACCGGGTAACAGAACCCAGATTTTGGACAACAAGTGGGAGTGTTTGAGTGCTGGCGGGTGCCTTTGTGCTGGGGTGGGTGCAGCAGTGCTGGCGCCGGGGCTGCTTTGCTTTAGGAGCTCCCCAAAGGGGCTGGTGGGACTGTGACCACGGGACACAGCGCCCTGTAACCGAGGGGGAACTGACCTGCGAGGCAGGTGTGCCGGCCTGCCCCCAAGCATCTGGGCCTGTGCAGCTTGGTGGGGTTTGAGTGCAGGAAGCTTTGCCTGCGTTGTGGGTCTGAGATGCATTTCCAAGAGTTTTCCTGAGGTGCTGCTGCCCCCTAAATCCCCAGGTGCTGCTCAGAGCTGTGTTTGGGAGCTGCTGGGCAAAGTGAGAGCAGGTTGCTGGTGTCCTCGTGAAGTGTCCTTCCCAACGATCTTTGTTGTTCACACAACGATCAGTTTTGTTGTGTGAAAACTGCCTTTCAGAGCGTCTTTGAGAGAAGCTGTCCCGCATGTCATGCCATGCCCTAGCCGTTTTCTGGGGGACGTGGTATAAAGACATGGTGTCATCTGTGCCAAAAAGGGGAGTAGAATGTGTTGGTGGCCCTGCTGGCTGTGCTCTCACAGATACAGGTCAGCATAGAGGGGAGACATTGGCCCCTGACTGTTGAGACTATGTATGCCAGCAGAACTGAGAGTAGCACTCTGATTCTGTCTTTCTTTCCAGGGTGCTCCAGTCATCTAGGTTCCCAGCACAGCCCTGGAGCCGCTGAGAATGGAGGCAGGATGTCAGGGTGTGTGCCTGTAGCTGTCAGCGTCTTTGGCAGCATCGTGAGCCCTGTGTGAAAGCAGCTGCAAGTGAATGAGATGAGCCTACGTATGGATGCGAAGGCTTCCATAAATGTGCCTGGCTTCCATGATGACTTGGGGTGTGGGTTCACCTCGTGGTGCCTCTGCTGGGCTGCACATTCCGCATCGCCCAAATGCTATTAGTGGCAGCCCACTCAGCAAATGATATTCTGTCCGCTCCTTTTCCTAGAGGTTTGTGGTGCCCCATAGGGTGGTCCAAAAGACTTACGGTAAATGCCAGCATCTGTTGAGTGCGTTTGTGAGAGGGCCCCAAAGCCTTGGTAGCTTGACCGGTGGAAGTCGCAGAGCCCTTGGGCTGCAGGCTCTGCGAGGGCTGAAGCTGTGCCCAAGGTCACATTGTACATGTCAGCCAGCCCTCAGTGCTGTGTGAACCGAGGTGTGGAGCCCGAACTCGTGCTGCAGAGCCCGTGCAGCGAGGAGAGCTGGCATTTCAGCAGCTCTCCCGGTTGGGGCTGTCTCATTGCTTGAGTGTCATTTCAAAGCCTCTGCTCCCCTTTTTCCCTTCACAGGGGCTCTTTCTCAAGTAAGGAGAGGAAAACTTTCTGAGGCTACTTTGGGCTCGGGAGGCCTTCAGGACTCTCCAATGTTTCTACATGGTATCTTTTGTATTACTTAACAAAATCCCTCTCCTCCCATCCGTAGGTGGAGGTTGCTGAGGAGATGGAGGTGGAAAGCAGCAGCCTGCTCTGCCAAAGGTATGGTCCTTCCCTCTGAAAAGAGCAGCATCAGGCAGTGATCCATTTTTGTCGCTGCCTGATCTTGTGCTGATCATTTGCACATGCCTTGTGAGCCTAGCGTACCTTGAGAGCCTTTGGTGTAAGCGCAAGAGCTTCCCTGTGTGTTGGATTGAGGAGCCAAGAGAAGGCAGTGAGCAGAGCAGTGCCTGGGGAGTGTGCAAAGGCATGTTGATGTGAGAGTGTGAAAGCCCTTTCCAGTGAAGCTGCTGCCTCAGTTGGTCTCTAAAGGCCCTCGAAAGGGAAGTGGCATCTTGCTGTCAAGGGGTAGGTGCTCCAGGGCAAAGGCTCACAGCTCGGACTTGATGGTAATAAAGGAAAGGCAAGACCAATTGTTCCCTTTTGTGCTTTGCACCCAGAGTGACAGAGCGGAGCTGTCCCATGACCTGGAGAGAGTCTTGGCGGGAGATGAAAGCCGTTTGCAGGAGACTGTTTTATTCAGAGTGGTAAGAGTGTAATGAAGGGCCATGAGAATGACCCAAGTGAGCTTCTCCTCTTTGAAGGGTTGAGCTTTTCAGATTACTTGTGACTCGGAACGGGACAGTCCAGCAGCAGGCCCTTTGAGGCCACTTAGGCTTGTGAGGTGAGTTGTGCCTCTGAACCTGATAGGCCAAGAGCACACCCCTAGCTTTGGGGGTGATGGTTAGGTCCCTTGTGTCTCAGCGTGTCATAAATGGGGAGCAGGCCCAGAGCTGCTGTTTGTGCTTGGTTGGGTCTATTGTGCCTGAGTCCCTCAGAGGCCGGGAGCAGATCTGTGGCTTCATGGCTGCCTGTGAGGTCCCTTGAGCCTCACTCAGTAGCTGACAGTCCAGCTTGACGCATATTGCTGAGGGCTGTGTTTGTGAAGGCATTGGGCCTCAGGATCAGCTAGGCCACCAGCAGCCACGTTGCTCATTTTTGTACTGGTGAAGTGACTTTTGCTTCAGTGCCTGATTAGCCAGCCTCAAGCACGTGGTTACTTTTGTGCTTGGCATTTCCCATGGCTGAACTTCATGAAGTTTCTCTCTGCCCATTTCTGCAGTGTGTCCGGGTCCCTCTGGTTGTCAGCACAAGCATCTGCTGAATCAGCCGCTCCCCTCAGTTTTCTGTCATCTGCAAGCTTGTCTAGGATTCATTTGGTCCTATTAGCTAGGTCCTTACTGGAGATGTTAAAGAATGTTTGCTAAATTGCTCTTAGGATTCCTTCTGGACTGCCTGCATTTGACTGTGCTCCCACATAGGTGGTGGTACCCTAAGGCAGAATGACTAGTCCAGGTACTGCTCGAATGCACAGCATGGCTGGGGTTTTGTGTCATCGCCTTCCTCCAGTTTTCCCCGTCCTTCCAAATGATGCCTGCTCTTGCCCCTTCATGCCCATACGTGTTGGCATGCAGTACCCGTCTTTGGCCAGTGCCACAAATGCTCAGCAGGCTCAGAGGAAACTGTCTTGCCATCCTGGGCACATTGGAAAGAACTACGAATGTTACCAAGTACTGGAACTGCCGTGCAGTGTTGTAACCCCAGAGAGGTTTTGCGGGCTGAAGAAGACAGCTAGGAATTTGTTGCCCACAAGCCTAGTCCCAAAGAAACTAAAAATCTGTCTGGCCACCCCCAGGGAGGTCACAGGCTGCTTCTTGCAGATGGATTTGGAGAGTGTCCCTCAGGAAACCCACATCCGGTGCCAGATTGAGATACCGGCAGTGCCCTGAGGAGGAGCAGCCTGGTTGTGCAGTAAACGTGGAGCAGGCAGCGCTTGTGTGTGCCTGTTATGGGTAATGGTCTGCCCAGGGCTGTGGGCAAGGAAGTGCAAAGGCTGGAGGGGTAAATGCAAGTGTGTGGGTTTATACAAGTGCTGTGCAGGGCTGGTGTGTGCACATCAGCAGAGGTGCTCAGCAAAGAGGTCTGGTGGCATGAGCCCCTTTTTGCTAGTGGTAGGGGCAGAAAGGATTGTTTGTTGGAGCGTATGAGAAGGTAAGTGCAGGCAGCACTTCTGTGCCCACAGCTCCTGCCTGCCCGTTTCAGGGAGGCAGATACTGAGATGCCCAGCACAGATGCTCCTTGCAAACTCCCTGGGAAATGTGAGCATTTTCCCTCAAATTACCGCCAGAGGAGGAAGCCTGCTTTTCACTGGCAGCGTGGTGGTGAGAGCACTGTGCATGCAACTTCAGAGAGCTTAGTTCAGTTTAAAACCAGAAGCTGCCCATCAAAGCCCGGTCTGGTCAGCTGAACCTCACCTGCCTTCCAGCTCCTTTGGAGCTGCCTTCCAGATTCAAAGTAAAGGGTGGCCAGAGGAGTAAATACAACACAGGCAAACTAAGGGATGGCAAAGGCAACCACTTTATCTCTGTATCTTAATGAGCACCTCTCTGAGCTTTAATTCTAGAGGTGTTTGATAAGGAGGCATTTTAAATTGCCCTGCTAACTTATGAAAATCTTGCCTTCTAAAACCAAGAAGCTAGCTTTGCCTCATTTCTGTCATATTCAGGTCATGATTAAGCCTCCTTTACAAGGGTACTTATTTTTTTGGAGTAGAATGTGCTCTTTTGGGGCCCCACTTTTATTCTTCTTTTTTGTTTTAAATCTCCTCAGTGATTAGGTACTAGAGTTGTTCATTGCTGATTAACCGTGATGGAGAAGTTTTCAATGCCCAGTTACCTAGTAAGGCAAGAGAGACAAAAGCTTTGGAGGATTTTTTTTTAATCCAGCTATTAACCCTCTGGCATCCAAAGAGAAAACAGGTAAAGATATTCCCGAATTACAGTGTTGCTAACTGCGTTTTTAAGTAAAAAGGTGTTGCTTGGGAAGCAGAAACCTGTGCAAAAACTGTAACAGCCCCCCATCCCCGCACAGGGAATAGCTGAGGGCAGCATCTACCATGGCATGGGCTGCAACAGAGGTGGAACAGTGGCCCCGACCATGGGGTCCCCAGTTACCCCCTGACCCCGATCCCTCCTGCGGGGACAGTGGTGGCACGGCCGAGGCCTGATGCCGTTGAGGAGGGGTCTCTGCCCGTCTTTGAGGCTGATCCCTGCCGGGAGACCCGTCCTGCCCCCGAGGGGAGTTGCGGGATCCCCCTGAGCCCCATGGTTCAGCCCGACCCTGATTCCATCGCTGTGGGGCAGTTATCGCCACGGCAACACGGATGCACCAGGCTTCAGGCACAGTCGGTGGCACTGCGTGGGGCAGGAGGAGGGTCCCGGCTCTCCCCAGAGCAGGACAGGGTCCTGCCGCCCCTCGGCACCGGCCATGAGGAGGCGAGTCAGAGTGGAGAGGAGGGTGCTGCAGCCGCAGCCGGTAGGAGGGGCTGGGTGTGTTGGGGTGGGATGGGAAGCAGGCGATGGCCGTGGGGCTGGGGGTCAGGCTCATTCCTCCCGGCATCTCCAGACTGCTGGGTTGGGGGGGGGGTGGCAGATGGGGACCAAAGCAGTACCTTGGATGCTGTTGTCATGACAGCTGTCCTGTGCTGGGTCCGCACAGCTCTTCCAACCTGAATGCCGCAGACATCCCCTGCCAGGCCCCCTCCCCATCCCAGGAGAGCTTTCTGGGGGGCTAACGCTCCTGCTGGTGAGGGTCCCTGGGGCACACACACGACTGATGCTCTCCTTTAAAATCCAAGCAATGCCTTTGGGTGCAAGCATGTGGCAGGAGTAGCTGTAGGGCAGAGTCTCTTTGCATCAAAAGACAAAGAGCTTTTCCTTCGGTCTTAAAATCCCTGAAAGTGCCCAGCAGCAGCCCCATAAAGCATCTAGGCAAAGAGGAGGCTGACAGGAAGGTGAAGGGCTGCCATGGACCGCTGGGAAGAGCCCTGGCTCCGGGTGCATCATGCGGGCTGGAGCCGCAGGGATGCAGTCCCTAACACTGCACGAGCCCCATTGTGGGGCTGGGGGCCACGGGATGTGCTCGCCTCCCTGATGGCCACGTGCTTGGGGCTGGCACCTCCATTCCTCAAGGCACTCTGCCCTGTTGCCATGGAGAAGTGTGTCCCTGCTGTGTCCTTGACCGAGGCCACGGCAAGGCCGCAGAGAGAGTCGGCTGTGCACTGGCCCCTCTCCCAGCAGGGCCCTGTGAGGCGATTTGTAACCTTCCTGGGGACCGTCCTCTGGGAGCTGTGGCTGTGGTGTCTGAGCCAGCTGAAGGGCTGGAGGACAGGCAAGCGGAGAGCGAGCAGAGGAAAAGCAAAGCTGCAACACACCCGGCTGGGTAAGAGCCTCATGGCCAGAAGTACCCCTGGCACTGGAGGCGATGGGGAAGATGCCATTCCCCTTCCCCCAAGTTCCCGGGACAGGATCTGGGTGAGACTGTGGCATGGCCCGTAGGGCCACAGCCCTTCTCCTGCTCCCATGAGGACAATCCCTGCTGGGGAAGACGAGCTGTGGCAGCCCCGTCAGGCAGCAGCCTGGTGCATCTTGCAGGAGCCACGTCTGACCGCTGTGTGCAGCCATACATCGTCAGAGAAAGAGCTACTGTCCAGAGGAGGAAACTGACTGGGTCCTTTGTGGCTGAAGTCATGTGTGCCTTGGTGAGTCCCAGGCTGGTGTGGGCTCTGGTGCCCCACCGGTGCCCGATCCGTGATGGCAGCTGACTTGGTTTTCCTCAGACCTCGGCTCCTACCTCTGGCCAGAGAAGAAAGAAAACCCAGGCTTTTGGCATCCTGTGGCGAAGACCGCCAGATACACGTGTTCCCTGTGAGGTAGGAGAAGAGGCTGTTTTGTGCCCTTTTTCCTCCATCTTTGTGCCTTCACCACAAGCTCCCTGCCTCACTTTCCCCATCTTGCCTATAGTCCTTTCCCCCCCGACCTGCCAGCAGCTTGTAGGCTAGGTGGGAGGAGAGTCAAGCTCAAGGCTCTCCAACAAGCAAGGCTTGAGGTAAAGGTGTTGGCCAAAGCCCAGGCTGTAGTGGGCCTCCTCGTGGTGTTTCCCGGGAGGACCTTTCAACGCGGTGGTGGTATCAGACAGGAATGGGACTATGCGGAGTGACAGTGTAGAAACAGTCTGAGAAAAGAGGCTCCATCTGGTACCGTCATAGACTGAGTAGAGCATGCTCTGCCGAGGCACGTATGGGATGAGGGTTGTGCTACCAACGCCCCGTCAGAGCAGGATGGGTCGTGGGAGTGGGATGGGGCCTGGGATCAAGATTGGAAGCAAGATGGAAGCTGGGATGGAGTGGTCAGGGCAGCCCAAGAGCAGCAGTGAAGGGCAATTGCTGACTGGTGCAGCTGAGGAGGCTGGGGTGAGGGCAGCCCGCAGGGGCAGGAGAGGTTGCTTGTCTGTAGAGTGAGGGTAAGAGAGTGCAGGCACACCCAGGACCATGTAGGGTGCTGATGCAAAACTGGTAGCTCTGGAAATACGTGCCTCTTCCTAAAAAGTCCTGAATGGCCACAAAGGAACCTGTGGGTGACTCAGCAGCTGTGCTTTTAAAGTGCAAGTAGCCTGGGTGCTACGGAAAGTTGGAAGAGAAAAAGGGACCCAAGGAGCAGCTGCCTGGCTCCATAGGAAGCGCTGGGGCTGCCGTGGGGCAGCATGCAGGGTGACGGTGTGCCTTGTGAGGCCTGTTGTGGGGGGGGAAAGGGGTGTCATGGGGCAGCATGCAGGGCAATGGGCTATCATGGGGCAGTGTGCGGGATGGTCAGGCTACCGTGGGGCAGCAAGTGGGGCAAAAGAGCTGTGCGGTGCCATGTGGGGAATGAGAGGATTGCTGTGAGTGTCAGGGCTGGCAGCTGCCCCTGGAGTAGAATCTCCTGCAACCTGCGGGTGTTGGGCCCTGCTTGGGGGGGTAGCCCCATCCCCAAAGCGTCGCACCTCCCCCTTTGCTCAGCCCAGGGAGCCGCGTGTCATTGCAGTCCCTGATGGCAAGCTGCGAGACACCGAAGCAGACCAGGACGACAGGCCGATGGGGACACCTGGGTGGCACGATGATGGCGACTGCTGAAACGTTCTCCCCTCCTGTCCGCGTAAGAGAAGCATGGTGGTGCCAGGCGCAGCGCCAGCATGTCCCGCTGTGCTGTGGAAGGGCTGGGGGAGTGGGGGGGTGGGCAGCTTTGGGCCCTTGGCAGAGCCCGGAGGGGAGAGTCAGGAGCTCGTGCTACCTAGCCACAAGGGATGGGAGCCTCAGTGGTGGGTGCTGCAGAAAAGGGGGGTAACTGGTGGGTTTTTCCTCACTTGTGGAGCTGAGAGGGGAGGGATTAAGTCCGGATGTCCTGTGTGGAGCAGAGGAGTAGGTGAAATGAGGGTGTTTTAGGGTTAAAGCTTACTCAGTGCTTTGGGGCAGTGAGGAGGTTTATTTCCAGCTTCCCGGTGTGCCGAGACTGTAATTGTGTTTCTTCTCTGAAAGTGCCATGAAAGATTCTTTCTGACCGACTGACATGACAATTCTAATTTGGCAGACTCTGGAGCCAAGCAGGATGTGGCTCCCAGTCCAGAACCCCAACGTGAAGAACGTAAGCGCTGCTTGCAGTCCTCTATGTCCTCAGCTCTGGGCTGCTCTGCTCCGAAGCTGAGCTTGCACAGAGCTTGTGTCTGCAGCGATGGTGGCCCGGGGCACCTGTGGGGCACCGAGCTGCCGCTGCCTGAAGCGACATCCTGTCTGCGTAAGAGTAGCGTGCTGGGGCAAGGCATCGGGACGGCGGGTTCCCGGCTGCAACCAAGGAGGGTCTGGGGGAGCAGAGGGAAAGGAGGCACTGGGAGCCGCACAACCCCTGGGGGGATCACGGAGCAGTGAGCCCAGCCATGTGGGGTGTGAGCCACGATACAGGGTGCTGTTGGAAGATGGGGCTTTCTGAGAGGTCCGTAGCCACATCTGGAGCAAAGGATTGGGCTGTATGAGGGTAATTTTGGGGTGGACGTTGATCGGTGAGCAGGTTTTTGCAGAGTGTTCGCTATGGGCAGAGGTCGCTAGCTAATACAAAGGGAGGATTTCACTGGCATCTCCCCCAGAGGCAAGCAGCACATCATCATTGCAAGGATGAATGTCCCCATGCAAGCGTTTAGGAAAGTCAGGAGTAGAGGGGACTCCCCCAGATGCCGGTGGGAAGGAGGATGTTATGTGCAGGATAGTGGTCCCTTGTCTTGTGCGTGTAGAATGCAGGGGTAAGTAAAAGCCTTAATTTTGATGGGTCCTGCCAGAGATTTGCTTGGAAGATGAGGGATATGCCAACGCACCGCAGGCCACCTGCTGTGCCAAGTCCTGCCCGGAGTCCACAGCCCATGCTGAAGTGGGCAAGGAGCCCAGAGCCATGGGCCTGCTCACCCCTGCCGACTGTCATCGACACCACACCACCACCAGCCCCCGCTTTGGACACTGTTGTCTGCTGGACCCAGGACACCACCGAGAGCCAGGAGAAGCCTTCAACCTCGGTGCAGGTAAAGGGGGTTGCGTGTGTGTCTCGGGCAGGTGGGCGTGCAGCAGTGCCTGGAGGGGACTGGAATGCAGTGGAAGAGACAGGGCCCATGAGCCCAAATGATTGTGGCAAGTGGGGAGGGCAATGGGAGGGGTTTGTGGTGAGTTCTCACAGTTCCTGTGGTTGTTTAGTTGTGATTGTTCTTTGGGGTTATTCGCTGTGATGGGATATGCATGTTGGGAGCTCACAGCAATCTCCGAAAAGGGCCAAAGAAGTCTCCTTCTGACTCACTGTACCAAATATTTCTCCTATTTTAGCTGCTGGAAAGGATGATAACCCCGATGCAATGCCCAGAAGCAGCTGAGAACGAGGTAAGCGTCAATCCTACCATTTGACATCCTTACTCTTGTGCTGCTCTACGTAGGGGTAGCTTACTCAGCCTCTATAGAAGAGGGCAGATTTTTCAGCAGAGCTAAAAAAAAAAAAAAAGACATATAGAAAACAGTGAAAAAATGGAGCCTCTGTACATAGAGAGCAGGCAAGAGGCAAGACTACCAGCAGTACGGACTGGCAGTTGAGAGAGGGAGATGGCAGGGTGTTGGATGTAGGAAGAGGGCAGGTGGGTGCTAAGGGCACTGTGTCCCGTTTGGCTGTGGAGCCCAAGCAGCCGCTGGTGTGAGTGCTGCTGGGTGCCAGGCTGCCAAGCAGCGTCAGCAGCCACTGGCTGGGATGCCTCTGCATCCTCTTCCTTTGCTTTTTTTCAGGTTCAGAAGGAGGCCCCAAGGACCGTGGTGGATCGTCGGACAGAGCAGGATGTTGTGACCCGTGGCATCGGTGCCCAGGTATCGTGAAAGCAGTGATCTGAGGCCAGAGACCTTGTGAGGAAGGGCTTTGGAGGGTCTGTGACAGAGGGCGTATGTCATGGGCTGGTGGGGAGCACGGTGTCGCGTTCAGCTCGTGCAGCAGACCCTGTGAATCAGCGCAGCCATGGTCGTGGGGCAGAGAGGGAGATGATGTTGCCTTCTGTCACTGCCGCGCCAAGCAGAGGCATCGTTTGGCCCTCTTGGCAGGCTTGTGGCCGGCTTGTGGTGCATTCGCCCCTTTCCGTGAAGGAGACGTTGCCTTCAGAGCTGCAGCCTGGGCATGCAGCTGCCCCGCTATGCTGCTGAGAAAGGTGTGGGAGAGGCTGTGCTGGTGGCCTGGTATTGGGCGTGGTGTGGGAGCCAGCTGAGCTGTGAGCTGGGGACGTCTGGAGCCAAGGCCTCTGTTGTCCTTGTAAGGCTCTGCAAATGGGATGGTGCGGAAGAGGCAGGCCCTAGAGCGGTGCCCCAAGGGTCAGCGTGGAGGCGGATGGGAGCAGTTTGTGGTGGGACTGCCCTCAAAGGATTTGAGGCTCTTGGGCTATTTGCTTGTTCTTATTTCCTCAAGGCTTTTGCTGCCTTGAGATGGGGTGGGCGGGTTGTGGCTGGGAGCTCACTGCCAATGTCCAAAGGGCCGAAGAAGGCTCCTTCCATCTCATGACCGAAATACTGCTTCCTTTCCAGAGCCTGGAAAGGATTGGAGTGGCAAGCGGAGTCCCCCGAGCAGTGAAGAAAAAGGTAAGCGCCTATCAGAGGTGCCATCCTCCTTGCTCTCGTGCTGCTCTATCTGCACGTGTAGCTTGGGCGGGCTCTGCAGATGAGTGTCTTGGCGCAGGTTTGGTAGCAGAGCTGAGAAAAGGGGCATACTGAAACGAGTGAGGAAAAGGGAGGCTCTGCCCGGTGTCCGTGTGAGACAGCATGCCAGAGCGAGCACTAGAGCGCGCACTGGCAGAGTGAGCGGTGCCCGTGGGGAAGGGCTGTCTTTGCGGGTGGTGTGGGCAGCGCGTGCCTGACAAGGGGCCTGATCCCTTTACAGCGTGCCCCTGGAAGGGTGCATGTGTCAGTAGGGCCCTTGTGTGCTGGGCACCCGCAAGGCATCCAGGAGGAATTTGTGTGGTGGGAGGGGACGCACATGCACCCTGAGCAGGAGCTGCATGTCGAGAACCTCCGTGCCGTGTGTGTGGCTTGTCTTGTACCGCCAGTGCTGCTGGGGACGCAGCAGCACCTTCCCCTCCCTCCCCTGGTGATGCTCTGGGACAATCTGCCCTTGGTGGCTTTGCAGGCAGTGCGCGGAGGAGCTGCAATGACGGTTGAGGAGGCCCCACGGAGGCTGCCCACATCGCAGCAGTCCGGCTCCCGTTGCGCAGAGGAGACGCCAGAGCCGGTGAGGCCTTGGGAGAGGGCAGCCGAGAGTGCTGGCAGCTGTGCCGTGCTGCTGTCCCAGGAAAATGGAGCAGGGTGTCTTGCGCTGTGTAGCTGCAAAAGAGGCCCCCAAGGTGGGCCCAAGTGGTGCCAGCAGAGCGCCAGCGTCACAAGGCTGAGAGCTAGTGTCCGCCCCGAAATGTAGAAGGCCGCCTGTGTGTGTGTTTGAGGCATCAAACGCTGTGTGTTGTGCAGAGCACGTTGACAGTTGGCGAAGGCAGTGGGAGAGGACGGAGAGAGATGGGCGAGTGCATGTTTGATTTTTGCGGGCAGGCTCGTGTGTACTGCTAGGGGATGGTGCCCGGGGACAGGGAGATCTTTCCGTAAGGCACCTTTGAGCATGCCTAGCAAAAATGTGGGCTGATGGCCGTCTCAGAGCTGGATAAGGAAGAGACTGCAGAAGGCGGAGGGTGGGGCAGGCTGCAGCAAGTGCATCGGGTTGAGTGGTGTTGTGCAGGAAACAGACGGGGAGCTAAGGAAGGAGCTGCCTTCAGCACAACATGCCGCCGTGCACGTTTGGCCGTAGATGTGCTAGATGCGCAGGGTGTTGGATGTAGGAAGAGGGCAGGTGGGCTGCTAAGGGCACTGTGTCCCATTTGGCTGTGGAGCCCAAGCAGCCGCTGGTGTGAGTGCTGCTGGGTGCCAGGCTGCCAAGCAGCGTCAGCAGCCACTGGCAGTGCCAACAGGGAGCTGGCTGCCATGCTGGGAACAGGCAGGGTGGACACACGCTGATCCCGCGCTTGCGTGCTGAGAGCAGGGAGCTGTGGCTGCAGGGAGCTGGTGCGTATCCGTCGGCCACGGGTGACGGTGGCAGTGGTGGAGACTGCTGTCCGGCAGCTGGCAAGGTGCTGCGCAGCGCGGGGCAGACAGTGCTGTGCATGGGAAGCTGCAGGGAAAGCCCAACCGTTGCAAGCTGGTCTTGAGCGAAAGGAGGAGATGGATGTTACAGCTGAAGTCGCAGCAGAGTTGTGGGATGCCTCTGCTCTGTGGTGCTCTTAGCCCTGTAGAAAAGGGCCTGAGTTGAGATGGGAGGCAGCTCAGCAGTGGGGTGATGCTGCCACTAGGCACCCGTGCCGCCAGAACTAGGGCTGGCTTCACCCCTCTTGCTGCAAGTGCTTCCTTTGCTTTTTTTCAGGTTCAGAAGGAGGCCCCAAGGACCGTGGTGGATCGTCGGACAGAGCAGGATGTTGTGACCCGTGGCATCGGTGCCCAGGTATCGTGAAAGCAGTGATCTGAGGCCAGAGACCTTGTGAGGAAGGGCTTTGGAGGGTCTGTGACAGAGGGCGTATGTCATGGGCTGGTGGGGAGCACGGTGTCGCGTTCAGCTCGTGCAGCAGACCCTGTGAATCAGCGCAGCCATGGTCGTGGGGCAGAGAGGGAGATGATGTTGCCTTCTGTCACTGCCGCGCCAAGCAGAGGCATCGTTTGGCCCTCTTGGCAGGCTTGTGGCCGGCTTGTGGTGCATTCGCCCCTTTCCGTGAAGGAGACGTTGCCTTCAGAGCTGCAGCCTGGGCATGCAGCTGCCCCGCTATGCTGCTGAGAAAGGTGTGGGAGAGGCTGTGCTGGTGGCCTGGTATTGGGCGTGGTGTGGGAGCCAGCTGAGCTGTGAGCTGGGGACGTCTGGAGCCAAGGCCTCTGTTGTCCTTGTAAGGCTCTGCAAATGGGATGGTGCGGAAGAGGCAGGCCCTAGAGCGGTGCCCCAAGGGTCAGCGTGGAGGCGGATGGGAGCAGTTTGTGGTGGGACTGCCCTCAAAGGATTTGAGGCTCTTGGGCTATTTGCTTGTTCTTATTTCCTCAAGGCTTTTGCTGCCTTGAGATGGGGTGGGCGGGTTGTGGCTGGGAGCTCACTGCCAATGTCCAAAGGGCCGAAGAAGGCTCCTTCCATCTCATGACCGAAATACTGCTTCCTTTCCAGAGCCTGGAAAGGATTGGAGTGGCAAGCGGAGTCCCCCGAGCAGTGAAGAAAAAGGTAAGCGCCTATCAGAGGTGCCATCCTCCTTGCTCTCGTGCTGCTCTATCTGCACGTGTAGCTTGGGCGGGCTCTGCAGATGAGTGTCTTGGCGCAGGTTTGGTAGCAGAGCTGAGAAAAGGGGCATACTGAAACGAGTGAGGAAAAGGGAGGCTCTGCCCGGTGTCCGTGTGAGACAGCATGCCAGAGCGAGCACTAGAGCGCGCACTGGCAGAGTGAGCGGTGCCCGTGGGGAAGGGCTGTCTTTGCGGGTGGTGTGGGCAGCGCGTGCCTGACAAGGGGCCTGATCCCTTTACAGCGTGCCCCTGGAAGGGTGCATGTGTCAGTAGGGCCCTTGTGTGCTGGGCACCCGCAAGGCATCCAGGAGGAATTTGTGTGGTGGGAGGGGACGCACATGCACCCTGAGCAGGAGCTGCATGTCGAGAACCTCCGTGCCGTGTGTGTGGCTTGTCTTGTACCGCCAGTGCTGCTGGGGACGCAGCAGCACCTTCCCCTCCCTCCCCTGGTGATGCTCTGGGACAATCTGCCCTTGGTGGCTTTGCAGGCAGTGCGCGGAGGAGCTGCAATGACGGCTGAGGAGGCCCCACGGAGGCTGCCCACATCGCAGCAGTCCGGCTCCCGTTGCGCAGAGGAGACGCCAGAGCCGGTGAGGCCTTGGGAGAGGGCAGCCAAGAGTGCTGGCAGCTGTGCTGTGCTGCTGTCCCAGGAAAATGGAGCAGGGTGTCTTGCGCTGTGTAGCTGCAAAAGAGGCCCCCAAGGTGGGCCCAAGTGGTGCCAGCAGAGCGCCAGCGTCACAAGGCTGAGAGCTAGTGTCCGCCCCGAAATGTAGAAGGCCGCCTGTGTGTGTGTTTGAGGCATCAAACGCTGTGTGTTGTGCAGAGCACGTTGACAGTTGGCGAAGGCAGTGGGAGAGGACGGAGAGAGATGGGCGAGTGCATGTTTGATTTTTGCGGGCAGGCTCGTGTGTACTGCTAGGGGATGGTGCCCGGGGACAAGGAGATCTTTCCGTAAGGCACCTTTGAGCATGCCTAGCAAAAATGTGGGCTGATGGCCGTCTCAGAGCTGGATAAGGAAGAGACTGCAGAAGGCGGAGGGTGGGGCAGGCTGCAGCAAGTGCATCGGGTTGAGTGGTGTTGTGCAGGAAACAGACGGGGAGCTAAGGAAGGAGCTGCCTTCAGCACAACATGCCGCCGTGCACGTTTGGCCGTAGATGTGCTAGATGCGCAGGGTGTTGGATGTAGGAAGAGGGCAGGTGGGCTGCTAAGGGCACTGTGTCCCATTTGGCTGTGGAGCCCAAGCAGCCGCTGGTGTGAGTGCTGCTGGGTGCCAGGCTGCCAAGCAGCGTCAGCAGCCACTGGCAGTGCCAACAGGGAGCTGGCTGCCATGCTGGGAACAGGCAGGGTGGACACACGCTGATCCCGCGCTTGCGTGCTGAGAGCAGGGAGCTGTGGCTGCAGGGAGCTGGTGCGTATCCGTCGGCCACGGGTGACGGTGGCAGTGGTGGAGACTGCTGTCCGGCAGCTGGCAAGGTGCTGCGCAGCGCGGGGCAGACAGTGCTGTGCATGGGAAGCTGCAGGGAAAGCCCAACCGTTGCAAGCTGGTCTTGAGCGAAAGGAGGAGATGGATGTTACAGCTGAAGTCGCAGCAGAGTTGTGGGATGCCTCTGCTCTGTGGTGCTCTTAGCCCTGTAGAAAAGGGCCTGAGTTGAGATGGGAGGCAGCTCAGCAGTGGGGTGATGCTGCCACTAGGCACCCGTGCCGCCAGAACTAGGGCTGGCTTCACCCCTCTTGCTGCAAGTGCTTCCTTTGCTTTTTTTCAGGTTCAGAAGGAGGCCCCAAGGACCGTGGTGGATCGTCGGACAGAGCAGGATGTTGTGACCCGTGGCATCGGTGCCCAGGTATCGTGAAAGCAGTGATCTGAGGCCAGAGACCTTGTGAGGAAGGGCTTTGGAGGGTCTGTGACAGAGGGCGTATGTCATGGGCTGGTGGGGAGCACGGTGTCGCGTTCAGCTCGTGCAGCAGACCCTGTGAATCAGCGCAGCCATGGTCGTGGGGCAGAGAGGGAGATGATGTTGCCTTCTGTCACTGCCGCGCCAAGCAGAGGCATCGTTTGGCCCTCTTGGCAGGCTTGTGGCCGGCTTGTGGTGCATTCGCCCCTTTCCGTGAAGGAGACGTTGCCTTCAGAGCTGCAGCCTGGGCATGCAGCTGCCCCGCTATGCTGCTGAGAAAGGTGTGGGAGAGGCTGTGCTGGTGGCCTGGTATTGGGCGTGGTGTGGGAGCCAGCTGAGCTGTGAGCTGGGGACGTCTGGAGCCAAGGCCTCTGTTGTCCTTGTAAGGCTCTGCAGATGGGATGGTGTGGAAGAGGCAGGCTCTAGAGCGGTGCCCCAAGGGTCAGCGTGGAGGCGGATGGGAGCAGTTTGTGGTGGGACTGCCCTCAAAGGATTTGAGGCTCTTGGGCTATTTGCTTGTTCTTATTTCCTCAAGGCTTTTGCTGCCTTGAGATGGGGTGGGCGGGTTGTGGCTGGGAGCTCACTGCCAATGTCCAAAGGGCCGAAGAAGGCTCCTTCCATCTCATGTGCCAAATACTGCTTCCTTTCCAGAGCCTGGAAAGGACTGGAGTGGCAAGCGGAGTCCCCCGAGCAGTGAAGAAAAAGGTAAGCGCCTATCAGAGGTGCCATCCTCCTTGCTCTCGTGCTGCTCTATCTGTACGTGTAGCTTGGGCGGGCTCTGCAGATGAGTGTCTTGGCGCAGGTTTGGTAGCAGAGCTGAGAAAAGGGGCATACTGAAACGAGTGAGGAAAAGGGAGGCTCTGCCCGGTGTCCGTGTGAGACAGCATGCCAGAGCGAGCACTAGAGCGCGCACTGGCAGAGTGAGCGGTGCCCGTGGGGAAGGGCTGTCTTTGCGGGTGGTGTGGGCAGCGCGTGCCTGACAAGGGGCCTGATCCCTTTACAGCGTGCCCCTGGAAGGGTGCATGTGTCAGTAGGGCCCTTGTGTGCTGGGCACCCGCAAGGCATCCAGGAGGAATTTGTGTGGTGGGAGGGGACGCACATGCACCCTGAGCAGGAGCTGCATGTCGAGAACCTGCGTGCCGTGTGTGCGGCTTGTCTTGTACCGCCAGTGCTGCTGGGGACGCAGCAGCACCTTCCCCTCCCTCCCCTGGTGATGCTCTGGGACAATCTGCCCTTGGTGGCTTTGCAGGCAGTGCGCGGAGGAGCTGCAATGACGGCTGAGGAGGCCCCACGGAGGCTGCCCACATCGCAGCAGTCCGGCTCCCGTTGCGCAGAGGAGACGCCAGAGCCGGTGAGGCCTTGGGAGAGGGCAGCCGAGAGTGCTGGCAGCTGTGCCGTGCTGCTGTCCCAGGAAAATGGAGCAGGGTGTCTTGCGCTGTGTAGCTGCAAAAGAGGCCCCCAAGGTGGGCCCAAGTGGTGCCAGCAGAGCGCCAGCGTCACAAGGCTGAGAGCTAGTGTCCGCCCCGAAATGTAGAAGGCCGCCTGTGTGTGTGTTTGAGGCATCAAACGCTGTGTGTTGTGCAGAGCACGTTGACAGTTGGCGAAGGCAGTGGGAGAGGACGGAGAGAGATGGGCGAGTGCATGTTTGATTTTTGCGGGCAGGCTCGTGTGTACTGCTAGGGGATGGTGCCCGGGGACAGGGAGATCTTTCCGTAAGGCACCTTTGAGCATGCCTAGCAAAAATGTGGGCTGATGGCCGTCTCAGAGCTGGATAAGGAAGAGACTGCAGAAGGCGGAGGGTGGGGCAGGCTGCAGCAAGTGCATCGGGTTGAGTGGTGTTGTGCAGGAAACAGACGGGGAGCTAAGGAAGGAGCTGCCTTCAGCACAACATGCCGCCGTGCACGTTTGGCCGTAGATGTGCTAGATGCGCAGGGTGTTGGATGTAGGAAGAGGGCAGGTGGGCTGCTAAGGGCACTGTGTCCCATTTGGCTGTGGAGCCCAAGCAGCCGCTGGTGTGAGTGCTGCTGGGTGCCAGGCTGCCAAGCAGCGTCAGCAGCCACTGGCAGTGCCAACAGGGAGCTGGCTGCCATGCTGGGAACAGGCAGGGTGGACACACGCTGATCCCGCGCTTGCGTGCTGAGAGCAGGGAGCTGTGGCTGCAGGGAGCTGGTGCGTATCCGTCGGCCACGGGTGACGGTGGCAGTGGTGGAGACTGCTGTCCGGCAGCTGGCAAGGTGCTGCGCAGCGCGGGGCAGACAGTGCTGTGCATGGGAAGCTGCAGGGAAAGCCCAACCGTTGCAAGCTGGTCTTGAGCGAAAGGAGGAGATGGATGTTACAGCTGAAGTCGCAGCAGAGTTGTGGGATGCCTCTGCTCTGTGGTGCTCTTAGCCCTGTAGAAAAGGGCCTGAGTTGAGATGGGAGGCAGCTCAGCAGTGGGGTGATGCTGCCACTAGGCACCCGTGCCGCCAGGACTAGGGCTGGCTTCACCCCTCTTGCTGCAAGTGCTTCCTTTGCTTTTTTTCAGGTTCAGAAGGAGGCCCCAAGGACCGTGGTGGATCGTCGGACAGAGCAGGATGTTGTGACCCGTGGCATCGGTGCCCAGGTATCGTGAAAGCAGTGATCTGAGGCCAGAGACCTTGTGAGGAAGGGCTTTGGAGGGTCTGTGACAGAGGGCACATGTCATGGGCTGGTGGGGAGCACGGTGTCGCGTTCAGCTCGTGCAGCAGACCCTGTGAATCAGCGCAGCCATGGTCGTGGGGCAGAGAGGGAGATGATGTTGCCTTCTGTCACTGCCGCGCCAAGCAGAGGCATCGTTTGGCCCTCTTGGCAGGCTTGTGGCCGGCTTGTGGTGCATTCGCCCCTTTCCGTGAAGGAGACGTTGCCTTCAGAGCTGCAGCCTGGGCATGCAGCTGCCCCGCTATGCTGCTGAGAAAGGTGTGGGAGAGGCTGTGCTGGTGGCCTGGTATTGGGCGTGGTGTGGGAGCCAGCTGAGCTGTGAGCTGGGGACGTCTGGAGCCAAGGCCTCTGTTGTCCTTGTAAGGCTCTGCAGATGGGATGGTGTGGAAGAGGCAGGCTCTAGAGCGGTGCCCCAAGGGTCAGCGTGGAGGCGGATGGGAGCAGTTTGTGGTGGGACTGCCCTCAAAGGATTTGAGGCTCTTGGGCTATTTGCTTGTTCTTATTTCCTCAAGGCTTTTGCTGCCTTGAGATGGGGTGGGCGGGTTGTGGCTGGGAGCTCACTGCCAATGTCCAAAGAGCCGAAGAAGGCTCCTTCCATCTCATGTGCCAAATACTGCTTCCTTTCCAGAGCCTGGAAAGGACTGGAGTGGCAAGCGGAGTCCCCCGAGCAGTGAAGAAAAAGGTAAGCGCCTATCAGAGGTGCCATCCTCCTTGCTCTCGTGCTGCTCTATCTGTACGTGTAGCTTGGGCGGGCTCTGCAGATGAGTGTCTTGGCGCAGGTTTGGTAGCAGAGCTGAGAAAAGGGGCATACTGAAACGAGTGAGGAAAAGGGAGGCTCTGCCCAGTGTCCGTGTGAGACAGCATGCCAGAGCGAGCACTAGAGCGCGCACTGGCAGAGTGAGCGGTGCCCGTGGGGAAGGGCTGTCTTTGCGGGTGGTGTGGGCAGCGCGTGCCTGACAAGGGGCCTGATCCCTTTGCAGCGTGCCCCTGGAAGGGTGCATGTGTCAGTAGGGCCCTTGTGTGCTGGGCACCCGCAAGGCATCCAGGAGGAATTTGTGTGGTGGGAGGGGACGCACATGCACCCTGAGCAGGAGCTGCATGTCGAGAACCTCCGTGCCGTGTGTGCGGCTTGTCTTGTACCGCCAGTGCTGCTGGGGAGGCAGCAGCACCTTCCCCTCCCTCCCCTGGTGATGCTCTGGGACAATCTGCCCTTGGTGGCTTTGCAGGCAGTGCACGGAGGAGCTGCAATGACGGCTGAGGAGGCCCCACGGAGGCTGCCCACATCGCAGCAGTCCGGCTCCCGTTGTGCAGAGGAGACGCCAGAGCCGGTGAGGCCTTGGGAGAGGGCAGCCGAGAGTGCTGGCAGCTGTGCTGTGCTGCTGTCCCAGGAAAATGGAGCAGGGTGTCTTGCGCTGTGTAGCTGCAAAAGAGGCCCCCAAGGTGGGCACAAGTGGTGCCAGCAGAGCGCCAGCATCACAAGGCTCAGAGCTAGTGTCCACCCCGAAATGTAGAAGGCCGCCTGTGTGTGTGTTTGAGGCATCAAACGCTGTGTGTTGTGCAGAGCACGTTGACAGTTGGCGAAGGCAGTGGGAGAGGACGGAGAGAGATGGGCGAGTGCGTGTTTGATTTTTGCGGGCAGGCTCGTGTGTACTGCTAGGGGATGGTGCCCGGGGACAGGGAGATCTTTCCGTAAGGCACCTTTGAGCATGCCTAGCAAAAATGTGGGCTGATGGCCGTCTCAGAGCTGGATAAGGAAGAGACTGCAGAAGGCGGAGGGTGGGGCAGGCTGCAGCAAGTGCATCGGATTGAGTGGTGTTGTGCAGGAAACAGACGGGGAGCTAAGGAAGGAGCTGCCTTCAGCACAACATGCCGCCGTGCACGTTTGGCCGTAGATGTGCTAGATGCGCAGGGTGTTGGATGTAGGAAGAGGGCAGGTGGGCTGCTAAGGGCACTGTGTCCCATTTGGCTGTGGAGCCCAAGCAGCCGCTGGTGTGAGTGCTGCTGGGTGCCAGGCTGCCAAGCAGCGTCAGCAGCCACTGGCAGTGCCAACAGGGAGCTGGATGCCATGCTGGGAACAGGCAGGGTGGACACACGCTGATCCCGCGCTTGCGTGCTGAGAGCAGGGAGCTGTGGCTGCAGGGAGCTGGTGCGTATCCGTCGGCCACGGGTGACGGTGGCAGTGGTGGAGACTGCTGTCCGGCAGCTGGCAAGGTGCTGCGCAGCGCGGGGCAGACAGTGCTGTGCATGGGAAGCTGCAGGGAAAGCCCAACCGTTGCAAGCTGGTCTTGAGCGAAAGGAGGAGATGGATGTTACAGCTGAAGTCGCAGCAGAGTTGTGGGATGCCTCTGCTCTGTGGTGCTCTTAGCCCTGTAGAAAAGGGCCTGAGTTGAGATGGGAGGCAGCTCAGCAGTGGGGTGATGCTGCCACTAGGCACCCGTGCCGCCAGGACTAGGGCTGGCTTCACCCCTCTTGCTGCAAGTGCTTCCTTTGCTTTTTTTCAGGTTCAGAAGGAGGCCCCAAGGACCGTGGTGGATCGTCGGACAGAGCAGGATGTTGTGACCCGTGGCATCGGTGCCCAGGTATCGTGAAAGCAGTGATCTGAGGCCAGAGACCTTGTGAGGAAGGGCTTTGGAGGGTCTGTGACAGAGGGCGCATGTCATGGGCTGGTGGGGAGCACGGTGTCGCGTTCAGCTCGTGCAGCAGACCCTGTGAATCAGCGCAGCCATGGTCGTGGGGCAGAGAGGGAGATGATGTTGCCTTCTGTCACTGCCGCGCCAAGCAGAGGCATCGTTTGGCCCTCTTGGCAGGCTTGTGGCCGGCTTGTGGTGCATTCGCCCCTTTCCGTGAAGGAGACGTTGCCTTCAGAGCTGCAGCCTGGGCATGCAGCTGCCCCGCTATGCTGCTGAGAAAGGTGTGGGAGAGGCTGTGCTGGTGGCCTGGTATTGGGCGTGGTGTGGGAGCCAGCTGAGCTGTGAGCTGGGGACGTCTGGAGCCAAGGCCTCTGTTGTCCTTGTAAGGCTCTGCAGATGGGATGGTGTGGAAGAGGCAGGCTCTAGAGCGGTGCCCCAAGGGTCAGCGTGGAGGCGGATGGGAGCAGTTTGTGGTGGGACTGCCCTCAAAGGATTTGAGGCTCTTGGGCTATTTGCTTGTTCTTATTTCCTCAAGGCTTTTGCTGCCTTGAGATGGGGTGGGCGGGTTGTGGCTGGGAGCTCACTGCCAATGTCCAAAGGGCCGAAGAAGGCTCCTTCCATCTCATGTGCCAAATACTGCTTCCTTTCCAGAGCCTGGAAAGGACTGGAGTGGCAAGCGGAGTCCCCCGAGCAGTGAAGAAAAAGGTAAGCGCCTATCAGAGGTGCCATCCTCCTTGCTCTCGTGCTGCTCTATCTGTACGTGTAGCTTGGGCAGGCTCTGCAGATGAGTGTCTTGGCGCAGGTTTGGTAGCAGAGCTGAGAAAAGGGGCATACTGAAACGAGTGAGGAAAAGGGAGGCTCTGCCCAGTGTCCGTGTGAGACAGCATGCCAGAGCGAGCACTAGAGCGCGCACTGGCAGAGTGAGCGGTGCCCGTGGGGAAGGGTTGTCTTTGCGGGTGGTGTGGGCAGCGCGTGCCTGACAAGGGGCCTGATCCCTTTACAGCGTGCCCCTGGAAGGGTGCATGTGTCAGTAGGGCCCTTGTGTGCTGGGCACCCGCAAGGCATCCAGGAGGAATTTGTGTGGTGGGAGGGGACGCACATGCACCCTGAGCAGGAGCTGCATGTCGAGAACCTCCGTGCCGTGTGTGCGGCTTGTCTTGTACCGCCAGTGCTGCTGGGGACGCAGCAGCACCTTCCCCTCCCTCCCCTGGTGATGCTCTGGGACAATCTGCCCTTGGTGGCTTTGCAGGCAGTGCGCGGAGGAGCTGCAATGACGGCTGAGGAGGCCCCACGGAGGCTGCCCACATCGCAGCAGTCCGGCTCCCGTTGCGCAGAGGAGACGCCAGAGCCGGTGAGGCCTTGGGAGAGGGCAGCCGAGAGTGCTGGCAGCTGTGCTGTGCTGCTGTCCCAGGAAAATGGAGCAGGGTGTCTTGCGCTGTGTAGCTGCAAAAGAGGCCCCCAAGGTGGGCCCAAGTGGTGCCAGCAGAGCGCCAGCGTCACAAGGCTGAGAGCTAGTGTCCGCCCCGAAATGTAGAAGGCCGCCTGTGTGTGTGTTTGAGGCATCAAACGCTGTGTGTTGTGCAGAGCACGTTGACAGTTGGCGAAGGCAGTGGGAGAGGACGGAGAGAGATGGGCGAGTGCATGTTTGATTTTTGCGGGCAGGCTCGTGTGTACTGCTAGGGGATGGTGCCCGGGGACAGGGAGATCTTTCCGTAAGGCACCTTTGAGCATGCCTAGCAAAAATGTGGGCTGATGGCCGTCTCAGAGCTGGATAAGGAAGAGACTGCAGAAGGCGGAGGGTGGGGCAGGCTGCAGCAAGTGCATCGGGTTGAGTGGTGTTGTGCAGGAAACAGACGGGGAGCTAAGGAAGGAGCTGCCTTCAGCACAACATGCCGCCGTGCACGTTTGGCCGTAGATGTGCTAGATGCGCAGGGTGTTGGATGTAGGAAGAGGGCAGGTGGGCTGCTAAGGGCACTGTGTCCCATTTGGCTGTGGAGCCCAAGCAGCCGCTGGTGTGAGTGCTGCTGGGTGCCAGGCTGCCAAGCAGCGTCAGCAGCCACTGGCAGTGCCAACAGGGAGCTGGCTGCCATGCTGGGAACAGGCAGGGTGGACACACGCTGATCCCGCGCTTGCGTGCTGAGAGCAGGGAGCTGTGGCTGCAGGGAGCTGGTGCGTATCCGTCGGCCACGGGTGACGGTGGCAGTGGTGGAGACTGCTGTCCGGCAGCTGGCAAGGTGCTGCGCAGCGCGGGGCAGACAGTGCTGTGCATGGGAAGCTGCAGGGAAAGCCCAACCGTTGCAAGCTGGTCTTGAGCGAAAGGAGGAGATGGATGTTACAGCTGAAGTCGCAGCAGAGTTGTGGGATGCCTCTGCTCTGTGGTGCTCTTAGCCCTGTAGAAAAGGGCCTGAGTTGAGATGGGAGGCAGCTCAGCAGTGGGGTGATGCTGCCACTAGGCACCCGTGCCGCCAGGACTAGGGCTGGCTTCACCCCTCTTGCTGCAAGTGCTTCCTTTGCTTTTTTTCAGGTTCAGAAGGAGGCCCCAAGGACCGTGGTGGATCGTCGGACAGAGCAGGATGTTGTGACCCGTGGCATCGGTGCCCAGGTATCGTGAAAGCAGTGATCTGAGGCCAGAGACCTTGTGAGGAAGGGCTTTGGAGGGTCTGTGACAGAGGGCACATGTCATGGGCTGGTGGGGAGCACGGTGTCGCGTTCAGCTCGTGCAGCAGACCCTGTGAATCAGCGCAGCCATGGTCGTGGGGCAGAGAGGGAGATGATGTTGCCTTCTGTCACTGCCGCGCCAAGCAGAGGCATCGTTTGGCCCTCTTGGCAGGCTTGTGGCCGGCTTGTGGTGCATTCGCCCCTTTCCGTGAAGGAGACGTTGCCTTCAGAGCTGCAGCCTGGGCATGCAGCTGCCCCGCTATGCTGCTGAGAAAGGTGTGGGAGAGGCTGTGCTGGTGGCCTGGTATTGGGCGTGGTGTGGGAGCCAGCTGAGCTGTGAGCTGGGGACGTCTGGAGCCAAGGCCTCTGTTGTCCTTGTAAGGCTCTGCAGATGGGATGGTGTGGAAGAGGCAGGCTCTAGAGCGGTGCCCCAAGGGTCAGCGTGGAGGCGGATGGGAGCAGTTTGTGGTGGGACTGCCCTCAAAGGATTTGAGGCTCTTGGGCTATTTGCTTGTTCTTATTTCCTCAAGGCTTTTGCTGCCTTGAGATGGGGTGGGCGGGTTGTGGCTGGGAGCTCACTGCCAATGTCCAAAGAGCCGAAGAAGGCTCCTTCCATCTCATGTGCCAAATACTGCTTCCTTTCCAGAGCCTGGAAAGGACTGGAGTGGCAAGCGGAGTCCCCCGAGCAGTGAAGAAAAAGGTAAGCGCCTATCAGAGGTGCCATCCTCCTTGCTCTCGTGCTGCTCTATCTGTACGTGTAGCTTGGGCGGGCTCTGCAGATGAGTGTCTTGGCGCAGGTTTGGTAGCAGAGCTGAGAAAAGGGGCATACTGAAACGAGTGAGGAAAAGGGAGGCTCTGCCCAGTGTCCGTGTGAGACAGCATGCCAGAGCGAGCACTAGAGCGTGCACTGGCAGAGTGAGCGGTGCCCGTGGGGAAGGGCTGTCTTTGCGGGTGGTGTGGGCAGCGCGTGCCTGACAAGGGGCCTGATCCCTTTGCAGCGTGCCCCTGGAAGGGTGCATGTGTCAGTAGGGCCCTTGTGTGCTGGGCACCCGCAAGGCATCCAGGAGGAATTTGTGTGGTGGGAGGGGACGCACATGCACCCTGAGCAGGAGCTGCATGTCGAGAACCTCCGTGCCGTGTGTGCGGCTTGTCTTGTACCGCCAGTGCTGCTGGGGAGGCAGCAGCACCTTCCCCTCCCTCCCCTGGTGATGCTCTGGGACAATCTGCCCGTGGTGGCTTTGCAGGCAGTGCACGGAGGAGCTGCAATGACGGCTGAGGAGGCCCCACGGAGGCTGCCCACATCGCAGCAGTCCGGCTCCCGTTGTGCAGAGGAGACGCCAGAGCCGGTGAGGCCTTGGGAGAGGGCAGCCGAGAGTGCTGGCAGCTGTGCTGTGCTGCTGTCCCAGGAAAATGGAGCAGGGTGTCTTGCGCTGTGTAGCTGCAAAAGAGGCCCCCAAGGTGGGCACAAGTGGTGCCAGCAGAGCGCCAGCATCACAAGGCTCAGAGCTAGTGTCCACCCCGAAATGTAGAAGGCCGCCTGTGTGTGTGTTTGAGGCATCAAACGCTGTGTGTTGTGCAGAGCACGTTGACAGTTGGCGAAGGCAGTGGGAGAGGACGGAGAGAGATGGGCGAGTGCGTGTTTGATTTTTGCGGGCAGGCTCGTGTGTACTGCTAGGGGATGGTGCCCGGGGACAGGGAGATCTTTCCGTAAGGCACCTTTGAGCATGCCTAGCAAAAATGTGGGCTGATGGCCGTCTCAGAGCTGGATAAGGAAGAGACTGCAGAAGGCGGAGGGTGGGGCAGGCTGCAGCAAGTGCATCGGATTGAGTGGTGTTGTGCAGGAAACAGACGGGGAGCTAAGGAAGGAGCTGCCTTCAGCACAACATGCCGCCGTGCACGTTTGGCCGTAGATGTGCTAGATGCGCAGGGTGTTGGATGTAGGAAGAGGGCAGGTGGGCTGCTAAGGGCACTGTGTCCCATTTGGCTGTGGAGCCCAAGCAGCCGCTGGTGTGAGTGCTGCTGGGTGCCAGGCTGCCAAGCAGCGTCAGCAGCCACTGGCAGTGCCAACAGGGAGCTGGATGCCATGCTGGGAACAGGCAGGGTGGACACACGCTGATCCCGCGCTTGCGTGCTGAGAGCAGGGAGCTGTGGCTGCAGGGAGCTGGTGCGTATCCGTCGGCCACGGGTGACGGTGGCAGTGGTGGAGACTGCTGTCCGGCAGCTGGCAAGGTGCTGCGCAGCGCGGGGCAGACAGTGCTGTGCATGGGAAGCTGCAGGGAAAGCCCAACCGTTGCAAGCTGGTCTTGAGCGAAAGGAGGAGATGGATGTTACAGCTGAAGTCGCAGCAGAGTTGTGGGATGCCTCTGCTCTGTGGTGCTCTTAGCCCTGTAGAAAAGGGCCTGAGTTGAGATGGGAGGCAGCTCAGCAGTGGGGTGATGCTGCCACTAGGCACCCGTGCCGCCAGGACTAGGGCTGGCTTCACCCCTCTTGCTGCAAGTGCTTCCTTTGCTTTTTTTCAGGTTCAGAAGGAGGCCCCAAGGACCGTGGTGGATCGTCGGACAGAGCAGGATGTTGTGACCCGTGGCATCGGTGCCCAGGTATCGTGAAAGCAGTGATCTGAGGCCAGAGACCTTGTGAGGAAGGGCTTTGGAGGGTCTGTGACAGAGGGCGCATGTCATGGGCTGGTGGGGAGCACGGTGTCGCGTTCAGCTCGTGCAGCAGACCCTGTGAATCAGCGCAGCCATGGTCGTGGGGCAGAGAGGGAGATGATGTTGCCTTCTGTCACTGCCGCGCCAAGCAGAGGCATCGTTTGGCCCTCTTGGCAGGCTTGTGGCCGGCTTGTGGTGCATTCGCCCCTTTCCGTGAAGGAGACGTTGCCTTCAGAGCTGCAGCCTGGGCATGCAGCTGCCCCGCTATGCTGCTGAGAAAGGTGTGGGAGAGGCTGTGCTGGTGGCCTGGTATTGGGCGTGGTGTGGGAGCCAGCTGAGCTGTGAGCTGGGGACGTCTGGAGCCAAGGCCTCTGTTGTCCTTGTAAGGCTCTGCAGATGGGATGGTGTGGAAGAGGCAGGCTCTAGAGCGGTGCCCCAAGGGTCAGCGTGGAGGCGGATGGGAGCAGTTTGTGGTGGGACTGCCCTCAAAGGATTTGAGGCTCTTGGGCTATTTGCTTGTTCTTATTTCCTCAAGGCTTTTGCTGCCTTGAGATGGGGTGGGCGGGTTGTGGCTGGGAGCTCACTGCCAATGTCCAAAGGGCCGAAGAAGGCTCCTTCCATCTCATGTGCCAAATACTGCTTCCTTTCCAGAGCCTGGAAAGGACTGGAGTGGCAAGCGGAGTCCCCCGAGCAGTGAAGAAAAAGGTAAGCGCCTATCAGAGGTGCCATCCTCCTTGCTCTCGTGCTGCTCTATCTGTACGTGTAGCTTGGGCAGGCTCTGCAGATGAGTGTCTTGGCGCAGGTTTGGTAGCAGAGCTGAGAAAAGGGGCATACTGAAACGAGTGAGGAAAAGGGAGGCTCTGCCCAGTGTCCGTGTGAGACAGCATGCCAGAGCGAGCACTAGAGCGCGCACTGGCAGAGTGAGCGGTGCCCGTGGGGAAGGGTTGTCTTTGCGGGTGGTGTGGGCAGCGCGTGCCTGACAAGGGGCCTGATCCCTTTACAGCGTGCCCCTGGAAGGGTGCATGTGTCAGTAGGGCCCTTGTGTGCTGGGCACCCGCAAGGCATCCAGGAGGAATTTGTGTGGTGGGAGGGGACGCACATGCACCCTGAGCAGGAGCTGCATGTCGAGAACCTCCGTGCCGTGTGTGCGGCTTGTCTTGTACCGCCAGTGCTGCTGGGGACGCAGCAGCACCTTCCCCTCCCTCCCCTGGTGATGCTCTGGGACAATCTGCCCTTGGTGGCTTTGCAGGCAGTGCGCGGAGGAGCTGCAATGACGGCTGAGGAGGCCCCACGGAGGCTGCCCACATCGCAGCAGTCCGGCTCCCGTTGCGCAGAGGAGACGCCAGAGCCGGTGAGGCCTTGGGAGAGGGCAGCCGAGAGTGCTGGCAGCTGTGCTGTGCTGCTGTCCCAGGAAAATGGAGCAGGGTGTCTTGCGCTGTGTAGCTGCAAAAGAGGCCCCCAAGGTGGGCCCAAGTGGTGCCAGCAGAGCGCCAGCGTCACAAGGCTGAGAGCTAGTGTCCGCCCCGAAATGTAGAAGGCCGCCTGTGTGTGTGTTTGAGGCATCAAACGCTGTGTGTTGTGCAGAGCACGTTGACAGTTGGCGAAGGCAGTGGGAGAGGACGGAGAGAGATGGGCGAGTGCATGTTTGATTTTTGCGGGCAGGCTCGTGTGTACTGCTAGGGGATGGTGCCCGGGGACAGGGAGATCTTTCCGTAAGGCACCTTTGAGCATGCCTAGCAAAAATGTGGGCTGATGGCCGTCTCAGAGCTGGATAAGGAAGAGACTGCAGAAGGCGGAGGGTGGGGCAGGCTGCAGCAAGTGCATCGGGTTGAGTGGTGTTGTGCAGGAAACAGACGGGGAGCTAAGGAAGGAGCTGCCTTCAGCACAACATGCCGCCGTGCACGTTTGGCCGTAGATGTGCTAGATGCGCAGGGTGTTGGATGTAGGAAGAGGGCAGGTGGGCTGCTAAGGGCACTGTGTCCCATTTGGCTGTGGAGCCCAAGCAGCCGCTGGTGTGAGTGCTGCTGGGTGCCAGGCTGCCAAGCAGCGTCAGCAGCCACTGGCAGTGCCAACAGGGAGCTGGCTGCCATGCTGGGAACAGGCAGGGTGGACACACGCTGATCCCGCGCTTGCGTGCTGAGAGCAGGGAGCTGTGGCTGCAGGGAGCTGGTGCGTATCCATCGGCCACGGGTGACGGTGGCAGTGGTGGAGACTGCTGTCCGGCAGCTGGCAAGGTGCTGCGCAGCGCGGGGCAGACAGTGCTGTGCATGGGAAGCTGCAGGGAAAGCCCAACGGTTGCAAGCTGGTCTTGAGCGAAAGGAGGAGATGGATGTTACAGCTGAAGTCGCAGCAGAGTTGTGGGATGCCTCTGCTCTGTGGTGCTCTTAGCCCTGTAGAAAAGGGCCTGAGTTGAGATGGGAGGCAGCTCAGCAGTGGGGTGATGCTGCCACTAGGCACCCGTGCCGCCAGGACGAGGGCTGGCTTCACCCCTCTTGCTGCAAGTGCTTCCTTTGCTTTTTTTCAGGTTCAGAAGGAGGCCCCAAGGACCGTGGTGGATCGTCGGACAGAGCAGGATGTTGTGACCCGTGGCATCGGTGCCCAGGTATCGTGAAAGCAGTGATCTGAGGCCAGAGACCTTGTGAGGAAGGGCTTTGGAGGTTCTGTGACAGAGGGCGCATGTCATGGGCTGGTGGGGAGCACGGTGTCGCGTTCAGCTCGTGCAGCAGACCCTGTGAATCAGCGCAGCCATGGTCGTGGGGCAGAGAGGGAGATGATGTTGCCTTCTGTCACTGCCGCGCCAAGCAGAGGCATCGTTTGGCCCTCTTGGCAGGCTTGTGGCCGGCTTGTGGTGCATTCGCCCCTTTCCGTGAAGGAGACGTTGCCTTCAGAGCTGCAGCCTGGGCATGCAGCTGCCCCGCTATGCTGCTGAGAAAGGTGTGGGAGAGGCTGTGCTGGTGGCCTGGTATTGGGCGTGGTGTGGGAGCCAGCTGAGCTGTGAGCTGGGGACGTCTGGAGCCAAGGCCTCTGTTGTCCTTGTAAGGCTCTGCATATGGGATGGTGTGGAAGAGGCAGGCCCTAGAGCGGTGCCCCAAGGGTCAGCGTGGAGGCGGATGGGAGCAGTTTGTGGTGGGACTGCCCTCAAAGGATTTGAGGCTCTTGGGCTATTTGCTTGTTCTTATTTCCTCAAGGCTTTTGCTGCCTTGAGATGGGGTGGGCGGGTTGTGGCTGGGAGCTCACTGCCAATGTCCAAAGGGCCAAAGAAGGCTCCTTCCATCTCATGACCGAAATACTGCTTCCTTTCCAGAGCCTGGAAAGGATTGGAGTGGCAAGCGGAGTCCCCCGAGCAGTGAAGAAAAAGGTAAGCGCCTATCAGAGGTGCCATCCTCCTTGCTCTCGTGCTGCTCTATCTGCACGTGTAGCTTGGGCGGGCTCTGCAGATGAGTGTCTTGGCGCAGGTTTGGTAGCAGAGCTGAGAAAAGGGGCATACTGAAACGAGTGAGGAAAAGGGAGGCTCTGCCCAGTGTCCGTGTGAGACAGCATGCCAGAGCGAGCACTAGAGCGCGCACTGGCAGAGTGAGCGGTGCCCGTGGGGAAGGGCTGTCTTTGCGGGTGGTGTGGGCAGCGCGTGCCTGACAAGGGGCCTGATCCCTTTACAGCGTGCCCCTGGAAGGGTGCATGTGTCAGTAGGGCCCTTGTGTGCTGGGCACCCGCAAGGCATCCAGGAGGAATTTGTGTGGTGGGAGGGGACGCACATGCACCCTGAGCAGGAGCTGCATGTCGAGAACCTGCGTGCCGTGTGTGCGGCTTGTCTTGTACCGCCAGTGCTGCTGGGGACGCAGCAGCACCTTCCCCTCCCTCCCCTGGTGATGCTCTGGGACAATCTGCCCTTGGTGGCTTTGCAGGCAGTGCGCGGAGGAGCTGCAATGACGGCTGAGGAGGCCCCACGGAGGCTGCCCACATCGCAGCAGTCCGGCTCCCGTTGCGCAGAGGAGACGCCAGAGCCGGTGAGGCCTTGGGAGAGGGCAGCCGAGAGTGCTGGCAGCTGTGCTGTGCTGCTGTCCCAGGAAAATGGAGCAGGGTGTCTTGCGCTGTGTAGCTGCAAAAGAGGCCCCCAAGGTGGGCCCAAGTGGTGCCAGCAGAGCGCCAGCGTCACAAGGCTGAGAGCTAGTGTCCGCCCCGAAATGTAGAAGGCCGCCTGTGTGTGTGTTTGAGGCATCAAACGCTGTGTGTTGTGCAGAGCACGTTGACAGTTGGCGAAGGCAGTGGGAGAGGACGGAGAGAGATGGGCGAGTGCATGTTTGATTTTTGCGGGCAGGCTCGTGTGTACTGCTAGGGGATGGTGCCCGGGGACAGGGAGATCTTTCCGTAAGGCACCTTTGAGCATGCCTAGCAAAAATGTGGGCTGATGGCCGTCTCAGAGCTGGATAAGGAAGAGACTGCAGAAGGCGGAGGGTGGGGCAGGCTGCAGCAAGTGCATCGGGTTGAGTGGTGTTGTGCAGGAAACAGACGGGGAGCTAAGGAAGGAGCTGCCTTCAGCACAACATGCCGCCGTGCACGTTTGGCCGTAGATGTGCTAGATGCGCAGGGTGTTGGATGTAGGAAGAGGGCAGGTGGGCTGCTAAGGGCACTGTGTCCCATTTGGCTGTGGAGCCCAAGCAGCCGCTGGTGTGAGTGCTGCTGGGTGCCAGGCTGCCAAGCAGCGTCAGCAGCCACTGGCAGTGCCAACAGGGAGCTGGCTGCCATGCTGGGAACAGGCAGGGTGGACACACGCTGATCCCGCGCTTGCGTGCTGAGAGCAGGGAGCTGTGGCTGCAGGGAGCTGGTGCGTATCCGTCGGCCACGGGTGACGGTGGCAGTGGTGGAGACTGCTGTCCGGCAGCTGGCAAGGTGCTGCGCAGCGCGGGGCAGACAGTGCTGTGCATGGGAAGCTGCAGGGAAAGCCCAACGGTTGCAAGCTGGTCTTGAGCGAAAGGAGGAGATGGATGTTACAGCTGAAGTCGCAGCAGAGTTGTGGGATGCCTCTGCTCTGTGGTGCTCTTAGCCCTGTAGAAAAGGGCCTGAGTTGAGATGGGAGGCAGCTCAGCAGTGGGGTGATGCTGCCACTAGGCACCCGTGCCGCCAGGACTAGGGCTGGCTTCACCCCTCTTGCTGCAAGTGCTTCCTTTGCTTTTTTTCAGGTTCAGAAGGAGGCCCCAAGGACCGTGGTGGATCGTCGGACAGAGCAGGATGTTGTGACCCGTGGCATCGGTGCCCAGGTATCGTGAAAGCAGTGATCTGAGGCCAGAGACCTTGTGAGGAAGGGCTTTGGAGGGTCTGTGACAGAGGGCGCATGTCATGGGCTGGTGGGGAGCACGGTGTCGCGTTCAGCTCGTGCAGCAGACCCTGTGAATCAGCGCAGCCATGGTCGTGGGGCAGAGAGGGAGATGATGTTGCCTTCTGTCACTGCCGCGCCAAGCAGAGGCATCGTTTGGCCCTCTTGGCAGGCTTGTGGCCGGCTTGTGGTGCATTCGCCCCTTTCCGTGAAGGAGACGTTGCCTTCAGAGCTGCAGCCTGGGCATGCAGCTGCCCCGCTATGCTGCTGAGAAAGGTGTGGGAGAGGCTGTGCTGGTGGCCTGGTATTGGGCGTGGTGTGGGAGCCAGCTGCCCTGTGAGCTGGGGACGTCTGGAGCCAAGGCCTCTGTTGTCCTTGTAAGGCTCTGCATATGGGATGGTGTGGAAGAGGCAGGCCCTAGAGCGGTGCCCCAAGGGTCAGCGTGGAGGCGGATGGGAGCAGTTTGTGGTGGGACTGCCCTCAAAGGATTTGAGGCTCTTGGGCTATTTGCTTGTTCTTATTTCCTCAAGGCTTTTGCTGCCTTGAGATGGGGTGGGCGGGTTGTGGCTGGGAGCTCACTGCCAATGTCCAAAGGGCCGAAGAAGGCTCCTTCCATCTCATGACCGAAATACTGCTTCCTTTCCAGAGCCTGGAAAGGATTGGAGTGGCAAGCGGAGTCCCCCGAGCAGTGAAGAAAAAGGTAAGCGCCTATCAGAGGTGCCATCCTCCTTGCTCTCGTGCTGCTCTATCTGCACGTGTAGCTTGGGCGGGCTCTGCAGATGAGTGTCTTGGCGCAGGTTTGGTAGCAGAGCTGAGAAAAGGGGCATACTGAAACGAGTGAGGAAAAGGGAGGCTCTGCCCAGTGTCCGTGTGAGACAGCATGCCAGAGCGAGCACTAGAGCGCGCACTGGCAGAGTGAGCGGTGCCCGTGGGGAAGGGCTGTCTTTGCGGGTGGTGTGGGCAGCGCGTGCCTGACAAGGGGCCTGATCCCTTTGCGGTGTGCCCCTGGAAGGGTGCATGTGTCAGTAGGGTCCTTGTGTGCTGGGCACCCGCAAGGCATCCAGGAGGAATTTGTGTGGTGGGAGGGGACGCACATGCACCCTGAGCAGGAGCTGCATGTCGAGAACCTCCGTGCCGTGTGTGCGGCTTGTCTTGTACCGCCAGTGCTGCTGGGGACGCAGCAGCACCTTCCCCTCCCTCCCCTGGTGATGCTCTGGGACAATCTGCCCTTGGTGGCTTTGCAGGCAGTGCGCGGAGGAGCTGCAATGACGGCTGAGGAGGCCCCACGGAGGCTGCCCACATCGCAGCAGTCCGGCTCCCGTTGCGCAGAGGAGACGCCAGAGCCGGTGAGGCCTTGGGAGAGGGCAGCCGAGAGTGCTGGCAGCTGTGCTGTGCTGCTGTCCCAGGAAAATGGAGCAGGGTGTCTTGCGCTGTGTAGCTGCAAAAGAGGCCCCCAAGGTGGGCCCAAGTGGTGCCAGCAGAGCGCCAGCGTCACAAGGCTGAGAGCTAGTGTCCGCCCCGAAATGTAGAAGGCCGCCTGTGTGTGTGTTTGAGGCATCAAACGCTGTGTGTTGTGCAGAGCACGTTGACAGTTGGCGAAGGCAGTGGGAGAGGACGGAGAGAGATGGGCGAGTGCATGTTTGATTTTTGCGGGCAGGCTCGTGTGTACTGCTAGGGGATGGTGCCCGGGGACAGGGAGATCTTTCCGTAAGGCACCTTTGAGCATGCCTAGCAAAAATGTGGGCTGATGGCCGTCTCAGAGCTGGATAAGGAAGAGACTGCAGAAGGCGGAGGGTGGGGCAGGCTGCAGCAAGTGCATCGGGTTGAGTGGTGTTGTGCAGGAAACAGACGGGGAGCTAAGGAAGGAGCTGCCTTCAGCACAACATGCCGCCGTGCACGTTTGGCCGTAGATGTGCTAGATGCGCAGGGTGTTGGATGTAGGAAGAGGGCAGGTGGGCTGCTAAGGGCACTGTGTCCCATTTGGCTGTGGAGCCCAAGCAGCCGCTGGTGTGAGTGCTGCTGGGTGCCAGGCTGCCAAGCAGCGTCAGCAGCCACTGGCAGTGCCAACAGGGAGCTGGCTGCCATGCTGGGAACAGGCAGGGTGGACACACGCTGATCCCGCGCTTGCGTGCTGAGAGCAGGGAGCTGTGGCTGCAGGGAGCTGGTGCGTATCCGTCGGCCACGGGTGACGGTGGCAGTGGTGGAGACTGCTGTCCGGCAGCTGGCAAGGTGCTGCGCAGCGCGGGGCAGACAGTGCTGTGCATGGGAAGCTGCAGGGAAAGCCCAACCGTTGCAAGCTGGTCTTGAGCGAAAGGAGGAGATGGATGTTACAGCTGAAGTCGCAGCAGAGTTGTGGGATGCCTCTGCTCTGTGGTGCTCTTAGCCCTGTAGAAAAGGGCCTGAGTTGAGATGGGAGGCAGCTCAGCAGTGGGGTGATGCTGCCACTAGGCACCCGTGCCGCCAGGACTAGGGCTGGCTTCACCCCTCTTGCTGCAAGTGCTTCCTTTGCTTTTTTTCAGGTTCAGAAGGAGGCCCCAAGGACCGTGGTGGATCGTCGGACAGAGCAGGATGTTGTGACCCGTGGCATCGGTGCCCAGGTATCGTGAAAGCAGTGATCTGAGGCCAGAGACCTTGTGAGGAAGGGCTTTGGAGGGTCTGTGACAGAGGGCGCATGTCATGGGCTGGTGGGGAGCACGGTGTCGCGTTCAGCTCGTGCAGCAGACCCTGTGAATCAGCGCAGCCATGGTCGTGGGGCAGAGAGGGAGATGATGTTGCCTTCTGTCACTGCCGCGCCAAGCAGAGGCATCGTTTGGCCCTCTTGGCAGGCTTGTGGCCGGCTTGTGGTGCATTCGCCCCTTTCCGTGAAGGAGATGTTGCCTTCAGAGCTGCAGCCTGGGCATGCAGCTGCCCCGCTATGCTGCTGAGAAAGGTGTGGGAGAGGCTGTGCTGGTGGCCTGCTATTGGGCGTGGTGTGGGAGCCAGCTGCCCTGTGAGCTGGGGACGTCTGGAGCCAAGGCCTCTGTTGTCCTTGTAAGGCTCTGCATATGGGATGGTGTGGAAGAGGCAGGCCCTAGAGCGGTGCCCCAAGGGTCAGCGTGGAGGCGGATGGGAGCAGTTTGTGGTGGGACTGCCCTCAAAGGATTTGAGGCTCTTGGGCTATTTGCTTGTTCTTATTTCCTCAAGGCTTTTGCTGCCTTGAGATGGGGTGGGCGGGTTGTGGCTGGGAGCTCACTGCCAATGTCCAAAGGGCCGAAGAAGGCTCCTTCCATCTCATGACCGAAATACTGCTTCCTTTCCAGAGCCTGGAAAGGATTGGAGTGGCAAGCGGAGTCCCCCGAGCAGTGAAGAAAAAGGTAAGCGCCTATCAGAGGTGCCATCCTCCTTGCTCTCGTGCTGCTCTATCTGCACGTGTAGCTTGGGCGGGCTCTGCAGATGAGTGTCTTGGCGCAGGTTTGGTAGCAGAGCTGAGAAAAGGGGCATACTGAAACGAGTGAGGAAAAGGGAGGCTCTGCCCAGTGTCCGTGTGAGACAGCATGCCAGAGCGAGCACTAGAGCACGCACTGGCAGAGTGAGCGGTGCCCGTGGGGAAGGGCTGTCTTTGCGGGTGGTGTGGGCAGCGCATGCCTGACAAGGGGCCTGATCCCTTTACAGCGTGCCCCTGGAAGGGTGCATGTGTCAGTAGGGTCCTTGTGTGCTGGGCACCCGCAAGGCATCCAGGAGGAATTTGTGTGGTGGGAGGGGACGCACATGCACCCTGAGCAGGAGCTGCATGTCGAGAACCTCCGTGCCGTGTGTGCGGCTTGTCTTGTACCGCCAGTGCTGCTGGGGACGCAGCAGCACCTTCCCCTCCCTCCCCTGGTGATGCTCTGGGACAATCTGCCCTTGGTGGCTTTGCAGGCAGTGCGCGGAGGAGCTGCAATGACGGCTGAGGAGGCCCCACGGAGGCTGCCCACATCGCAGCAGTCCGGCTCCCGTTGCGCAGAGGAGACGCCAGAGCCGGTGAGGCCTTGGGAGAGGGCAGCCGAGAGTGCTGGCAGCTGTGCTGTGCTGCTGTCCCAGGAAAATGGAGCAGGGTGTCTTGCGCTGTGTAGCTGCAAAAGAGGCCCCCAAGGTGGGCCCAAGTGGTGCCAGCAGAGCGCCAGCGTCACAAGGCTGAGAGCTAGTGTCCGCCCCGAAATGTAGAAGGCCGCCTGTGTGTGTGTTTGAGGCATCAAACGCTGTGTGTTGTGCAGAGCACGTTGACAGTTGGTGAAGGCAGTGGGAGAGGACGGAGAGAGATGGGCGAGTGCATGTTTGATTTTTGCGGGCAGGCTCGTGTGTACTGCTAGGGGATGGTGCCCGGGGACAGGGAGATCTTTCCGTAAGGCACCTTTGAGCATGCCTAGCAAAAATGTGGGCTGATGGCCGTCTCAGAGCTGGATAAGGAAGAGACTGCAGAAGGCGGAGGGTGGGGCAGGCTGCAGCAAGTGCATCGGGTTGAGTGGTGTTGTGCAGGAAACAGACGGGGAGCTAAGGAAGGAGCTGCCTTCAGCACAACATGCCGCCGTGCACGTTTGGCCGTAGATGTGCTAGATGCGCAGGGTGTTGGATGTAGGAAGAGGGCAGGTGGGCTGCTAAGGGCACTGTGTCCCATTTGGCTGTGGAGCCCAAGCAGCCGCTGGTGTGAGTGCTGCTGGGTGCCAGGCTGCCAAGCAGCGTCAGCAGCCACTGGCAGTGCCAACAGGGAGCTGGCTGCCATGCTGGGAACAGGCAGGGTGGACACACGCTGATCCCGCGCTTGCGTGCTGAGAGCAGGGAGCTGTGGCTGCAGGGAGCTGGTGCGTATCCGTCGGCCACGGGTGACGGTGGCAGTGGTGGAGACTGCTGTCCGGCAGCTGGCAAGGTGCTGCGCAGCGCGGGGCAGACAGTGCTGTGCATGGGAAGCTGCAGGGAAAGCCCAACCGTTGCAAGCTGGTCTTGAGCGAAAGGAGGAGATGGATGTTACAGCTGAAGTCGCAGCAGAGTTGTGGGATGCCTCTGCTCTGTGGTGCTCTTAGCCCTGTAGAAAAGGGCCTGAGTTGAGATGGGAGGCAGCTCAGCAGTGGGGTGATGCTGCCACTAGGCACCCGTGCCGCCAGGACGAGGGCTGGCTTCACCCCTCTTGCTGCAAGTGCTTCCTTTGCTTTTTTTCAGGTTCAGAAGGAGGCCCCAAGGACCGTGGTGGATCGTCGGACAGAGCAGGATGTTGTGACCCGTGGCATCGGTGCCCAGGTATCGTGAAAGCAGTGATCTGAGGCCAGAGACCTTGTGAGGAAGGGCTTTGGAGGGTCTGTGACAGAGGGCGCATGTCATGGGCTGGTGGGGAGCACGGTGTCGCGTTCAGCTCGTGCAGCAGACCCTGTGAATCAGCGCAGCCATGGTCGTGGGGCAGAGAGGGAGATGATGTTGCCTTCTGTCACTGCCGCGCCAAGCAGAGGCATCGTTTGGCCCTCTTGGCAGGCTTGTGGCCGGCTTGTGGTGCATTCGCCCCTTTCCGTGAAGGAGACGTTGCCTTCAGAGCTGCAGCCTGGGCATGCAGCTGCCCCGCTATGCTGCTGAGAAAGGTGTGGGAGAGGCTGTGCTGGTGGCCTGGTATTGGGCGTGGTGTGGGAGCCAGCTGAGCTGTGAGCTGGGGACGTCTGGAGCCAAGGCCTCTGTTGTCCTTGTAAGGCTCTGCATATGGGATGGTGTGGAAGAGGCAGGCCCTAGAGCGGTGCCCCAAGGGTCAGCGTGGAGGCGGATGGGAGCAGTTTGTGGTGGGACTGCCCTCAAAGGATTTGAGGCTCTTGGGCTATTTGCTTGTTCTTATTTCCTCAAGGCTTTTGCTGCCTTGAGATGGGGTGGGCGGGTTGTGGCTGGGAGCTCACTGCCAATGTCCAAAGGGCCGAAGAAGGCTCCTTCCATCTCATGACCGAAATACTGCTTCCTTTCCAGAGCCTGGAAAGGACTGGAGTGGCAAGCGGAGTCCCCCGAGCAGTGAAGAAAAAGGTAAGCGCCTATCAGAGGTGCCATCCTCCTTGCTCTCGTGCTGCTCTATCTGCACGTGTAGCTTGGGCGGGCTCTGCAGATGAGTGTCTTGGCGCAGGTTTGGTAGCAGAGCTGAGAAAAGGGGCATACTGAAACGAGTGAGGAAAAGGGAGGCTCTGCCCAGTGTCCGTGTGAGACAGCATGCCAGAGCGAGCACTAGAGCGCGCACTGGCAGAGTGAGCGGTGCCCGTGGGGAAGGGCTGTCTTTGCGGTTGGTGTGGGCAGCGCGTGCCTGACAAGGGGCCTGATCCCTTTGCAGCGTGCCCCTGGAAGGGTGCATGTGTCAGTAGGGCCCTTGTGTGCTGGGCACCCGCAAGGCATCCAGGAGGAATTTGTGTGGTGGGAGGGGACGCACATGCACCCTGAGCAGGAGCTGCATGTCGAGAACCTGCGTGCCGTGTGTGCGGCTTGTCTTGTACCGCCAGTGCTGCTGGGGACGCAGCAGCACCTTCCCCTCCCTCCCCTGGTGATGCTCTGGGACAATCTGCCCTTGGTGGCTTTGCAGGCAGTGCGCGGAGGAGCTGCAATGACGGCTGAGGAGGCCCCACGGAGGCTGCCCACATCGCAGCAGTCCGGCTCCCGTTGCGCAGAGGAGACGCCAGAGCCGGTGAGGCCTTGGGAGAGGGCAGCCGAGAGTGCTGGCAGCTGTGCTGTGCTGCTGTCCCAGGAAAATGGAGCAGGGTGTCTTGCGCTGTGTAGCTGCAAAAGAGGCCCCCAAGGTGGGCCCAAGTGGTGCCAGCAGAGCGCCAGCGTCACAAGGCTGAGAGCTAGTGTCCGCCCCGAAATGTAGAAGGCCGCCTGTGTGTGTGTTTGAGGCATCAAACGCTGTGTGTTGTGCAGAGCACGTTGACAGTTGGCGAAGGCAGTGGGAGAGGACGGAGAGAGATGGGCGAGTGCATGTTTGATTTTTGCGGGCAGGCTCGTGTGTACTGCTAGGGGATGGTGCCCGGGGACAGGGAGATCTTTCCGTAAGGCACCTTTGAGCATGCCTAGCAAAAATGTGGGCTGATGGCCGTCTCAGAGCTGGATAAGGAAGAGACTGCAGAAGGCGGAGGGTGGGGCAGGCTGCAGCAAGTGCATCGGGTTGAGTGGTGTTGTGCAGGAAACAGACGGGGAGCTAAGGAAGGAGCTGCCTTCAGCACAACATGCCGCCGTGCACGTTTGGCCGTAGATGTGCTAGATGCGCAGGGTGTTGGATGTAGGAAGAGGGCAGGTGGGCTGCTAAGGGCACTGTGTCCCATTTGGCTGTGGAGCCCAAGCAGCCGCTGGTGTGAGTGCTGCTGGGTGCCAGGCTGCCAAGCAGCGTCAGCAGCCACTGGCAGTGCCAACAGGGAGCTGGCTGCCATGCTGGGAACAGGCAGGGTGGACACACGCTGATCCCGCGCTTGCGTGCTGAGAGCAGGGAGCTGTGGCTGCAGGGAGCTGGTGCGTATCCGTCGGCCACGGGTGACGGTGGCAGTGGTGGAGACTGCTGTCTGGCAGCTGGCAAGGTGCTGCGCAGCGCGGGGCAGACAGTGCTGTGCATGGGAAGCTGCAGGGAAAGCCCAACCGTTGCAAGCTGGTCTTGAGCGAAAGGAGGAGATGGATGTTACAGCTGAAGTCGCAGCAGAGTTGTGGGATGCCTCTGCTCTGTGGTGCTCTTAGCCCTGTAGAAAAGGGCCTGAGTTGAGATGGGAGGCAGCTCAGCAGTGGGGTGATGCTGCCACTAGGCACCCGTGCCGCCAGGACGAGGGCTGGCTTCACCCCTCTTGCTGCAAGTGCTTCCTTTGCTTTTTTTCAGGTTCAGAAGGAGGCCCCAAGGACCGTGGTGGATCGTCGGACAGAGTAGGATGTTGTGACCCGTGGCATCGGTGCCCAGGTATCGTGAAAGCAGTGATCTGAGGCCAGAGACCTTGTGAGGAAGGGCTTTGGAGGGTCTGTGACAGAGGGCGCATGTCATGGGCTGGTGGGGAGCACGGTGTCGCGTTCAGCTCGTGCAGCAGACCCTGTGAATCAGCGCAGCCATGGTCGTGGGGCAGAGAGGGAGATGATGTTGCCTTCTGTCACTGCCGCGCCAAGCAGAGGCATCGTTTGGCCCTCTTGGCAGGCTTGTGGCCGGCTTGTGGTGCATTCGCCCCTTTCCGTGAAGGAGACGTTGCCTTCAGAGCTGCAGCCTGGGCATGCAGCTGCCCCGCTATGCTGCTGAGAAAGGTGTGGGAGAGGCTGTGCTGGTGGCCTGCTATTGGGCGTGGTGTGGGAGCCAGCTGCCCTGTGAGCTGGGGACGTCTGGAGCCAAGGCCTCTGTTGTCCTTGTAAGGCTCTGCATATGGGATGGTGTGGAAGAGGCAGGCCCTAGAGCGGTGCCCCAAGGGTCAGCGTGGAGGCGGATGGGAGCAGTTTGTGGTGGGACTGCCCTCAAAGGATTTGAGGCTCTTGGGCTATTTGCTTGTTCTTATTTCCTCAAGGCTTTTGCTGCCTTGAGATGGGGTGGGCGGGTTGTGGCTGGGAGCTCACTGCCAATGTCCAAAGGGCCGAAGAAGGCTCCTTCCATCTCATGACCGAAATACTGCTTCCTTTCCAGAGCCTGGAAAGGATTGGAGTGGCAAGCGGAGTCCCCCGAGCAGTGAAGAAAAAGGTAAGCGCCTATCAGAGGTGCCATCCTCCTTGCTCTCGTGCTGCTCTATCTGCACGTGTAGCTTGGGTGGGCTCTGCAGATGAGTGTCTTGGCGCAGGTTTGGTAGCAGAGCTGAGAAAAGGGGCATACTGAAACGAGTGAGGAAAAGGGAGGCTCTGCCCAGTGTCCGTGTGAGACAGCATGCCAGAGCGAGCACTAGAGCACGCACTGGCAGAGTGAGCGGTGCCCGTGGGGAAGGGCTGTCTTTGCGGGTGGTGTGGGCAGCGCGTGCCTGACAAGGGGCCTGATCCCTTTACAGCGTGCCCCTGGAAGGGTGCATGTGTCAGTAGGGCCCTTGTGTGCTGGGCACCCGCAAGGCATCCAGGAGGAATTTGTGTGGTGGGAGGGGACGCACATGCACCCTGAGCAGGAGCTGCATGTCGAGAACCTCCGTGCCGTGTGTGCGGCTTGTCTTGTACCGCCAGTGCTGCTGGGGACGCAGCAGCACCTTCCCCTCCCTCCCCTGGTGATGCTCTGGGACAATCTGCCCTTGGTGGCTTTGCAGGCAGTGCGCGGAGGAGCTGCAATGACGGCTGAGGAGGCCCCACGGAGGCTGCCCACATCGCAGCAGTCCGGCTCCCGTTGCGCAGAGGAGACGCCAGAGCCGGTGAGGCCTTGGGAGAGGGCAGCCGAGAGTGCTGGCAGCTGTGCTGTGCTGCTGTCCCAGGAAAATGGAGCAGGGTGTCTTGCGCTGTGTAGCTGCAAAAGAGGCCCCCAAGGTGGGCCCAAGTGGTGCCAGCAGAGCGCCAGCGTCACAAGGCTGAGAGCTAGTGTCCGCCCCGAAATGTAGAAGGCCGCCTGTGTGTGTGTTTGAGGCATCAAACGCTGTGTGTTGTGCAGAGCACGTTGACAGTTGGCGAAGGCAGTGGGAGAGGACGGAGAGAGATGGGCGAGTGCATGTTTGATTTTTGCGGGCAGGCTCGTGTGTACTGCTAGGGGATGGTGCCCGGGGACAGGGAGATCTTTCCGTAAGGCACCTTTGAGCATGCCTAGCAAAAATGTGGGCTGATGGCCGTCTCAGAGCTGGATAAGGAAGAGACTGCAGAAGGCGGAGGGTGGGGCAGGCTGCAGCAAGTGCATCGGGTTGAGTGGTGTTGTGCAGGAAACAGACGGGGAGCTAAGGAAGGAGCTGCCTTCAGCACAACATGCCGCCGTGCACGTTTGGCCGTAGATGTGCTAGATGCGCAGGGTGTTGGATGTAGGAAGAGGGCAGGTGGGCTGCTAAGGGCACTGTGTCCCATTTGGCTGTGGAGCCCAAGCAGCCGCTGGTGTGAGTGCTGCTGGGTGCCAGGCTGCCAAGCAGCGTCAGCAGCCACTGGCAGTGCCAACAGGGAGCTGGCTGCCATGCTGGGAACAGGCAGGGTGGACACACGCTGATCCCGCGCTTGCGTGCTGAGAGCAGGGAGCTGTGGCTGCAGGGAGCTGGTGCGTATCCGTCGGCCACGGGTGACGGTGGCAGTGGTGGAGACTGCTGTCCGGCAGCTGGCAAGGTGCTGCGCAGCGCGGGGCAGACAGTGCTGTGCATGGGAAGCTGCAGGGAAAGCCCAACCGTTGCAAGCTGGTCTTGAGCGAAAGGAGGAGATGGATGTTACAGCTGAAGTCGCAGCAGAGTTGTGGGATGCCTCTGCTCTGTGGTGCTCTTAGCCCTGTAGAAAAGGGCCTGAGTTGAGATGGGAGGCAGCTCAGCAGTGGGGTGATGCTGCCACTAGGCACCCGTGCCGCCAGGACGAGGGCTGGCTTCACCCCTCTTGCTGCAAGTGCTTCCTTTGCTTTTTTTCAGGTTCAGAAGGAGGCCCCAAGGACCGTGGTGGATCGTCGGACAGAGCAGGATGTTGTGACCCGTGGCATCGGTGCCCAGGTATCGTGAAAGCAGTGATCTGAGGCCAGAGACCTTGTGAGGAAGGGCTTTGGAGGGTCTGTGACAGAGGGCGCATGTCATGGGCTGGTGGGGAGCACGGTGTCGCGTTCAGCTCGTGCAGCAGACCCTGTGAATCAGCGCAGCCATGGTCGTGGGGCAGAGAGGGAGATGATGTTGCCTTCTGTCACTGCCGCGCCAAGCAGAGGCATCGTTTGGCCCTCTTGGCAGGCTTGTGGCCGGCTTGTGGTGCATTCGCCCCTTTCCGTGAAGGAGACGTTGCCTTCAGAGCTGCAGCCTGGGCATGCAGCTGCCCCGCTATGCTGCTGAGAAAGGTGTGGGAGAGGCTGTGCTGGTGGCCTGGTATTGGGCGTGGTGTGGGAGCCAGCTGAGCTGTGAGCTGGGGACGTCTGGAGCCAAGGCCTCTGTTGTCCTTGTAAGGCTCTGCAGATGGGATGGTGCGGAAGAGGCAGGCCCTAGAGCGGTGCCCCAAGGGTCAGCATGGAGGCGGATGGGAGCAGTTTGTGGTGGGACTGCCCTCAAAGGATTTGAGGCTCTTGGGCTATTTGCTTGTTCTTATTTCCTCAAGGCTTTTGCTGCCTTGAGATGGGGTGGGCGGGTTGTGGCTGGGAGCTCACTGCCAATGTCCAAAGAGCCGAAGAAGGCTCCTTCCATCTCATGTGCCAAATACTGCTTCCTTTCCAGAGCCTGGAAAGGACTGGAGTGGCAAGCGGAGTCCACCGAGCAGTGAAGAAAAAGGTAAGCGCCTATCAGAGGTGCCATCCTCCTTGCTCTCGTGCTGCTCTATCTGCACGTGTAGCTTGGGCGGGCTCTGCAGATGAGTGTCTTGGCGCAGGTTTGGTAGCAGAGCTGAGAAAAGGGGCATACTGAAACGAGTGAGGAAAAGGGAGGCTCTGCCCAGTGTCCGTGTGAGACAGCATGCCAGAGCGAGCACTAGAGCGCGCACTGGCAGAGTGAGCGGTGCCCGTGGGGAAGGGCTGTCTTTGCGGGTGGTGTGGGCAGCGCGTGCCTGACAAGGGGCATGATCCCTTTGCAGCGTGCCCCTGGAAGGGTGCATGTGTCAGTAGGGCCCTTGTGTGCTGGGCACCCGCAAGGCATCCAGGAGGAATTTGTGTGGTGGGAGGGGACGCACATGCACCCTGAGCAGGAGCTGCATGTCGAGAACCTCCGTGCCGTGTGTGCGGCTTGTCTTGTACCGCCAGTGCTGCTGGGGAGGCAGCAGCACCTTCCCCTCCCTCCCCTGGTGATGCTCTGGGACAATCTGCCCTTGGTGGCTTTGCAGGCAGTGCGCGGAGGAGCTGCAATGACGGCTGAGGAGGCCCCACGGAGGCTGCCCACATCGCAGCAGTCCGGCTCCCGTTGCGCAGAGGAGACGCCAGAGCCGGTGAGGCCTTGGGAGAGGGCAGCCGAGAGTGCTGGCAGCTGTGCCGTGCTGCTGTCCCAGGAAAATGGAGCAGGGTGTCTTGCGCTGTGTAGCTGCAAAAGAGGCCCCCAAGGTGGGCCCAAGTGGTGCCAGCAGAGCGCCAGCGTCACAAGGCTGAGAGCTAGTGTCCGCCCCGAAATGTAGAAGGCCGCCTGTGTGTGTGTTTGAGGCATCAAACGCTGTGTGTTGTGCAGAGCACGTTGACAGTTGGCGAAGGCAGTGGGAGAGGACGGAGAGAGATGGGCGAGTGCATGTTTGATTTTTGCGGGCAGGCTCGTGTGTACTGCTAGGGGATGGTGCCCGGGGACAGGGAGATCTTTCCGTAAGGCACCTTTGAGCATGCCTAGCAAAAATGTGGGCTGATGGCCGTCTCAGAGCTGGATAAGGAAGAGACTGCAGAAGGCGGAGGGTGGGGCAGGCTGCAGCAAGTGCATCGGGTTGAGTGGTGTTGTGCAGGAAACAGACGGGGAGCTAAGGAAGGAGCTGCCTTCAGCACAACATGCCGCCGTGCACGTTTGGCCGTAGATGTGCTAGATGCGCAGGGTGTTGGATGTAGGAAGAGGGCAGGTGGGCTGCTAAGGGCACTGTGTCCCATTTGGCTGTGGAGCCCAAGCAGCCGCTGGTGTGAGTGCTGCTGGGTGCCAGGCTGCCAAGCAGCGTCAGCAGCCACTGGCAGTGCCAACAGGGAGCTGGCTGCCATGCTGGGAACAGGCAGGGTGGACACACGCTGATCCCGCGCTTGCGTGCTGAGAGCAGGGAGCTGTGGCTGCAGGGAGCTGGTGCGTATCCGTCGGCCACGGGTGACGGTGGCAGTGGTGGAGACTGCTGTCCGGCAGCTGGCAAGGTGCTGCGCAGCGCGGGGCAGACAGTGCTGTGCATGGGAAGCTGCAGGGAAAGCCCAACCGTTGCAAGCTGGTCTTGAGCGAAAGGAGGAGATGGATGTTACAGCTGAAGTCGCAGCAGAGTTGTGGGATGCCTCTGCTCTGTGGTGCTCTTAGCCCTGTAGAAAAGGGCCTGAGTTGAGATGGGAGGCAGCTCAGCAGTGGGGTGATGCTGCCACTAGGCACCCGTGCCGCCAGGACGAGGGCTGGCTTCACCCCTCTTGCTGCAAGTGCTTCCTTTGCTTTTTTTCAGGTTCAGAAGGAGGCCCCAAGGACCGTGGTGGATCGTCGGACAGAGTAGGATGTTGTGACCCGTGGCATCGGTGCCCAGGTATCGTGAAAGCAGTGATCTGAGGCCAGAGACCTTGTGAGGAAGGGCTTTGGAGGGTCTGTGACAGAGGGCGCATGTCATGGGCTGGTGGGGAGCACGGTGTCGCGTTCAGCTCGTGCAGCAGACCCTGTGAATCAGCGCAGCCATGGTCGTGGGGCAGAGAGGGAGATGATGTTGCCTTCTGTCACTGCCGCGCCAAGCAGAGGCATCGTTTGGCCCTCTTGGCAGGCTTGTGGCCGGCTTGTGGTGCATTCGCCCCTTTCCGTGAAGGAGACGTTGCCTTCAGAGCTGCAGCCTGGGCATGCAGCTGCCCCGCTATGCTGCTGAGAAAGGTGTGGGAGAGGCTGTGCTGGTGGCCTGCTATTGGGCGTGGTGTGGGAGCCAGCTGAGCTGTGAGCTGGGGACGTCTGGAGCCAAGGCCTCTGTTGTCCTTGTAAGGCTCTGCATATGGGATGGTGTGGAAGAGGCAGGCTCTAGAGCGGTGCCCCAAGGGTCAGCGTGGAGGCGGATGGGAGCAGTTTGTGGTGGGACTGCCCTCAAAGGATTTGAGGCTCTTGGGCTATTTGCTTGTTCTTATTTCCTCAAGGCTTTTGCTGCCTTGAGATGGGGTGGGCGGGTTGTGGCTGGGAGCTCACTGCCAATGTCCAAAGGGCCGAAGAAGGCTCCTTCCATCTCATGTGCCAAATACTGCTTCCTTTCCAGAGCCTGGAAAGGACTGGAGTGGCAAGCGGAGTCCCCCGAGCAGTGAAGAAAAAGGTAAGCGCCTATCAGAGGTGCCATCCTCCTTGCTCTCGTGCTGCTCTATCTGTACGTGTAGCTTGGGCGGGCTCTGCAGATGAGTGTCTTGGCGCAGGTTTGGTAGCAGAGCTGAGAAAAGGGGCATACTGAAACGAGTGAGGAAAAGGGAGGCTCTGCCCAGTGTCCGTGTGAGACAGCATGCCAGAGCGAGCACTAGAGCGCGCACTGGCAGAGTGAGCGGTGCCCGTGGGGAAGGGCTGTCTTTGCGGGTGGTGTGGGCAGCGCGTGCCTGACAAGGGGCCTGATCCCTTTACAGCGTGCCCCTGGAAGGGTGCATGTGTCAGTAGGGCCCTTGTGTGCTGGGCACCCGCAAGGCATCCAGGAGGAATTTGTGTGGTGGGAGGGGACGCACATGCACCCTGAGCAGGAGCTGCATGTCGAGAACCTGCGTGCCATGTGTGCGGCTTGTCTTGTACCGCCAGTGCTGCTGGGGACGCAGCAGCACCTTCCCCTCCCTCCCCTGGTGATGCTCTGGGACAATCTGCCCTTGGTGGCTTTGCAGGCAGTGCGCGGAGGAGCTGCAATGATGGCTGAGGAGGCCCCACGGAGGCTGCCCACATCGCAGCAGTCCGGCTCCCGTTGCGCAGAGGAGACGCCAGAGCCGGTGAGGCCTTGGGAGAGGGCAGCCGAGAGTGCTGGCAGCTGTGCTGTGCTGCTGTCCCAGGAAAATGGAGCAGGGTGTCTTGCGCTGTGTAGCTGCAAAAGAGGCCCCCAAGGTGGGCCCAAGTGGTGCCAGCAGAGCGCCAGCGTCACAAGGCTGAGAGCTAGTGTCCGCCCCGAAATGTAGAAGGCCGCCTGTGTGTGTGTTTGAGGCATCAAACGCTGTGTGTTGTGCAGAGCACGTTGACAGTTGGCGAAGGCAGTGGGAGAGGACGGAGAGAGATGGGCGAGTGCATGTTTGATTTTTGCGGGCAGGCTCGTGTGTACTGCTAGGGGATGGTGCCCGGGGACAGGGAGATCTTTCCGTAAGGCACCTTTGAGCATGCCTAGCAAAAATGTGGGCTGATGGCCGTCTCAGAGCTGGATAAGGAAGAGACTGCAGAAGGCGGAGGGTGGGGCAGGCTGCAGCAAGTGCATCGGGTTGAGTGGTGTTGTGCAGGAAACAGACGGGGAGCTAAGGAAGGAGCTGCCTTCAGCACAACATGCCGCCGTGCACGTTTGGCCGTAGATGTGCTAGATGCGCAGGGTGTTGGATGTAGGAAGAGGGCAGGTGGGCTGCTAAGGGCACTGTGTCCCATTTGGCTGTGGAGCCCAAGCAGCCGCTGGTGTGAGTGCTGCTGGGTGCCAGGCTGCCAAGCAGCGTCAGCAGCCACTGGCAGTGCCAACAGGGAGCTGGCTGCCATGCTGGGAACAGGCAGGGTGGACACACGCTGATCCCGCGCTTGCGTGCTGAGAGCAGGGAGCTGTGGCTGCAGGGAGCTGGTGCGTATCCGTCGGCCACGGGTGACGGTGGCAGTGGTGGAGACTGCTGTCCGGCAGCTGGCAAGGTGCTGCGCAGCGCGGGGCAGACAGTGCTGTGCATGGGAAGCTGCAGGGAAAGCCCAACCGTTGCAAGCTGGTCTTGAGCGAAAGGAGGAGATGGATGTTACAGCTGAAGTCGCAGCAGAGTTGTGGGATGCCTCTGCTCTGTGGTGCTCTTAGCCCTGTAGAAAAGGGCCTGAGTTGAGATGGGAGGCAGCTCAGCAGTGGGGTGATGCTGCCACTAGGCACCCGTGCCGCCAGGACGAGGGCTGGCTTCACCCCTCTTGCTGCAAGTGCTTCCTTTGCTTTTTTTCAGGTTCAGAAGGAGGCCCCAAGGACCGTGGTGGATCGTCGGACAGAGCAGGATGTTGTGACCCGTGGCATCGGTGCCCAGGTATCGTGAAAGCAGTGATCTGAGGCCAGAGACCTTGTGAGGAAGGGCTTTGGAGGGTCTGTGACAGAGGGCGCATGTCATGGGCTGGTGGGGAGCACGGTGTCGCGTTCAGCTCGTGCAGCAGACCCTGTGAATCAGCGCAGCCATGGTCGTGGGGCAGAGAGGGAGATGATGTTGCCTTCTGTCACTGCCGCGCCAAGCAGAGGCATCGTTTGGCCCTCTTGGCAGGCTTGTGGCCGGCTTGTGGTGCATTCGCCCCTTTCCGTGAAGGAGACGTTGCCTTCAGAGCTGCAGCCTGGGCATGCAGCTGCCCCGCTATGCTGCTGAGAAAGGTGTGGGAGAGGCTGTGCTGGTGGCCTGGTATTGGGCGTGGTGTGGGAGCCAGCTGAGCTGTGAGCTGGGGACGTCTGGAGCCAAGGCCTCTGTTGTCCTTGTAAGGCTCTGCAGATGGGATGGTGCGGAAGAGGCAGGCCCTAGAGCGGTGCCCCAAGGGTCAGCGTGGAGGCGGATGGGAGCAGTTTGTGGTGGGACTGCCCTCAAAGGATTTGAGGCTCTTGGGCTATTTGCTTGTTCTTATTTCCTCAAGGCTTTTGCTGCCTTGAGATGGGGTGGGCGGTTTGTGGCTGGGAGCTCACTGCCAATGTCCAAAGGGCCGAAGAAGGCTCCTTCCATCTCATGTGCCAAATACTGCTTCCTTTCCAGAGCCTGGAAAGGACTGGAGTGGCAAGCGGAGTCCCCCGAGCAGTGAAGAAAAAGGTAAGCGCCTATCAGAGGTGCCATCCTCCTTGCTCTCGTGCTGCTCTATCTGTACGTGTAGCTTGGGCGGGCTCTGCAGATGAGTGTCTTGGCGCAGGTTTGGTAGCAGAGCTGAGAAAAGGGGCATACTGAAACGAGTGAGGAAAAGGGAGGCTCTGCCCAGTGTCCGTGTGAGACAGCATGCCAGAGCGAGCACTAGAGCGCGCACTGGCAGAGTGAGCGGTGCCCGTGGGGAAGGGCTGTCTTTGCGGGTGGTGTGGGCAGCGCGTGCCTGACAAGGGGCCTGATCCCTTTGCAGCGTGCCCCTGGAAGGGTGCATGTGTCAGTAGGGCCCTTGTGTGCTGGGCACCCGCAAGGCATCCAGGAGGAATTTGTGTGGTGGGAGGGGACGCACATGCACCCTGAGCAGGAGCTGCATGTCGAGAACCTGCGTGCCGTGTGTGCGGCTTGTCTTGTACCGCCAGTGCTGCTGGGGACGCAGCAGCACCTTCCCCTCCCTCCCCTGGTGATGCTCTGGGACAATCTGCCCTTGGTGGCTTTGCAGGCAGTGCGCGGAGGAGCTGCAATGACGGCTGAGGAGGCCCCACGGAGGCTGCCCACATCGCAGCAGTCCGGCTCCCGTTGCGCAGAGGAGACGCCAGAGCCGGTGAGGCCTTGGGAGAGGGCAGCCGAGAGTGCTGGCAGCTGTGCTGTGCTGCTGTCCCAGGAAAATGGAGCAGGGTGTCTTGCGCTGTGTAGCTGCAAAAGAGGCCCCCAAGGTGGGCCCAAGTGGTGCCAGCAGAGCGCCAGCGTCACAAGGCTGAGAGCTAGTGTCCGCCCCGAAATGTAGAAGGCCGCCTGTGTGTGTGTTCGAGGCATCAAACGCTGTGTGTTGTGCAGAGCACGTTGACAGTTGGCGAAGGCAGTGGGAGAGGACGGAGAGAGATGGGCGAGTGCATGTTTGATTTTTGCGGGCAGGCTCGTGTGTACTGCTAGGGGATGGTGCCCGGGGACAGGGAGATCTTTCCGTAAGGCACCTTTGAGCATGCCTAGCAAAAATGTGGGCTGATGGCCGTCTCAGAGCTGGATAAGGAAGAGACTGCAGAAGGCGGAGGGTGGGGCAGGCTGCAGCAAGTGCATCGGGTTGAGTGGTGTTGTGCAGGAAACAGACGGGGAGCTAAGGAAGGAGCTGCCTTCAGCACAACATGCCGCCGTGCACGTTTGGCCGTAGATGTGCTAGATGCGCAGGGTGTTGGATGTAGGAAGAGGGCAGGTGGGCTGCTAAGGGCACTGTGTCCCATTTGGCTGTGGAGCCCAAGCAGCCGCTGGTGTGAGTGCTGCTGGGTGCCAGGCTGCCAAGCAGCGTCAGCAGCCACTGGCAGTGCCAACAGGGAGCTGGCTGCCATGCTGGGAACAGGCAGGGTGGACACACGCTGATCCCGCGCTTGCGTGCTGAGAGCAGGGAGCTGTGGCTGCAGGGAGCTGGTGCGTATCCGTCGGCCACGGGTGACGGTGGCAGTGGTGGAGACTGCTGTCCGGCAGCTGGCAAGGTGCTGCGCAGCGCGGGGCAGACAGTGCTGTGCATGGGAAGCTGCAGGGAAAGCCCAACCGTTGCAAGCTGGTCTTGAGCGAAAGGAGGAGATGGATGTTACAGCTGAAGTCGCAGCAGAGTTGTGGGATGCCTCTGCTCTGTGGTGCTCTTAGCCCTGTAGAAAAGGGCCTGAGTTGAGATGGGAGGCAGCTCAGCAGTGGGGTGATGCTGCCACTAGGCACCCGTGCCGCCAGGACTAGGGCTGGCTTCACCCCTCTTGCTGCAAGTGCTTCCTTTGCTTTTTTTCAGGTTCAGAAGGAGGCCCCAAGGACCGTGGTGGATCGTCGGACAGAGCAGGATGTTGTGACCCGTGGCATCGGTGCCCAGGTATCGTGAAAGCAGTGATCTGAGGCCAGAGACCTTGTGAGGAAGGGCTTTGGAGGGTCTGTGACAGAGGGCGCATGTCATGGGCTGGTGGGGAGCACGGTGTCGCGTTCAGCTCGTGCAGCAGACCCTGTGAATCAGCGCAGCCATGGTCGTGGGGCAGAGAGGGAGATGATGTTGCCTTCTGTCACTGCCGCGCCAAGCAGAGGCATCGTTTGGCCCTCTTGGCAGGCTTGTGGCCGGCTTGTGGTGCATTCGCCCCTTTCCGTGAAGGAGACGTTGCCTTCAGAGCTGCAGCCTGGGCATGCAGCTGCCCCGCTATGCTGCTGAGAAAGGTGTGGGAGAGGCTGTGCTGGTGGCCTGGTATTGGGCGTGGTGTGGGAGCCAGCTGAGCTGTGAGCTGGGGACGTCTGGAGCCAAGGCCTCTGTTGTCCTTGTAAGGCTCTGCAGATGGGATGGTGTGGAAGAGGCAGGCTCTAGAGCGGTGCCCCAAGGGTCAGCGTGGAGGCGGATGGGAGCAGTTTGTGGTGGGACTGCCCTCAAAGGATTTGAGGCTCTTGGGCTATTTGCTTGTTCTTATTTCCTCAAGGCTTTTGCTGCCTTGAGATGGGGTGGGCGGGTTGTGGCTGGGAGCTCACTGCCAATGTCCAAAGGGCCGAAGAAGGCTCCTTCCATCTCATGTGCCAAATACTGCTTCCTTTCCAGAGCCTGGAAAGGACTGGAGTGGCAAGCGGAGTCCCCCGAGCAGTGAAGAAAAAGGTAAGCGCCTATCAGAGGTGCCATCCTCCTTGCTCTCGTGCTGCTCTATCTGTACGTGTAGCTTGGGCGGGCTCTGCAGATGAGTGTCTTGGCGCAGGTTTGGTAGCAGAGCTGAGAAAAGGGGCATACTGAAACGAGTGAGGAAAAGGGAGGCTCTGCCCAGTGTCCGTGTGAGACAGCATGCCAGAGCGAGCACTAGAGCGCGCACTGGCAGAGTGAGCGGTGCCCGTGGGGAAGGGCTGTCTTTGCGGGTGGTGTGGGCAGCGCGTGCCTGACAAGGGGCCTGATCCCTTTGCAGCGTGCCCCTGGAAGGGTGCATGTGTCAGTAGGGCCCTTGTGTGCTGGGCACCCGCAAGGCATCCAGGAGGAATTTGTGTGGTGGGAGGGGACGCACATGCACCCTGAGCAGGAGCTGCATGTCGAGAACCTGCGTGCCGTGTGTGCGGCTTGTCTTGTACCGCCAGTGCTGCTGGGGACGCAGCAGCACCTTCCCCTCCCTCCCCTGGTGATGCTCTGGGACAATCTGCCCTTGGTGGCTTTGCAGGCAGTGCGCGGAGGAGCTGCAATGACGGCTGAGGAGGCCCCACGGAGGCTGCCCACATCGCAGCAGTCCGGCTCCCGTTGCGCAGAGGAGACGCCAGAGCCGGTGAGGCCTTGGGAGAGGGCAGCCGAGAGTGCTGGCAGCTGTGCTGTGCTGCTGTCCCAGGAAAATGGAGCAGGGTGTCTTGCGCTGTGTAGCTGCAAAAGAGGCCCCCAAGGTGGGCCCAAGTGGTGCCAGCAGAGCGCCAGCGTCACAAGGCTGAGAGCTAGTGTCCGCCCCGAAATGTAGAAGGCCGCCTGTGTGTGTGTTTGAGGCATCAAACGCTGTGTGTTGTGCAGAGCACGTTGACAGTTGGCGAAGGCAGTGGGAGAGGACGGAGAGAGATGGGCGAGTGCATGTTTGATTTTTGCGGGCAGGCTCGTGTGTACTGCTAGGGGATGGTGCCCGGGGACAGGGAGATCTTTCCGTAAGGCACCTTTGAGCATGCCTAGCAAAAATGTGGGCTGATGGCCGTCTCAGAGCTGGATAAGGAAGAGACTGCAGAAGGCGGAGGGTGGGGCAGGCTGCAGCAAGTGCATCGGGTTGAGTGGTGTTGTGCAGGAAACAGACGGGGAGCTAAGGAAGGAGCTGCCTTCAGCACAACATGCCGCCGTGCACGTTTGGCCGTAGATGTGCTAGATGCGCAGGGTGTTGGATGTAGGAAGAGGGCAGGTGGGCTGCTAAGGGCACTGTGTCCCATTTGGCTGTGGAGCCCAAGCAGCCGCTGGTGTGAGTGCTGCTGGGTGCCAGGCTGCCAAGCAGCGTCAGCAGCCACTGGCAGTGCCAACAGGGAGCTGGCTGCCATGCTGGGAACAGGCAGGGTGGACACACGCTGATCCCGCGCTTGCGTGCTGAGAGCAGGGAGCTGTGGCTGCAGGGAGCTGGTGCGTATCCGTCGGCCACGGGTGACGGTGGCAGTGGTGGAGACTGCTGTCCGGCAGCTGGCAAGGTGCTGCGCAGCGCGGGGCAGACAGTGCTGTGCATGGGAAGCTGCAGGGAAAGCCCAACCGTTGCAAGCTGGTCTTGAGCGAAAGGAGGAGATGGATGTTACAGCTGAAGTCGCAGCAGAGTTGTGGGATGCCTCTGCTCTGTGGTGCTCTTAGCCCTGTAGAAAAGGGCCTGAGTTGAGATGGGAGGCAGCTCAGCAGTGGGGTGATGCTGCCACTAGGCACCCGTGCCGCCAGGACTAGGGCTGGCTTCACCCCTCTTGCTGCAAGTGCTTCCTTTGCTTTTTTTCAGGTTCAGAAGGAGGCCCCAAGGACCGTGGTGGATCGTCGGACAGAGCAGGATGTTGTGACCCGTGGCATCGGTGCCCAGGTATCGTGAAAGCAGTGATCTGAGGCCAGAGACCTTGTGAGGAAGGGCTTTGGAGGGTCTGTGACAGAGGGCGCATGTCATGGGCTGGTGGGGAGCACGGTGTCGCGTTCAGCTCGTGCAGCAGACCCTGTGAATCAGCGCAGCCATGGTCGTGGGGCAGAGAGGGAGATGATGTTGCCTTCTGTCACTGCCGCGCCAAGCAGAGGCATCGTTTGGCCCTCTTGGCAGGCTTGTGGCCGGCTTGTGGTGCATTCGCCCCTTTCCGTGAAGGAGACGTTGCCTTCAGAGCTGCAGCCTGGGCATGCAGCTGCCCCGCTATGCTGCTGAGAAAGGTGTGGGAGAGGCTGTGCTGGTGGCCTGGTATTGGGCGTGGTGTGGGAGCCAGCTGAGCTGTGAGCTGGGGACGTCTGGAGCCAAGGCCTCTGTTGTCCTTGTAAGGCTCTGCAGATGGGATGGTGTGGAAGAGGCAGGCTCTAGAGCGGTGCCCCAAGGGTCAGCGTGGAGGCGGATGGGAGCAGTTTGTGGTGGGACTGCCCTCAAAGGATTTGAGGCTCTTGGGCTATTTGCTTGTTCTTATTTCCTCAAGGCTTTTGCTGCCTTGAGATGGGGTGGGCGGGTTGTGGCTGGGAGCTCACTGCCAATGTCCAAAGGGCCGAAGAAGGCTCCTTCCATCTCATGTGCCAAATACTGCTTCCTTTCCAGAGCCTGGAAAGGACTGGAGTGGCAAGCGGAGTCCCCCGAGCAGTGAAGAAAAAGGTAAGCGCCTATCAGAGGTGCCATCCTCCTTGCTCTCGTGCTGCTCTATCTGTACGTGTAGCTTGGGCGGGCTCTGCAGATGAGTGTCTTGGCGCAGGTTTGGTAGCAGAGCTGAGAAAAGGGGCATACTGAAACGAGTGAGGAAAAGGGAGGCTCTGCCCAGTGTCCGTGTGAGACAGCATGCCAGAGCGAGCACTAGAGCGCGCACTGGCAGAGTGAGCGGTGCCCGTGGGGAAGGGTTGTCTTTGCGGGTGGTGTGGGCAGCGCGTGCCTGACAAGGGGCCTGATCCCTTTACAGCGTGCCCCTGGAAGGGTGCATGTGTCAGTAGGGCCCTTGTGTGCTGGGCACCCGCAAGGCATCCAGGAGGAATTTGTGTGGTGGGAGGGGACGCACATGCACCCTGAGCAGGAGCTGCATGTCGAGAACCTGCGTGCCGTGTGTGTGGCTTGTCTTGTACCGCCAGTGCTGCTGGGGACGCAGCAGCACCTTCCCCTCCCTCCCCTGGTGATGCTCTGGGACAATCTGCCCTTGGTGGCTTTGCAGGCAGTGCGCGGAGGAGCTGCAATGACGGCTGAGGAGGCCCCACGGAGGCTGCCCACATCGCAGCAGTCTGGCTCCCGTTGCGCAGAGGAGACGCCAGAGCCGGTGAGGCCTTGGGAGAGGGCAGCCGAGAGTGCTGGCAGCTGTGCTGTGCTGCTGTCCCAGGAAAATGGAGCAGGGTGTCTTGCGCTGTGTAGCTGCAAAAGAGGCCCCCAAGGTGGGCCCAAGTGGTGCCAGCAGAGCGCCAGCGTCACAAGGCTGAGAGCTAGTGTCCGCCCCGAAATGTAGAAGGCCGCCTGTGTGTGTGTTTGAGGCATCAAACGCTGTGTGTTGTGCAGAGCACGTTGACAGTTGGCGAAGGCAGTGGGAGAGGACGGAGAGAGATGGGCGAGTGCATGTTTGATTTTTGCGGGCAGGCTCGTGTGTACTGCTAGGGGATGGTGCCCGGGGACAGGGAGATCTTTCCGTAAGGCACCTTTGAGCATGCCTAGCAAAAATGTGGGCTGATGGCCGTCTCAGAGCTGGATAAGGAAGAGACTGCAGAAGGCGGAGGGTGGGGCAGGCTGCAGCAAGTGCATCGGGTTGAGTGGTGTTGTGCAGGAAACAGACGGGGAGCTAAGGAAGGAGCTGCCTTCAGCACAACATGCCGCCGTGCACGTTTGGCCGTAGATGTGCTAGATGCGCAGGGTGTTGGATGTAGGAAGAGGGCAGGTGGGCTGCTAAGGGCACTGTGTCCCATTTGGCTGTGGAGCCCAAGCAGCCGCTGGTGTGAGTGCTGCTGGGTGCCAGGCTGCCAAGCAGCGTCAGCAGCCACTGGCAGTGCCAACAGGGAGCTGGCTGCCATGCTGGGAACAGGCAGGGTGGACACACGCTGATCCCGCGCTTGCGTGCTGAGAGCAGGGAGCTGTGGCTGCAGGGAGCTGGTGCGTATCCGTCGGCCACGGGTGACGGTGGCAGTGGTGGAGACTGCTGTCCGGCAGCTGGCAAGGTGCTGCGCAGCGCGGGGCAGACAGTGCTGTGCATGGGAAGCTGCAGGGAAAGCCCAACCGTTGCAAGCTGGTCTTGAGCGAAAGGAGGAGATGGATGTTACAGCTGAAGTCGCAGCAGAGTTGTGGGATGCCTCTGCTCTGTGGTGCTCTTAGCCCTGTAGAAAAGGGCCTGAGTTGAGATGGGAGGCAGCTCAGCAGTGGGGTGATGCTGCCACTAGGCACCCGTGCCGCCAGGACTAGGGCTGGCTTCACCCCTCTTGCTGCAAGTGCTTCCTTTGCTTTTTTTCAGGTTCAGAAGGAGGCCCCAAGGACCGTGGTGGATCGTCGGACAGAGCAGGATGTTGTGACCCGTGGCATCGGTGCCCAGGTATCGTGAAAGCAGTGATCTGAGGCCAGAGACCTTGTGAGGAAGGGCTTTGGAGGGTCTGTGACAGAGGGCGCATGTCATGGGCTGGTGGGGAGCACGGTGTCGCGTTCAGCTCGTGCAGCAGACCCTGTGAATCAGCGCAGCCATGGTCGTGGGGCAGAGAGGGAGATGATGTTGCCTTCTGTCACTGCCGCGCCAAGCAGAGGCATCGTTTGGCCCTCTTGGCAGGCTTGTGGCCGGCTTGTGGTGCATTCGCCCCTTTCCGTGAAGGAGACGTTGCCTTCAGAGCTGCAGCCTGGGCATGCAGCTGCCCCGCTATGCTGCTGAGAAAGGTGTGGGAGAGGCTGTGCTGGTGGCCTGGTATTGGGCGTGGTGTGGGAGCCAGCTGAGCTGTGAGCTGGGGACGTCTGGAGCCAAGGCCTCTGTTGTCCTTGTAAGGCTCTGCAGATGGGATGGTGTGGAAGAGGCAGGCTCTAGAGCGGTGCCCCAAGGGTCAGCGTGGAGGCGGATGGGAGCAGTTTGTGGTGGGACTGCCCTCAAAGGATTTGAGGCTCTTGGGCTATTTGCTTGTTCTTATTTCCTCAAGGCTTTTGCTGCCTTGAGATGGGGTGGGCGGGTTGTGGCTGGGAGCTCACTGCCAATGTCCAAAGGGCCGAAGAAGGCTCCTTCCATCTCATGTGCCAAATACTGCTTCCTTTCCAGAGCCTGGAAAGGACTGGAGTGGCAAGCGGAGTCCCCCGAGCAGTGAAGAAAAAGGTAAGCGCCTATCAGAGGTGCCATCCTCCTTGCTCTCGTGCTGCTCTATCTGTACGTGTAGCTTGGGCGGGCTCTGCAGATGAGTGTCTTGGCGCAGGTTTGGTAGCAGAGCTGAGAAAAGGGGCATACTGAAACGAGTGAGGAAAAGGGAGGCTCTGCCCAGTGTCCGTGTGAGACAGCATGCCAGAGCGAGCACTAGAGCGCGCACTGGCAGAGTGAGCGGTGCCCGTGGGGAAGGGCTGTCTTTGCGGGTGGTGTGGGCAGCGCGTGCCTGACAAGGGGCCTGATCCCTTTGCAGGGTGCCCCTGGAAGGGTGCATGTGTCAGTAGGGCCCTTGTGTGCTGGGCACCCGCAAGGCATCCAGGAGGAATTTGTGTGGTGGGAGGGGACGCACATGCACCCTGAGCAGGAGCTGCATGTCGAGAACCTCCGTGCCGTGTGTGCGGCTTGTCTTGTACCGCCAGTGCTGCTGGGGAGGCAACAGCACCTTCCCCTCCCTCCCCTGGTGATGCTCTGGGACAATCTGCCCTTGGTGGCTTTGCAGGCAGTGCGCGGAGGAGCTGCAATGACGGCTGAGGAGGCCCCACGGAGGCTGCCCACATCGCAGCAGTCCGGCTCCCGTTGCGCAGAGGAGACGCCAGAGCCGGTGAGGCCTTGGGAGAGGGCAGCCGAGAGTGCTGGCAGCTGTGCTGTGCTGCTGTCCCAGGAAAATGGAGCAGGGTGTCTTGCGCTGTGTAGCTGCAAAAGAGGCCCCCAAGGTGGGCCCAAGTGGTGCCAGCAGAGCGCCAGCGTCACAAGGCTGAGAGCTAGTGTCCGCCCCGAAATGTAGAAGGCCGCCTGTGTGTGTGTTTGAGGCATCAAACGCTGTGTGTTGTGCAGAGCACGTTGACAGTTGGCGAAGGCAGTGGGAGAGGACGGAGAGAGATGGGCGAGTGCATGTTTGATTTTTGCGGGCAGGCTCGTGTGTACTGCTAGGGGATGGTGCCCGGGGACAGGGAGATCTTTCCGTAAGGCACCTTTGAGCATGCCTAGCAAAAATGTGGGCTGATGGCCGTCTCAGAGCTGGATAAGGAAGAGCCTGCAGAAGGCGGAGGGTGGGGCAGGCTGCAGCAAGTGCATCGGGTTGAGTGGTGTTGTGCAGGAAACAGACGGGGAGCTAAGGAAGGAGCTGCCTTCAGCACAACATGCCGCCGTGCACGTTTGGCCGTAGATGTGCTAGATGCGCAGGGTGTTGGATGTAGGAAGAGGGCAGGTGGGCTGCTAAGGGCACTGTGTCCCATTTGGCTGTGGAGCCCAAGCAGCCGCTGGTGTGAGTGCTGCTGGGTGCCAGGCTGCCAAGCAGCGTCAGCAGCCACTGGCAGTGCCAACAGGGAGCTGGCTGCCATGCTGGGAACAGGCAGGGTGGACACACGCTGATCCCGCGCTTGCGTGCTGAGAGCAGGGAGCTGTGGCTGCAGGGAGCTGGTGCGTATCCGTCGGCCACGGGTGACGGTGGCAGTGGTGGAGACTGCTGTCCGGCAGCTGGCAAGGTGCTGCGCAGCGCGGGGCAGACAGTGCTGTGCATGGGAAGCTGCAGGGAAAGCCCAACCGTTGCAAGCTGGTCTTGAGCGAAAGGAGGAGATGGATGTTACAGCTGAAGTCGCAGCAGAGTTGTGGGATGCCTCTGCTCTGTGGTGCTCTTAGCCCTGTAGAAAAGGGCCTGAGTTGAGATGGGAGGCAGCTCAGCAGTGGGGTGATGCTGCCACTAGGCACCCGTGCCGCCAGGACTAGGGCTGGCTTCACCCCTCTTGCTGCAAGTGCTTCCTTTGCTTTTTTTCAGGTTCAGAAGGAGGCCCCAAGGACCGTGGTGGATCGTCGGACAGAGCAGGATGTTGTGACCCGTGGCATCGGTGCCCAGGTATCGTGAAAGCAGTGATCTGAGGCCAGAGACCTTGTGAGGAAGGGCTTTGGAGGGTCTGTGACAGAGGGCGCATGTCATGGGCTGGTGGGGAGCACGGTGTCGCGTTCAGCTCGTGCAGCAGACCCTGTGAATCAGCGCAGCCATGGTCGTGGGGCAGAGAGGGAGATGATGTTGCCTTCTGTCACTGCCGCGCCAAGCAGAGGCATCGTTTGGCCCTCTTGGCAGGCTTGTGGCCGGCTTGTGGTGCATTCGCCCCTTTCCGTGAAGGAGACGTTGCCTTCAGAGCTGCAGCCTGGGCATGCAGCTGCCCCGCTATGCTGCTGAGAAAGGTGTGGGAGAGGCTGTGCTGGTGGCCTGGTATTGGGCGTGGTGTGGGAGCCAGCTGAGCTGTGAGCTGGGGACGTCTGGAGCCAAGGCCTCTGTTGTCCTTGTAAGGCTCTGCAGATGGGATGGTGTGGAAGAGGCAGGCTCTAGAGCGGTGCCCCAAGGGTCAGCGTGGAGGCGGATGGGAGCAGTTTGTGGTGGGACTGCCCTCAAAGGATTTGAGGCTCTTGGGCTATTTGCTTGTTCTTATTTCCTCAAGGCTTTTGCTGCCTTGAGATGGGGTGGGCGGGTTGTGGCTGGGAGCTCACTGCCAATGTCCAAAGGGCCGAAGAAGGCTCCTTCCATCTCATGTGCCAAATACTGCTTCCTTTCCAGAGCCTGGAAAGGACTGGAGTGGCAAGCGGAGTCCCCCGAGCAGTGAAGAAAAAGGTAAGCGCCTATCAGAGGTGCCATCCTCCTTGCTCTCGTGCTGCTCTATCTGTACGTGTAGCTTGGGCGGGCTCTGCAGATGAGTGTCTTGGCGCAGGTTTGGTAGCAGAGCTGAGAAAAGGGGCATACTGAAACGAGTGAGGAAAAGGGAGGCTCTGCCCAGTGTCCGTGTGAGACAGCATGCCAGAGCGAGCACTAGAGCGCGCACTGGCAGAGTGAGCGGTGCCCGTGGGGAAGGGCTGTCTTTGCGGGTGGTGTGGGCAGCGCGTGCCTGACAAGGGGCCTGATCCCTTTGCAGGGTGCCCCTGGAATGGTGCATGTGTCAGTAGGGCCCTTGTGTGCTGGGCACCCGCAAGGCATCCAGGAGGAATTTGTGTGGTGGGAGGGGACGCACATGCACCCTGAGCAGGAGCTGCATGTCGAGAACCTGCGTGCCGTGTGTGCGGCTTGTCTTGTACCGCCAGTGCTGCTGGGGACGCAGCAGCACCTTCCCCTCCCTCCCCTGGTGATGCTCTGGGACAATCTGCCCTTGGTGGCTTTGCAGGCAGTGCGCGGAGGAGCTGCAATGACGGCTGAGGAGGCCCCACGGAGGCTGCCCACATCGCAGCAGTCCGGCTCCCGTTGCGCAGAGGAGACGCCAGAGCCGGTGAGGCCTTGGGAGAGGGCAGCCGAGAGTGCTGGCAGCTGTGCTGTGCTGCTGTCCCAGGAAAATGGAGCAGGGTGTCTTGCGCTGTGTAGCTGCAAAAGAGGCCCCCAAGGTGGGCCCAAGTGGTGCCAGCAGAGCGCCAGCGTCACAAGGCTGAGAGCTAGTGTCCGCCCCGAAATGTAGAAGGCCGCCTGTGTGTGTGTTTGAGGCATCAAACGCTGTGTGTTGTGCAGAGCACGTTGACAGTTGGCGAAGGCAGTGGGAGAGGACGGAGAGAGATGGGCGAGTGCATGTTTGATTTTTGCGGGCAGGCTCGTGTGTACTGCTAGGGGATGGTGCCCGGGGACAGGGAGATCTTTCCGTAAGGCACCTTTGAGCATGCCTAGCAAAAATGTGGGCTGATGGCCGTCTCAGAGCTGGATAAGGAAGAGACTGCAGAAGGCGGAGGGTGGGGCAGGCTGCAGCAAGTGCATCGGGTTGAGTGGTGTTGTGCAGGAAACAGACGGGGAGCTAAGGAAGGAGCTGCCTTCAGCACAACATGCCGCCGTGCACGTTTGGCCGTAGATGTGCTAGATGCGCAGGGTGTTGGATGTAGGAAGAGGGCAGGTGGGCTGCTAAGGGCACTGTGTCCCATTTGGCTGTGGAGCCCAAGCAGCCGCTGGTGTGAGTGCTGCTGGGTGCCAGGCTGCCAAGCAGCGTCAGCAGCCACTGGCAGTGCCAACAGGGAGCTGGCTGCCATGCTGGGAACAGGCAGGGTGGACACACGCTGATCCCGCGCTTGCGTGCTGAGAGCAGGGAGCTGTGGCTGCAGGGAGCTGGTGCGTATCCGTCGGCCACGGGTGACGGTGGCAGTGGTGGAGACTGCTGTCCGGCAGCTGGCAAGGTGCTGCGCAGCGCGGGGCAGACAGTGCTGTGCATGGGAAGCTGCAGGGAAAGCCCAACCGTTGCAAGCTGGTCTTGAGCGAAAGGAGGAGATGGATGTTACAGCTGAAGTCGCAGCAGAGTTGTGGGATGCCTCTGCTCTGTGGTGCTCTTAGCCCTGTAGAAAAGGGCCTGAGTTGAGATGGGAGGCAGCTCAGCAGTGGGGTGATGCTGCCACTAGGCACCCGTGCCGCCAGGACGAGGGCTGGCTTCACCCCTCTTGCTGCAAGTGCTTCCTTTGCTTTTTTTCAGGTTCAGAAGGAGGCCCCAAGGACCGTGGTGGATCGTCGGACAGAGCAGGATGTTGTGACCCGTGGCATCGGTGCCCAGGTATCGTGAAAGCAGTGATCTGAGGCCAGAGACCTTGTGAGGAAGGGCTTTGGAGGGTCTGTGACAGAGGGCGCATGTCATGGGCTGGTGGGGAGCACGGTGTCGCGTTCAGCTCGTGCAGCAGACCCTGTGAATCAGCGCAGCCATGGTCGTGGGGCAGAGAGGGAGATGATGTTGCCTTCTGTCACTGCCGCGCCAAGCAGAGGCATCGTTTGGCCCTCTTGGCAGGCTTGTGGCCGGCTTGTGGTGCATTCGCCCCTTTCCGTGAAGGAGACGTTGCCTTCAGAGCTGCAGCCTGGCCATGCAGCTGCCCCGCTATGCTGCTGAGAAAGGTGTGGGAGAGGCTGTGCTGGTGGCCTGGTATTGGGCGTGGTGTGGGAGCCAGCTGAGCTGTGAGCTGGGGACGTCTGGAGCCAAGGCCTCTGTTGTCCTTGTAAGGCTCTGCAGATGGGATGGTGTGGAAGAGGCAGGCTCTAGAGCGGTGCCCCAAGGGTCAGCGTGGAGGCGGATGGGAGCAGTTTGTGGTGGGACTGCCCTCAAAGGATTTGAGGCTCTTGGGCTATTTGCTTGTTCTTATTTCCTCAAGGCTTTTGCTGCCTTGAGATGGGGTGGGCGGGTTGTGGCTGGGAGCTCACTGCCAATGTCCAAAGGGCCGAAGAAGGCTCCTTCCATCTCATGTGCCAAATACTGCTTCCTTTCCAGAGCCTGGAAAGGACTGGAGTGGCAAGCGGAGTCCCCCGAGCAGTGAAGAAAAAGGTAAGCGCCTATCAGAGGTGCCATCCTCCTTGCTCTCGTGCTGCTCTATCTGTACGTGTAGCTTGGGCGGGCTCTGCAGATGAGTGTCTTGGCGCAGGTTTGGTAGCAGAGCTGAGAAAAGGGGCATACTGAAACGAGTGAGGAAAAGGGAGGCTCTGCCCAGTGTCCGTGTGAGACAGCATGCCAGAGCGAGCACTAGAGCGCGCACTGGCAGAGTGAGCGGTGCCCGTGGGGAAGGGTTGTCTTTGCGGGTGGTGTGGGCAGCGCGTGCCTGACAAGGGGCCTGATCCCTTTACAGCGTGCCCCTGGAAGGGTGCATGTGTCAGTAGGGCCCTTGTGTGCTGGGCACCCGCAAGGCATCCAGGAGGAATTTGTGTGGTGGGAGGGGACGCACATGCACCCTGAGCAGGAGCTGCATGTCGAGAACCTCCGTGCCGTGTGTGCGGCTTGTCTTGTACCGCCAGTGCTGCTGGGGACGCAGCAGCACCTTCCCCTCCCTCCCCTGGTGATGCTCTGGGACAATCTGCCCTTGGTGGCTTTGCAGGCAGTGCGCGGAGGAGCTGCAATGACGGCTGAGGAGGCCCCACGGAGGCTGCCCACATCGCAGCAGTCCGGCTCCCGTTGCGCAGAGGAGACGCCAGAGCCGGTGAGGCCTTGGGAGAGGGCAGCCGAGAGTGCTGGCAGCTGTGCTGTGCTGCTGTCCCAGGAAAATGGAGCAGGGTGTCTTGCGCTGTGTAGCTGCAAAAGAGGCCCCCAAGGTGGGCCCAAGTGGTGCCAGCAGAGCGCCAGCGTCACAAGGCTGAGAGCTAGTGTCCGCCCCGAAATGTAGAAGGCCGCCTGTGTGTGTGTTTGAGGCATCAAACGCTGTGTGTTGTGCAGAGCACGTTGACAGTTGGCGAAGGCAGTGGGAGAGGACGGAGAGAGATGGGCGAGTGCGTGTTTGATTTTTGCGGGCAGGCTCGTGTGTACTGCTAGGGGATGGTGCCCGGGGACAGGGAGATCTTTCCGTAAGGCACCTTTGAGCATGCCTAGCAAAAATGTGGGCTGATGGCCGTCTCAGAGCTGGATAAGGAAGAGACTGCAGAAGGCGGAGGGTGGGGCAGGCTGCAGCAAGTGCATCGGGTTGAGTGGTGTTGTGCAGGAAACAGACGGGGAGCTAAGGAAGGAGCTGCCTTCAGCACAACATGCCGCCGTGCACGTTTGGCCGTAGATGTGCTAGATGCGCAGGGTGTTGGATGTAGGAAGAGGGCAGGTGGGCTGCTAAGGGCACTGTGTCCCATTTGGCTGTGGAGCCCAAGCAGCCGCTGGTGTGAGTGCTGCTGGGTGCCAGGCTGCCAAGCAGCGTCAGCAGCCACTGGCAGTGCCAACAGGGAGCTGGCTGCCATGCTGGGAACAGGCAGGGTGGACACACGCTGATCCCGCGCTTGCGTGCTGAGAGCAGGGAGCTGTGGCTGCAGGGAGCTGGTGCGTATCCGTCGGCCACGGGTGACGGTGGCAGTGGTGGAGACTGCTGTCCGGCAGCTGGCAAGGTGCTGCGCAGCGCGGGGCAGACAGTGCTGTGCATGGGAAGCTGCAGGGAAAGCCCAACCGTTGCAAGCTGGTCTTGAGCGAAAGGAGGAGATGGATGTTACAGCTGAAGTCGCAGCAGAGTTGTGGGATGCCTCTGCTCTGTGGTGCTCTTAGCCCTGTAGAAAAGGGCCTGAGTTGAGATGGGAGGCAGCTCAGCAGTGGGGTGATGCTGCCACTAGGCACCCGTGCCGCCAGGACGAGGGCTGGCTTCACCCCTCTTGCTGCAAGTGCTTCCTTTGCTTTTTTTCAGGTTCAGAAGGAGGCCCCAAGGACCGTGGTGGATCGTCGGACAGAGCAGGATGTTGTGACCCGTGGCATCGGTGCCCAGGTATCGTGAAAGCAGTGATCTGAGGCCAGAGACCTTGTGAGGAAGGGCTTTGGAGGGTCTGTGACAGAGGGCGCATGTCATGGGCTGGTGGGGAGCACGGTGTCGCGTTCAGCTCGTGCAGCAGACCCTGTGAATCAGCGCAGCCATGGTCGTGGGGCAGAGAGGGAGATGATGTTGCCTTCTGTCACTGCCGCGCCAAGCAGAGGCATCGTTTGGCCCTCTTGGCAGGCTTGTGGCCGGCTTGTGGTGCATTCGCCCCTTTCCGTGAAGGAGACGTTGCCTTCAGAGCTGCAGCCTGGGCATGCAGCTGCCCCGCTATGCTGCTGAGAAAGGTGTGGGAGAGGCTGTGCTGGTGGCCTGGTATTGGGCGTGGTGTGGGAGCCAGCTGAGCTGTGAGCTGGGGACGTCTGGAGCCAAGGCCTCTGTTGTCCTTGTAAGGCTCTGCAGATGGGATGGTGTGGAAGAGGCAGGCTCTAGAGCGGTGCCCCAAGGGTCAGCGTGGAGGCGGATGGGAGCAGTTTGTGGTGGGACTGCCCTCAAAGGATTTGAGGCTCTTGGGCTATTTGCTTGTTCTTATTTCCTCAAGGCTTTTGCTGCCTTGAGATGGGGTGGGCGGGTTGTGGCTGGGAGCTCACTGCCAATGTCCAAAGGGCCGAAGAAGGCTCCTTCCATCTCATGTGCCAAATACTGCTTCCTTTCCAGAGCCTGGAAAGGACTGGAGTGGCAAGCGGAGTCCCCCGAGCAGTGAAGAAAAAGGTAAGCGCCTATCAGAGGTGCCATCCTCCTTGCTCTCGTGCTGCTCTATCTGTACGTGTAGCTTGGGCGGGCTCTGCAGATGAGTGTCTTGGCGCAGGTTTGGTAGCAGAGCTGAGAAAAGGGGCATACTGAAACGAGTGAGGAAAAGGGAGGCTCTGCCCAGTGTCCGTGTGAGACAGCATGCCAGAGCGAGCACTAGAGCGCGCACTGGCAGAGTGAGCGGTGCCCGTGGGGAAGGGCTGTCTTTGCGGGTGGTGTGGGCAGCGCGTGCCTGACAAGGGGCCTGATCCCTTTACAGCGTGCCCCTGGAAGGGTGCATGTGTCAGTAGGGCCCTTGTGTGCTGGGCACCCGCAAGGCATCCAGGAGGAATTTGTGTGGTGGGAGGGGACGCACATGCACCCTGAGCAGGAGCTGCATGTCGAGAACCTGCGTGCCGTGTGTGCGGCTTGTCTTGTACCGCCAGTGCTGCTGGGGACGCAGCAGCACCTTCCCCTCCCTCCCCTGGTGATGCTCTGGGACAATCTGCCCTTGGTGGCTTTGCAGGCAGTGCGCGGAGGAGCTGCAATGACGGCTGAGGAGGCCCCACGGAGGCTGCCCACATCGCAGCAGTCCGGCTCCCGTTGCGCAGAGGAGACGCCAGAGCCGGTGAGGCCTTGGGAGAGGGCAGCCGAGAGTGCTGGCAGCTGTGCTGTGCTGCTGTCCCAGGAAAATGGAGCAGGGTGTCTTGCGCTGTGTAGCTGCAAAAGAGGCCCCCAAGGTGGGCCCAAGTGGTGCCAGCAGAGCGCCAGCGTCACAAGGCTGAGAGCTAGTGTCCGCCCCGAAATGTAGAAGGCCGCCTGTGTGTGTGTTTGAGGCATCAAACGCTGTGTGTTGTGCAGAGCACGTTGACAGTTGGCGAAGGCAGTGGGAGAGGACGGAGAGAGATGGGCGAGTGCATGTTTGATTTTTGCGGGCAGGCTCGTGTGTACTGCTAGGGGATGGTGCCCGGGGACAGGGAGATCTTTCCGTAAGGCACCTTTGAGCATGCCTAGCAAAAATGTGGGCTGATGGCCGTCTCAGAGCTGGATAAGGAAGAGACTGCAGAAGGCGGAGGGTGGGGCAGGCTGCAGCAAGTGCATCGGGTTGAGTGGTGTTGTGCAGGAAACAGACGGGGAGCTAAGGAAGGAGCTGCCTTCAGCACAACATGCCGCCGTGCACGTTTGGCCGTAGATGTGCTAGATGCGCAGGGTGTTGGATGTAGGAAGAGGGCAGGTGGGCTGCTAAGGGCACTGTGTCCCATTTGGCTGTGGAGCCCAAGCAGCCGCTGGTGTGAGTGCTGCTGGGTGCCAGGCTGCCAAGCAGCGTCAGCAGCCACTGGCAGTGCCAACAGGGAGCTGGCTGCCATGCTGGGAACAGGCAGGGTGGACACACGCTGATCCCGCGCTTGCGTGCTGAGAGCAGGGAGCTGTGGCTGCAGGGAGCTGGTGCGTATCCGTCGGCCACGGGTGACGGTGGCAGTGGTGGAGACTGCTGTCCGGCAGCTGGCAAGGTGCTGCGCAGCGCGGGGCAGACAGTGCTGTGCATGGGAAGCTGCAGGGAAAGCCCAACCGTTGCAAGCTGGTCTTGAGCGAAAGGAGGAGATGGATGTTACAGCTGAAGTCGCAGCAGAGTTGTGGGATGCCTCTGCTCTGTGGTGCTCTTAGCCCTGTAGAAAAGGGCCTGAGTTGAGATGGGAGGCAGCTCAGCAGTGGGGTGATGCTGCCACTAGGCACCCGTGCCGCCAGGACGAGGGCTGGCTTCACCCCTCTTGCTGCAAGTGCTTCCTTTGCTTTTTTTCAGGTTCAGAAGGAGGCCCCAAGGACCGTGGTGGATCGTCGGACAGAGCAGGATGTTGTGACCCGTGGCATCGGTGCCCAGGTATCGTGAAAGCAGTGATCTGAGGCCAGAGACCTTGTGAGGAAGGGCTTTGGAGGGTCTGTGACAGAGGGCGCATGTCATGGGCTGGTGGGGAGCACGGTGTCGCGTTCAGCTCGTGCAGCAGACCCTGTGAATCAGCGCAGCCATGGTCGTGGGGCAGAGAGGGAGATGATGTTGCCTTCTGTCACTGCCGCGCCAAGCAGAGGCATCGTTTGGCCCTCTTGGCAGGCTTGTGGCCGGCTTGTGGTGCATTCGCCCCTTTCCGTGAAGGAGACGTTGCCTTCAGAGCTGCAGCCTGGGCATGCAGCTGCCCCGCTATGCTGCTGAGAAAGGTGTGGGAGAGGCTGTGCTGGTGGCCTGGTATTGGGCGTGGTGTGGGAGCCAGCTGAGCTGTGAGCTGGGGACGTCTGGAGCCAAGGCCTCTGTTGTCCTTGTAAGGCTCTGCAGATGGGATGGTGTGGAAGAGGCAGGCTCTAGAGCGGTGCCCCAAGGGTCAGCGTGGAGGCGGATGGGAGCAGTTTGTGGTGGGACTGCCCTCAAAGGATTTGAGGCTCTTGGGCTATTTGCTTGTTCTTATTTCCTCAAGGCTTTTGCTGCCTTGAGATGGGGTGGGCGGGTTGTGGCTGGGAGCTCACTGCCAATGTCCAAAGGGCCGAAGAAGGCTCCTTCCATCTCATGTGCCAAATACTGCTTCCTTTCCAGAGCCTGGAAAGGACTGGAGTGGCAAGCGGAGTCCCCCGAGCAGTGAAGAAAAAGGTAAGCGCCTATCAGAGGTGCCATCCTCCTTGCTCTCGTGCTGCTCTATCTGTACGTGTAGCTTGGGCAGGCTCTGCAGATGAGTGTCTTGGCGCAGGTTTGGTAGCAGAGCTGAGAAAAGGGGCATACTGAAACGAGTGAGGAAAAGGGAGGCTCTGCCCAGTGTCCGTGTGAGACAGCATGCCAGAGCGAGCACTAGAGCGCGCACTGGCAGAGTGAGCGGTGCCCGTGGGGAAGGGTTGTCTTTGCGGGTGGTGTGGGCAGCGCGTGCCTGACAAGGGGCCTGATCCCTTTACAGCGTGCCCCTGGAAGGGTGCATGTGTCAGTAGGGCCCTTGTGTGCTGGGCACCCGCAAGGCATCCAGGAGGAATTTGTGTGGTGGGAGGGGACGCACATGCACCCTGAGCAGGAGCTGCATGTCGAGAACCTCCGTGCCGTGTGTGCGGCTTGTCTTGTACCGCCAGTGCTGCTGGGGACGCAGCAGCACCTTCCCCTCCCTCCCCTGGTGATGCTCTGGGACAATCTGCCCTTGGTGGCTTTGCAGGCAGTGCGCGGAGGAGCTGCAATGACGGCTGAGGAGGCCCCACGGAGGCTGCCCACATCGCAGCAGTCCGGCTCCCGTTGCGCAGAGGAGACGCCAGAGCCGGTGAGGCCTTGGGAGAGGGCAGCCGAGAGTGCTGGCAGCTGTGCTGTGCTGCTGTCCCAGGAAAATGGAGCAGGGTGTCTTGCGCTGTGTAGCTGCAAAAGAGGCCCCCAAGGTGGGCCCAAGTGGTGCCAGCAGAGCGCCAGCGTCACAAGGCTGAGAGCTAGTGTCCGCCCCGAAATGTAGAAGGCCGCCTGTGTGTGTGTTTGAGGCATCAAACGCTGTGTGTTGTGCAGAGCACGTTGACAGTTGGCGAAGGCAGTGGGAGAGGACGGAGAGAGATGGGCGAGTGCATGTTTGATTTTTGCGGGCAGGCTCGTGTGTACTGCTAGGGGATGGTGCCCGGGGACAGGGAGATCTTTCCGTAAGGCACCTTTGAGCATGCCTAGCAAAAATGTGGGCTGATGGCCGTCTCAGAGCTGGATAAGGAAGAGACTGCAGAAGGCGGAGGGTGGGGCAGGCTGCAGCAAGTGCATCGGGTTGAGTGGTGTTGTGCAGGAAACAGACGGGGAGCTAAGGAAGGAGCTGCCTTCAGCACAACATGCCGCCGTGCACGTTTGGCCGTAGATGTGCTAGATGCGCAGGGTGTTGGATGTAGGAAGAGGGCAGGTGGGCTGCTAAGGGCACTGTGTCCCATTTGGCTGTGGAGCCCAAGCAGCCGCTGGTGTGAGTGCTGCTGGGTGCCAGGCTGCCAAGCAGCGTCAGCAGCCACTGGCAGTGCCAACAGGGAGCTGGCTGCCATGCTGGGAACAGGCAGGGTGGACACACGCTGATCCCGCGCTTGCGTGCTGAGAGCAGGGAGCTGTGGCTGCAGGGAGCTGGTGCGTATCCGTCGGCCACGGGTGACGGTGGCAGTGGTGGAGACTACTGTCCGGCAGCTGGCAAGGTGCTGCGCAGCGCGGGGCAGACAGTGCTGTGCATGGGAAGCTGCAGGGAAAGCCCAACCGTTGCAAGCTGGTCTTGAGCGAAAGGAGGAGATGGATGTTACAGCTGAAGTCGCAGCAGAGTTGTGGGATGCCTCTGCTCTGTGGTGCTCTTAGCCCTGTAGAAAAGGGCCTGAGTTGAGATGGGAGGCAGCTCAGCAGTGGGGTGATGCTGCCACTAGGCACCCGTGCCGCCAGGACTAGGGCTGGCTTCACCCCTCTTGCTGCAAGTGCTTCCTTTGCTTTTTTTCAGGTTCAGAAGGAGGCCCCAAGGACCGTGGTGGATCGTCGGACAGAGCAGGATGTTGTGACCCGTGGCATCGGTGCCCAGGTATCGTGAAAGCAGTGATCTGAGGCCAGAGACCTTGTGAGGAAGGGCTTTGGAGGGTCTGTGACAGAGGGCGCATGTCATGGGCTGGTGGGGAGCACGGTGTCGCGTTCAGCTCGTGCAGCAGACCCTGTGAATCAGCGCAGCCATGGTCGTGGGGCAGAGAGGGAGATGATGTTGCCTTCTGTCACTGCCGCGCCAAGCAGAGGCATCGTTTGGCCCTCTTGGCAGGCTTGTGGCCGGCTTGTGGTGCATTCGCCCCTTTCCGTGAAGGAGACGTTGCCTTCAGAGCTGCAGCCTGGGCATGCAGCTGCCCCGCTATGCTGCTGAGAAAGGTGTGGGAGAGGCTGTGCTGGTGGCCTGGTATTGGGCGTGGTGTGGGAGCCAGCTGAGCTGTGAGCTGGGGACGTCTGGAGCCAAGGCCTCTGTTGTCCTTGTAAGGCTCTGCAGATGGGATGGTGTGGAAGAGGCAGGCTCTAGAGCGGTGCCCCAAGGGTCAGCGTGGAGGCGGATGGGAGCAGTTTGTGGTGGGACTGCCCTCAAAGGATTTGAGGCTCTTGGGCTATTTGCTTGTTCTTATTTCCTCAAGGCTTTTGCTGCCTTGAGATGGGGTGGGCGGGTTGTGGCTGGGAGCTCACTGCCAATGTCCAAAGGGCCGAAGAAGGCTCCTTCCATCTCATGTGCCAAATGCTGCTTCCTTTCCAGAGCCTGGAAAGGACTGGAGTGGCAAGCGGAGTCCCCCGAGCAGTGAAGAAAAAGGTAAGCGCCTATCAGAGGTGCCATCCTCCTTGCTCTCGTGCTGCTCTATCTGTACGTGTAGCTTGGGCGGGCTCTGCAGATGAGTGTCTTGGCGCAGGTTTGGTAGCAGAGCTGAGAAAAGGGGCATACTGAAACGAGTGAGGAAAAGGGAGGCTCTGCCCAGTGTCCGTGTGAGACAGCATGCCAGAGCGAGCACTAGAGCGCGCACTGGCAGAGTGAGCGGTGCCCGTGGGGAAGGGTTGTCTTTGCGGGTGGTGTGGGCAGCGCGTGCCTGACAAGGGGCCTGATCCCTTTACAGCGTGCCCCTGGAAGGGTGCATGTGTCAGTAGGGCCCTTGTGTGCTGGGCACCCGCAAGGCATCCAGGAGGAATTTGTGTGGTGGGAGGGGACGCACATGCACCCTGAGCAGGAGCTGCATGTCGAGAACCTCCGTGCCGTGTGTGCGGCTTGTCTTGTACCGCCAGTGCTGCTGGGGACGCAGCAGCACCTTCCCCTCCCTCCCCTGGTGATGCTCTGGGACAATCTGCCCTTGGTGGCTTTGCAGGCAGTGCGCGGAGGAGCTGCAATGACGGCTGAGGAGGCCCCACGGAGGCTGCCCACATCGCAGCAGTCCGGCTCCCGTTGCGCAGAGGAGACGCCAGAGCCGGTGAGGCCTTGGGAGAGGGCAGCCGAGAGTGCTGGCAGCTGTGCTGTGCTGCTGTCCCAGGAAAATGGAGCAGGGTGTCTTGCGCTGTGTAGCTGCAAAAGAGGCCCCCAAGGTGGGCCCAAGTGGTGCCAGCAGAGCGCCAGCGTCACAAGGCTGAGAGCTAGTGTCCGCCCCGAAATGTAGAAGGCCGCCTGTGTGTGTGTTTGAGGCATCAAACGCTGTGTGTTGTGCAGAGCACGTTGACAGTTGGCGAAGGCAGTGGGAGAGGACGGAGAGAGATGGGCGAGTGCATGTTTGATTTTTGCGGGCAGGCTCGTGTGTACTGCTAGGGGATGGTGCCCGGGGACAGGGAGATCTTTCCGTAAGGCACCTTTGAGCATGCCTAGCAAAAATGTGGGCTGATGGCCGTCTCAGAGCTGGATAAGGAAGAGACTGCAGAAGGCGGAGGGTGGGGCAGGCTGCAGCAAGTGCATCGGGTTGAGTGGTGTTGTGCAGGAAACAGACGGGGAGCTAAGGAAGGAGCTGCCTTCAGCACAACATGCCGCCGTGCACGTTTGGCCGTAGATGTGCTAGATGCGCAGGGTGTTGGATGTAGGAAGAGGGCAGGTGGGCTGCTAAGGGCACTGTGTCCCATTTGGCTGTGGAGCCCAAGCAGCCGCTGGTGTGAGTGCTGCTGGGTGCCAGGCTGCCAAGCAGCGTCAGCAGCCACTGGCAGTGCCAACAGGGAGCTGGCTGCCATGCTGGGAACAGGCAGGGTGGACACACGCTGATCCCGCGCTTGCGTGCTGAGAGCAGGGAGCTGTGGCTGCAGGGAGCTGGTGCGTATCCGTCGGCCACGGGTGACGGTGGCAGTGGTGGAGACTGCTGTCCGGCAGCTGGCAAGGTGCTGCGCAGCGCGGGGCAGACAGTGCTGTGCATGGGAAGCTGCAGGGAAAGCCCAACCGTTGCAAGCTGGTCTTGAGCGAAAGGAGGAGATGGATGTTACAGCTGAAGTCACAGCAGAGTTGTGGGATGCCTCTGCTCTGTGGTGCTCTTAGCCCTGTAGAAAAGGGCCTGAGTTGAGATGGGAGGCAGCTCAGCAGTGGGGTGATGCTGCCACTAGGCACCCGTGCCGCCAGGACTAGGGCTGGCTTCACCCCTCTTGCTGCAAGTGCTTCCTTTGCTTTTTTTCAGGTTCAGAAGGAGGCCCCAAGGACCGTGGTGGATCGTCGGACAGAGCAGGATGTTGTGACCCGTGGCATCGGTGCCCAGGTATCGTGAAAGCAGTGATCTGAGGCCAGAGACCTTGTGAGGAAGGGCTTTGGAGGGTCTGTGACAGAGGGCGCATGTCATGGGCTGGTGGGGAGCACGGTGTCGCGTTCAGCTCGTGCAGCAGACCCTGTGAATCAGCGCAGCCATGGTCGTGGGGCAGAGAGGGAGATGATGTTGCCTTCTGTCACTGCCGCGCCAAGCAGAGGCATCGTTTGGCCCTCTTGGCAGGCTTGTGGCCGGCTTGTGGTGCATTCGCCCCTTTCCGTGAAGGAGACGTTGCCTTCAGAGCTGCAGCCTGGGCATGCAGCTGCCCCGCTATGCTGCTGAGAAAGGTGTGGGAGAGGCTGTGCTGGTGGCCTGGTATTGGGCGTGGTGTGGGAGCCAGCTGAGCTGTGAGCTGGGGACGTCTGGAGCCAAGGCCTCTGTTGTCCTTGTAAGGCTCTGCAGATGGGATGGTGTGGAAGAGGCAGGCTCTAGAGCGGTGCCCCAAGGGTCAGCGTGGAGGCGGATGGGAGCAGTTTGTGGTGGGACTGCCCTCAAAGGATTTGAGGCTCTTGGGCTATTTGCTTGTTCTTATTTCCTCAAGGCTTTTGCTGCCTTGAGATGGGGTGGGCGGGTTGTGGCTGGGAGCTCACTGCCAATGTCCAAAGGGCCGAAGAAGGCTCCTTCCATCTCATGTGCCAAATGCTGCTTCCTTTCCAGAGCCTGGAAAGGACTGGAGTAGCAAGCGGAGTCCCCCGAGCAGTGAAGAAAAAGGTAAGCGCCTATCAGAGGTGCCATCCTCCTTGCTCTCGTGCTGCTCTATCTGTACGTGTAGCTTGGGCGGGCTCTGCAGATGAGTGTCTTGGCGCAGGTTTGGTAGCAGAGCTGAGAAAAGGGGCATACTGAAACGAGTGAGGAAAAGGGAGGCTCTGCCCAGTGTCCGTGTGAGACAGCATGCCAGAGCGAGCACTAGAGCGCGCACGGGCAGAGTGAGCGGTGCCCGTGGGGAAGGGCTGTCTTTGCGGGTGGTGTGGGCAGCGCGTGCCGGACAAGGGGCCTGATCCCTTTGCAGCGTGCCCCTGGAAGGGTGCATGTGTCAGTAGGGCCCTTGTGTGCTGGGCACCCGCAAGGCATCCAGGAGGAATTTGTGTGGTGGGAGGGGACGCACATGCACCCTGAGCAGGAGCTGCATGTCGAGAACCTCCGTGCCGTGTGTGCGGCTTGTCTTGTACCGCCAGTGCTGCTGGGGAGGCAACAGCACCTTCCCCTCCCTCCCCTGGTGATGCTCTGGGACAATCTGCCCTTGGTGGCTTTGCAGGCAGTGCGCGGAGGAGCTGCAATGACGGCTGAGGAGGCCCCACGGAGGCTGCCCACATCGCAGCAGTCCGGCTCCCGTTGTGCAGAGGAGACGCCAGAGCCGGTGAGGCCTTGGGAGAGGGCAGCCGAGAGTGCTGGCAGCTGTGCTGTGCTGCTGTCCCAGGAAAATGGAGCAGGGTGTCTTGCGCTGTGTAGCTGCAAAAGAGGCCCCCAAGGTGGGCCCAAGTGGTGCCAGCAGAGCGCCAGCGTCACAAGGCTGAGAGCTAGTGTCCGCCCCGAAATGTAGAAGGCCGCCTGTGTGTGTGTTTGAGGCATCAAACGCTGTGTGTTGTGCAGAGCACGTTGACAGTTGGCGAAGGCAGTGGGAGAGGACGGAGAGAGATGGGCGAGTGCATGTTTGATTTTTGCGGGCAGGCTCGTGTGTACTGCTAGGGGATGGTGCCCGGGGACAGGGAGATCTTTCCGTAAGGCACCTTTGAGCATGCCTAGCAAAAATGTGGGCTGATGGCCGTCTCAGAGCTGGATAAGGAAGAGACTGCAGAAGGCGGAGGGTGGGGCAGGCTGCAGCAAGTGCATCGGGTTGAGTGGTGTTGTGCAGGAAACAGACGGGGAGCTAAGGAAGGAGCTGCCTTCAGCACAACATGCCGCCGTGCACGTTTGGCCGTAGATGTGCTAGATGCGCAGGGTGTTGGATGTAGGAAGAGGGCAGGTGGGCTGCTAAGGGCACTGTGTCCCATTTGGCTGTGGAGCCCAAGCAGCCGCTGGTGTGAGTGCTGCTGGGTGCCAGGCTGCCAAGCAGCGTCAGCAGCCACTGGCAGTGCCAACAGGGAGCTGGCTGCCATGCTGGGAACAGGCAGGGTGGACACACGCTGATCCCGCGCTTGCGTGCTGAGAGCAGGGAGCTGTGGCTGCAGGGAGCTGGTGCGTATCCGTCGGCCACGGGTGACGGTGGCAGTGGTGGAGACTGCTGTCCGGCAGCTGGCAAGGTGCTGCGCAGCGCGGGGCAGACAGTGCTGTGCATGGGAAGCTGCAGGGAAAGCCCAACCGTTGCAAGCTGGTCTTGAGCGAAAGGAGGAGATGGATGTTACAGCTGAAGTCGCAGCAGAGTTGTGGGATGCCTCTGCTCTGTGGTGCTCTTAGCCCTGTAGAAAAGGGCCTGAGTTGAGATGGGAGGCAGCTCAGCAGTGGGGTGATGCTGCCACTAGGCACCCGTGCCGCCAGGACTAGGGCTGGCTTCACCCCTCTTGCTGCAAGTGCTTCCTTTGCTTTTTTTCAGGTTCAGAAGGAGGCCCCAAGGACCGTGGTGGATCGTCGGACAGAGCAGGATGTTGTGACCCGTGGCATCGGTGCCCAGGTATCGTGAAAGCAGTGATCTGAGGCCAGAGACCTTGTGAGGAAGGGCTTTGGAGGGTCTGTGACAGAGGGCGCATGTCATGGGCTGGTGGGGAGCACGGTGTCGCGTTCAGCTCGTGCAGCAGACCCTGTGAATCAGCGCAGCCATGGTCGTGGGGCAGAGAGGGAGATGATGTTGCCTTCTGTCACTGCCGCGCCAAGCAGAGGCATCGTTTGGCCCTCTTGGCAGGCTTGTGGCCGGCTTGTGGTGCATTCGCCCCTTTCCGTGAAGGAGACGTTGCCTTCAGAGCTGCAGCCTGGGCATGCAGCTGCCCCGCTATGCTGCTGAGAAAGGTGTGGGAGAGGCTGTGCTGGTGGCCTGGTATTGGGCGTGGTGTGGGAGCCAGCTGAGCTGTGAGCTGGGGACGTCTGGAGCCAAGGCCTCTGTTGTCCTTGTAAGGCTCTGCAGATGGGATGGTGTGGAAGAGGCAGGCTCTAGAGCGGTGCCCCAAGGGTCAGCGTGGAGGCGGATGGGAGCAGTTTGTGGTGGGACTGCCCTCAAAGGATTTGAGGCTCTTGGGCTATTTGCTTGTTCTTATTTCCTCAAGGCTTTTGCTGCCTTGAGATGGGGTGGGCGGGTTGTGGCTGGGAGCTCACTGCCAATGTCCAAAGGGCCGAAGAAGGCTCCTTCCATCTCATGTGCCAAATACTGCTTCCTTTCCAGAGCCTGGAAAGGATTGGAGTGGCAAGCGGAGTCCCCCGAGCAGTGAAGAAAAAGGTAAGCGTCTATCAGAGGTGCCATCCTCCTTGCTCTCGTGCTGCTCTATCTGCACGTGTAGCTTGGGCGGGCTCTGCAGATGAGTGTCTTGGCGCAGGTTTGGTAGCAGAGCTGAGAAAAGGGGCATACTGAAACGAGTGAGGAACAGGGAGGCTCTGCCCAGTGTCCGTGTGAGACAGCATGCCAGAGCGAGCACTAGAGCGCGCACGGGCAGAGTGAGCGGTGCCCGTGGGGAAGGGCTGTCTTTGCGGGTGGTGTGGGCAGCGCGTGCCGGACAAGGGGCCTGATCCCTTTGCAGCGTGCCCCTGGAAGGGTGCATGTGTCAGTAGGGCCCTTGTGTGCTGGGCACCCGCAAGGCATCCAGGAGGAATTTGTGTGGTGGGAGGGGACGCACATGCACCCTGAGCAGGAGCTGCATGTCGAGAAGCTCTGTGCCCCTCTGTGCGGGTTGTCTTGTACCACCAGTGCTGCTGGGGAGGCAGCAGCACCTTCCCCTCCCTCCCCTGGTGATGCTCTGGGACAATCGGCCCTTGGTGGCTTTGCAGGCAGTGCGCGGAGGACCTACAGTGACAGGCGAGGAGTCCGCACGGATTCACTCTGCAAGGAAACGGCATAGATGGCCTTCTGCAGAGGAGACGCCAGAACTGGTGAGGCCTTTCGATTGGCTGGCGCACGCACTACATGGCACTGGGTATTCCCATCGGCTGAGTGTCCCCTATGCCCTTGATGGATAGAATTCCTCGAAGAGGTTAAATTGAGCTGCTAGGCAGCAGGGCTTCCAACTTGACTCCGTACCAGAGCATCACAAGCCTTTGCTTGTAACTCTGCCCTGTTCCTGGACCAGGAAATGGGACCAGGCTCTCTTTCCTTGTGTTGCAGAATGCAAAGTCCCAGCATCAGGCTCAGCAGGTTTCACCACACCACCAGCCTCAGGAGAGTCTGACCTAGTGTCCGCACTGAAATGTAGAAGCCCATTTTAGTGTTTTTGAGGCACAAAATGCTCTCTGGTGTCCACTGCACCTTGACAGTTGGCTCAGGCAGTGGGAGAGGATGGAGAGATATGGGCGAGTTTCTGTTTGATTTTTCCCAGGAGGGATCCTGTGTATTGCTAGGGGATCCTAGCCAGGGGCAGGGAGATCTTTCATGATCTGCTGTCAGGCTGCTCTCCACCCTATAGAAGGTTCCAGGGGAGAAACCTTCCTAGCTGGTCTTGAGCCAAAGGAAGAGATGGATGTTACAGCTGAAGTCCCAACAGAGTCGTGGGATGCCTGTCCTCTGTGGTGCTCTTAGCCCAGTATTAAAGGGCCTGAGTTGAGATGGGAGGCAGCTCAGCAGTGGGGTGATGCTGCCATTAGGCACCCGTGCCGCCAGGACTAGGGCTGGCTTCATCCCTCTTGCTGCAAATGCCTCCTTTGCTTTTTCAGGTTCAGAAGAGGGCCAAGAGGGCCACGCTGGATCATCAGACAGAGCAGGTCGTGGTGACCCATGGCATCGGTGCCCAGGTATCGTGAAAGCAGTGATCTGAGGCCAGAGACCTTGTGAGGAAGGGCTTTGGAGGGGCTATGGCAGAGGGCGCATGTCATGGGCTGGTGGGGGAGCACGGTGTCGCGTTCAGCTCATGCAGCAGACCCTGTGAATCAGCGCAGCCATGGTCGTGGGGCAGAGAGGGAGATGATCTTGCCTTCTCTCATTGCCTGCCAACCAGACCTATCCTTTCCCCCCTTTCAGTTTTGCCTAGCTCTGACTGCTTCTTTGGACCAGGCTTGGGGCAGGCGTGGGGTGCATTCACACCTTTCCCTGAAGGGCCAGATGCCTTCACAGCCATCCCGCTCCCACATTATTCCCCTGAGAAATGTGCCATAGAGGCTGTGCTGCCAGCGTCGTATTCAGCCCTGTGTGCCAGCCGGCCTACCTCTGATGCGGCCATCCCCCACAGCCAAGGCATCTGTTGTCCTCCTAGGTTTTCACTGTACCTGTCGAGTCAATGGACTGGTGCTCTGAAGCAGGGGGTGGAAGGAGAAAACTAAGACCCCACTACCGGACCAAGCCAAGAAGGTGAGAGCCTCTATATAGCAGGCGTCAGGCATATGCGGGGCTGTGAAAGCCTCCCGGGCACTGCTGCCATATCCCCGAGCTCAGGCAACCCGCAACATTGCTCACAGGTCAGGAAGGGGTTGGGAATCCCCCCAACAGACTGGGGCTGGCAGTGGGGGGTGATGTGGGGTTCCTGCCCAGCGCCCACCGCCGGGGCAGGGTCTCGCCCCTGTGCAAGTTGTGGTTAGGGGTTGCAAGACAGGCCAAGCGCTGGCGTGCTCTAGGTTGCTCCATCTCCCAAGGGCCAAATGACATGGCAGCCTGGGCCATGCTCCACCAGCCCCTGGTGCCAAGGCCATGCTGCCACCTGCGTGGTGGCCGTGGGCCTCAGAGGGATTTGGGGGGAATCACTCTGGGCTCCTTCCCCAATGCTGAGCCCAGCACATGTGACTGTAGGACACAGCAGCCGCTGACTGATCTGACATCAGGAGCCCACTTCACTGTGCTGCTGACCTTCAAGGGACCACAGCAAGGAGGTGCAGTAAGGCCTGTGCATTTCGGAAGGGGCCACCCCACGCCCTTGCTCCCCACCACTGCTGGGTGGGAGGGAGCAGTAGGGGAGGGGAGTGCTGGAGGGACGGCTCCTGCCAGCAGAGCGCTCAGCCGTGGGCGTTCCCAGTGCATCAGGCTGGCATGCACTGGTAAGACAGACAGGAGAGCGCACCAGTCGCCCCCAGCTTTACTGGTCCCCTCCCCGAGCATAAAGCACTGAACACAGCCATGAGGAGAAAACAAATTATTTGATTAAGGCAGCTCTAAATGGACTTCTATAATGCTGCCCAGAGTTTTAGCGGTCTGGGAAGAGGGGCCTCAGTCTACTATCTAAAATACTGGAAAATGCTGCGCTGGTGCCCAAAGACAGGGATTGCTGCAAAGGACAGCACTGTCTTGTATGCTATTAACACCTGGCAAAGCAGATGGGGCAGACGTTGAGCCCCAGCCCTTCCTGTGCTGCACCAACTTCTACTTCTGCTGCAGTTCAGCACAAACGCGCTCCCCTGAGGGGAGGCTTGTTTTGAGGAGCGCCCTGGTTGGAAATGCTGTCGTGGGAGAATAACCTCCCGGTAAAGACACTAACAGGGACCCAAGCTTTTCCCTGGCACCAAAACAATGGGCCTGCAGGCCTACTTGATCACTCTCTTGGCAAAAGCAGGAAATTAAATCAGAAACAACTGTTGCCAACTCTAATGCATCATTGTCTTTAGCCTCAAAAGACGCGCAGCGTTGGACTGCAAGCCTTCAGGAGCCACCAGGAAGACAGAGTGTAGCCAGCAGTCATCCCCCGCAGCAGCCCACAATCGCCACTTTGGTCACTAGAGAGACAAAGAAAATCAGGAGTGTAATGGAGGGGGGAGTTAAGATACAGCACAGGAGGGCTTTAAGGCAAAAGGCTCGTAAGACAATAGGCTCATAATTTTGTACTATACTACCTGCAGATTTCTAATAGATACAGTTTTGTGTAAATTGTACAGTAGTCTGGCAGATTAAACTATACTGTAAATTTTACTATATGCTGTTAATTTGTTTTACACTTATGTAATAATGAATACATAAATAAAACTGTATGACATTCTGCATGGGGAGCTGAATGATGCTGCTGGAGAGGTCCTGGGCAGGGAGCTCTGGGTAACCTGGGAACTCAGCAAACGCTGCAGGGTCCCTCTTCCAACATTGCCTGGGAGCGGGGTGGGGAGGAGGTAGCAGGATCCCATAGCAGGGCCTGATCCCTGCTGCCCCCTCCCTCCTGGCCCCCACAGCCTCCTGAGCTACAGCGAGGCACTGTGAGGCCTTTAGGGGAATGTGAGGAGACACCCCAGCCCCGAGGCTGGCTCTGTGCCCCAAGCAGGCAGGCGGACGTGCGGCCCTTGGGGCCGGCAGCGGACGGGCAGCTGTCCACATGGGGCCGGGTGCCAGGGACCTTCCATGTACTGCTGTGCCCTGTGGGTGGGTGCTGGCAGGTCACTGTCAGCCTGGGAGCTGGAACCGGCTGGGCTGTGGGGGCCTTCTATGCCTCTAGCCTCCAGTCAGGGTCTGCTCCTCTCAGGACCCCTCACCTGCCCTCCCGGGCAGCCCATGGCCCCCCACATCCTTCTGGAGTTTCATCAGTATTTAGCAGAATTTGGGGCACAGTGACATTGTTGGGCTTGATCTCAATATTCCTTCATGAATGTTAAGAAAATCCTACAACCATCAGTTAATAATTATGTGATGTAAGTACTCATCAATTTAAATAAATACAAGGAAATACAAATGTTGTAATAGTTATTTTGAAAACTCTTTTCAAGTTTTATTTTCCTTTTTTGGGGGGGGGGGAGAGCTCCCTCTACCTTACCACCAAGCTTATCTTTTCCAGAAGGCGCTTCAGGGGGGCTCCGATGAGTATTTTACCCTTCTTTGCTCCAGCAGAGGTTGGGCTCAGTGCTGATGGAGACGGAAGGCCTTGGTAGGGGGCGAGAGCTTCCTCGGTGGCTCTTTGGGTATGGGTCTCCCCGACAGCCCCCTCAGCGTGTCTTTCGGCACCCTCCAACACCCTCCTGCTGCCATTTGGAGAAACCCAGATCACTATGGGTGCTACCAAAGGATACGGTCTCTGGCAAACTATCTCCCCTCAGATCACCTTTTCCCCCTGCCTTGGGATTGGTGATATCAGACAAGGTTCAGCTGACAGTTAAAAGTCCAGGACAGGAGCTGGGACAGAGAAAGCCTCAAGTTCTCAAAAGGCACATGCCGGCTCCTGGGTGGCTGACAACCTCTACTCTGACCAGCACACTCAAACTCTCTGCTGTCACAAGCATGTCTCTTCCAGTGTTTGCATCCACAGAGGCTTCAGAGCTGTGCTCTGGCAGGAAGTCAGATGAGGGAATGGCTTTGATGGCTCGGGAGCAGGGAGAGGCTTCGGGAAGGGCTGGGGTTTGGCTCTCTAATTGACAGGATGCCCTACTGTGTGAAACAAACCTCATTTGTACGTACTCATTAGGTCAAAAAGCAGACAAAACGGTAAACCTCTTCCCTAGGGTCTAGCACTAAAATGATAGTCCTCACCTTCTCAATCATTACAGGCACGGCCTTCTCTGAGTACCTCCAGAGAAGGAGACTCCACAGCCTCTCCGGGCAACCTGCTCCAGTGCTATGTCTTTCTCACAGTTAAGAAGTTCTTCTGTATATTCAGGCACAACTTCCTGTGTTTCAGTTTGTGCCCGTTGCGTCTTGTCCTGTCACTTGGCAGCACTGAAAAGAGTCCGGCCCCATCCTCTTGACACACCCTCCCCCTTAAGGTGTTTGTCTACATTGACAAGATCCCCTCTCAGTCTTCTCTTCTCCAGGCTAAAGAGGCCCAGCTCTCGCAGCCATTCCTCAGAGGGCAGATGCTCCAGCCCTCTGATCATCTTTGTAGCCTTTGTAGCTGCACTCTCTCCAGTCGCTCCATGTCTCTCTTGTACTGGGGGGCCCAGAACTGGACGCAGTGCTCCAGAGGAAGCCTCGCCTGGGCTGAGTAGAGCGGCACGATCACCTCCCTTGACCTGCTGGCAACACTCTTCCTAATGCAGCCCAGGATGCCCTTGGCCTTCTTGGCCACAGGAGCACATTGCGGGCTCATGGTCAACCTGTCATCCACCAGCACTCCCAGGTTCTTCTCGGCAGAGCTGCTTTCCAGCAGGTCAGCCCAAACCATCCTGGTGCTCTCTGTGCACCTCCCATCCCTGCTGCCTGTCTCTCCCTCCAGCCCCAACGCTCACCTTGGCCCTGTGCTCCAGCAAGGTGGTTGCTTGATGCTTCTTGTCCCTTTTCAGGATCCTCTCCTGCGGACCTGCCACTCTGGCACCAAAGGGAGCTGCTCCTTCCTGATCCAGCCTCTCCCCTCACAGTGAGGACCCTGGGAGCCCTCGTCACAGCAGGGACACAGTCCCCATGGAGACCGTCCCATTACAGCGGCCTTGTGGGCCCCATGCCGCCAGCATCACAAAGCCCTGCTGCTCACCGTGGCAACACCCCTCACCAACGCATTCCCTCACCGGAATACCCCTCTGCCGGCATTTCAGAAGGGAACACTCAAGGTGGCAAAAAAGGCCTGTGTCCTCCAGTTCAGACGTCCAGGGAAAACTACAACCAGGCTGAACATGGGCTGGGGAAACTCTGGCGGGAAAGGAGCGGCCCCAGCAGGGCAGGGTCATTTAGACCAGCTGGTCAGAGCATGGTGCTAATAATGGCAAGGTCGCGGGTTCGATCCCCGCACGGGCCACTCCTTGGAGGGTTGGGCCAGATCATCTCCAGAGGGCCCTTCCAACCTTACCAATTTTACGATTCTATGATATGAAATACTATAATCCTCTGTGTTTAGATATGAGAGGAAAACATGAGCTACCTTAGCATGTAAGCAGCGCAGCTGCAGTCATTCCCCCATGGAGAGGGGGCTGCGTGGGGCAGGGCTGCTCACAGCTCCCGCTCACCTCCACGACACTTCCCAGTTCCCAGCAGGGGCGCAAAAGCCGGCGGTCCCTGCGGGCTGGAGGCGGCCCAGGCCAGCCCAGGCCTTCCCCAGCCGCTGCTGCCACACAGCCAGGCCGTGGTGTGTCCGGCTGCCCCCGCGCGCACGGCCGCTCGCTCTGCCCAGCCCGCAGCACTCGGCCCCAGCGCAGCAGCTCCCGGTGCTGTGGCCGAAGGCTCTGGGCGGCCCCGAGGCGGCAGACGCTGCCCTGCAGCAGCAGCCGCCTCTCGCCACCTCCCTCCTCACGGCGCCCGTGCACCCCTCGCCCTGCCCCACCCCGCACCACCCTCCTCTGTGCCAGTGCGCATGCTCCACCTCACCCGGCCACGCCCCTTCCTCTTTGCCCCTCCCCTCTGCTCCCCTGCCCGCCCCTCCCCACCCCACCCCTGCACTGCGCAGGCGCACTGCCACCTCCCTCCCGCCCCGCCCCGGAGTCCAGACCCAGGAGGCCACACACCCCCGGGAGCCAATGGAGGAGCGTGGAGTGGGCGGGGCCACGGGGGGTGAGAGGCGTCACTTCCGGCTCTGGGGGCGGTGCTTGTGTGTCCATGGCTGCCGGTGCAGGGGTGCCGGGAAATGGTGCTGCCGGGTGCTGCTGCTGCAGGGTCCTGCTCTGCTCCGGGGCCTGGGCGAGTCTGCGGGAGGGGAGGGGAGGGGAGGGGAGGGGCGGGAGAGAAGCCTGGGTGCTGCACTGGGGGCAGCTGCTGCCTGTGAGCATCCCGGGGACACAGTGGGGGTTTTCAGCCCGCGCTGCGGCCTGGCAGGTGCCGACAAGCCCTGAGCTGTGAGAGCTGCAGCGCTAGTGGCAGCGCAGGCAGCAGGGCAGGAGGGAGAGGAACAGAGCAGCTGCTTGCTGTGCTGCTTCTGCCCCTGGCTGTTCTGCCCTGGTGGAAAGCTGAAGGGCTCTGTGCGTGTGTGGGGAAAGTGGTGGGAAAAGCAGATAGACAGGAGCTGCTGTTGTACTGTGCTGGGGCAGTGTGGCATTCAGTTTGCATGATTAACCTGTGAAAATGTGATTTATTTTCAGCTTTAACTTAGAAACCTCAGCAGTCTGTCCTCTGCAGGAATGGGGAGAAAAGGGGGCAGAGAAAAGAGCAGGGCCTGAGCTGATGTGAGTATATGTAGCTGAGGCACTTTTTTGGTAGCTTCCTCTCTTCCTGCAGTTGCTAAGGGGGAAAGGTAAAGAATGGCCACAAATGGGCACTGTCCTTGTGAGATTAAGGAGAAGGATTTGAACACACCCTTTCCTGGAGAGCAGTTTCAAAATATTTACTGCTTAGGACCCGTGGTTTCACTTGATATCCAATATTAGTCAACACCAGTAACCATATTTCTTTCTCCCAGGTGCTTGGATAAACCTAAGTGGTTAAGCCAGAGTGTAAGCCTCTCATCGAGGTGTGCGTTCCTTTAAGAGACGGATCTAAGCGTAGATTCGCTCTTGTTTCTGTGTTGTGTTCCGCCATGTTTCCTGGTTCTGGCTGCTTCAGAAAATCGAAGATTTCCCTATGCATTCCTAAACTGTGAAGGGAAAACAACTCTTCCTGCGTGATCAGACTACTTCTACACCCCCAGGTCCTTGAGGGGCGCCTCTGTTGAAGAGCAGGTATTGTTACTGTAGCCACACCTTTAAACTGTGGCTATGTCTGAATGTCACATTGGGGAGGTTGACTGGTACTTTGTGTCTGCTGGAAGGCTGATGCTGGCAAGTTGTGACTGAAGACGGCTCAACTGAAACTGATGTTGTGCTAAAAGTTGAACTGGAGGACAGAGAAATGTTTTGCCTTCTTGATTTTTGCCTTCTGAAATACCAGACCATGCTGAATGAAACTATATCTCTATAGGAATAGATTTGTGTTTATTATTGTCTGCTTGATGTTAGTAGCATATTGAGAGCAACTGTTCCCTGTGTTCAGTGAAAGGTACAGCTAAAGCTCTCAGTTCTGTTGGAGGGAGTATGTGTGCAGCAGATGTAGAAGGGAACTGGTCGAGGCTGGGTTTGGGAGCAGAAGAGCTGAAAAGAAGGGATTTTGTGGTAGAAGGAGTGAAGAATCCTTACAGAGTTGCCTAGCTGTTTTGAAAACAACTAGAAGAAAGCTTAGAAACTGCTTTCAGTCCCTGTTCCTGAAGTAGGACTACTTGCAAGACTCTGTCTTTGTATCAGCTGCCAAATATTTCCCCTGAGTATTGCCTTCCTCACTGCCTGCTGAGGAAGTGTGCAGCTGAGCCTTTTTGAAAGACGTAGCTCCTGAGCCGTGCTTTAGCAGAATATTATTTATGGGGATGTCTGAGAGTTGCTTTTCAGTCTTTTATTTCCTTTCTTGTGTGGATTTTCTTGTGGAAGAAGAGCCACGTGAGTAGGGAGAGGCTTCCAGGAGAGGGGAGCAGCTGCTTGCATGGCAGGCCTGGGCTTCCAGCAGCTGGAGGAGGTCCTGAAGCTGAACCCTCAGTGAGGTTGTGGTGCTTGCTTTGGAAGAAGTTTTACAGTGCGAGATAGTTCCCTGGCAGCTTTTTATGCTCCATTTTTAATTTTTCATTAGCTGATTTGCACCTCTTCTGGTGTTACCTTTGGACAAGGTTTTGTGCTGCTGGCTGGATAAAGCAGGCTCTGTGCAGATGCTCAGCTTTACGTGAAAAGCAGGACTCAGGCTAGGTTAGATAAGATGTTTTGCTTGCAGGGCACCATAATCTTGCATGTTCTCGCTCTGCAAAAGCTGAAGGACAGTGGAAATGTTCTTAACAATAGAGTGAGCAGGCACTGCAAACATTAAAAAACAAAACAAAACAAAAAGTTGTTTATGCCAGTTGCCAAGTGGCTAGTGTGAGATGTACCCAGACTTGCTCCAGGGTGAGAGCTCTGGGCAACTTCTGATTTACTCTACCTCTAATAGCATGGCCAGGATTAGGATTCTTTAGTGATAGAACGTATTTTTGCAAGTCTACCTTTTTAATTAAAGCCTTAGAACAAACACTTAAGCACAGCAATGTGGGGGAAAAGAGCCTACCAAGATGGCCCTTTCCCTTGGCTTCAGTGGCTCTGGGGTGAAGCCTGAGTCTCATTTGAAAGAGAAAAGATTAGGACTGAATGTGCTGCGAGTGACTATAAACTACTTGATGCCTTCCGTGCTTTTCAGGGACATTTCTTCTAGTTGCTCCACAGTCTGCAGTGCACTCTGGTTTTTCCTTTGCATCATAGACCAGATGTGTGGAGAAAGAACTGAATGCAGGGAAACAACCTGTGAAGAATCTGGGCAGCCAGGGCAGTCCACTGAAAGACAAAGTGTATGCACGAGAGCTGCCAGCAGAGGCCTAGAAAAGCCAGTTGCCCTGGGGTTGAATGCTGCCTCCTCTGACTGCTCATGACATAGGCTCATGACACACCTCACAGAGTCAAATAAATTTCTGTGCGAAAACAGGAGAAACGAATAACACACCGCCCAGAGCTATGAAAACAGAATCCATGCAGTTGTGTGGTGAGTCTGTTGTTGTACACAAGTGCTCTGTCATTAATTATATTTGTGTATATACATACAGATATATGCATATATGAAAATAATACCCGCATATATCTGTATGTACATCTATAATATATATAATATCTCCAATTTACTGTTTATATTATTGTTGTATATACTGTTAGATATTGTTATATACTGCGGAATGCATTCCTGATTGTTATCTAGTTTTGTTCTTTGGAGGACAGGCATTTTCATCACTGGAGATATTTACAGAGCCAAAACGTGGTGTTTAGGAGAGCTTTGTAGATACTTGTACAATCTCCTTTGCTGTGCGATAGGCTGAAGACTTCAGAATATATTTTGTTCCCATTAAATCAAGTGGAAGGTAATGTATTTCAGCACTTATTTAGAAAGTGTACATCTCTCGTCTTTCAGAGAGTTAAGTCGTTTTTTTTTTTTTTTTTTTTTTTTTGTAAGAGGGTGCACTGTATAGTGATGAGGAGTCCACTTCAGGGTTCAGAAGATGAGTGATCTCACCACTTGCACATGAGACAAAAGGAAACATTGCTTGTCTACAGCAGGTAAAAGCTCAACCTGGTGTTGCGCTACTTGTGCTCCCGACTGACCTGGGCACAAGCCCATCCTGAACTGACCACTTGACAGTCCTGGGGGTGCAGCAGTACACTCAGGCTCCTCCACCTTGCTGAAGGGCTCAGTTTCTTTCCTCAGGCACCCGCCCATACACACACAAAAAATGAGATGGGAGACTCCTTAGGAGTGATCTTACAGCTCAGTAGCTCTGAAGTCATGCAGGGGTTATGGTCTTTTTCTGGCTGTGCAGCTATGTCTTTCATGTGATCAAAGTAGAAATTGTACCTCATTATTAAGGACTTGTTTTGTCTCGGTAGGTGTGTTCTGACACACCTTTGTCTCTGTGTCCTATGCGGTCGATCCAGTTTTCAGTTTACATCCTATTTGCATGTGTTTACATGTGTTAGTGTGCATAGATACATAGTTATCGGTTACATAGCAGCCTTTTCTTCCTGGCTCAATATTCTCATCCAAACTTCCTTTTCACCAGCACACGGGAAACCCAGAGGACAGCACCAACTATCATTTAGGCTCCACATGTCCATGTATGGTGGGAGGCTGTTGGAGACTCCCTGGGAGCTCCATTTACAACATTCCTACAGACAGTCCAGCATATGCACCAGGTTATTTTGCTTGCAAATTCCAGGGGATGTATGCATATGTTTTTGCGTTTCAGTGCATTTTCTTTTTCCTGTTTCCTTTTCACTTATGTGTCCCTGAAGCACCTGAATGCTGTGCTTTCCCAAGGAACTGCCTACTAGTATTGCAAGGACACCCTACTTGAACCTCTGAAGAGTTTCTTATGCAGAACACTACTGAAAGCATTTATCTGTGTCAAGACACTCACATGGAGCCAGCCTTCCCACACCTCCTGCACACACCGACTTACTAGACAGATGTCGAACTTTGCCTAGGAGAATAAATCTAGTGACTTCAAAATAGTTTTTTTTCTGGCCTGAGTCAAGTGCATGCAAGCTTTGGCATGTAAAAGGCATACAAGATTGTTCACTAAAAGCATACCTTCTGAGAGGGTGCCATTGCAAAATAGCCTTGTTCCAGTGTTCATAACAGAAATCCATTTAGCATTCCAATGCCTTCACTAAAATGTCAGCTCTTTTTTCATTAAGGCCAAAGCTTATGTATGTGGCAGCTAAATTCCACCTTGTGTTACAGTAACATTGAGAAGACAACTGCACCGATTTCCATCGACAGGCTTCAGGAGGAGTACAGCCTTCACCTTCTCGACTTCTGAGAGCTGGCATTAAAGGAAGGTGTTTAACAATGGAAAGAGCTTACACTCCAGCTAAAGGAAAGTGTTTAAAAGTGGAACCAGGCTACTCTTCAGCTGATGGTGTTTCCTGGAATTTGGAAATACAAACTTAAGCGGATGGGTTTATCGCCAAAGGCTTTCAAAGTCAGTGAATTAGAACCATAGAATCATAGAATCAGCAAGGTTGGGAGGGACCTCTGGAGATCATCTAGTCCAACCTCCCTGCTCAGCAGGGTCCCCTAGAGCATGTTTGACAGGATTGCAGCCAGGGACTTAGAGAATGTTGATAGAGTCCTCCTAAAGTAACTACTGCAATTCCAGCTTGTCAACAGTTTCTGGCACTGAAGCAGGTCCTTTTTCTGACAGAAGGCTCCTGTAGTCCAGGGCTAAGCCTGCAGGTCAAGAGTCTGTGCTGTCACTGGAAGCAGTCCTCCATTTCCTCAGGACCGGAGAAGTCCTGTTGCTCTCTGATGGAACGGTCCAGTAGCCAGGGTGCTAGGTTTCCACCTCGTTTTTCCCAAGAGTATGAGACAAAAATGGATGTAGGACAGACTTGTTAATATAGGCCTCTTCAAAGAGTTCCAAGCCCTTCAGCCCGAGTACCTCAAACATGGACATCTTTGAGCCCCTCCCTGAAGATGTTCTTGCAGTTCCTTCAGATTTTTTCATGAAATGCCATGGCTAATGCTGTCCCACTATCAGAAGCTTTGCAGCTCCTCCCCAGGCTTTTGCTGCTTCCCTGCAGCCCATCTGTCTTCTCTCATTTCCATTTCATGTATTCCACAAGTCACTAAACTCCCCTCACTAGTCAATCCTCATCCATATATCCAATCTAGATCTAGGTAAGACTTGATATTAAAGCCTTTCATTCCTCTTTACAAAGTTGTAAGGAATTGGATTCTGTCCTCCAGAATTGTTCGGCAATACCTGAGAAGAAGCCCTACAGCTGGGAGGAAGAAAAAGTTCCTCTGCATTTCCGGATAAGACTGATATACTAGCCAGAAGACCTAGCCTACTGTTGTTTAGAAAAGAACTTCAAAATGAATAACATGAATAAATATTTGAAGGGGTTTTTTTTTTATTACTTGCAGTGCTTCTTCCATTATTGAAAGCAAAGAATTTAAAGTTGTATTTTATCCTGCTGTGAGCTGAATATTGCTGACTAACCGTATATGTAACTCTTTGGATTTAAACCTTACAATCTATAGATATTATGCTCCTGAAAAGAAACAGCTGGTCTTTCAAGGAGGAAATTACAATTGACATCTGAAAGAGAAACCTTTCCTACTTACAGATCAATTAAGCTGACAAGAAAAGCCAAAAGAAAAGAAAACGCAAACCACCTTATTCAACCAGGACATGTTTTCAATATAATTTCCTTTTAGCACACAAGACACTGAGCCTTTAATTATGCAACAAATTCCTTATACTTTGAATCTATGTATGTTTTGGATTTTAAAAATTCTTAAGAAAGGACTTTGTACTGCTTCTGTAAAAACTCCACGTTGGCAGAAGTTTTTCCAGCACACAAATGTATTGGTGCCTCCATGTAGCTACAGAGGAATTCAACAGAACCCATGTCCTAGGTTAAAGGAAGGCAAAGAAACTGTGTCATTGCCTCCATTTATGAATTTTCTGTGATGGGAGGGTTCTTTCTGAAGAGCCTACTGCAAAGCAGAGGGGCAGTAGAATTTTACATTAAAATATTCAGAGTTTATGCCTAAAACCCCTTCAAAGAAGTCCAGTGGCTCTTAAAAGAGTCAGCTCTAGAACTCCAATTGCGGAGAGCCTGCTGAGAGCCACCCGTGTCAACAAATGCCAAGAAATTAAAGATTGCCACCGTTTAGAGTCTGTACAGGCACAGGGAGGAGAACACTTCACAGTCAGCTGCACCTCCTCTTCAGTCAGTTCCTTCCTCTCCTGTTCTCTGATCCCACTCACCTACTGACAGCTCTGCTAGGGCTCCACTTCCTGCACCTTGTGGAATGTCCCTCATCATCTGCTGCAGAGGATGGGGCATCTGCATGTTTCCATCTGCAAGCATTTCAAAGGCAGTGGCAGAAACAACATTAGGTCACACAGAGTCACATCAAGAAAATCAAGTGAAGTCTACCCCAGAAGGTCCTGTGAGATCAGTGATGTTTCCAGTCCATTCTATGTATTCCCCATGCATCTGATTTCAGACTGCACTACATGCTTTTCTGTGTGAGAGCAAAAGATTTTTACCTTCCGAACAAATACGGAATTTAGCTATTTCCCAGCCAAAATTCAGCTACAATTAGCTCTTTTTCTCTAATCAGTCTGACACACAAAGCATCCAGTTTCACTGAGCGTTAAGTATGCACTCTGTAAAACATAAAGCCCTTGCACTTATTTAATAATCGATCTTCTAAAGCTGACGCACCCTCTTCTTTCCTAAGCTGACTGCTTAAAGAATACCAAAGGAAGTGTTCATATCAAGCAAAACATCTTTTTCTTCTTCTTGGTTTTTTTCTTGTTTAAGAGTATTTCTATGGCGAAATATTCCAAGAAGAAACTGGTGTTGGCTTTTGAGGGACTAGACAAGCACATGGTACCTATATGCTGTATGGGAAAATGCAGAAGAACTTTGAGGAGATAGGTGGTGGAAGCTAGCCAGACTGTTCCATGGGACAAGGAGCATCAACAGGGCATGTTGACCCATAGGCGTGGTCACTCAGCTGGGCCCGTGCCAGTGTGGTGCTACAGCTGTGCTTTGAATCAAAATGAGCCATGAGCTCCATACATGTACTGCACCTGTGTATAGTACATTAAAACCTTGTATGGTTCCCCCCACCCCCACAGTATTCCTCACCATGACTGATGCTCAGTGGTGCCGTGGATTCCCCTGCACCTTCACTGCCCCGACTGGAAAACTTCTGGGGAACCCTTGCTTAGATGCAGAGGTAATAAACACTCAGTATTGAGCACAGTGTGCCTTGTGTGTGTGTATGTATCTGTGCCGGGGTGGGGGTGGGGGTCAGGCAGTGACCCCACCTGACCCTTACATATGCAGTTTGACTTTTGCATATGCTATTCCAGAGCCTTGCAAAGTAACTGTATTTGTGACTCTATTCCCCTGATGCCTCCTGAATTTTGTGTTCACAAGTGTTACCGAAAGAGCAGGAGAGGTCAAGAAGGGCACTGCTGAGAGAGCTCAAATTATTCATGATGCATACAGAAGGATAATTATGATGCATGCAAGTTTTGGATTGAACCTTTTTATGTATCTTTATTCCCCATGTTCAAGACTTGCACGGGCTGCAGAAGATGGTCAAGGTTCCGCCTTCATGAGGGATTGCATAATTACATCTCATCCTCAAGGCATGATCAGCTCAAGGCCTTTCACGAGTTCCCCTCATTCCTACATTATTTCCCACTGAGTACCCAGAGGACAGCTCTGACTTTTCCAAGTCAGCCCTGACAGCACCTCTCACTGAGTAGTCCCTCTATACAAAAATGCAGAAGCATGGTGTTTTCTTGCCTGCCATCTGCATGCTTGGGAGAAGATTTTCATATGTACTGGCAGGCAACCCTACCGCCTAAAAATTCTTGCTGGGCTGCTCAAAACGCAAGAAAACTCATATTATCAATGTGTACAAGTATGTGAAGGGAGAGCGTATAGAGGGTGGAGCCAGACTCTTTTCAGTGGTGCCCAGCAACAGGGCAAGTGGCAGCAGGCACAAACAGAAACACAAGAAGTCCCACCTGAACATGAGAAAAAAACATCCTTCCTGTGAGGGTAAAAGAACACTGGAAGAGGTTACCCAGAGAGGTTGCAGAGTCTCCTTCCCTGGAGATGTTCTAAAGCTGTCTGGACACAACGCTTGGCAATGTGCTCTAGGTGACCCTGCTCGAGCGTGGGGTCGGACCACATGATCTCCCGTGGTCCCTCTGTGGAACTGTCAGGCTACTGCTGCAGGGGGAGCACTGCTTACCCCTTGTAAGGGTTAATGCAGCACAATGGAGAGGAGCCAGGCAAGACAGCAGCTTATTGTCCAGGACTTGAGAATGTTGCTCAAGGCTAATGTTACTAAGCAGTAACTATAGAGATCTGCTCACGGATGTGCGAAGCTTGTTTATATCTTAGGAGAAAGATGTAATACACATGTACCCCATAAATCTGTGAGAAAAGACCATTTGATGATTGTAATATTGATTAAGCTGTCTATAACGTGTAAAAGTGAGAGCTGGCGAGTGTTAGCAGACACACCAAGAGAGGTGGCCTTGTATTGGATGTCTGCTCCGGAGTGCCTGAAGAAGGGCAGCCTCTGTAAGGCGCGAGGAGCACAGATCTGGGGAGAGGAACAGAGGCTGTGTTCTGCTGTGAACAGAGGCTATGTGGTCCTCCCTCTGAAGAGAGCAGCTGGATCAGGAGGCAGCAGCTGCCCTTGGTGCCTGAGTGGCAGGTCCCCAGGAGAGGACCCTGAAGAGGGGCAAGGCTCAGCAGGTGAATGCCTGCTCCCAGTCTGCGGATGGACGGCCAGACATGTCAGAGCACAGGAGCGAGGTGAGCCATGGGGCTGGAGCCAGGGGCAGGCAGCAGGGATGGGAGCCGCACAGAGAGCACCAGGATGGTTTGGGAAGGGAACTGAAGCGAAACAGCCAGGCATGAGCTCCTCCGGTGAGAGAGTGTTTATTGCTGGCCCTGGGGATTGTCCGTCAAGCACCCTGACGTATATACTGCAAGGCCCACATGGACCGCATGAGCTCTGCCCTGATGGGCAGAGAGCAGCTCTGGAACCAGCTCAGCCAGGCTGTTTGTAGCTGGGAGATTCCCTTGCCTGAGGTTTCCTGCACTGCAGGAGCAGCTCTGCTTATGTGCTCTGCACTGCAGCCTGAAAGGATGTGCCCCAGGGTGGGCAAGGCAGCTGCCTTTGCCCATCTCTTGCCCAACACTGACAACCCTCTTCCCACCCAGCCTGGCGAGGAGTAGCAGCAGAGCACCATCAAGACACCTGCCTTGCTCTCTCCTGCTCCTGCAATGGCTCAGCTCCAGGCTCGCCTGCCTCTTGGACGGTTTGGTCAGCTCCAAAGTGCTTATTACAGCAGTGTGCCTCTGGCAACATGCAAAAACAGAGGTACCAAATTCCACAAGCATTCAGAATGGGTTCACTTCTTGGGTCATTTTCACTCTACCCATTTTGAAAGGACATGAGTTCTTCTCTGAGTCTGATATGGCTTGCAAACGTTTTCATACACCATGTTCTTCTGCCTTTCTCTTGCTCTTCATGTTTGTATTTCCCCCCGCACACACACTTTGGCTTTCTCAATCTTAGCATGCTGCTGAAGCAAATGAAAGGAACTCGGGTGTTTGTTGGGGGAAGCTGGAGAACACAGAGGGTGTTTAAAAGGTGCAGAAAGCAGGTATGTATAACTAGGGAAGGTTGCTAAAAGAGACGGATTTTCTGCTGGCTCATTCTGGGAAAAAGCAGGAAATGGAAAGCAAGAAGAGAAAAGAAACTTTTTTCTTCAAAAAAAAAATACAGTAGGCTGCGTATTGATTGCAATGAATTAATTAATTCCGTTCCCCGAGCCTTCCAACTCAAGGGCTTCATTTCCTTCTGGCTGTGCAGGTGTTTCCACATGTGCACAATGGGAAAAGGCAGTCAATGGGCTCTGGCCTGCCTCTGGAGTGCAGCCCCAGGGCAGGGGGCTTGGGGAGAGAAAATGAGCGTGGAGGAAAGCTAGCCCAGCTCATGCACCTCTGCAGTGGAGGTCAGCTTTTTTTTTCTGTTGTCACGGTGGCAGGTTGGGGGCTGTTGACACACAGAGCTGAAGGGGTGTAAAACCCTGGTGCAGCAGCACGCGGTCCATCGCTGCCAGTGCTGCTCTCAGCCCATGGCACTCCTTGCAGTTCAGTGGTGAGAGGGAGGGATTTCTGGTGGAAAAAGAGCCCCGTGAGTAGGAAGAGGCTTCCAGGAGAGGGGAGCAGCTGCTTCCATGGCAGGCCCGGGCTTACAGTTGCTGGAGGAGGTCCTCAGGCAGAGCCCACTGTTAAAATTATCTTTTCCCTTTTTTTTCTTTCGACAGCACCAGTTTGAACAGCAGGAGTCACGTTTTCTAAGGTTTTTTTGAAAATATTTTTTATTGCTAGCAATAAGCGTCCTCTTAGCTGACAGCACAGGAAGGGAGCCTGAGCAGCTCTTTAACTTCTAAGGAAGAGTAAGTTCTTACATACCAGTAATACCATACTACCAATCCCCTTGCTGTGTTACAGTACGAATTCCATGCCAGCCTCACATGGTCTATCTTACTCATTAGCTGATTTTGCACCTGTATACCAGTACACACATTCCTCCCTGTGTGGCCAACGGGTAATCTAGGGCACATCGATTTTGGATGATTAATTGAGAGAGTTCACTTCCCTCTGTAGGTGTTTTAAGGTATCTGCAGCAGCATTTTGAATGACTGCAAGGGAGGCAGAGATTCTGACAAGAGCTTTTTAAACTCAACCACACCCAGACCTGGAAACAGCACCTGTGCAAATGGATGGAACTGTTTTGGTCTGTTCCCTATGGGTTTAAAGGTGTCCCTTTTTCTGTGCCCTGCAGAGTGACTGTGCCAAAAGCCTTGTGTTAACGCCTTTGTTTGATAGGCGTAAGGGGCTAGGCACCCACTGGTACAGATGCTGGCCCACCATGGCGGTAAACTTCTGTAGGCATTTGGGCCACCTATGCAGAACCATCTGCATGTCAAAATAGTATGCTTCCCCACTGGGATGATATTTTTTCTATGCCCAGTAGGACAGGATGTAACAGCAGTCACAGTGGCACTTTTGCATTTTCATAGTTCCCATGTGCCTACATAGATCATTTGAAAAGGGTTTGTGCCTATACGTCGGTTACTATTGTTCCAAACGCACATGGTCCAATTGCTATTACCAGGGCTAAGTCGACCATTGCTCCCTCAGATACAGGTGCCATTTGAACCTTGAGCCTTCCAGCTGAAACCTTGCCTGCCTGTAACTATACCACAGTGTGTAGTTACAGTCTGTTGTTTCTCCTACTCAAATTGCAAGGTTTCCACGAGGCATGCTGACACACCATGGAGTTTTATCGTATGACTGTGCCTTAAAGGGTGGTTGCTGCAGAAAATCTGGCACCCGAGGGCGTACATATGTCAAATTCAACTGATAGCAGGCCAAACCAGAAAGAGGCTCTGTGATGTCCAGGGACTGAGGGTGGTGTTGGCAGTACCAGCATTCTGACGCATTCCCCAAATGAGAGACCCTAGCCATAAATTGGACAAGGCAATTAGTTCCCCAGCCGAGCGTTACATCTGTAATAGCTAAAAAGGACAGAAATGACCCCCCCCAAAATCACATTTAAACACACAGCACAAAACAGTTGCACAGTGGAACAGACGGACACAGTATTGCTTGAACAGGTTTTCCTGCTGTTGCACAGGTATTCTCTCTTCTTCCATAGAGGCTCAAGGAACTGGAATGTCCTCAGAGGAGGTGGCGGTGCTGGGGGCCACCTTTCTTTGGGAGTGATCAATCCAGTGTCATTACCTGCAACCTTAAGAGCAGAATAAGGGCATAAGAACAACTGGACAGGGCCCTCCCATTTTGGCCATAACGCATTCTTGACTTTGCGAGTTTTTGCCCTCACATAATCTCCAGGTTGATATGGATGCGTGGAGGCAACCTCCTAAAGGCAGAGCTTGCTTAATTACAGCTCCAGATCTCTTTTCTTGAAAGTCTGCTGCAGATAGATACCCAGGATGTTATGTAACAGCTTCATCTCCTGCCAAAAGGCTTGTATGTGCCAGGACGAAAGTCCCTGGGATCTTCTCTGCCCTGCCAAACAAAATGTCAAAATGAGTCAGCCCAGGCCTTGGGCTCAGGCATCGTCTTCATTCCCACACGCTAACGGCAATGCTTCTGTCCACTTTAGTTGAGCCTTCCTACAAATTTTAGCTAACTTCATTTTTTGTGTATAGTTCATTCTACCTGGCCAGAGCTCCGCGGGCGTCCCCTTCTCAAGGCCATTCTTCCTCACAGAGGATAATTGCTCTGTCCTTACTGAGACCTGAGGTACCATAGATTTCCTTCCAGTTTGCCAGAATTTCTGCTAGTAGTGAACCCATCTTACCTTTCTTAGACAGCCTCCCCTGATTCATGCTGACCTCATCTTAGTAGCTCCCTGGGGAGCATCACCAGCACAACAACGCTCAGTGAACTCACCCTGTGCTGGCTGTGTCAACTACAGCGCTGGCCTTCACCGCGTAAGAAGCTCCCTGTGTCCCATCTGGGGTGTAAAATGATGAAATTACCTGCTCTGTTTTCTTTGTTCATGGGTACTGGTAATGAGCAGCAGGAGTCATATTTATACATGCTGGTGGCCTAGCTGATCCTGAGGCCCAATGCCATCAGCAACACAACCATCAGCAATATGCAGCGAGCTGGACTGTCAGCTACTGAGGCTCAAGTGACCTCACAGGCAGCCATGAAACCACAGATCTGCTCCTGGCCTGTGAGGGACTCAGGCACAATAGACCTAACCAAGCACAAAAAGCAGCTATGTGCATGTGTTTTAGTTAGATTCCCGGGGGCCAAACATCTGGTTTGGCCAGCCAGCACAAACTCACACACACACGCACAAACATTCTTCAGTAGCAAGCAGTTTGTTAGTAGATACTTACAAACAGACCGACCCGATGATAATCTCGATAAGGACCACCTCAATGCTTGTCCCAATTGTCTGCATGGCGAGAGGGAGAGTCGGCAGGCACAATCTTTTCGGGCGTCCCCGAGGAGGCAACGTGGTCCTCTGTTGTGTAGCAGCCTCATCCTCCTTTGGAAAACTCAGGCATTTATGATTACTTGCGGTAGGCGGGAGTCCTGGCACCTGGGCCAGCAAGTGCGGGGAGTCTAGCCCAACTCCGCCCCGGTTGCATAACCGGGCTATGATACTGCGCACACGTGCAGACTTACGTCGGGAGCCACATTTGACTTTGGGGGTCGCTATTTCACTACTCTTCAGCTTCTGACCTTCATGTTGACTGCTTCTCATGGTGATTCTGTGGCTTCCAGCCATATGTGACCAGCCGCTGTTCTTTCTCACAGATTTCCAAGACCTTGTTAGTTACTTATTTGTATCCCGCTTAACACAGCAGTATTGTTCTAGGCACTAAAAAGTTACAGCACTAGACTATTCTCACCATGTAGCAGGTGGTACAGATACAAAAGTTGCAACACGGACCACTCCCATCAAGTATCACGTAGCACGGATACAGCGTGCTGGTCACCGGTCACATACTGATGCACAACTGACCACAAAAGCACAAACAGCAGCAATGGGCCTGCTCCCTGTTTATGTGGCACTGAGACACAAGGGACCTCACCACCATCACCAAAGCTAGGGGCATGCTCTTGGCCTACCAGGTTCAGAAGCACAACTCAGAAGTGCAAATGGCATCAACGTGCCTGCTGCTAGACTATCTGGTACCAAGTCACAAGTGACCCCAAAAGTGCAAACCCTCTCAGAGGAGAAGCTCACCTGGGCCTCTCTCACGGCCCTTGATTACACTGTTATCACTCCATATATAACAATCTCCTGCAAATGGCATTCATCTCCTGGCAAGACCCTCTCCAGGCCATGGGTTAGCTCCACTCTGTCACTCTGGAGACACAGCACAAGAAAGTACTATTCATTTTGCCTTTCCTTTATTACCATCAAGCCTGAGCTAAGAGCCTTTGCACTGGAGCACCTACACAATGACAGCAAGATGCCACTTCCATTTCGAGGGCCTGGCTACAGAGATCAGCCCAGGCAGCAGCTTCACTGGAAAGGGTGACTGATACCACCACATCAACTCAGCGTTTCTGACACTGTCGGATAAACTCAGCATTGCACCAGCCATCAACATCATGCCAGACCTCTGTTGTGCCAGCTAGTCTACAAACACACTGTCTCTGCCCCAAAGAGATGCCTCTTCTCCTAGATACAACCAAGTGCCAGTGGGAGGAGATGCATGCACAACACTCCCCATGCACTGCTCTGCTTGCTGCCTTCCCTTGCCTCCAAAACCCAGACACACAGGGAAGCTCTTGCGCTAACACTAGAAGGTGGCCAAGGCACTCTAGCTTCACAGGGCACGCGCACAGGATCGGCACAGCATCAGGCACAGAGCTGGCTCTTTGCACCATTCAGCTCTTTTCACAGGGCAGCATCCTGATTCCTTTGGGAAGAGCAGGTTCCTGCTTTCCACCTCCATCCCCTCAGGAACCTCCACCTGGGGCTGGAGGGATGAGGATTTTCTTTAGTAATCAAAAAGTTACAGATACAGTGTAAAAACATTTGAGAGTTCTGAGGGCCTGCTGAGCCCAATGTAACCCCAGTTCCTTTCCTTTCCTTACTTGGACATGGAGCCCCTGTGAAGTGAAAAAGGTGCAGAGGCTTTGAAATGAGGCCCAAACAATGAGACAGCCCCAGGCTGGTCGTCTGCTGAAATGCCCGCTCTCCTGGCTGCACAGCCTCTGCAGCACGAGTCCGGACTCCACACCTGGGTTCACACAGCACTGAGGGCTGCGTGACACAGCCAACCTGGCCCTGCTCCTATCTACAGCCCTCACAGAGGCAGGACCTCAAGAGCTCTGAGACTTCCTCAGTTCAAGCTACGGAGGCTTTGGGACCCTGACACACAGACACTTGCCAGATGCTGGCATTTACTATAAGGGTCTTTCACTCATCCTATAGGGTACCACAACCTTCTAGGAAAAGGAAGGAGAACAATAGCACTGGCTGAGGGGGCTGGCACTAACAACATTTGTGGGATGCAGAACATGCAGCACGGCAGAGGTACCAGGTGGTGAACCCACAGCCCAGGTCCCCCATGGAAGTCGGCGCATTTATGGAAGCCTTTGCGTTCATGCATACACTCATCTCATTCACTTGCAGCTGCTTTCACAGAGGTCTCACAATGGTGGCAAACATGTTGACAAGGACACATCCTGGCATCCTTCCTCCATCCTCAAGGAATCGAGGACTGCACTGGGAACCTACACGACTGGAGCAACCTAGAAAGAAAGAAAGAAAGAATGAATGAATGAATCAGTGTTGCTGTCAGTTCTGCTGGCCTTACATAGTCGCAAGAGTCAGGGGCAAATGTTTCCCCTCTGTGCTGAGCTCTATTTGTGAGAACGCAGCCAGCAAAGCCACTGAGACGTTTTACCCCTCTTTTTGGCACAGGCAAGACCATGTTTGTACACTGAGACCCGTTTGGGCTCTCCAGTTCTGCAAAGGCACAAACACAGATGAGGGGGTACACCGCAGGGACAATAAGATAGGCAGAAGCTGGAGCATGCGGTATACAAGGAGAGGGTGGGCGAGCTAGACAAGAGAAGGCCAAGGGGGATCTGCAGGCTGTGCATAGGTACCTTACGGAGGCTACAAAGAAGCCTGAGCTGGATTTCTTTGGAGGTGCACACTAATAGCACGGGAGGCAACAGGGACAAATTAAACAATGGGAAATTCTTCTGAGAAGTTAAGAAGAAACCGTTTTCTCCGTGAGAGCGGCCAAACTGTGGCACAGGGATCCAGAGAGGTTCTCATCTCCAGCCCTGGGGAGAATCAAACCTCACGGGGAAAGGCCTGACAATACCTCATCTACTGGGACCGGCTTTCAGCAGGGCATTAGATCCCTACCTCCAGATGGCTCCCCCATTGCAGTCTCAAGCAACCTGCTATTCTGAGAGTCTTTCCAAAGGAGCAGTGGCTTTGGAGCTGCTGCCTCCACCGCTGACCAAGGACAGGTGTCTCAGAGACACTCATCACCCTGAGAGGCCTGACTTTCTGGGAGGTGGCATCTCCCCGGTCTGCAAGCATCTGCATAGGCACAAAGTGCACAAAGGCCTCTGACTGCTTTCCTTAACTACCCATCCCTTGCATGGGTCGCAATGGATTCGGTCTGAGATGGGAAGATGCACGGAGGGTCCAGATTCAACAGAAAGCCCCAAAGGAGTGAGAAGATTGCTTTCTCTAGCTCAGCCAGTAAAACCCCAAAGACTCAGGAAGCATCACGACCTTCAGAAACTGCAAGCCTGAACCTCAGCTGACAGAAACCAACAAGCTCTGAGCATCCCTGGCTCACACCAGCATGCTCCAAGGAGAAAACACGGTCACCAGCAGTCCTCATCCAGGTCTCCCAGAAGGACACTGTGAGGCAGGGCAGCCTGGGCTCTGGGAGCAGAAGACTGCTCTCGCCAGACACCTCCTCGCATGCAGAGCACCAGAACACGGAGGCCAGCACTCAGCTCTGCCACAGGGCGCCCCACACTCTATCACTCCACTACTCCCACACCTCACAGACGGTTTGCAGCCGACACACATGGATATGCATCAGCAACAGACCGGGTGCAGCACCACACATGGCAGCAGACAGGACACCCCCAAGCACCCCACAACACAGAAAGACCAACTCTCCAGCTCTTCCAGTCCCTTCCAGTCCTCCAAGGCCTTGCAACAGTGCTTCCTCCAAACATCCACTCACAGCCCTGGCCTCGTCATCTCCCGCCTCCAGGAAGCAGAGAGCAAGCGCTCTCATAGCAGCTGATCAGGCCAGACCTTGCCGCTCACTTTTGCCTCATGTGCCCTCAAGGCACTCACCCAGAAAGGCCTCCCTACTGACAGGCTCTTGGAACCTTCACGGGGATGCTCTTCCTCAGGCCTTCTCTTCCCTACACCTGGGAGGCAGGACAAACACTTTCTTCTGAAATGGCAAAAGGCAGCTTCATTTGAACAAAAAGAAGGACAGAACCACAGGTTCTCTCTCCACACAAGGATGACAGCTGCTCCTGACAGCCCACCATGTACCCAGAGCAGACAGGCTGGAGGTGCCTTTCAGCACCAAGGGAAATGCAGTGCCCTCAGAGACTGCTGGAGCTCATGGCAGCTTTACAAATCTCTGAAATAAATGCAAGGCTGCTTGGGCATCGCCTGCTGCCAAAAGGATGCTTTTGGCCTGAAAAGGACAAAGATGGTATCCAAGTTTCAGGTACACCAGGAAGCACGACTCACCATGCCTGCCTGAGGAGCAGAAGGGCTCCACTGTCCCATTCTCAAGTGACTCCAAAACACTCTACAGCTGAGGCTGGCACTGAAACTCAGGCAGGGAGCACACAGACCTGGGCCCTGGCCTTGATGACCTGCCATTTGCCATTGATCATCCTCAGAGAACCCAGGCAGTGATGCCAGAGGACAAAATGTGCTGCTCAGCAATCTCCAGAGCAGCACCTGACATGACACAGCTCTTGAACTTATCCACAATGGAGGCAGCGGTAACATGCTTCAAGAACAGAGGGGACACGAGGCATGCCAAACAGTCGGGAGGCTAGTGGTAGGAGGTATGTGCTCGCCACCACTGCCTTGACTCTGAGCAATGCACGTAGGGCTAAGTGGGGCTCCTCACACACACTCAACGTGCAGGCAAAAATCCGCAGCTTGCCAGAAGCTATGTGCTAAATCCTGCCTTATCACCTGCTCAGGCAGAAATGAGCTCCAAGCCACATCCTAGGGTGGACCTGCTGCCACCCTATCAACTGCTCAGCAAGAACTGACATCACAAGCAACAGCCAACCCTTCTTCTTCCACCTGGCCTATCAGCTACTCAGGCAGAAGTGACCTCATCATCAACAGCTGAGCCATGTACCTCCCCCGGGCCTATCAGCTACTTACGAAGACTTGATTTGACACAATGGCTTTTCTGGTAGAGCTCTCCTAGACAATGGGGACCTCACTACTCAACCTGTTGCCGCCTGCAGCTCCCTCTGCCTTCAACCAGGGACAAGCCAGCTCCCAAATGGCTGATTCACTTGGTGGCTTCACAACACTCATAGTGCAGCACAACACACATTAGGTAATAGTTACAACCCTCTAAAAAGGATTAGCTTTTGCCTAGGGAGTCTCTGTGTGTAGCAAGACAGCAGGGCCTCCTCTCCTACTCAGAGGGAGAAGTCTTCCCACAGCTTAGAAGCTTAGTTCCTTCCCCAATGCTGAACAAATCCAGCAAATCCTCTACACACCAAGCACTACAAACATTCTTCAACTTTATGCCCTGGCAATCTGAGATACAGGGAACAAATCAGGCCAATGCATTCCAGTTGGTGAAACTGGCAATTAGAATTCAGCAACTCTTCATCCTCACCTAGGACTATGGAAATACATCTGGCCAGTCATCAACTTTCAAGGCCCTTCCAAACCAAAATCAGTTCACACTTAAGAGAACTGTCCTGCAAACACCCCTCAGGCTGCTTCCAAGGTCACAGGACCTGGGGCAAACCAAGAGGCAGGCAGCAAAAAACAGCTAGGGCACAGCATGCCATGCCGTGTCTCAGAGACACTCTGAAACACCCTTTTCACAATCAAAGAGAGCCTTGGAAAGAGCACCCCGTGAGAACACCAGCAACCTGCTCTCACTTTGCCCAGCAGCTCCCAAACACAGCTCTGAGCAGCACCTGGGGGCTCAGGGGGCAGCAGCACCTCAGGAAAACTCTTGGAAATGCATCTCAGACCCACAACGCAGGCAAAGCTTCCTGCACTCAAACCCCACCAAGCTGCACAGGCCCAGATGCTTGGGGGCAGGCCGGCACACCTGCCTCGCAGGTCAGTTCCCCCTCGGTTACAGGGCGCTGTGTCCCGTGGTCACAGTCCCACCAGCCCCTTTGGGGAGCTCCTAAAGCAAAGCAGCCCCGGCGCCAGCACTGCTGCACCCACCCCAGCACAAAGGCACCCGCCAGCACTCAAACACTCCCACTTACTTCTCACCGGCTCTGCTCCCTCACCTCTCGCACCTCTCGCTTTCCTTTTTCCTCCCCCCACCCCATTTTGGACTCCAATTGGTGGAGAGAACCATCATTCAAATCCATCCCCGCCCTCCTCCCCATAAGAGCCAATAGGAGGGCTGCACTGGGGCGATGCCATGGCAACACTGCACCCCACTGCCCTGACAGCTAGTCCCGCCCCCTCCCCCGCGGGACGGCGCCATCTTGTGGTCGGCAGCACAGGGTGCGGGGTGTGGTGGGGCCTCAGGGCTACCCGGCATTGGGCACACAGTGCGGGGCCCCGGGACCCGGCCGCTGCCCCACAGGGTTGGGGTCTGCCGCGGGGGCCCCATGGGGTCCTCGCTGCCCTGCGGGCTGGGGCCATGCTGGGCATGCAGGGCAGCCCTGGGGCCGGCGATGGGGCCCTGGGAATGGCCGGGGCGCCGGAGCCCGTGGGCAATGTGCTGCTGCCCCCAGGGCACGGTAGTGTCCTCTCACCCCTTCTGCCCCAGCCCCTTCACCAGTGGGAGCCCCAGGGCTTGGCAGCCTTCCTGTTGCACGAGGAAGGGCTGGGCTGCAGCCAAGCAGGGGCTGTTCTCTGTGGGGCCGGGCTGTGCCCCAAGGGGTCGATCCAGAGGGCTGAGGAGCCCCATGGGGGCACCGGGTAGCGAGGTGGAGACCACTTCTGAGCCTGCCGGTGCCAGGCAGTGGAGGTGTGGGGTCATGAGGGGTGTTGGGGGAGATGGCCATGTTGGGCTCACCCAAGCATGCACCCCACAGAGAAAAGTCCTTGGGGTAGCCAGGAATTATGGGGTGACAATGGCACCTCCACCTGTTCGCAAAATGCTCTCCCAAACATGCTTGCTTTTGGGTGCAGAGGTCTGGGCCCAAGTTGCAGAAGGACAGCAGCTGTGGCCACCTCAAGATGGCATCTCTGAGCCCCAAATACACTCTACCAAGTTAGAATCAAAAGGATACAAACGGTAGGAACAGGGGTTCTCCAAACACACAGAGGCCTTGGAGTTACTAGAAGGTGGTTTCAGTGTCATATATGGACATTTCCAGCAGGCTCTTGAGGGTCCTTGGGAGCTGCAGGCCACCTCAGCCTCCAGGATGCAGGACCTCATTCTCCCCAGACCCAAATCCCAAGGGGGGACTGAGTCCCAGGGATCCCCTGCTCCCATCCCCCAACCTAAGCAGCAGTGGAGCTGGGTCCACAGAAGCCTTGGGGCTCTGGGCAGTCCCTGCACCACGAACCAAGCGTATTGCCTGTCACATTGTCCCCTGAGGCAAACGGGACCCTCAGGCAGAACTCTTGCAGCTGCCCCCAGTCCTTTCCAGCCAGCGCCACAGTCCTAGAGCCACACCGGTAGGCAGTTAACAGTCTCTGTGCGACACCTCGGGAAGGAGTACCCAAAGACCTACTCCTCACTGGAGAGCCACAGAAGCGCTGGAAACAAGGAAGTGCATTCTGGGCTGATGGTGTCACCCAGCAATCCTCCCTCTCACTTGCCCCTTTGCCCTCAGCTCTCCTCTCAAGCCCAGGAGGAAGGACGCTCTCCCCATCTCATCACGCAGTTCTCCTTTCCAACATGCTCCTGCTCCTCTGCATGTTGACAAGGGGTCCTAGCACAGCCTCGTTGCCTCCTGTCCCCACTCCTTGCCATGGAGCCACTGGGAAGGACCGTGGTGGGGATAGCATGAGCAGTGCCCAGCAGCGCCTGGGCCTCACCGGGAAGAGAGGCCCCCACCCAGGACACCAGGGTGTGTCACCTCCCTGTGATGCAGGCACATCCTGCTGTGACCTCAGCTCAAGTCATCTGGGGGCTCTGTATGTTGGCGCCATGGCGATGGCACAGCCAGGCAGAGAGCAGAGAGATTTCCTCTCACCTCCTGGAAAGCAGTCCCCTCCCTTCCCTCAGTTATTTTCCCAAACTTTCTGATAAATCCTTTCAGGAATGTCTCCAGATGATGCCAAAGTCAAGGAAATAGGTAAATGGGGCCCTAGAGTCGTCACTCTTGCACTGGCAAAGGTGCATTTTTGCCCCCTGCAGCCACCCCCCTCCACACCCTGCGCCCCGCGTAGCTGCCCACAAGATGGCGCCGTCCCGCGGGGGAGGGGGCGGGACTAGCTGTCAGGGCAGGAGGGCGCAGCGTTGCCATGGCATCGCCCCAGTGCAGCCCTCCTACTGGCTGTCATGAGGACGAGGGCGGGCATGGATTTGAATGATGTGTCTCTCAGCCAATTGGAGTCCAAGAGGGGAAAAGGAAAAGGAAAGCGCGAGGTGCAAGAGGTGCGGGAGCAGAGCAGGTGAGAAGTGAGTGTGTGGGAGCGATGCTGTGAGAAAAACCTTGCAAATAGTTAACAGGAGTCAAGTACAAGGGAGAGAAAAAAACAGTACTGCAAAGGATAAACGACTCCGGCTAAATAACCTTGATGAAACCATAGCACTTTGAAGAATGTGAGAGGTAGGCAAGACAAAACGAGCAGAATAACCCAGGAGTGACCTTAGGTTCATTAAGGCTTATTAACATATCAAACTACACACCCCTAAATGAATAATGAGATGGAAATGACATGATAATGATGTTGCCGCCTCTTCTTTGCTTCTTGAGCTAATTAACAGGAATGTGAAAGCACAAGCGCAGAGCGATTACCTGAGGTAATGAAATTGCAACCAATAGAAAGATTTGTATAAAGTGCCCCCTGAAAAGTGTGTGTAAATCAAGAATGAGAGGGGGAGAAGGTGTGCTAGCTTTGTGGATTTACCACCAAGCGCCCATCTCTGTGCAGAAATGAAATAAATATCTCGACCGTGTGTGTGTATTGGTTGCTTGCACACCGGGTAACAGAACCCAGATTTTGGACAACAAGTGGGAGTGTTTGAGTGCTGGCGGGTGCCTTTGTGCTTGGGTGGGTGCAGCAGTGCTGGCGCCGGGGCTGCTTTGCTTTAGGAGCTCCCCGAAGGGGCTGGTGGGACTGTGACCACGGGACACAGCGCCCTGTAACCGAGGGGGAACTGACCTGCGAGGCAGGTGTGCCGGCCTGCCCCCAAGCATCTGGGCCTGTGCAGCTTGGTGGGGTTTGAGTGCAGGAAGCTTTGCCTGCGTTGTGGGTCTGAGATGCATTTCCAAGAGTTTTCCTGAGGTGCTGCTGCCCCCTGAGCCCCCAGGTGCTGCTCAGAGCTGTGTTTGGGAGCTGCTGGGCAAAGTGAGAGCAGGTTGCTGGTGTCCTCGTGAAGTGTCCTTCCCAACGATCTTTGTTGTTCACACAACGATCAGTTTTGTTGTGTGAAAACTGCCTTTCAGAGCGTCTTTGAGAGAAGCTGTCTCGCATGTCATGCCATGCCCTAGCCATTTTTTGGGGGACGTGGTATAAAGACATGGTGTCATCTGTGCCAAAAAGGGGAGTAGAATGTGTTGGTGGCCCTGCTGGCTGTGCTCTCACAGATACAGGTCAGCATAGAGGGGAGACATTGGCCCCTGACTGTTGAGACTATGTATGCCAGCAGAACTGAGAGTAGCACTCTGATTTTGTCTTTCTTTCCAGGGTGCTCCAGTCATCTAGGTTCCCAGCACAGCCCTGGAGCCGCTGAGAATGGAGGCAGGATGTCAGGGTGTGTGCCTGTAGCTGTCAGCGTCTTTGGCAGCATCGTGAGCCCTGTGTGAAAGCAGCTGCAAGTGAATGAGATGAGCCTACGTATGGATGCGAAGGCTTCCATAAATGTGCCTGGCTTCCATGATGACTTGGGGTGTGGGTTCACCTCGTGGTGCCTCTGCTGGGCTGCACATTCCGCATCGCCCAAATGCTATTAGTGGCAGCCCACTCAGCAAATGATATTCTGTCCGCTCCTTTTCCTAGAGGTTTGTGGTGCCCCATAGGGTGGTCCAAAAGACTTACGGTAAATGCCAGCATCTGTTGAGTGCGTTTGTGAGAGGGCCCCAAAGCCTTGGTAGCTTGACCGGTGGAAGTCGCAGAGCCCTTGGGCTGCAGGCTCTGCGAGGGCTGAAGCTGTGCCCAAGGTCACATTGTGCATGCCAGCCAGCCCTCAGTGCTGTGTGAACCGAGGTGTGGAGCCCGAACTCGTGCTGCAGAGCCCGTGCAGCGAGGAGAGCTGGCATTTCAGCAGCTCTCCCGGTTGGGGCTGTCTCATTGCTTGAGTGTCATTTCAAAGCCTCTGCTCCCCTTTTTCCCTTCACAGGGGCTCTTTCTCAAGTAAGGAGAGGAAAACTTTCTGAGGCTACTTTGGGCTCGGGAGGCCTTCAGGACTCTCCAATGTTTCTACATGGTATCTTTTGTATTACTTAACAAAATCCCTCTCCTCCCATCCGTAGGTGGAGGTTGCTGAGGAGATGGAGGTGGAAAGCAGCAGCCTGCTCTGCCAAAGGTATGGTCCTTCCCTCTGAAAAGAGCAGCATCAGGCAGTGATCCATTTTTGTCGCTGCCTGATCTTGTGCTGATCATTTGCACATGCCTTGTGAGCCTAGCGTACCTTGAGAGCCTTTGGTGTAAGCGCAAGAGCTTCCCTGTGTGTTGGATTGAGGAGCCAAGAGAAGGCAGTGAGCAGAGCAGTGCCTGGGGAGTGTGCAAAGGCATGTTGATGTGAGAGTGTGAAAGCCCTTTCCAGTGAAGCTGCTGCCTCAGTTGGTCTCTAAAGGCCCTAGAAAGGGAAGTGGCATCTTGCTGTCAAGGGGTAGGTGCTCCAGGGCAAAGGCTCACAGCTCGGACTTGATGGTAATAAAGGAAAGGCAAGACCAATTGTTCCCTTTTGTGCTTTGCACCCAGAGTGACAGAGCGAAGCTGTCCCATGACCTGGAGAGAGTCTTGGCAGGAGATGAAAGCCGTTTGCAGGAGACTGTTTTATTCGGAGTGGTAAGAGTGTAATGAAGGGCCATGAGAATGACCCAAGTGAGCTTCTCCTCTTTGAAGGGTTGAGCTTTTCAGATTACTTGTGACTCGGAACGGGACAGTCCAGCAGCAGGCCCTTTGAGGCCACTTAGGCTTGTGAGGTGAGTTGTGCCTCTGAACCTGATAGGCCAAGAGCACACCCCTAGCTTTGGGGGTGATGGTTAGGTCCCTTGTGTCTCAGCGTGTCATAAATGGGGAGCAGGCCCATAGCTGCTGTTTGTGCTTGGTTGGGTCTATTGTGCCTGAGTCCCTCAGAGGCCGGGAGCAGATCTGTGGCTTCATGGCTGCCTGTGAGGTCCCTTGAGCCTCACTCAGTAGCTGACAGTCCAGCTTGACGCATGTTGCTGAGGGCTGTGTTTGTGAAGGCATTGGGCCTCAGGATCAGCTAGACCACCAGCAGCCACGTTGCTCATTTTTGTACTGGTGAAGTGACTTTTGCTTCAGTGCCTGATTAGCCAGCCTCAAGCACGTGGTTACTTTTGTGCTTGGCATTTCCCATGGCTGAACTTCATGAAGTTTCTCTCTGCCCATTTCTGCAGTGTGTCCGGGTCCCTCTGGTTGTCAGCACAAGCATCTGCTGAATCAGCCGCTCCCCAGTTTTCTGTCATCTGCAAGCTTGTCTAGGATTCATTTGGTCCTATTAGCTAGGTCCTGACCGGAGATGTTAAAGAATGTTTGCTAAATTGCTCTTAGGATTCCTTCTGGACTGCCTGCATTTGACTGTGCTCCCACATAGGTGGTGGTACCCTAAGGCAGAATGACTAGTCCAGGTACTGCTCGAATGCACAGCATGGCTGGGGTTTTGTGTCATCGCCTTCCTCCAGTTTTCCCCGTCCTTCCAAATGATGCCTGCTCTTGCCCCTTCATGCACATACGTGTTGGCATGCAGTACCCGTCTTTGGCCAGTGCCACAAATGCTCAGCAGGCTCAGAGGAAACTGTCTTGCCATCCTGGGCACATTGGAAAGAACTACGAATGTTACCAAGTACTGGAACTGCCGTGCAGTGTTGTAACCCCAGAGAGGTTTTGCGGGCTGAAGAAGACAGCTAGGAATTTGTTGCCCACAAGCCTAGTCCCAAAGAAACTAAAAATCTGTCTGGCCACCCCCAGGGAGGTCACAGGCTGCTTCTTGCAGATGGATTTGGAGAGTGTCCCTCAGGAAACCCACATCCGGTGCCAGATTGAGATACCGGCAGTGCCCTGAGGAGGAGCAGCCTGGTTGTGCAGTAAATGTGGAGCAGGCAGCGCTTGTGTGTGCCTGTTATGGGTAATGGTCTGCCCAGGGCTGTGGGCAAGGAAGTGCAAAGGCTGGAGGGGTAAATGCAAGTGTGTGGGTTTATACAAGTGCTGTGCAGGGCTGGTGTGTGCACATCAGCAGAGGTGCTCAGCAAAGAGGTCTGGTGGCATGAGCCCCTTTTTGCTAGTGGTAGGGGCAGAAAGGATTGTTTGTTGGAGCGTATGAGAAGGTAAGTGCAGGCAGCACTTCTGTGCCCACAGCTCCTGCCTGCCCGTTTCAGGGAGGCAGATACTGAGATGCCCAGCACAGATGCTCCTTGCAAACTCCCTGGGAAATGTGAGCATTTTCCCTCAAATTACCGCCAGAGGAGGAAGCCTGCTTTTCACTGGCAGCGTGGTGGTGAGAGCACTGTGCATGCAACTTCAGAGAGCTTAGTTCAGTTTAAAACCAGAAGCTGCCCATCAAAGCCCGGTCTGGTCAGCTGAACCTCACCTGCCTTCCAGCTCCTTTGGAGCTGCCTTCCAGATTCAAAGCAAAGGGTGGCCAGAGGAGTAAATACAACACAGGCAAACTAAGGGATGGCAAAGGCAACCACTTTATCTCTGTATCTTAATGAGCACCTCTCTGAGCTTTAATTCTAGAGGTGTTTGATAAGGAGGCATTTTAAATTGCCCTGCTAACTTATGAAAATCTTGCCTTCTAAAACCAAGAAGCTAGCTTTGCCTCATTTCTGTCATATTCAGGTCATGATTAAGCCTCCTTTACAAGGGTACTTATTTTTTTGGAGTAGAATGTGCTCTTTTGGGGCCCCACTTTTATTCTTCTTTTTTGTTTTAAATCTCCTCAGTGATTAGGTACTAGAGTTGTTCATTGCTGATTAACCGTGATGGAGAAGTTTTCAATGCCCAGTTACCTAGTAAGGCAAGAGAGACAAAAGCTTTGGAGGATTTTTTTTAATCCAGCTATTAACCCTCTGGCATCCAAAGAGAAAACAGGTAAAGATATTCCCGAATTACAGTGTTGCTAACTGCGTTTTTAAGTAAAAAGGTGTTGCTTGGGAAGCAGAAACCTGTGCAAAAACTGTAACAGCCCCCCATCCCCGCACAGGGAATAGCCGAGGGCAACATCTACCACGGCATGGGCTGCAACAGAGGTGGAACAGTGGCCCCGACCATGGGGTCCCCAGTTACCCCCTGACCCCGATCCCTCCTGCGGGGACAGTGGTGGCACGGCCGAGGCCTGATGCCGTTGAGGAGGGGTCTCTGCCCGTCTTTGAGGCTGATCCCTGCCGGGAGACCCGTCCTGCCCCCGAGGGGAGTTGCGGGATCCCCCTGAGCCCCATGGTTCAGCCCGACCCTGATTCCATCGCTGTGGGGCAGTTATCGCCGCGGCAACACGGATGCACCAGGCTTCAGGCACAGTCGGTGGCACTGCGTGGGGCAGGAGGAGGGTCCCGGCTCTCCCCAGAGCAGGACAGGGTCCTGCCGCCCCTCGGCACCAGCCATGAGGAGGCGAGTCAGAGTGGAGAGGAGGGTGCTGCAGCCGCAGCCGGTAGGAGGGGCTGGGTGTGTTGGGGTGGGATGGGAAGCAGGCGATGGCCGTGGGGCTGGGGGTCAGGCTCATTCCTCCCGGCATCTCCAGACTGCTGGGTTGGGGGGGGGTGGCAGATGGGGACCAAAGCAGTACCTTGGATGCTGTTGTCATGACAGCTGTCCTGTGCTGGGTCCGCACAGCTCTTCCAACCTGAATGCCGCAGACATCCCCTGCCAGGCCCCCTCCCCCTCCCAGGAGAGCTTTCTGGGGGGCTAACGCTCCTGCTGGTGAGGGTCCCTGGGGCACACACATGACTGATGCTCTCCTTTAAAATCCAAGCAATGCCTTTGGGTGCAAGCATGTGGCAGGAGTAGCTGTAGGGCAGAGTCTCTTTGCATCAAAAGACAAAGAGCTTTTCCTTCGGTCTTAAAATCCCTGAAAGTGCCCAGCACCAGCCCCATAAAGCATCTAGGCAAAGAGGAGGCTGACAGGAAGGTGAAGGGCTGCCATGGACCGCTGGGAAGAGCCCTGGCTCCGGGTGCATCATGCGGGCTGGAGCCGCAGGGATGCAGTCCCTAACACTGCACGAGCCCCATTGTGGGGCTGGGGGCCACAGGACGTGCTCGCCTCCCTGATGGCCACGTGCTTGGGGCTGGCACCTCCATTCCTCAAGGCACTCTGCCCTGTTGCCATGGAGAAGTGTGTCCCTGCTGTGTCCTTGACCGAGGCCACAGCAAGGCCGCGGAGAGAGTCGGCTGTGCACTGTCCCCTCTCCCAGCAGGGCCCTGTGAGGCGATTTGTAACCTTCCTGGGGACTGTCCTCTGGGAGCTGTGGCTGTGGTGTCTGAGCCAGCTGAAGGGCTGGGGGACAGGCAAGCGGAGAGTGAGCAGAGGAAAAGCAAAGCTGCAACACACCCGGCTGGGTAAGAGCCTCATGGCCAGAAGTACCCCTGGCACTGGAGGCGATGGGGAAGATGCCATTCCCCTTCCCCCAAGTTCCCGGGACAGGATCTGGGTGAGACTGTGGCATGGCCCGTAGGGCCACAGCCCTTCTCCTGCTCCCATGAGGACAATCCCTGCTGGGGAAGACGAGCTGTGGCAGCCCCGTCAGGCAGCAGCCTGGTGCATCTTGCAGGAGCCACGTCTGACCGCTGTGTGCAGCCATACATCGTCAGAGAAAGAGCTACTGTCCAGAGGAGGAAACTGACTGGGTCCTTAGTGGCTGAAGTCATGTGTGCCTTGGTGAGTCCCAGGCTGGTGTGGGCTCTGGTGCCCCACCGGTGCCCGATCCGTGATGGCAGCTGACTTGGTTTTCCTCAGACCTCGGCTCCTACCTCTGGCCAGAGAAGAAAGAAAACCCAGGCTTTTGGCATCCTGTGGCGAAGACCGCCAGATACACGTGTTCCCTGTGAGGTAGGAGAAGAGGCTGTTTTGTGCCCTTTTTCCTCCATCTTTGTGCCTTCACCACAAGCTCCCTGCCTCACTTTCCCCATCTTGCCTATAGTCCTTTCCCCCCCGACCTGCCAGCAGCTTGTAGGCTAGGTGGGAGGAGAGTCAAGCTCAAGGCTCTCCAACAAGCAAGGCTTGAGGTAAAGGTGTTGGCCAAAGCCCAGGCTGTAGTGGGCCTCCTCGTGGTGTTTCCCGGGAGGACCTTTCAACGCGGTGGTGGTATCAGACAGGAATGGGACTATGCGGAGTGACAGTGTAGAAACAGTCTGAGAAAAGAGGCTCCATCTGGTGCCGTCATAGACTGAGAAGAGCATGCTCTGCCGAGGCACGTATGGGATGAGGGTTGTGCTACCAACGCCCCGTCAGAGCAGGATGGGTTGTGGGAGTGGGATGGGGCCTGGGATCAAGATTGGAAGCAAGATGGAAGCTGGGATGGAGTGGTCAGGGCAGCCCAAGAGCAGCAGTGAAGGGCAATTGCTGACTGGTGCAGCTGAGGAGGCTGGGGTGAGGGCAGCCCACAGGGGCAGGAGAGGTTGCTTGTCTGTAGAGTGAGGGTAAGAGAGTGCAGGCACACCCAGGACCATGTAGGGTGCTGATGCAAAACTGGTAGCTCTGGAAATACGTGCCTCTTCCTAAAAAGTCCTGAATGGCCACAAAGGAACCTGTGGGTGACTCAGCAGCTGTGCTTTTAAAGTGCAAGTAGCCTGGGTGCTACGGAAAGTTGGAAGAGAAAAAGGGACCCAAGGAGCAGCTGCCTGGCTCCATAGGAAGCGCTGGGGCTGCCGTGGGGCAGCATGCAGGGTGACGGTGTGCCTTGTGAGGCCTGTTGTGGGGGGGAAAGGGGTGTCATGGGGCAGCATGCAGGGCAATGGGCTATCATGGGGCAGTGTGCGGGATGGTCAGGCTACCGTGGGGCAGCAAGTGGGGCAAAAGAGCTGTGCGGTGCCATGTGGGGAATGAGAGGATTGCTGTGAGTGTCAGGGCTGGCAGCTGCCCCTGGAGTAGAATCTCCTGCAACCCGCGGGTGTTGGGCCCTGCTTGGGGGGGTAGCCCCATCCCCAAAGCGTCGCACCTCCCCCTTTGCTCAGCCCAGGGAGCCGCGTGTCATTGCAGTCCCTGATGGCAAGCTGCGAGACACCGAAGCAGACCAGGACGACAGGCCGATGGGGACACCTGGGTGGCACGATGATGGCGACTGCTGAAACGTTCTCCCCTCCTGTCCGCGTAAGAGAAGCATGGTGGTGCCAGGCGCAGCGCCAGCATGTCCCGCTGTGCTGTGGAAGGGCTGGGGGAGTGGGGGGGTGGGCAGCTTTGGGCCCTCAGCAGAGCCCGGAGGGGAGAGTCAGGAGCTCGTGCTACCTAGCCACAAGGGATGGGAGCCTCAGTGGTGGGTGCTGCATAAAAGGGGGGTAACTGGTGGGTTTTTCCTCACTTGTGGAACTGAGAGGGGAGGGATTAAGTCCGGATGTCCTGTGTGGAGCAGAGGAGTAGGTGAAATGAGGGTGTTTTAGGGTTAAAGCTTACTCAGTGCTTTGGGGCAGTGAGGAGGTTTATTTCCAGCTTCCCGGTGTGCCGAGGCTGTAATTGTGTTTCTTCTCTGAAAGTGCCATGAAAGATTCTTTCTGACCGACTGACATGACAATTCTAATTTGGCAGACTCTGGAGCCAAGCAGGATGTGGCTCCCAGTCCAGAACCCCAACGTGAAGAACGTAAGCGCTGCTTGCAGTCCTCTATGTCCTCAGCTCTGGGCTGCTCTGCTCCGAAGCTGAGCTTGCGCAGAGCTTGTGTCTGCAGCGATGGTGGCCCGGGGCACCTGTGGGGCACCGAGCTGCCGCTGCCTGAAGCGACATCCTGTCTGCGTAAGAGTAGCGTGCTGGGGCAAGGCATCGGGACGGCGGGTTCCCAGCTGCAACCAAGGAGGGTCTGGGGGAGCAGAGGGAAAGGAGGCACTGGGAGCCGCACAACCCCTGGGGGGATCACGGAGCAGTGAGCCCAGCCATGTGGGGTGTGAGCCACGATACAGGGTGCTGTTGGAAGATGGGGCTTTCTGAGAGGTCCGTAGCCACATCTGGAGCAAAGGATTGGGCTGTATGAGGGTAATTTTGGGGTGGACGTTGATCGGTGAGCAGGTTTTTGCAGAGTGTTCGCTATGGGCAGAGGTCGCTAGCTAATACAAAGGGAGGGTTTCACTCACATCTCCCCCAGAGGCAAGCAGCACATCATCATTGCAAGGATGAATGTCCCCATGCAAGCGTTTAGGAAAGTCAGGAGTAGAGGGGACTCCCCCAGATGCCGGTGGGAAGGAGGATGTTATGTGCAGGATAGTGGTCCCTTGTCTTGTGCGTGTAGAATGCAGGGGTAAGTAAAAGCCTTAATTTTGATGGGTCCTGCCAGAGATTTGCTTGGAAGATGAGGGATATGCCAACGCGCCGCAGGCCACCTGCTGTGCCAAGTCCTGCCCGGAGTCCACAGCCCATGCTGAAGTGGGCAAGGAGCCCAGAGCCATGGGCCTGCTCACCCCTGCCGACTGTCATCGACACCACACCACCACCAGCCCCCGCTTTGGACACTGTTGTCTGCTGGACCCAGGACACCACCGAGAGCCAGGAGAAGCCTTCAACCTCGGTGCAGGTAAAGGGGGTTGCGTGTGTGTCTCGGGCAGGTGGGCATGCAGCAGTGCCTGGAGGGGACTGGAATGCAGTGGAAGAGACAGGGCCCATCAGCCCAAATGATTGTGGCAAGTGGGGAGGGCAATGGGAGGGGTTTGTGGTGAGTTCTCACAGAGTGGGGGTTTCCTGGGGTTGTTTAGTTGTGATTGTTCTTTGGGGTTATTCGCTGTGATGGGATATGCATGTTGGGAGCTCACAGCAATCTCCGAAAAGGGCCAAAGAAGTCTCCTTCTGACTCACTGTACCAAATATTTCTCCTATTTTAGCTGCTGGAAAGGATGATAACCCCGATGCAATGCCCAGAAGCAGCTGAGAACGAGGTAAGCGTCAATCCTACCATTTGACATCCTTACTCTTGTGCTGCTCTACGTAGGGGTAGCTTACTCAGCCTCTATAGAAGAGGGCAGATTTTTCAGCAGAGCTAAAAAAAAAAAAAAGACATATAGAAAACAGTGGAAAAATGGAGCCTCTGTACATAGAGAGCAGGCAAGAGGCAAGACTACCAGCAGTACGGACTGGCAGTTGAGAGAGGGAGATGGCAGGGTGTTGGATGTAGGAAGAGGGCAGGTGGGTGCTAAGGGCACTGTGTCCCGTTTGGCTGTGGAGCCCAAGCAGCCGCTGGTGTGAGTGCTGCTGGGTGCCAGGCTGCCAAGCAGCGTCAGCAGCCACTGGCTGGGATGTCTCTGCATCCTCTTCCTTTGCTTTTTTTCAGGTTCAGAAGGAGGCCCCAAGGACCGTGGTGGATCGTCGGACAGAGCAGGATGTTGTGACCCGTGGCATCGGTGCCCAGGTATCGTGAAAGCAGTGATCTGAGGCCAGAGACCTTGTGAGGAAGGGCTTTGGAGGTTCTGTGACAGAGGGCGCATGTCATGGGCTGGTGGGGAGCACGGTGTCGCGTTCAGCTCATGCAGCAGACCCTGTGAATCAGCGCAGCCATGGTCGTGGGGCAGAGAGGGAGATGATGTTGCCTTCTGTCACTGCCGCGCCAAGCAGAGGCATCGTTTGGCCCTCTTGGCAGGCTTGTGGCCGGCTTGTGGTGCATTCGCCCCTTTCCGTGAAGGAGACGTTGCCTTCAGAGCTGCAGCCTGGGCATGCAGCTGCCCCGCTATGCTGCTGAGAAAGGTGTGGGAGAGGCTGTGCTGGTGGCCTGGTATTGGTCGTGGTGTGGGAGCCAGCTGAGCTGTGAGCTGGGGACGTCTGGAGCCAAGGCCTCTGTTGTCCTTGTAAGGCTCTGCAGATGGGATGGTGCGGAAGAGGCAGGCCCTAGAGCGGTGCCCCAAGGGTCAGCGTGGAGGCGGATGGGAGCAGTTTGTGGTGGGACTGCCCTCAAAGGATTTGAGGCTCTTGGGCTATTTGCTTGTTCTTATTTCCTCAAGGCTTTTGCTGCCTTGAGATGGGGTGGGCAGGTTGTGGCTGGGAGCTCACTGCCAATGTCCAAAAGGCGGAAGAAGGCTCCTTCCGTCTTATGACCGAAATACTGCTTCCTTTCCAGAGCCTGGAAAGGATTGGAGTGGCAAGCGGAGTCCCCCGAGCAGTGAAGAAAAAGGTAAGCGCCTATCAGAGGTGCCATCCTCCTTGCTCTCGTGCTGCTCTATCTGCACATGTAGCTTGGGCGGGCTCTGCAGATGAGTGTCTTAGCGCAGGTTTGGTAGCAGAGCTGAGAAAAGGGGCATACTGAAACGAGTGAGGAAAAGGGAGGCTCTGCCCAGTGTCCGTGTGAGACAGCATGCCAGAGCGAGCACTAGAGCGCGCACTGGCAGAGTGAGCGGTGCCCGTGGGGAAGGGCTGTCTTTGCGGGTGTTGTGGGCAGCGCGTGCCTGACAAGGGGCCTGATCCCTTTGCAGCGTGCCCCTGGAAGGGTGCATGTGTCAGTAGGGCCCTTGTGTGCTGGGCACCCGCAAGGCATCCAGGAGGAATTTGTGTGGTGGGAGGGGACGCACATGCACCCTGAGCAGGAGCTGCATGTCGAGAACCTCCGTGCCGTGTGTGCGGCTTGTCTTGTACCGCCAGTGCTGCTGGGGAGGCAGCAGCACCTTCCCCTCCCTCCCCTGGTGATGCTCTGGGACAATCTGCCCTTGGTGGCTTTGCAGGCAGTGCGCGGAGGAGCTGCAATGACGTCTGAGGAGGCCCCACGGAGGCTGCCCACATCGCAGCAGTCCGGCTCCCGTTGCGCAGAGGAGACGCCAGAGCCGGTGAGGCCTTGGGAGAGGGCAGCCGAGAGTGCTGGCAGCTGTGCTGTGCTGCTGTCCCAAGAAATGGGAGCAGGGTGTCTTGCGCTGTGTAGCTGCAAAAGAAGCCCCCAAGGTGGGCACAAGTGGTGCCAGCAGAGCGCCAGCATCACAAGGCTGAGAGCTAGTGTCCGCCCCGAAATGTAGAAGGCCGCCTGTTTGTGTGTTTGAGGCATCAAACGCTGTGTGTTGTGCAGAGCACATTGACAGTTGGCGAAGGCAGTGGGAGAGGACGGAGAGAGATGGGCGAGTGCGTGTTTGATTTTTGCGGGCAGGCTCGTGTGTACTGCTAGGGGATGGTGCCTGGGGACAGGGAGATCTTTCCGTAAGGCACCTTTGAGCATGCCTAGCAAAAATGTGGGCTGATGGCCGTCTCAGAGCTGGATAAGGAAGAGCCTGCAGAAGGCGGAGGGTGGGGCAGGCTGCAGCAAGTGCATCAGGTTGAGTGGTGTTGTGCAGGAAACAGACGGGGAGCTAAGGAAGGAGCTGCCTTCAGCACAACATGCCGCCGTGTACGTTTGGCCGTAGATGTGCTAGATGCGCAGGGTGTTGGATGTAGGAAGAGGGCAGGTGGGCTGCTAAGGGCACTGTGTCCCATTTGGCTGTGGAGCCCAAGCAGCCGCTGGTGTGAGTGCTGCTGGGTGCCAGGCTGCCAAGCAGCGTCAGCAGCCACTGGCAGTGCCAACAGGGAGCTGGATGCCATGCTGGGAACAGGCAGGGTGGACACACGCTGATCCCGCGCTTGCGTGCTGAGAGCAGGGAGCTGTGGCTGCAGGGAGCTGGTGCGTATCCGTCGGCCACTGGTGACGGTGGCAGTGGTGGAGACTGCTGTCCGGCAGCTGGCAAGGTGCTGCGCAGCGCGGGGCAGACAGTGCTGTGCATGGGAAGCTGCAGGGAAAGCCCAACCGTTGCAAGCTGGTCTTGAGCGAAAGGAGGAGATGGATGTTACAGCTGAAGTCGCAGCAGAGTTGTGGGATGCCTCTGCTCTGTGGTGTTTTTAGCCCTGTAGAAAAGGGCCTGAGTTGAGATGGGAGGCAGCTCAGCAGTGGGGTGATGCTGCCACTAGGCACCCGTGCCGCCAGGACTAGGGCTGGCTTCACCCCTCTTGCTGCAAGTGCTTCCTTTGCTTTTTTTCAGGTTCAGAAGGAGGCCCCAAGGACCGTGGTGGATCGTCGGACAGAGCAGGATGTTGTGACCCGTGGCATCGGTGCCCAGGTATCGTGAAAGCAGTGATCTGAGGCCAGAGACCTTGTGAGGAAGGGCTTTGGAGGGTCTGTGACAGAGGGCACATGTCATGGGCTGGTGGGGAGCACGGTGTCGCGTTCAGCTCGTGCAGCAGACCCTGTGAATCAGCGCAGCCATGGTCGTGGGGCAGAGAGGGAGATGATGTTGCCTTCTGTCACTGCCGCGCCAAGCAGAGGCATCGTTTGGCCCTCTTGGCAGGCTTGTGGCCGGCTTGTGGTGCATTCGCCCCTTTCCGTGAAGGAGATGTTGCCTTCAGAGCTGCAGCCTGGGCATGCAGCTGCCCCGCTATGCTGCTGAGAAAAGTGTGGGAGAGGCTGTGCTGGTGGCCTGGTATTGGGTGTGGTGTGGGAGCCAGCTGAGCTGTGAGCTGGGGACGTCTGGAGCCAAGGCCTCTGTTGTCCTTGTAAGGCTCTGCAGATGGGATGGTGCGGAAGAGGCAGGCCCTAGAGCGGTGCCCCAAGGGTCAGCGTGGAGGCGGATGGGAGCAGTTTGTGGTGGGACTGCCCTCAAAGGATTTGAGGCTCTTGGGCTATTTGCTTGTTCTTATTTCCTCAAGGCTTTTGCTGCCTTGAGATGGGGTGGGCGGGTTGTGGCTGGGAGCTCACTGCCAATGTCCAAAGGGCCGAAGAAGGCTCCTTCCATCTCATGTGCCAAATACTGCTTCCTTTCCAGAGCCTGGAAAGGATTGGAGTGGCAAGCGGAGTCCCCCGAGCAGTGAAGAAAAAGGTAAGCGCCTATCAGAGGTGCCATCCTCCTTGCTCTCGTGCTGCTCTATCTGCACATGTAGCTTGGGCGGGCTCTGCAGATGAGTGTCTTGGCGCAGGTTTGGTAGCAGAGCTGAGAAAAGGGGCATACTGAAACGAGTGAGGAAAAGGGAGGCTCTGCCCAGTGTCCGTGTGAGACAGCATGCCAGAGCGAGCACTAGAGCGCGCACTGGCAGAGTGAGCGGTGCCCGTGGGGAAGGGCTGTCTTTGCGGGTGTTGTGGGCAGCGCGTGCCTGACAAGGGGCCTGATCCCTTTGCAGCGTGCCCCTGGAAGGGTGCATGTGTCAGTAGGGCCCTTGTGTGCTGGGCACCCGCAAGGCATCCAGGAGGAATTTGTGTGGTGGGAGGGGACGCACATGCACCCTGAGCAGGAGCTGCATGTCGAGAACCTCCGTGCCATGTGTGCGGCTTGTCTTGTACCGCCAGTGCTGCTGGGGATGCAGCAGCACCTTCCCCTCCCTCCCCTGGTGATGCTCTGGGACAATCTGCCCTTGGTGGCTTTGCAGGCAGTGCACGGAGGAGCTGCAATGACATCTGAGGAGGCCCCATGGAGGCTGCCCACATCGCAGCAGTCCGGCTCCCGTTGCGCAGAGGAGACGCCAGAGCCGGTGAGGCCTTGGGAGAGGGCAGCCGAGAGTGCTGGCAGCTGTGCTGTGCTGCTGTCCCAAGAAATGGGAGCAGGGTGTCTTGCGCTGTGTAGCTGCAAAAGAGGCCCCCAAGGTGGGCACAAGTGGTGCCAGCAGAGCGCCAGCATCACAAGGCTGAGAGCTAGTGTCCGCCCCGAAATGTAGAAGGCCGCCTGTTTGTGTGTTTGAGGCATCAAACACTGTGTGTTGTGCAGAGCACATTGACAGTTGGCGAAGGCAGTGGGAGAGGACGGAGAGAGATGGGCGAGTGCGTGTTTGATTTTTGCGGGCAGGCTCGTGTGTACTGCTAGGGGATGGTGCCTGGGGACAGGGAGATCTTTCCGTAAGGCACCTTTGAGCATGCCTAGCAAAAATGTGGGCTGATGGCCGTCTCAGAGCTGGATAAGGAAGAGCCTGCAGAAGGCGGAGGGTGGGGCAGGCTGCAGCAAGTGCATCGGGTTGAGTGGTGTTGTGCAGGAAACAGACGGGGAGCTAAGGAAGGAGCTGCCTTCAGCACAACATGCCGCCGTGTACGTTTGGCCGTAGATGTGCTAGATGCGCAGGGTGTTGGATGTAGGAAGAGGGCAGGTGGGCTGCTAAGGGCACTGTGTCCCATTTGGCTGTGGAGCCCAAGCAGCCGCTGGTGTGAGTGCTGCTGGGTGCCAGGCTGCCAAGCAGCATCAGCAGCCACTGGCAGTGCCAACAGGGAGCTGGATGCCATGCTGGGAACAGGCAGGGTGGACACACGCTGATCCCGCGCTTGCGTGCTGAGAGCAGGGAGCTGTGGCTGCAGGGAGCTGGTGCGTATCCGTCGGCTATGGGTGACGGTGGCAGTGGTGGAGACTGCTGTCCGGCAGCTGGCAAGGTGCTGCGCAGCGCGGGGCAGACAGTGCTGGGCATGGGAAGCTGCAGGGAAAGCCCAACCGTTGCAAGCTGGTGTTGAGCGAAAGGAAGAGATGGATGTTACAGCTGAAGTCGCAGCAGAGTTGTGGGATGCCTCTGCTCTGTGGTGCTCTTAGCCCTGTAGAAAAGGGCCTGAGTTGAGATGGGAGGCAGCTCAGCAGTGGGGTGATGCTGCCACTAGGCACCCGTGCCGCCAGGACTAGGGCTGGCTTCACCCCTCTTGCTGCAAGTGCTTCCTTTGCTTTTTTTCAGGTTCAGAAGGAGGCCCCAAGGACCGTGGTGGATCGTCGGACAGAGCAGGATGTTGTGACCCGTGGCATCGGTGCCCAGGTATCGTGAAAGCAGTGATCTGAGGCCAGAGACCTTGTGAGGAAGGGCTTTGGAGGGTCTGTGACAGAGGGCACATGTCATGGGCTGGTGGGGAGCACGGTGTCGCGTTCAGCTCGTGCAGCAGACCCTGTGAATCAGCGCAGCCATGGTCGTGGGGCAGAGAGGGAGATGATGTTGCCTTCTGTCACTGCCGCGCCAAGCAGAGGCATCGTTTGGCCCTCTTGGCAGGCTTGTGGCCGGCTTGTGGTGCATTCGCCCCTTTCCGTGAAGGAGATGTTGCCTTCAGAGCTGCAGCCTGGGCATGCAGCTGCCCCGCTATGCTGCTGAGAAAAGTGTGGGAGAGGCTGTGCTGGTGGCCTGGTATTGGGTGTGGTGTGGGAGCCAGCTGAGCTGTGAGCTGGGGACGTCTGGAGCCAAGGCCTCTGTTGTCCTTGTAAGGCTCTGCAGATGGGATGGTGCGGAAGAGGCAGGCCCTAGAGCGGTGCCCCAAGGGTCAGCGTGGAGGCGGATGGGAGCAGTTTGTGGTGGGACTGCCCTCAAAGGATTTGAGGCTCTTGGGCTATTTGCTTGTTCTTATTTCCTCAAGGCTTTTGCTGCCTTGAGATGGGGTGGGCGGGTTGTGGCTGGGAGCTCACTGCCAATGTCCAAAGGGCCGAAGAAGGCTCCTTCCATCTCATGTGCCAAATACTGCTTCCTTTCCAGAGCCTGGAAAGGATTGGAGTGGCAAGCGGAGTCCCCCGAGCAGTGAAGAAAAAGGTAAGCGCCTATCAGAGGTGCCATCCTCCTTGCTCTCGTGCTGCTCTATCTGCACATGTAGCTTGGGCGGGCTCTGCAGATGAGTGTCTTGGCGCAGGTTTGGTAGCAGAGCTGAGAAAAGGGGCATACTGAAACGAGTGAGGAAAAGGGAGGCTCTGCCCAGTGTCCGTGTGAGACAGCATGCCAGAGCGAGCACTAGAGCGCGCACTGGCAGAGTGAGCGGTGCCCGTGGGGAAGGGCTGTCTTTGCGGGTGTTGTGGGCAGCGCGTGCCTGACAAGGGGCCTGATCCCTTTGCAGCGTGCCCCTGGAAGGGTGCATGTGTCAGTAGGGCCCTTGTGTGCTGGGCACCCGCAAGGCATCCAGGAGGAATTTGTGTGGTGGGAGGGGACGCACATGCACCCTGAGCAGGAGCTGCATGTCGAGAACCTCCGTGCCATGTGTGCGGCTTGTCTTGTACCGCCAGTGCTGCTGGGGACGCAGCAGCACCTTCCCCTCCCTCCCCTGGTGATGCTCTGGGACAATCTGCCCTTGGTGGCTTTGCAGGCAGTGCACGGAGGAGCTGCAATGACATCTGAGGAGGCCCCACGGAGGCTGCCCACATCGCAGCAGTCCGGCTCCCGTTGCGCAGAGGAGACGCCAGAGCCGGTGAGGCCTTGGGAGAGGGCAGCCGAGAGTGCTGGCAGCTGTGCTGTGCTGCTGTCCCAAGAAATGGGAGCAGGGTGTCTTGCGCTGTGTAGCTGCAAAAGAGGCCCCCAAGGTGGGCACAAGTGGTGCCAGCAGAGCGCCAGCATCACAAGGCTGAGAGCTAGTGTCCGCCCCGAAATGTAGAAGGCCGCCTGTTTGTGTGTTTGAGGCATCAAACACTGTGTGTTGTGCAGAGCACATTGACAGTTGGCGAAGGCAGTGGGAGAGGACGGAGAGAGATGGGCGAGTGTGTGTTTGATTTTTGCGGGCAGGCTCGTGTGTACTTCTAGGGGATGGTGCCCGGGGACAGGGAGATCTTTCCGTAAGGCACCTTTGAGCATGCCTAGCAAAAATGTGGGCTGATGGCCGTCTCAGAGCTGGATAAGGAAGAGCCTGCAGAAGGCGGAGGGTGGGGCAGGCTGCAGCAAGTGCATCGGGTTGAGTGGTGTTGTGCAGGAAACAGACGGGGAGCTAAGGAAGGAGCTGCCTTCAGCACAACATGCCGCCGTGTACGTTTGGCCGTAGATGTGCTAGATGCGCAGGGTGTTGGATGTAGGAAGAGGGCAGGTGGGCTGCTAAGGGCACTGTGTCCCATTTGGCTGTGGAGCCCAAGCAGCCGCTGGTGTGAGTGCTGCTGGGTGCCAGGCTGCCAAGCAGCATCAGCAGCCACTGGCAGTGCCAACAGGGAGCTGGATGCCATGCTGGGAACAGGCAGGGTGGACACACGCTGATCCCGCGCTTGCGTGCTGAGAGCAGGGAGCTGTGGCTGCAGGGAGCTGGTGCGTATCCGTCGGCTATGGGTGACGGTGGCAGTGGTGGAGACTGCTGTCCGGCAGCTGGCAAGGTGCTGCGCAGCGCGGGGCAGACAGTGCTGGGCATGGGAAGCTGCAGGGAAAGCCCAACCGTTGCAAGCTGGTGTTGAGCGAAAGGAAGAGATGGATGTTACAGCTGAAGTCGCAGCAGAGTTGTGGGATGCCTCTGCTCTGTGGTGCTCTTAGCCCTGTAGAAAAGGGCCTGAGTTGAGATGGGAGGCAGCTCAGCAGTGGGGTGATGCTGCCACTAGGCACCCGTGCCGCCAGGACTAGGGCTGGCTTCACCCCTCTTGCTGCAAGTGCTTCCTTTGCTTTTTTTCAGGTTCAGAAGGAGGCCCCAAGGACCGTGGTGGATCGTCGGACAGAGCAGGATGTTGTGACCCGTGGCATCGGTGCCCAGGTATCGTGAAAGCAGTGATCTGAGGCCAGAGACCTTGTGAGGAAGGGCTTTGGAGGGTCTGTGACAGAGGGCACATGTCATGGGCTGGTGGGGAGCACGGTGTCGCGTTCAGCTCGTGCAGCAGACCCTGTGAATCAGCGCAGCCATGGTCGTGGGGCAGAGAGGGAGATGATGTTGCCTTCTGTCACTGCCGCGCCAAGCAGAGGCATCGTTTGGCCCTCTTGGCAGGCTTGTGGCCGGCTTGTGGTGCATTCGCCCCTTTCCGTGAAGGAGATGTTGCCTTCAGAGCTGCAGCCTGGGCATGCAGCTGCCCCGCTATGCTGCTGAGAAAAGTGTGGGAGAGGCTGTGCTGGTGGCCTGGTATTGGGTGTGGTGTGGGAGCCAGCTGAGCTGTGAGCTGGGGACGTCTGGAGCCAAGGCCTCTGTTGTCCTTGTAAGGCTCTGCAGATGGGATGGTGCGGAAGAGGCAGGCCCTAGAGCGGTGCCCCAAGGGTCAGCGTGGAGGCGGATGGGAGCAGTTTGTGGTGGGACTGCCCTCAAAGGATTTGAGGCTCTTGGGCTATTTGCTTGTTCTTATTTCCTCAAGGCTTTTGCTGCCTTGAGATGGGGTGGGCGGGTTGTGGCTGGGAGCTCACTGCCAATGTCCAAAGGGCCGAAGAAGGCTCCTTCCATCTCATGTGCCAAATACTGCTTCCTTTCCAGAGCCTGGAAAGGATTGGAGTGGCAAGCGGAGTCCCCCGAGCAGTGAAGAAAAAGGTAAGCGCCTATCAGAGGTGCCATCCTCCTTGCTCTCGTGCTGCTCTATCTGCACATGTAGCTTGGGCGGGCTCTGCAGATGAGTGTCTTGGCGCAGGTTTGGTAGCAGAGCTGAGAAAAGGGGCATACTGAAACGAGTGAGGAAAAGGGAGGCTCTGCCCAGTGTCCGTGTGAGACAGCATGCCAGAGCGAGCACTAGAGCGCGCACTGGCAGAGTGAGCGGTGCCCGTGGGGAAGGGCTGTCTTTGTGGGTGTTGTGGGCAGCGCGTGCCTGACAAGGGGCCTGATCCCTTTGCAGCGTGCCCCTGGAAGGGTGCATGTGTCAGTAGGGCCCTTGTGTGCTGGGCACCCGCAAGGCATCCAGGAGGAATTTGTGTGGTGGGAGGGGACGCACATGCACCCTGAGCAGGAGCTGCATGTCGAGAACCTCCGTGCCATGTGTGCGGCTTGTCTTGTACCGCCAGTGCTGCTGGGGACGCAGCAGCACCTTCCCCTCCCTCCCCTGGTGATGCTCTGGGACAATCTGCCCTTGGTGGCTTTGCAGGCAGTGCACGGAGGAGCTGCAATGACATCTGAGGAGGCCCCACGGAGGCTGCCCACATCGCAGCAGTCCGGCTCCCGTTGCGCAGAGGAGACGCCAGAGCCGGTGAGGCCTTGGGAGAGGGCAGCCGAGAGTGCTGGCAGCTGTGCTGTGCTGCTGTCCCAAGAAATGGGAGCAGGGTGTCTTGCGCTGTGTAGCTGCAAAAGAGGCCCCCAAGGTGGGCACAAGTGGTGCCAGCAGAGCGCCAGCATCACAAGGCTGAGAGCTAGTGTCCGCCCCGAAATGTAGAAGGCCGCCTGTTTGTGTGTTTGAGGCATCAAACACTGTGTGTTGTGCAGAGCACATTGACAGTTGGCGAAGGCAGTGGGAGAGGACGGAGAGAGATGGGCGAGTGTGTGTTTGATTTTTGCGGGCAGGCTCGTGTGTACTTCTAGGGGATGGTGCCCGGGGACAGGGAGATCTTTCCGTAAGGCACCTTTGAGCATGCCTAGCAAAAATGTGGGCTGATGGCCGTCTCAGAGCTGGATAAGGAAGAGCCTGCAGAAGGCGGAGGGTGGGGCAGGCTGCAGCAAGTGCATCGGGTTGAGTGGTGTTGTGCAGGAAACAGACGGGGAGCTAAGGAAGGAGCTGCCTTCAGCACAACATGCCGCCGTGTACGTTTGGCCGTAGATGTGCTAGATGCGCAGGGTGTTGGATGTAGGAAGAGGGCAGGTGGGCTGCTAAGGGCACTGTGTCCCATTTGGCTGTGGAGCCCAAGCAGCCGCTGGTGTGAGTGCTGCTGGGTGCCAGGCTGCCAAGCAGCATCAGCAGCCACTGGCAGTGCCAACAGGGAGCTGGATGCCATGCTGGGAACAGGCAGGGTGGACACACGCTGATCCCGCGCTTGCGTGCTGAGAGCAGGGAGCTGTGGCTGCAGGGAGCTGGTGCGTATCCGTCGGCTACGGGTGACGGTGGCAGTGGTGGAGACTGCTGTCCGGCAGCTGGCAATGTGCTGCGCAGCGCGGGGCAGACAGTGCTGGGCATGGGAAGCTGCAGGGAAAGCCCAACCGTTGCAAGCTGGTGTTGAGCGAAAGGAAGAGATGGATGTTACAGCTGAAGTCGCAGCAGAGTTGTGGGATGCCTCTGCTCTGTGGTGCTCTTAGCCCTGTAGAAAAGGGCCTGAGTTGAGATGGGAGGCAGCTCAGCAGTGGGGTGATGCTGCCACTAGGCACCCGTGCCGCCAGGACTAGGGCTGGCTTCACCCCTCTTGCTGCAAGTGCTTCCTTTGCTTTTTTTCAGGTTCAGAAGGAGGCCCCAAGGACCGTGGTGGATCGTCGGACAGAGCAGGATGTTGTGACCCGTGGCATCGGTGCCCAGGTATCGTGAAAGCAGTGATCTGAGGCCAGAGACCTTGTGAGGAAGGGCTTTGGAGGGTCTGTGACAGAGGGCACATGTCATGGGCTGGTGGGGAGCACGGTGTCGCGTTCAGCTCGTGCAGCAGACCCTGTGAATCAGCGCAGCCATGGTCGTGGGGCAGAGAGGGAGATGATGTTGCCTTCTGTCACTGCCGCGCCAAGCAGAGGCATCGTTTGGCCCTCTTGCCAGGCTTTTGGCCGGCTTGTGGTGCATTCGCCCCTTTCCGTGAAGGAGACATTGCCTTCAGAGCTGCAGCCTGGCCGTGCAGCTGCCCCGCTATGCTGCTGAGAAAAGTGTGGGAGAGGCTGTGCTGGTGGCCTGGTATTGGTCGTGGTGTGGGAGCCAGCTGAGCTGTGAGCTGGGGACGTCTGGAGCCAAGGCCTCTGTTGTCCTTGTAAGGCTCTGCAGATGGGATGGTGCGGAAGAGGCAGGCCCTAGAGCGGTGCCCCAAGGGTCAGCATGGAGGCGGATGGGAGCAGTTTGTGGTGGGACTGCCCTCAAAGGATTTGAGGCTCTTGGGCTATTTGCTTGTTCTTATTTCCTCAAGGCTTTTGCTGCCTTGAGATGGGGTGGGCGGGTTGTGGCTGGGAGCTCACTGCCAATGTCCAAAGGGCCGAAGAAGGCTCCTTCCATCTCATGTGCCAAATACTGCTTCCTTTCCAGAGCCTGGAAAGGATTGGAGTGGCAAGCGGAGTCCCCCGAGCAGTGAAGAAAAAGGTAAGCGCCTATCAGAGGTGCCATCCTCCTTGCTCTCGTGCTGCTCTATCTGCACGTGTAGCTTGGGCGGGCTCTGCAGATGAGTGTCTTGGCGCAGGTTTGGTAGCAGAGCTGAGAAAAGGGGCATACTGAAACGAGTGAGGAAAAGGGAGGCTCTGCCCAGTGTCCGTGTGAGACAGCATGCCAGAGCGAGCACTAGAGCGCGCACTGGCAGAGTGAGCGGTGCCCGTGGGGAAGGGCTGTCTTTGCGGGTGTTGTGGGCAGCGCGTGCCTGACAAGGGGCCTGATCCCTTTGCAGCGTGCCCCTGGAAGGGTGCATGTGTCAGTAGGGCCCTTGTGTGCTGGGCACCCGCAAGGCATCCAGGAGGAATTTGTGTGGTGGGAGGGGACGCACATGCACCCTGAGCAGGAGCTGCATGTCGAGAACCTCCGTGCCATGTGTGCGGCTTGTCTTGTACCGCCAGTGCTGCTGGGGACGCAGCAGCACCTTCCCCTCCCTCCCCTGGTGATGCTCTGGGACAATCTGCCCTTGGTGGCTTTGCAGGCAGTGCGCGGAGGAGCTGCAATGACGTCTGAGGAGGCCCCACGGAGGCTGCCCACATCGCAGCAGTCCGGCTCCCGTTGCGCAGAGGAGACACCAGAGCCGGTGAGGCCTTGGGAGAGGGCAGCCGAGAGTGCTGGCAGCTGTGCTGTGCTGCTGTCCCAGGAAATGGGAGCAGGGTGTCTTGCGCTGTGTAGCTGCAAAAGAGGCCCCCAAGGTGGGCCCAAGTGGTGCCAGCAGAGCGCCAGCGTCACAAGGCTGAGAGCTAGTGTCCGCCCCGAAATGTAGAAGGCCGCCTGTGTGTGTGTTTGAGGCATCAAACGCTGTGTGTTGTGCAGAGCACGTTGACAGTTGGCGGAGGCAGTGGGAGAGGACGGAGAGAGATGGGCGAGTGCGTGTTTGATTTTTGCGGGCAGGCTCGTGTGTACTGCTAGGGGATGGTGCCTGGGGACAGGGAGATCTTTCCGTAAGGCACCTTTGAGCATGCCTAGCAAAAATGTGGGCTGATGGCCGTCTCAGAGCTGGATAAGGAAGAGACTGCAGAAGGCGGAGGGTGGGGCAGGCTGCAGCAAGTGCATCGGGTTGAGTGGTGTTGTGCAGGAAACAGACGGGGAGCTAAGGAAGGAGCTGCCTTCAGCACAACATGCCGCCGTGCACGTTTGGCCGTAGATGTGCTAGATGCGCAGGGTGTTGGATGTAGGAAGAGGGCAGGTGGGCTGCTAAGGGCACTGTGTCCCATTTGGCTGTGGAGCCCAAGCAGCCGCTGGTGTGAGTGCTGCTGGGTGCCAGGCTGCCAAGCAGCGTCAGCAGCCACTGGCAGTGCCAACAGGGAGCTGGATGCCATGCTGGGAACAGGCAGGGTGGACACACGCTGATCCCGCGCTTGCGTGCTGAGAGCAGGGAGCTGTGGCTGCAGGGAGCTGGTGCGTATCCGTCGGCCACTGGTGACGGTGGCAGTGGTGGAGACTGCTGTCCGGCAGCTGGCAAGGTGCTGCGCAGCGCGGGGCAGACAGTGCTGTGCATGGGAAGCTGCAGGGAAAGCCCAACCGTTGCAAGCTGGTGTTGAGCGAAAGGAAGAGATGGATGTTACAGCTGAAGTCGCAGCAGAGTTGTGGGATGCCTCTGCTCTGTGGTGCTCTTAGCCCTGTAGAAAAGGGCCTGAGTTGAGATGGGAGGCAGCTCAGCAGTGGGGTGATGCTGCCACTAGGCACCCGTGCCGCCAGGACTAGGGCTGGCTTCACCCCTCTTGCTGCAAGTGCTTCCTTTGCTTTTTTTCAGGTTCAGAAGGAGGCCCCAAGGACCGTGGTGGATCGTCGGACAGAGCAGGATGTTGTGACCCGTGGCATCGGTGCCCAGGTATCGTGAAAGCAGTGATCTGAGGCCAGAGACCTTGTGAGGAAGGGCTTTGGAGGGTCTGTGACAGAGGGCACATGTCATGGGCTGGTGGGGAGCACGGTGTCGCGTTCAGCTCGTGCAGCAGACCCTGTGAATCAGCGCAGCCATGGTCGTGGGGCAGAGAGGGAGATGATGTTGCCTTCTGTCACTGCCGCGCCAAGCAGAGGCATCGTTTGGCCCTCTTGCCAGGCTTTTGGCCGGCTTGTGGTGCATTCGCCCCTTTCCGTGAAGGAGACATTGCCTTCAGAGCTGCAGCCTGGCCGTGCAGCTGCCCCGCTATGCTGCTGAGAAAAGTGTGGGAGAGGCTGTGCTGGTGGCCTGGTATTGGTCGTGGTGTGGGAGCCAGCTGAGCTGTGAGCTGGGGACGTCTGGAGCCAAGGCCTCTGTTGTCCTTGTAAGGCTCTGCAGATGGGATGGTGCGGAAGAGGCAGGCCCTAGAGCGGTGCCCCAAGGGTCAGCATGGAGGCGGATGGGAGCAGTTTGTGGTGGGACTGCCCTCAAAGGATTTGAGGCTCTTGGGCTATTTGCTTGTTCTTATTTCCTCAAGGCTTTTGCTGCCTTGAGATGGGGTGGGCGGGTTGTGGCTGGGAGCTCACTGCCAATGTCCAAAGGGCCGAAGAAGGCTCCTTCCATCTCATGTGCCAAATACTGCTTCCTTTCCAGAGCCTGGAAAGGACTGGAGTGGCAAGCGGAGTCCCCCGAGCAGTGAAGAAAAAGGTAAGCGCCTATCAGAGGTGCCATCCTCCTTGCTCTCGTGCTGCTCTATCTGCACGTGTAGCTTGGGCGGGCTCTGCAGATGAGTGTCTTGGCGCAGGTTTGGTAGCAGAGCTGAGAAAAGGGGCATACTGAAACGAGTGAGGAAAAGGGAGGCTCTGCCCAGTGTCCGTGTGAGACAGCATGCCAGAGCGAGCACTAGAGCACGCACTGGCAGAGTGAGCGGTGCCCGTGGGGAAGGGCTGTCTTTGCGGGTGTTGTGGGCAGCGCGTGCCTGACAAGGGGCCTGATCCCTTTGCAGCGTGCCCCTGGAAGGGTGCATGTGTCAGTAGGGCCCTTGTGTGCTGGGCACCCGCAAGGCATCCAGGAGGAATTTGTGTGGTGGGAGGGGACGCACATGCACCCTGAGCAGGAGCTGCATGTCGAGAACCTCCGTGCCGTGTGTGCGGCTTGTCTTGTACCGCCAGTGCTGCTGGGGACGCAGCAGCACCTTCCCCTCCCTCCCCTGGTGATGCTCTGGGACAATCTGCCCTTGGTGGCTTTGCAGGCAGTGCGCGGAGGAGCTGCAATGACGTCTGAGGAGGCCCCACGGAGGCTGCCCACATCGCAGCAGTCCGGCTCCCGTTGCGCAGAGGAGACGCCAGAGCCGGTGAGGCCTTGGGAGAGGGCAGCCGAGAGTGCTGGCAGCTGTGCTGTGCTGCTGTCCCAGGAAATGGGAGCAGGGTGTCTTGCGCTGTGTAGCTGCAAAAGAGGCCCCCAAGGTGGGCACAAGTGGTGCCAGCAGAGCGCCAGCATCACAAGGCTGAGAGCTAGTGTCCGCCCCGAAATGTAGAAGGCCGCCTGTGTGTGTGTTTGAGGCATCAAACGCTGTGTGTTGTGCAGAGCACGTTGACAGTTGGCGAAGGCAGTGGGAGAGGACGGAGAGAGATGGGCGAGTGCGTGTTTGATTTTTGCAGGCAGGCTCGTGTGTACTGCTAGGGGATGGTGCCCGGGGACAGGGAGATCTTTCCGTAAGGCACCTTTGAGCATGCCTAGCAAAAATGTGGGCTGATGGCCGTCTCAGAGCTGAATAAGGAAGAGACTGCAGAAGGCGGAGGGTGGGGCAGGCTGCAGCAAGTGCATCGGGTTGAGTGGTGTTGTGCAGGAAACAGACGGGGAGCTAAGGAAGGAGCTGCCTTCAGCACAACATGCCGCCGTGCACGTTTGGCCGTAGATGTGCTAGATGCGCAGGGTGTTGGATGTAGGAAGAGGGCAGGTGGGCTGCTAAGGGCACTGTGTCCCATTTGGCTGTGGAGCCCAAGCAGCCGCTGGTGTGAGTGCTGCTGGGTGCCAGGCTGCCAAGCAGCGTCAGCAGCCACTGGCAGTGCCAACATGGAGCTGGATGCCATGCTGGGAACAGGCAGGGTGGACACACGCTGATCCCGCGCTTGCGTGCTGAGAGCAGGGAGCTGTGGCTGCAGGGAGCTGGTGCGTATCCGTCGGCCACTGGTGACGGTGGCAGTGGTGGAGACTGCTGTCCGGCAGCTGGCAAGGTGCTGCGCAGCGCGGGGCAGACAGTGCTGTGCATGGGAAGCTGCAGGGAAAGCCCAACCGTTGCAAGCTGGTGTTGAGCGAAAGGAAGAGATGGATGTTACAGCTGAAGTCGCAGCAGAGTTGTGGGATGCCTCTGCTCTGTGGTGCTCTTAGCCCTGTAGAAAAGGGCCTGAGTTGAGATGGGAGGCAGCTCAGCAGTGGGGTGATGCTGCCACTAGGCACCCGTGCCGCCAGGACTAGGGCTGGCTTCACCCCTCTTGCTGCAAGTGCTTCCTTTGCTTTTTTTCAGGTTCAGAAGGAGGCCCCAAGGACCGTGGTGGATCGTCGGACAGAGCAGGATGTTGTGACCCGTGGCATCGGTGCCCAGGTATCGTGAAAGCAGTGATCTGAGGCCAGAGACCTTGTGAGGAAGGGCTTTGGAGGGTCTGTGACAGAGGGCACATGTCATGGGCTGGTGGGGAGCACGGTGTCGCGTTCAGCTCGTGCAGCAGACCCTGTGAATCAGCGCAGCCATGGTCGTGGGGCAGAGAGGGAGATGATGTTGCCTTCTGTCACTGCCGCGCCAAGCAGAGGCATCGTTTGGCCCTCTTGCCAGGCTTGTGGCCGGCTTGTGGTGCATTCGCCCCTTTCCGTGAAGGAGACATTGCCTTCAGAGCTGCAGCCTGGCCGTGCAGCTGCCCCGCTATGCTGCTGAGAAAAGTGTGGGAGAGGCTGTGCTGGTGGCCTGGTATTGGTCGTGGTGTGGGAGCCAGCTGAGCTGTGAGCTGGGGACGTCTGGAGCCAAGGCCTCTGTTGTCCTTGTAAGGCTCTGCAGATGGGATGGTGCGGAAGAGGCAGGCCCTAGAGCGGTGCCCCAAGGGTCAGCGTGGAGGCGGATGGGAGCAGTTTGTGGTGGGACTGCCCTCAAAGGATTTGAGGCTCTTGGGCTATTTGCTTGTTCTTATTTCCTCAAGGCTTTTGCTGCCTTGAGATGGGGTGGGCGGGTTGTGGCTGGGAGCTCACTGCCAATGTCCAAAGGGCCGAAGAAGGCTCCTTCCATCTCATGACCGAAATACTGCTTCCTTTCCAGAGCCTGGAAAGGATTGGAGTGGCAAGCGGAGTCCCCCGAGCAGTGAAGAAAAAGGTAAGCGCCTATCAGAGGTGCCATCCTCCTTGCTCTCGTGCTGCTCTATCTGCACGTGTAGCTTGGGCGGGCTCTGCAGATGAGTGTCTTGGCGCAGGTTTGGTAGCAGAGCTGAGAAAAGGGGCATACTGAAACGAGTGAGGAAAAGGGAGGCTCTGCCCAGTGTCCGTGTGAGACAGCATGCCAGAGCGAGCACTAGAGCACGCACTGGCAGAGTGAGCGGTGCCCGTGGGGAAGGGCTGTCTTTGTGGGTGGTGTGGGCAGCGCGTGCCTGACAAGGGGCCTGATCCCTTTGCAGCGTGCCCCTGGAAGGGTGCATGTGTCAGTAGGGCCCTTGTGTGCTGGGCACCCGCAAGGCATCCAGGAGGAATTTGTGTGGTGGGAGGGGACGCACATGCACCCTGAGCAGGAGCTGCATGTCGAGAACCTCCGTGCCGTGTGTGCGGCTTGTCTTGTACCGCCAGTGCTGCTGGGGAGGCAGCAGCACCTTCCCCTCCCTCCCCTGGTGATGCTCTGGGACAATCTGCCCTTGGTGGCTTTGCAGGCAGTGCGCGGAGGAGCTGCAATGACGTCTGAGGAGGCCCCACGGAGGCTGCCCACATCGCAGCAGTCCGGCTCCCGTTGCGCAGAGGAGACGCCAGAGCCGGTGAGGCCTTGGGAGAGGGCAGCCGAGAGTGCTGGCAGCTGTGCTGTGCTGCTGTCCCAGGAAATGGGAGCAGGGTGTCTTGCGCTGTGTAGCTGCAAAAGAGGCCCCCAAGGTGGGCCCAAGTGGTGCCAGCAGAGCGCCAGCGTCACAAGGCTGAGAGCTAGTGTCCGCCCCGAAATGTAGAAGGCCGCCTGTGTGTGTGTTTGAGGCATCAAACGCTGTGTGTTGTGCAGAGCACGTTGACAGTTGGCGAAGGCAGTGGGAGAGGACGGAGAGAGATGGGCGAGTGCGTGTTTGATTTTTGCGGGCAGGCTCGTGTGTACTGCTAAGGGATGGTGCCCGGGGACAGGGAGATCTTTCCGTAAGGCACCTTTGAGCATGCCTAGCCCAAATGTGGGCTGATGGCCGTCTCAGAGCTGGATAAGGAAGAGCCTGCAGAAGGCGGAGGGTGGGGCAGGCTGCAGCAAGTGCATCGGGTTGAGTGGTGTTGTGCAGGAAACAGACAGGGAGCTAAGGAAGGAGCTGCCTTCAGCACAACATGCCGCCGTGCACGTTTGGCCATAGATGTGCTGGATGCGCAGGGTGTTGGATGTAGGAAGAGGGCAGGTGGGCTGCTAAGGGCACTGCGTCCCGTTTGGCTGTGGAGCCCAAGCAGCCGCTGGTGCGAGTGCTGCTGGGTGCCAGGCTGCCAAGCAGCGTCAGCAGCCACTGGCAGTGCCAACGGGGAGCTGGCTGCCATGCTGGGAACAGGCAGGGTGGACACACGCTGATCCCGCGCTTGCGTGCTGAGAGCAGGGAGCTGTGGCTGCAGGGAGCTGGTGCGTATCCGTCGGCCACTGGTGACGGTGGCAGTGGTGGAGACTGCTGTCCGGCAGCTGGCAAGGTGCTGCACAGCGCGGGGCAGACAGTGCTGGGCATGGGAAGCTGCAGGGAAAGCCCAACCGTTGCAAGCTGGTGTTGAGCGAAAGGAAGAGATGGATGTTACAGCTGAAGTCGCAGCAGAGTTGTGGGATGCCTCTGCTCTGTGGTGCTCTTAGCCCTGTAGAAAAGGGCCTGAGTTGAGATGGGAGGCAGCTCAGCAGTGGGGTGATGCTGCCACTAGGCACCCGTGCTGCCAGGACTAGGGCTGGCTTCACCCCTCTTGCTGCAAGTGCTTCCTTTGCTTTTTTTCAGGTTCAGAAGGGGGCTGCGAGGACCACGGTGGATCAGCCGCCGGAGCAGGACGTGGTGACCCGTGGCATCGGTGCCCAGGTATCGTGAAAGCAGTGATCTGAGGGCAGAGACCTTGTGAGGAAGGGCTTTGGAGGGTCTGTGACAGAGGGCACATGTCATGGGCTGGTGGGGGAGCACGGTGTCGCGTTCAGCTCGTGCAGCAGACCCTGTGAATCAGCGCAGCCATGGTCGTGGGGCAGAGAGGGAGATGATGTTGCCTTCTGTCACTGCCGCGCCAAGCAGAGGCATCGTTTGGCCCTCTTGCCAGGCTTTTGGCCGGCTTGTGGTGCATTCGCCCCTTTCCGTGAAGGAGACGTTGCCTTCAGAGCTGCAGCCTGGCCGTGCAGCTGCCCCGCTATGCTTCTGAGAAAGGTGTGGGAGAGGCTGTGCTGGCGGCCTGGTATTGGTCGTGGTATGGGAGCCAGCTGAGCTGTGAGCTGGGGACGTCTGGAGCCAAGGCCTCTGTTGTCCTTGTAAGGCTCTGCAGATGGGATGGTGTGGAAGAGGCAGGCCCTAGAGCAGTGCCCCAAGGGTCAGCGTGGAGGCGGATGGGAGCCGTTTGTGGTGGGACTGCCCTCAAAGGATTTGAGGCTCTTGGGCTATTTGCTTGTTCTTATTTCCTCAAGGCTTTTGCTGCCTTGAGATGGGGTGGGCGGGTTGTGGCTGGGAGCTCACTGCCAATGTCCAAAGGGCCGAAGAAGGCTCCTTCCATCTCATGTGCCAAATGCTGCTTCCTTTCCAGAGCCTGGAAAGGACTGGAGTGGCAAGCGGAGTCCCCCGAGCAGTGAAGAAAAAGGTAAGCGCCTATCAGAGGTGCCATCCTCCTTGCTCTCGTGCTGCTCTATCTGCACGTGTAGCTTGGGCGGGCTCTGCAGATGAGTGTCTTGGCGCAGGTTTGGTAGCAGAGCTGAGAAAAGGGGCATACTGAAACGAGTGAGGAAAAGGGAGGCTCTGCCCAGTGTCCGTGTGAGACAGCATGCCAGAGCGAGCACTAGAGCACGCACTGGCAGAGTGAGCGGTGCCCGTGGGGAAGGGCTGTCTTTGCGGGTGGTGTGGGCAGCGCGTGCCTGACAAGGGGCCTGATCCCTTTGCAGCGTGCCCCTGGAAGGGTGCATGTGTCAGTAGGGCCATTGTGTGCTGGGCACCCGCAAGGCATCCAGGAGGAATTTGTGTGGTGAGAGGGGACACACATGCACCCTGAGCAGGAGCTGCATGTCGAGAACCTCCATGCCGTGTGTGCGACTTGTCTTGTACCGCCAGTGCTGCTGGGGAGGCAGCAGCACCTTCCCCTCCCTCCCCAGGTGATGCTCTGGGACAATCTGCCCTTGGTGGCTTTGCAGGTAGTGCGCGGAGGAGCTACAGTGACGGGCGAGGAGTCCGCACGGATTCACTCTGCAAGGAAACGGCATAGATGGCCTTCTGCAGAGGAGACACCAGAGCTGGTGAGGCTTTTCGATTGGCTGGCGCACGCACTGCATGGCACTGGGTAGTCTCATCGGCTGAGTGTCCCCTATGCCCTTGATGGATAGAATTCCTGGAAGAGGTTAAATTGAGCTGCTAGGCAGCAGGGCTTCCAACTTGACTCCGTACCAGAGCATCACAAGCCTTTGCTTGTAAGTCTGCCCTGTTCCTGGACCAGGAAATGGGACCAGGCTCTCTTTCCTTGTGTTGCAGAATGCAAAGTCCCAGCATCAGGCTCAGCAGGTTTCACCACACCACCTGCCTCAGGAGAGTCTGACCTAGTGTCCGCACTGAAATGTAGAGGCCCATTTTAGTGTTTTTGAGGCACAAAATGCTCTCTGGTGTCCACTGCACCTTGACAGTTGGCCCAGGCAGTGGGAGAGGATGGAGAGATATGGGCGAGTTTCTGTTTGATTTTTCCCAGGAGGGATCCTGTGTATTGCTAGGGGATCCTAGCCAGGGGCAGGGAGATCTTTCATGATCTGCTGTCAGGCTGCTCTCCACCCTATAGAAGGTTCCAGGGGAGAAACCTTCCTAGCTGGTCTTGAGCCAAAGGAAGAGATGGATGTTACAGCTGAAGTCCCAACAGAGTCGTGGGATGCCTGTCCTCTGTGGTGCTCTTAGCCCAGTATTAAAGGGCCTGAGTTGAGATGGGAGGCAGCTCAGCAGTGGGGTGATGCTGCCACTAGGCACCCGTGCCGCCAGGACTAGGGCTGGTTTCATCCCTCTTGCTGCAAGTGCTTCCTTTGCTTTTTCAGGTTCAGAAGAGGGCCAAGAGGACAACGCTGGATCATCAGACAGAGCAGGTCGTAGTGACCCATGGCATCAGTGCCCAGGTATCGTGAAAGCAGTGATCTGAGGCCAGAGACCTTGTGAGGAAGGGCTTTGGAGGGGCTATGGCAGAGGGCGCATGTCATGGGCTGGTGGGGGAGCACGGTGTCGCGTTCAGCTCGTGCAGCAGACCCTGTGAATCAGAGAACCCTGGTCGTGGGGCAGAGAGGGAGATGATCTTGCCTTCTCTCATTGCCTGCCAACCAGACCTATCCTTTCCCCCCTTTCAGTTTTGCCTAGCTCTGACTGCTTCTTTGGACCAGGCTTGGGGCAGGCGTGGGGTGCATTCACACCTTTCCCTGAAGGGCCAGATGCCTTCACAGCCATCCCGCTCCCACATTATTCCCCTGAGAAATGTGCCATAGAGGCTGTGCTGCCAGCGTCATATTCAGCCCTGTGTGCCAGCCGGCCTACCTCTGATGCGGCCATCCCCACAGCCAAGGCATCTGTTGTCCTCCTAGGTTTTCACTGTACCTGTCGAGTCAATGGACTGGTGCTCTGAAGCAGGGGGCGGAAGGAGAAAACTAAGACCCCACTACCGGACCAAGCCAAGAAGGTGAGAGCCTCTATATAGCAGGCGTCAGGCATATGCGGGGCTGTGAAAGCCTCCCAGGCACTGCTGCCATATCCCCGAGCTCAGGCAACCCGCAACATTGCTCACAGGTCAGGAAGGGGTTGGGAATCTCCCCAACAGACTGGGGCTGGCAGTGGGGGGTGATGTGGGGTTCCTGCTCAGTGCCCACTGCCGGGGCAGGGTCTCGCCCCTGTGCAAGTTGTGGTTAGGTGTTGCAAGACAGGCCAAGCGCTGGCGTGCTCTAGGTTGCTCCGTCTCCCAAGGGCCAAATGACATGGCAGCCTGGGCCATGCTCCACCAGCCCCTGGTGCCAAGGCCATGCTGCCACCTGCGTGGTGGCCGTGGGCCTCAGAGGGATTTGGGGGGAATCACTCTGGGCTCCTTCCCCAATGCTGAGCCCAGCACATGTGACTGTAGGACACAGAAGCCGCTGACTGATCTGACATCAGGAGCCCACTTCACTGTGCTGCTGACCTTCAAGGGACCACAGCAAGGAGGTGCAGTAAGGCCTGTGCATTTCGGAAGGGGCCACCCTACGCCCTTGCTCCCCACCACTGCTGGGTGGGAGGGAGCAGTAGGGGAGGGGAGTGCTGGAGGGACGGCTCCTGCCAGCAGAGCGCTCAGCCGTGGGCGTTCCCAGGGCATCAGGCTGGCATGCACTGGTAAGACAGACAGGAGAGCGCACCAGTCACCCCCAGCTTTACTTGTCCCCTCCCCGAGCATAAAGCACTGAACACAGCCATGAGGAGAAAACAAATTATTTGATTAAGGCAGCTCTAAATGGACTTCTATAATGCTGCCCAGAGTTTTAGCGGTCTGGGAAGAGGGGCCTCAGTCTACTATCTAAAATACTGGAAAATGCTGCGCTGGTGCCCAAAGACAGGGATTGCTGCAAAGGACAGCACTGTCTTGTATGCTATTAACACCTGGCAAAGCAGATGGGGCAGACGTTGAGCCCCAGCCCTTCCTGTGCTGCACCAACTTCTACTTCTGCTGCAGTTCAGCACAAACGCGCTCCCCTGAGGGGAGGCTTGTTTTGAGGAGCGCCCTGGTTGGAAATGCTGTCGTGGGAGAGTAACCTCCCGGTAAAGACACTAACAGGGACCCAAGCTTTTCCCTGGCACCAAAACAATGGGTCTGCAGGCCTACTTGATCACTCTCTTGGCAAAAGCAGGAAATTAAATCAGGAACAACTGTTGCCAACTCTAATGCATCATTGTCTTTAGCCTCAAAAGACGCGCAGCGTTGGACTGCAAGCCTTCAGGAGCCACCAGGAAGACAGAGTGTAGCCAGCAGTCATCCCCCGCAGCAGCCCACAATCGCCACTTCGGTCACTAGAGAGACAAAGAAAATCAGGAGTGTAATGGAGGGGGGAGTTAAGATACAGCACAGGAGGGCTTTAAGGCAAAAGGCTCGTAAGACAATAGGCTCATAATTTTGTACTATACTACCTGCAGATTTCTAATAGATACCGTTCTGTGTAAATTGTACAGTAGTCTGGCAGATTGAACTATACTGTAAATTTTACTATATGCTGTTAATTTGTTTTACACTTATGTAATAATGAATACATAAATAAAATTGTATGACATTCTGCATGGGGAGCTGAATGATGCTGCTGGAGAGGTCCTGGGCAGGGAGCTCTGGGTAACCTGGGAACTCAGCAAACGCTGCAGGGTCCCTCTTCCAACACTGCCTGGGAGCGGGGTGGGGAGGAGGTAGCAGGATCCCATAGCAGGGCCTGATCCCTGCTGCCCCCTCCCTCCCGGCCCCCACAGCCTCCTGAGCTACAGCGAGGCACTGTGAGGCCTTTAGGGGAATGTGAGGAGACACCCCAGCCCCGAGGCTGGCTCTGTGCCCCAAGCAGGCAGGCGGACGTGCGGCCCTTGGGGCCGGCAGCGGACGGGCAGCTGTCCACATGGGGCCGGGTGCCAGGGACCTTCCATGTACTGCTGTGCCCTGTGGGTGGGTGCTGGCAGGTCACTGTCAGCCTGGGAGCTGGAACCGGCTGGGCTGTGGGGGCCTTCTATGCCTCTAGCCTCCAGTCAGGGTCTGCTCCTCTCAGGACCCCTCACCTGCCCTCCCGGGCAGCCCATGGCCCCCACATCCTTCTGGAGTTTCATCAGTATTTAGCAGAATTTGGGGCACAGTGACATTGTTGGGCTTGATCTCAATATTCCTTCATGAATGTTAAGAAAATCCTACAACCATCAGTTAATAATTATGTGATGTAAGTACTCATCAATTTAAATAAATACAAGGAAATACAAATGTTGTAATAGTTATTTTCAAAACTCATTTCAAGTTTTATTTTCCTTTTTTTTTGGGGGGGAGAGCTCCCTCTACCTTACCACCAAGCTTATCTTTTCCAGGGGGGCTCCGATGAGTATTTTGCCCTTCTTTGCTCCAGCAGAGGTTGGGCTCAGTGCTGATGGAGACGGAAGGCCTTGGCAGGGGGCGAGAGCTTCCTCGGTGGCTCTTTGGGTATGGGTCTCCCCCACAGCCCCCTCGGCATGTCTTTCGGTGCCCTCCAACACCCTCCTGCTGCCATTTGGAGAAACCCAGATCACTATGGGTGCTACCAAAGGATACGGTCTCTGGCAAACTATCTCCCCTCAGATCACCTTTTCCCCCTGCCTTGGGATTGGTGATATCAGACAAGGTTCAGCTGACAGTTAAAAGTCCAGGACAGGAGCTGGGACAGAGAAAGCCTCAAGTTCTCAAAAGGCACATGCCGGCCCCTGGGTGGCTGACAACCTCTACTCTGACCAGCACACTCAAACTCTCTGCTGTCACAAGCATGTCTCTTCCAGTGTTGGCATGCACAGAGGCTTCAGAGCTGTGCTCTGGCAGGAGGTCAGATGGGGAATGGCTTTGGTGGCTCGGGAGCAGGGAGAGGCTTCGGGAAGGGCTGGGGTTTGGCTCTCTAATTGACAGGATGCCCTACTGTGTGAAACAAACCTCATTTGTACGTACTCATTAGGTCAAAAAGCAGACAAAGGGGTAAACCTCTTCCCTAGGGTCTAGCACTAAAATGATAGTCCTCACCGTCTCAATCATTACAGGCACGGCCTTCTCTGAGTACCTCCAGAGAAGGAGACTCCACAGCCTCTCCGGGCAACCTGCTCCAGTGCTATGTCTCTCTCACAGTTAAGAAGTTCTTCTGTATATTCAGGCACAACTTCCTGTGTTTCAGTTTGTGCCCGTTGCGTCTTGTCCTGTCACTTGGCAGCACTGAAAAGAGTCCGGCCCCATCCTCTTGACACTCCCTCCCCCTTAAGGTGTTTGTCTACATTGACAAGATCCCCTCTCAGTCTTCTCTTCTCCAGGCTAAAGAGGCCCAGCTCTCGCAGCCATTCCTCAGAGGGCAGATGCTCCAGCCCTCTGATCATCTTTGTAGCCTTTGTAGCTGCACTCTCTCCAGTCGCTCCATGTCTCTCTTGTACTGGGGGGCCCAGAACTGGACGCAGTGCTCCAGAGGAGGCCTTGCCAGGGCTGAGTAGAGCAGCACGATCACCTCCCTTGACCTGCTGGCAACACTCTTCCTAATGCAGCCCAGGATGCCCTTGGCCTTCTTGGCCACAGGAGCACATTGCGGGCTCATGGTCAACCTGTCATCCACCAGCACTCCCAGGTTCTTCTCGGCAGAGCTGCTTTCCAGCAGGTCAGCCCAAACCATCCTGGTGCTCTCTGTGTGCCTCCCATCCCTGCTGCCTGTCTCTCCCTCCAGCCCCAACACTCACCTTGGCCCTGTGCTCCAGCAAGGTGGTTGCTTGATGCTTCTTATCCGTCTTCAGGATCCTCTCCTGCGGACCTGCCACTCTGGCACCAAAGGGAGCTGCTCCTTCCTGATCCAGCCTCTCCCCTCACAGTGAGGACCCTGGGAGCCCTCGTCACAGCAGGGACACAGTCCCCATGGAGACCGTCCCATTACAGCGGCCTTGTGGGCCCCATGCCGCCAGCATCACAAAGCCCTGCTGCTCACCGTGGCAACACCCCTCACCAACGCATTCCCTCACCGGAATACCCCTCTGCCGGCATTTCAGAAGGGAACACTCAAGGTGGCAAAAAAGGCCTGTGTCCTCCAGTTCAGACGTCCAGGGAAAACTACAACCAGGCTGAACACGGGCTGGGGAAACTCTGGCGGGGAAGGAGCGGCCCCAGCAAGGCAGGGTCATTTAGATCAGCTGGTCAGAGCATGGTGCTCATAATGACAAGGTCGCGGGTTCGATCCCCGCACGGGCCACTCCTTGGAGGGTTGGACCAGATCATCTCCAGAGGGCCCTTCTAACCTTACCAATTTTACGATTCTATGATATGAAATACTATAATCCTCTGTGTTTAGATATGAGAGGAAAACATGAGCTACCTTAGCATGTAAGCAGCGCAGCTGCAGTCATTCCCCCATGGAGAGGGGGCTGCGTGGGGCAGGGCTGCTCACAGCTCCCGCTCACCTCCACGACACGTCCCAGTTCCCAGCAGGGGCGCAAAAGCCGGCGGTCCCTGCGGGCTGGAGGCGGCCCAGGCCAGCCCAGGCCTTCCCCAGCCTCTGCTGCCACACAGCCGGGCCGTGGCACCTCCGGCTGCCCCCGCGCGCACGGCCGCTCGCTCTGCCCAGCCCGCAGCACTCGGCCCCAGCGCAGCAGCTCCCGGTGCTGTGGCCGAAGGCTCTGGGCGGCCCCGAGGCGGCAGACGCTGTCCTGCAGCAGCAGCCGCCTCTCGCCACCTCCCTCCTCACGGCGCCCGTGCACCCCTCGCCCTGCCCCACCCCGCACCACCCTCCTCTGTGCCAGTGCGCATGCTCCACCTCGCCCGGCCACGCCCCTTCCTCTTTGCCCCTCCCCTCTGCTCCCCTGCCCGCCCCTCCCCACCCCACCCCTGCACTGCGCAAGCGCACTGCCACCTCCCTCCCGCCCCGCCCCGGAGTCCAGACCCAGGAGGCCACACACCCCCGGGAGCCAATGGAGGAGCGTGGAGTGGGCGGGGCCACGGGGGGTGAGAGGCGTCACTTCCGGCTCTGGGGGCGGTGCTTGTGTGTCCATGGCTGCCGGTGCAGGGGTGCCGGGAAATGGTGCTGCCGGGTGCTGCTGCTGCAGGGTCCTGCTCTGCTCCGGGGCCTGGGCGAGTCTGCGGGAGGGGAGGGGAGGGGAGGGGAGGGGCGGGAGAGAAACCTGGGTGCTGCACTGGGGGCAGCTGCTGCCTGTGAGCATCCCGGGGACACAGCGGGGGTTTTCAGCCCGCGCTGCGGCCTGGCAGGGGCCGAGAAGCCCTGAGCTGTGAGAGCTGCAGCACTAGTGACAGCGCAGGCAGCAGGGCAGGAGGGAGAGGAACAGAGCAGCTGCTTGCTGTGCTGCTTCTGCCCCTGGCTGTTCTGCCCTGGTGGAAAGCTGAAGGGCTCTGTGCGTGTGTGGGGAAAGTGGTGGGAAAAGCAGATAGGCAGGAGCTGCTGTTGTACAGTGCTGGGGCAGTGTGGCATTCAGTTTGCATGATTAACCTGTGAAAATGTGATTTATTTTCAGCTTTAACTTAGAAACCTCAGCAGTCTGTCCTCTGCAGGAATGGGGAGAAAAGGGGGCAGAGAAAAGAGCAGGGCCTGAGCTGATGTGAGTATATGTAGAGTTTAGGCACTTTTTTGGTAGCTTCCTCTCTTCCTGCAGTTGCTAAGGGGGAAAGTAAAAGGATGGCCACAAATGGGCACTGTCCTTGCGAGATTAAGGAGGAGGATTTGAACACACCCTTGCCTGGAGAGCAGTTTCAAAATATTTACTGCTTAGGACCCGTGGTTTCACTTGATATCCAATATTAGTCAACACCAGTAACCATATTTCTTTCTCCCAAGTCCTTGGATAAACCTAAGTGGTTAAGCCAGAGTGTAAGCCTCTCATCGAGGTGTGCGTTCCTTTAAGAGACGGAGGGAGCTAAGCGTAGATTCGCTCTTGCTTCTGTGTTGTGTTCCGCCATGTTTCCTGGCTCTGACTGCTTTGGAAAATCCAAGATTTCCCCATGCATTCCTAAACTGTGAAGGGAAGACGACTCTTCCTGCGTGATCAGACTACTTCTACACCCCCAGGTCCTTGAGGGGCACCTCTGTTGAAGAGCAGGTATTGTTACTGGCTCTGATGTTGTGCTAAAAGTTGAACTGGAGGACAGAGAAATGTTTTGCCTTCTTGATTTTTACCTTCTGAAATAGCAGACCATGCTGAATGAAACTATATAGGAATAGGTTTGTGTTTATTATTGTCTGCTTGACGTTAGTAGCATATTGAGAGCAACTGTTCCCTGTGTTCAGTGAAAAGTACAGTTAAAGCTCCCAGTTCTGTTGGAGGGAGTATGTGTGCAGCAGACGTAGAAGGGAGCTGGTCGAGGCTGGGTTTGGGAGCAGAAGAGCTGAAAAGAAGGGATTTTGTGGTAGAAGGAGTGAAGAATCCTTACAGAGTTGCCTAGCTGTTTTGAAAACAACTAGAAGAAAGCTTAGAAACTGCTTTCAGTCCCTGTTCCTGAAGTAGGACTACTTGCAAGACTCTGTCTTTGTATCAGCTGCCAAATATTTCCCCTGAGTATTGCCTTCCTCACTGCCTGCTGAGGAAGTGTGCAGCTGAGCCTTTTTGAAAGACGTAGCTCCTGAGCCGTGCTTTAGCAGAATATTATTTATGGGGATGTCTGAGAGTTGCTTTTCCGTCTTTTATTTCCTTTCCTGTGCGGATTTTCCTTTTGCTGGAGCTTGCAGAGAGGTGTGATTTACATGCTGGCTTCTGACCTTAAATGGCTCAGTAATCTTGAGCATGTTGCTTTCCTTGAGGAAGGAGGGACAAGCTTTACATGTAGGCCAGGGCAGTATATTGTTGCTAGTTACTGATATTTTCTGTGTTGAGTGTGACTCTGACAGGATACACTGTGTCTAGTGCCAGCAGAAGGGATCCCAAGTCAGCAGAGTGACCTGGGCTGCAGGTTGTGTGCGTCTACACGTGGGCAGCAGCAAGAGCATTTCAGCAGCAAGTCTAAGCTCTTTTGGTCAAGGAAGTCTAAATCAGAACCGGGACGCACAGGACCCTGAGCAGCCCAAGTGCTGCTGGATCCACTTGAAAGCCCATTTGATTGGACCAGTGTATTTGTACCTTCCAGCTGGGAAGTTTGGTCCCTGCCATCCTTATTGGTCCTTTTGGTTACTGGGAAAGGATTGCCTTAATTCCAAAGAGTTCCGGACAGGTGTAAACGAGCAGTTACTGGAAAACCTGACAGGGTAGCAGACCTCATCCTTTTTGTCCTTGAGGATGTGGAGTATGTGTTTGCTCTCGCTGCAGCCTAATGGTGCTGCTCCCGGCGTATGTGAGGCCTCAGCCTGATCCATGTGTTAGACCCAAAGGCTCAGGTGGAGTGGAGTGAACAGTCCCATCTCTGGAGCCAGTGGAAGTACTCCTTTTGAGGGGCATATTTACGGGCATCTTCAATGCGTATGTATTTGTTTGGTGTTCAGAGTCATGAAAGTCATGAAACCATGTGTGCTTTTAATGATGCTCCTTTCCAAATGGAGAGAGTCACCCTGCTGGCTAGCCTCTGAAACGCAAGTGAGCATCTTGAGGACGTCCACTTGTAACTCCATGCGTTGGTCTTTGGTTTGAGCGAGCTAACTGTGCTTGGATGCAAGTATGGTTCGGAATGTTCCTGTTTTCGCGGGCAGGCTAACACCGAGCTTGCAATCTTCTTCCCCAGTAGATCACTAAGTGCTTTATAGAAGAGGTGGTGGCGGCTTCCCCCTTTTGCAACTGAGTGAAACCGGCACAGCGAAAGAGAAAGGCTCCTGCCAAGTGTTGAGGGAAGTAAGTGGGAAAGGACCTGAGCTTTCTTTCCCTCTCATTCTTGCTGCTCCGAAAGAATACTGCTGGAAGCTGATGTGATGTTTTCCCTTGTTCAGGATTGCAGTGTGGCTTTGTAGCCAGACTAAGCACTGAACGTCAGCACTGGTCATGGTGTCAGGTTGGGGGCTGTTGGCACATGGAGCTGAGGGGCTGTAAAGCCATACTGCAGCAGCCCATGGTCCATGGCCTCCAGTAGTGCTCTCAGCCATGATAGTTGTTGCAGGTTTGAGGAGGGAGGGAGGGATTTCTTGTGGAAGAAGAGCCGCGTGAGTAGGGAGAGGCTTCCAGGAGAGGGGAGCAGCTGCTTGCATGGCAGGCCTGGGCTTCCAGCAGCTGGAGGAGGTCCTGAAGCTGAACCCTCAGTGAGGTTGTGGTGCTTGCTTTGGAAGAAGTTTTACAGTGCGAGATAGTTCCCTGGCAGCTTTTTATGCTCCATTTTTAATTTTTCATTGGCTGATTTGCACCTCTTCTGGTGTTACCTTTGGACAAGGTTTTGTACTGCTGGCTGGATAAAGCAGGCTCTGTGCAGATGCTCAGCTTTACGTGAAAAGCAGGACTCAGGCTAGGTTAGATAAGATGTTTTGCTTGCAGGGCACCATAATCTTGCATGTTCTCCCTCTGCAAAAGCTGAAGGACAGTGGAAATGTTCTTAACAATAGAGTGACCAGGCACTGCAAACATTAAAAAACAATACAAGACAAAACAAAAAGTTGTTTATGCCAGTTGCCAAGTGGCTAGAGCGAGATGTAACCAGACTTGCTCCAGGGTGAGAGCTCTGGGCAACTTCTGATTTACTCTACCTCTAATAGCATGGCCAGGATTAGGATTCTTTAGTGATAGAACGTATTTTTGCAAGTCTACCTTTTTAATTAAAGCCTTAGAACAAACACTTAAGCACAGCAATGTGGGGGAAAAGAGCCTACCAAGATGGCCCTTTCCCTTGGCTTCAGTGGCTCTGGGGTGAAGCCTGAGTCTCATTTGAAAGAGAAAAGATTAGGACTGAATGTGCTGCGAGTGACTATAAACTACTTGATGCCTTCCGTGCTTTTCAGGGACATTTCTTCTGGTCGCTCCAGTCTGCAGTGCACTCTGGTTTTTCCTTTGCATCATAGACCAGATGTGTGGAGAAAGAACTGAATGCAGGGAAACAACCTGTGAAGTATCTGGGCAGCCTGGGCAGTCCACTGAAAGACAAAGTGTATGCACGAGAGCTGCCAGCAGAGGCCTAGAAAAGCCAGTTGCCCTGGGGTTGAATGCTGCCTCCTCTGACTGCTCATGACATAGGCTCATGACACACGTCACAGAGTCAAATAAATTTCTGTGCGAAAACAGGAGAAAGAAAGTAGAGGTGAATCAAAAGGCCAGCAGTGCCACCAGTAAATATTTCCAAGTAGGGGTTGGTTTTACGCCCTCTCTGGCAAAGCTGTTCCTTCCATGATGAGCAGCACCTGGGAGCAAGGGGATCTTTTCCTGACAGCCCTCCTGGGATGGAGGGTAGCAACACTGGAGAGACCTCTGCCAGCCAAGGGGGAGTTGCTGGGGCTCAAACCAAGGTTTCAGTCTGGGACCTTAAAGTCCTGGGTGGCTGAAGACTACAAGATGCCCCCAATGTTTGGCTCTGCCTTTTGAAGCCAGAGAGTCTTTCTGCTCTCGCAGAGCATCAAAAGCCAGATACCTTCCCTGGGGTTTGGTGCCTGCTCAGCCCAAGCTCTCAGCCGTGCAGGACTCAGCTGAGGGCTGAGAAGCTGCGCACGGGACTGTGCAACTGCCCTGAGCACAAGGGACCTGAGTCACATCACAGCAACCATAGAAACACCCCTCAGAAGCAGATCGCCTAGCATCTGGCCTAAACAAGAGCTGCTGTATTTCTCCACCTTTCTCCCTGCATCTAAAACTTTCTTTTTCGCTCCGTAGCACCGGGCAGAAGTCTCAGCAGCTAGACTGGCAGGGAGGGCCCTAGTGCCTGCCAGTCCTGGTGCTCTACTCAGATGTTCATTCTCTTGAGCTAAGCAAAGTCCCCAGGTGACCAGATCTGCAGTGTCAGTGGCCAGGTGTGCACACTTGTCTGCAGTGCAGGACAATGGAGAGCAGCTGGGAGGGAGCAAGCTCAGGGCAGGCATAGAAATGCCTCTGCTCACCACCAACTGCGCTGAGGTCAGAGAGGAAAAGAGGCACCTGGAGCAGTGCCCTCTGCCTGGGTGTCTTTTGGGTGCAGAGGTCTGGGCCCAAGTTGCAGGAGGACAGGGGCTGTGGCCACCTCAAGATGGCATCTCTGAGCCCCAAATACACTCTACCAAGTTAGAATCAAAAGGATACAAATGGTTGGAAAAGGGGTTCTCCAAACACACAGAGGCCTTGGAGTAATTAGAAGGTGGTTTCAGTGTCATATATGGACATTTCCAGCAGGCTCTTGAGGGTCCTTGGGAGCTGCAGGCCACCTCAGCCTCCAGGATGCGGGACCTCATTCTCCCCAGACCCAAATCCCAAGGGGGGACTGAGTCCCAGGGATCCCCTGCTCCCATCCCCCAACCTAAGCAGCAGTGGAGCTGGGTCCACAGAAGCCTTGGGGCTCTGGGCAGTCCCTGCACCACGAACCAAGCGTATTGCCTGTCACATTGTCCCCTGAGGCAAACGGGACCCTCAGGCAGAACTCTTGCAGCCGCCCCCAGCCCTTTCCAGCCAGCGCCACAGTCCTAGAGCCACACCGGTAGGCAGTTAACAGTCTCTGTGCGACACCTCGGGAAGGAGTACCCAAAGACCTACTCCTCACTGGAGAGCCACAGAAGCGCTGGAAACAAGGAAGTGCATTCTGGGCTGATTGTGTCACCCAGCAATCCTCCCTCTCACTTGCCCCTTTGCCCTCAGCTCTCCTCTCAAGCCCAGGAGGAAGGACGCTCTCCCCATCTCATCACGCAGTTCTCCTTTCCAACATGCTCCTGCTCCTCTGCATGTTGACAAGGGGTCCTAGCACAGCCTCGTTGCCTCCTGTCCCCACTCCTTGCCATGGAGCCACTGGGAAGGACCGTGGTGGGGATAGCATGAGCAGTGCCCAGCAGCGCCTGGGCCTCACCGGGAAGAGAGGCCCCCACCCAGGACACCAGGGTGTGTCACCTCCCTGTGATGCAGGCACATCCTGCTGTGACCTCAGCTCAAGTCATCTGGGGGCTCTGTATGTTGGCGCCATGGCGATGGCACAGCCAGGCAGAGAGCAGAGAGATTTCCTCTCACCTCCTGGAAAGCAGTCCCCTCCCTTCCCTCAGTTATTTTCCCAAACTTTCTGATAAATCCTTTCAGGAATGTCTCCAGATGATGCCAAAGTCAAGGAAATAGGTAAATGGGGCCCTAGAGTCGTCACTCTTGCACTGGCAAAGGTGCATTTTTGCCCCCTGCAGCCACCCCCCTCCACACCCTGCGCCCCGCGTAGCTGCCCACAAGATGGCGCCGTCCCGCGGGGGAGGGGGCGGGACTAGCTGTCAGGGCAGGAGGGCGCAGCGTTGCCATGGCATCGCCCCAGTGCAGCCCTCCTACTGGCTGTCATGAGGACGAGGGCGGGCATGGATTTGAATGATGTGTCTCTCAGCCAATTGGAGTCCAAGAGGGGAAAAGGAAAAGGAAAGCGCGAGGTGCAAGAGGTGCGGGAGCAGAGCAGGTGAGAAGTGAGTGTGTGGGAGCGATGCTGTGAGAAAAACCTTGCAAATAGTTAACAGGAGTCAAGTACAAGGGAGAGAAAAAAACAGTACTGCAAAGGATAAACGACTCCGGCTAAATAACCTTGATGAAACCATAGCACTTTGAAGAATGTGAGAGGTAGGCAAGACAAAACGAGCAGAATAACCCAGGAGTGACCTTAGGTTCATTAAGGCTTATTAACATATCAAACTACACACCCCTAAATGAATAATGAGATGGAAATGACATGATAATGATGTTGCCGCCTCTTCTTTGCTTCTTGAGCTAATTAACAGGAATGTGAAAGCACAAGCGCAGAGCGATTACCTGAGGTAATGAAATTGCAACCAATAGAAAGATTTGTATAAAGTGCCCCCTGAAAAGTGTGTGTAAATCAAGAATGAGAGGGGGAGAAGGTGTGCTAGCTTTGTGGATTTACCACCAAGCGCCCATCTCTGTGCAGAAATGAAATAAATATCTCGACCGTGTGTGTGTATTGGTTGCTTGCACACCGGGTAACAGAACCCAGATTTTGGACAACAAGTGGGAGTGTTTGAGTGCTGGCGGGTGCCTTTGTGCTGGGGTGGGTGCAGCAGTGCTGGCGCCGGGGCTGCTTTGCTTTAGGAGCTCCCCAAAGGGGCTGGTGGGACTGTGACCACGGGACACAGCGCCCTGTAACCGAGGGGGAACTGACCTGCGAGGCAGGTGTGCCGGCCTGCCCCCAAGCATCTGGGCCTGTGCAGCTTGGTGGGGTTTGAGTGCAGGAAGCTTTGCCTGCGTTGTGGGTCTGAGATGCATTTCCAAGAGTTTTCCTGAGGTGCTGCTGCCCCCTGAATCCCCAGGTGCTGCTCAGAGCTGTGTTTGGGAGCTGCTGGGCAAAGTGAGAGCAGGTTGCTGGTGTCCTCGTGAAGTGTCCTTCCCAACGATCTTTGTTGTTCACACAACGATCAGTTTTGTTGTGTGAAAACTGCCTTTCAGAGCGTCTTTGAGAGAAGCTGTCCCGCATGTCATGCCATGCCCTAGCCGTTTTCTGGGGGACGTGGTATAAAGACATGGTGTCATCTGTGCCAAAAAGGGGAGTAGAATGTGTTGGTGGCCCTGCTGGCTGTGCTCTCACAGATACAGGTCAGCATAGAGGGGAGACATTGGCCCCTGACTGTTGAGACTATGTATGCCAGCAGAACTGAGAGTAGCACTCTGATTCTGTCTTTCTTTCCAGGGTGCTCCAGTCATCTAGGTTCCCAGCACAGCCCTGGAGCCGCTGAGAATGGAGGCAGGATGTCAGGGTGTGTGCCTGTAGCTGTCAGCGTCTTTGGCAGCATCGTGAGCCCTGTGTGAAAGCAGCTGCAAGTGAATGAGATGAGCCTACGTATGGATGCGAAGGCTTCCATAAATGTGCCTGGCTTCCATGATGGCTTGGGGTGTGGGTTCACCTCGTGGTGCCTCTGCTGGGCTGCACATTCCGCATCGCCCAAATGCTATTAGTGGCAGCCCACTCAGCAAATGATATTCTGTCCGCTCCTTTTCCTAGAGGTTTGTGGTGCCCCATAGGGTGGTCCAAAAGACTTACGGTAAATGCCAGCATCTGTTGAGTGCGTTTGTGAGAGGGCCCCAAAGCCTTGGTAGCTTGACCGGTGGAAGTCGCAGAGCCCTTGGGCTGCAGGCTCTGCGAGGGCTGAAGCTGTGCCCAAGGTCACATTGTACATGTCAGCCAGCCCTCAGTGCTGTGTGAACCGAGGTGTGGAGCCCGAACTCGTGCTGCAGAGCCCGTGCAGCGAGGAGAGCTGGCATTTCAGCAGCTCTCCCGGTTGGGGCTGTCTCATTGCTTGAGTGTCATTTCAAAGCCTCTGCTCCCCTTTTTCCCTTCACAGGGGCTCTTTCTCAAGTAAGGAGAGGAAAACTTTCTGAGGCTACTTTGGGCTCGGGAGGCCTTCAGGACTCTCCAATGTTTCTACATGGTATCTTTTGTATTACTTAACAAAATCCCTCTCCTCCCATCCGTAGGTGGAGGTTGCTGAGGAGATGGAGGTGGAAAGCAGCAGCCTGCTCTGCCAAAGGTATGGTCCTTCCCTCTGAAAAGAGCAGCATCAGGCAGTGATCCATTTTTGTCGCTGCCTGATCTTGTGCTGATCATTTGCACATGCCTTGTGAGCCTAGCGTACCTTGAGAGCCTTTGGTGTAAGCGCAAGAGCTTCCCTGTGTGTTGGATTGAGGAGCCAAGAGAAGGCAGTGAGCAGAGCAGTGCCTGGGGAGTGTGCAAAGGCATGTTGATGTGAGAGTGTGAAAGCCCTTTCCAGTGAAGCTGCTGCCTCAGTTGGTCTCTAAAGGCCCTCGAAAGGGAAGTGGCATCTTGCTGTCAAGGGGTAGGTGCTCCAGGGCAAAGGCTCACAGCTCGGACTTGATGGTAATAAAGGAAAGGCAAGACCAATTGTTCCCTTTTGTGCTTTGCACCCAGAGTGACAGAGCGGAGCTGTCCCATGACCTGGAGAGAGTCTTGGCGGGAGATGAAAGCCGTTTGCAGGAGACTGTTTTATTCAGAGTGGTAAGAGTGTAATGAAGGGCCATGAGAATGACCCAAGTGAGCTTCTCCTCTTTGAAGGGTTGAGCTTTTCAGATTACTTGTGACTCGGAACGGGACAGTCCAGCAGCAGGCCCTTTGAGGCCACTTAGGCTTGTGAGGTGAGTTGTGCCTCTGAACCTGATAGGCCAAGAGCACACCCCTAGCTTTGGGGGTGATGGTTAGGTCCCTTGTGTCTCAGCGTGTCATAAATGGGGAGCAGGCCCAGAGCTGCTGTTTGTGCTTGGTTGGGTCTATTGTGCCTGAGTCCCTCAGAGGCCGGGAGCAGATCTGTGGCTTCATGGCTGCCTGTGAGGTCCCTTGAGCCTCACTCAGTAGCTGACAGTCCAGCTTGACGCATATTGCTGAGGGCTGTGTTTGTGAAGGCATTGGGCCTCAGGATCAGCTAGGCCACCAGCAGCCACGTTGCTCATTTTTGTACTGGTGAAGTGACTTTTGCTTCAGTGCCTGATTAGCCAGCCTCAAGCACGTGGTTACTTTTGTGCTTGGCATTTCCCATGGCTGAACTTCATGAAGTTTCTCTCTGCCCATTTCTGCAGTGTGTCCGGGTCCCTCTGGTTGTCAGCACAAGCATCTGCTGAATCAGCCGCTCCCCTCAGTTTTCTGTCATCTGCAAGCTTGTCTAGGATTCATTTGGTCCTATTAGCTAGGTCCTTACTGGAGATGTTAAAGAATGTTTGCTAAATTGCTCTTAGGATTCCTTCTGGACTGCCTGCATTTGACTGTGCTCCCACATAGGTGGTGGTACCCTAAGGCAGAATGACTAGTCCAGGTACTGCTCGAATGCACAGCATGGCTGGGGTTTTGTGTCATCGCCTTCCTCCAGTTTTCCCCGTCCTTCCAAATGATGCCTGCTCTTGCCCCTTCATGCCCATACGTGTTGGCATGCAGTACCCGTCTTTGGCCAGTGCCACAAATGCTCAGCAGGCTCAGAGGAAACTGTCTTGCCATCCTGGGCACATTGGAAAGAACTACGAATGTTACCAAGTACTGGAACTGCCGTGCAGTGTTGTAACCCCAGAGAGGTTTTGCGGGCTGAAGAAGACAGCTAGGAATTTGTTGCCCACAAGCCTAGTCCCAAAGAAACTAAAAATCTGTCTGGCCACCCCCAGGGAGGTCACAGGCTGCTTCTTGCAGATGGATTTGGAGAGTGTCCCTCAGGAAACCCACATCCGGTGCCAGATTGAGATACCGGCAGTGCCCTGAGGAGGAGCAGCCTGGTTGTGCAGTAAACGTGGAGCAGGCAGCGCTTGTGTGTGCCTGTTATGGGTAATGGTCTGCCCAGGGCTGTGGGCAAGGAAGTGCAAAGGCTGGAGGGGTAAATGCAAGTGTGTGGGTTTATACAAGTGCTGTGCAGGGCTGGTGTGTGCACATCAGCAGAGGTGCTCAGCAAAGAGGTCTGGTGGCATGAGCCCCTTTTTGCTAGTGGTAGGGGCAGAAAGGATTGTTTGTTGGAGCGTATGAGAAGGTAAGTGCAGGCAGCACTTCTGTGCCCACAGCTCCTGCCTGCCCGTTTCAGGGAGGCAGATACTGAGATGCCCAGCACAGATGCTCCTTGCAAACTCCCTGGGAAATGTGAGCATTTTCCCTCAAATTACCGCCAGAGGAGGAAGCCTGCTTTTCACTGGCAGCGTGGTGGTGAGAGCACTGTGCATGCAACTTCAGAGAGCTTAGTTCAGTTTAAAACCAGAAGCTGCCCATCAAAGCCCGGTCTGGTCAGCTGAACCTCACCTGCCTTCCAGCTCCTTTGGAGCTGCCTTCCAGATTCAAAGTAAAGGGTGGCCAGAGGAGTAAATACAACACAGGCAAACTAAGGGATGGCAAAGGCAACCACTTTATCTCTGTATCTTAATGAGCACCTCTCTGAGCTTTAATTCTAGAGGTGTTTGATAAGGAGGCATTTTAAATTGCCCTGCTAACTTATGAAAATCTTGCCTTCTAAAACCAAGAAGCTAGCTTTGCCTCATTTCTGTCATATTCAGGTCATGATTAAGCCTCCTTTACAAGGGTACTTATTTTTTTGGAGTAGAATGTGCTCTTTTGGGGCCCCACTTTTATTCTTCTTTTTTGTTTTAAATCTCCTCAGTGATTAGGTACTAGAGTTGTTCATTGCTGATTAACCGTGATGGAGAAGTTTTCAATGCCCAGTTACCTAGTAAGGCAAGAGAGACAAAAGCTTTGGAGGATTTTTTTTTAATCCAGCTATTAACCCTCTGGCATCCAAAGAGAAAACAGGTAAAGATATTCCCGAATTACAGTGTTGCTAACTGCGTTTTTAAGTAAAAAGGTGTTGCTTGGGAAGCAGAAACCTGTGCAAAAACTGTAACAGCCCCCCATCCCCGCACAGGGAATAGCCGAGGGCAGCATCTACCACGGCATGGGCTGCAACAGAGGTGGAACAGTGGCCCCGACCATGGGGTCCCCAGTTACCCCCTGACCCCGATCCCTCCTGCGGGGACAGTGGTGGCACGGCCGAGGCGTGATGCCGTTGAGGAGGGGTCTCTGCCCGTCTTTGAGGCTGATCCCTGCCAGGAGACCCGTCCTGCCCCCGAGGGGAGTTGCGGGATCCCCCTGAGCCCCATGGTTCAGCCCGACCCTGATTCCATCGCTGTGGGGCAGTTATCGCCGCGGCAACACGGATGCACCAGGCTTCAGGCACAGTCGGTGGCACTGCGTGGGGCAGGAGGAGGGTCCCGGCTCTCCCCAGAGCAGGACAGGGTCCTGCCGCCCCTCGGCACCAGCCATGAGGAGGCGAGTCAGAGTGGAGAGGAGGGTGCTGCAGCCGCAGCCGGTAGGAGGGGCTGGGTGTGTTGGGGTGGGATGGGAAGCAGGCGATGGCCGTGGGGCTGGGGGGGTCAGGCTCATTCCTCCCGGCATCTCCAGACTGCTGGGTTGGGGGGGGTGGCAGATGGGGACCAAAGCAGTACCTTGGATGCTGTTGTCATGACAGCTGTCCTGTGCTGGGTCCGCACAGCTCTTCCAACCTGAATGCCGCAGACATCCCCTGCCAGGCCCCCTCCCCATCCCAGGAGAGCTTTCTGGGGGGCTAACGCTCCTGCTGGTGAGGGTCCCTGGGGCACACACATGACTGATGCTCTCCTTTAAAATCCAAGCAATGCCTTTGGGTGCAAGCATGTGGCAGGAGTAGCTGTAGGGCAGAGTCTCTTTGCATCAAAAGACAAAGAGCTTTTCCTTCGGTCTTAAAATCCCTGAAAGTGCCCAGCACCAGCCCCATAAAGCATCTAGGCAAAGAGGAGGCTGACAGGAAGGTGAAGGGCTGCCATGGACCGCTGGGAAGAGCCCTGGCTCCGGGTGCATCATGCGGGCTGGAGCCGCAGGGATGCAGTCCCTAACACTGCACGAGCCCCATTGTGGGGCTGGGGGCCACAGGACGTGCTCGCCTCCCTGATGGCCACGTGCTTGGGGCTGGCACCTCCATTCCTCAAGGCACTCTGCCCTGTTGCCATGGAGAAGTGTGTCCCTGCTGTGTCCTTGACCGAGGCCACAGCAAGGCTGCGGAGAGAGTCAGCTGTGCACTGTCCCCTCTCCCAGCAGGGCCCTGTGAGGCGATTTGTAACCTTCCTGGGGACCGTCCTCTGGGAGCTGTGGCTGTGGTGTCTGAGCCAGCTGAAGGGCTGGGGGACAGGCAAGCGGAGAGCGAGCAGAGGAAAAGCAAAGCTGCAACACACCCGGCTGGGTAAGAGCCTCATGGCCAGAAGTACCCCTGGCACTGGAGGCGATGGGGAAGATGCCATTCCCCTTCCCCCAAGTTCCCGGGACAGGATCTGGGTGAGACTGTGGCATGGCCCGTAGGGCCACAGCCCTTCTCCTGCTCCCATGAGGACAATCCCTGCTGGGGAAGACGAGCTGTGGCAGCCCCGTCAGGCAGCAGCCTGGTGCATCTTGCAGGAGCCACGTCTGACCGCTGTGTGCAGCCATACATCGTCAGAGAAAGAGCTACTGTCCAGAGGAGGAAACTGACTGGGTCCTTTGTGGCTGAAGTCATGTGTGCCTTGGTGAGTCCCAGGCTGGTGTGGGCTCTGGTGCCCCACCGGTGCCCGATCCGTGATGGCAGCTGACTTGGTTTTCCTCAGACCTCGGCTCCTACCTCTGGCCAGAGAAGAAAGAAAACCCAGGCTTTTGGCATCCTGTGGCGAAGACCGCCAGATACACGTGTTCCCTGTGAGGTAGGAGAAGAGGCTGTTTTGTGCCCTTTTTCCTCCATCTTTGTGCCTTCACCACAAGCTCCCTGCCTCACTTTCCCCATCTTGCCTATAGTCCTTTCCCCCCCGACCTGCCAGCAGCTTGTAGGCTAGGTGGGAGGAGAGTCAAGCTCAAGGCTCTCCAACAAGCAAGGCTTGAGGTAAAGGTGTTGGCCAAAGCCCAGGCTGTAGTGGGCCTCCTCGTGGTGTTTCCCGGGAGGACCTTTCAACGCGGTGGTGGTATCAGACAGGAATGGGACTATGCGGAGTGACAGTGTAGAAACAGTCTGAGAAAAGAGGCTCCATCTGGTGCCGTCATAGACTGAGAAGAGCATGCTATGCCAAGGCACGTATGGGATGAGGGTTGTGCTACCAACGCCCCGTCAGAGCAGGATGGGTTGTGGGAGTGGGATGGGGCCTGGGATCAAGATTGGAAGCAAGATGGAAGCTGGGATGGAGTGGTCAGGGCAGCCCAAGAGCAGCAGTGAAGGGCAATTGCTGACTGGTGCAGCTGAGGAGGCTGGGGTGAGGGCAGCCCACAGGGGCAGGAGAGGTTGCTTGTCTGTAGAGTGAGGGTAAGAGAGTGCAGGCACACCCAGGACCATGTAGGGTGCTGATGCAAAACTGGTAGCTCTGGAAATACGTGCCTCTTCCTAAAAAGTCCTGAATGGCCACAAAGGAACCTGTGGGTGACTCAGCAGCTGTGCTTTTAAAGTGCAAGTAGCCTGGGTGCTACGGAAAGTTGGAAGAGAAAAAGGGACCCAAGGAGCAGCTGCCTGGCTCCATAGGAAGCGCTGGGGCTGCCGTGGGGCAGCATGCAGGGTGACGGTGTGCCTTGTGAGGTCTGTTGTGGGGGGGAAAGGGGTGTCATGGGGCAGCATGCAGGGCAATGGGCTATCATGGGGCAGTGTGCGGGATGGTCAGGCTACCGTGGGGCAGCAAGTGGGGCAAAAGAGCTGTGCGGTGCCATGTGGGGAATGAGAGGATTGCTGTGAGTGTCAGGGCTGGCAGCTGCCCCTGGAGTAGAATCTCCTGCAACCCGCGGGTGTTGGGCCCTGCTTGGGGGGGTAGCCCCATCCCCAAAGCGTCGCACCTCCCCCTTTGCTCAGCCCAGGGAGCCGCGTGTCATTGCAGTCCCTGATGGCAAGCTGCGAGACACCGAAGCAGACCAGGACGACAGGCCGATGGGGACACCTGGGTGGCACGATGATGGCGACTGCTGAAACGTTCTCCCCTCCTGTCCGCGTAAGAGAAGCATGGTGGTGCCAGGCGCAGCGCCAGCATGTCCCGCTGTGCTGTGGAAGGGCTGGGGGAGTGGGGGGGTGGGCAGCTTTGGGCCCTCGGCAGAGCCCGGAGGGGAGAGTCAGGAGCTCGTGCTACCTAGCCACAAGGGATGGGAGCCTCAGTGGTGGGTGCTGCAGAAAAGGGGGGTAACTGGTGGGTTTTTCCTCACTTGTGGAACTGAGAGGGGAGGGATTAAGTCCGGATGTCCTGTGTGGAGCAGAGGAGTAGGTGAAATGAGGGTGTTTTAGGGTTAAAGCTTACTCAGTGCTTTGGGGCAGTGAGGAGGTTTATTTCCAGCTTCCCGGTGTGCCGAGGCTGTAATTGTGTTTCTTCTCTGAAAGTGCCATGAAAGATTCTTTCTGACCGACTGACATGACAATTCTAATTTGGCAGACTCTGGAGCCAAGCAGGATGTGGCTCCCAGTCCAGAACCCCAACGTGAAGAACGTAAGCGCTGCTTGCAGTCCTCTATGTCCTCAGCTCTGGGCTGCTCTGCTCCGAAGCTGAGCTTGCGCAGAGCTTGTGTCTGCAGCGATGGTGGCCCGGGGCACCTGTGGGGCACCGAGCTGCCGCTGCCTGAAGCGACATCCTGTCTGCGTAAGAGTAGCATGCTGGGGCAAGGCATCGGGACGGCATTTTCCCAGATGCAACCAAGGAGGGTCTGGGGGAGCAGAGGGAAAGGAGGCACTGGGAGCCGCACAACCCCTGGGGGGATCACGGAGCAGTGAGCCCAGCCATGTGGGGTGTGAGCCACGATACAGGGTGCTGTTGGAAGATGGGGCTTTCTGAGAGGTCCGTAGCCACATCTGGAGCAAAGGATTGGGCTGTATGAGGGTAATTTTGGGGTGGACGTTGATCGGTGAGCAGGTTTTTGCAGAGTGTTCGCTATGGGCAGAGGTCGCTAGCTAATACAAAGGGAGGGTTTCACTCACATCTCCCCCAGAGGCAAGCAGCACATCATCATTGCAAGGATGAATGTCCCCATGCAAGCGTTTAGGAAAGTCAGGAGTAGAGGGGACTCCCCCAGATGCCGGTGGGAAGGAGGATGTTATGTGCAGGATAGTGGTCCCTTGTCTTGTGCGTGTAGAATGCAGGGGTAAGTAAAAGCCTTAATTTTGATGGGTCCTGCCAGAGATTTGCTTGGAAGATGAGGGATATGCCAACGCGCCGCAGGCCACCTGCTGTGCCAAGTCCTGCCTGGAGTCCACAGCCCATGCTGAAGTGGGCAAGGAGCCCAGAGCCATGGGCCTGCTCACCCCTGCCGACTGTCATCGACACCACACCACCACCAGCCCCCGCTTTGGACACTGTTGTCTGCTGGACCCAGGACACCACCGAGAGCCAGGAGAAGCCTTCAACCTCGGTGCAGGTAAAGGGGGTTGCGTGTGTGTCTCGGGCAGGTGGGCGTGCAGCAGTGCCTGGAGGGGACTGGAATGCAGTGGAAGAGACAGGGCCCATCAGCCCAAATGATTGTGGCAAGTGGGGAGGGCAATGGGAGGGGTTTGTGGTGAGTTCTCACGAAGTGGGGGTTTCCTGGGGTTGTTTAGTTGTGATTGTTCTTTGGGGTTATTCGCTGTGATGGGATATGCATGTTGGGAGCTCACAGCAATCTCCGAAAAGGGCCAAAGAAGTCTCCTTCTGACTCACTGTACCAAATATTTCTCCTATTTTAGCTGCTGGAAAGGATGATAACCCCGATGCAATGCCCAGAAGCAGCTGAGAACGAGGTAAGCGTCAATCCTACCATTTGACATCCTTACTCTTGTGCTGCTCTACGTAGGGGTAGCTTACTCAGCCTCTATAGAAGAGGGCAGATTTTTCAGCAGAGCTAAAAAAAAAAAAAGACATATGGAAAACAGTGAAAAAAATGGAGCCTCTGTACATAGAGAGCAGGCAAGAGGCAAGACTACCAGCAGTACGGACTGGCAGTTGAGAGAGGGAGATGGCAGGGTGTTGGATGTAGGAAGAGGGCAGGTGGGCTGCTAAGGGCACTGTGTCCCATTTGGCTGTGGAGCCCAAGCAGCCGCTGGTGTGAGTGCTGCTGGGTGCCAGGCTGCCAAGCAGCGTCAGCAGCCACTGGCTGGGATGCCTCTGCATCCTCTTCCTTTGCTTTTTTTCAGGTTCAGAAGGAGGCCCCAAGGACCATGGTGGATCGTCAGACAGAGCAGGATGTTGTGACCCGTGGCATCGGTGCCCAGGTATCGTGAAAGCAGTGATCTGAGTGAGGCCAGAGACCTTGTGAGGAAGGGCTTTGGAGGTTCTGTGATAGAGGGCACATGTCATGGGCTGGTGGGGAGCACGGTGTCGCGTTCAGCTCGTGCAGCAGACCCTGTGAATCAGCGCAGCCATGGTCGTGGGGCAGAGAGGGAGATGATGTTGCCTTCTGTCACTGCCGCGCCAAGCAGAGGCATCGTTTGGCCCTCTTGGCAGGCTTGTGGCCGGCTTGTGGTGCATTCGCCCCTTTCCGTGAAGGAGACGTTGCCTTCAGAGCTGCAGCCTGGGCATGCAGCTGCCCCGCTATGCTGCTGAGAAAGGTGTGGGAGAGGCTGTGCTGGTGGCCTGGTATTGGGCGTGGTGTGGGAGCCAGCTGAGCTGTGAGCTGGGGACGTCTGGAGCCAAGGCCTCTGTTGTCCTTGTAAGGCTCTGCAGATGGGATGGTGCGGAAGAGGCAGGCCCTAGAGCGGTGCCCCAAGGGTCAGCGTGGAGGCGGATGGGAGCAGTTTGTGGTGGGACTGCCCTCAAAGGATTTGAGGCTCTTGGGCTATTTGCTTGTTCTTATTTCCTCAAGGCTTTTGCTGCCTTGAGATGGGGTGGGCGGGTTGTGGCTGGGAGCTCACTGCCAATGTCCAAAGGGCCGAAGAAGGCTCCTTCCATCTCATGTGCCAAATACTGCTTCCTTTCCAGAGCCTGGAAAGGACTGGAGTGGCAAGCGGAGTCCCGCGAGCAGTGAAGAAAAAGGTAAGCGCCTATCAGAGGTGCCATCCTCCTTGCTCTCGTGCTGCTCTATCTGCACGTGTAGCTTGGGCGGGCTCTGCAGATGAGTGTCTTGGCGCAGGTTTGGTAGCAGAGCTGAGAAAAGGGGCATACTGAAACGAGTGAGGAAAAGGGAGGCTCTGCCCAGTGTCCGTGTGAGACAGCATGCCAGAGCGAGCACTAGAGCGCGCACTGGCAGAGTGAGCGGTGCCCGTGGGGAAGGGCTGTCTTTGTGGTTGTTGTGGGCAGCACGTGCCTGACAAGGGGCCTGATCCCTTTGCAGCGTGCCCCTGGAAGGGTGCATGTGTCAGAAGGGCCCTTGTGTGCTGGGCACCCGCAAGGCATCCAGGAGGAATTTGTGTGGTGGGAGGGGACGCACATGCACCCTGAGCAGGAGCTGCATGTCGAGAACCTCCGTGCCGTGTGTGCGGCTTGTCTTGTACCGCCAGTGCTACTGGGGACGCAGCAGCACCTTCCCCTCCCTCCCCTGGTGATGCTCTGGGACAATCTGCCCTTGGTGGCTTTGCAGGCGGTGCGCGGAGGAGCTGCAATGACGGCTGAGGAGGCCCCACGGAGGCTGCCCACATCGCAGCAGTCCGGCTCCCGTTGCGCAGAGGAGACGCCAGAGCCGGTGAGGCCTTGGGAGAGGGCAGCTGAGAGTGCTGGCAGCTGTGCTGTGCTGCTGTCCCAGGAAATGGGAGCAGGGTGTCTTGCGCTGTGTAGCTACAAAAGAGGCCCCCAAGGTGGGCCCAAGTGGTGCCAGCAGAGCGTCAGCGTCACAAGGCTGAGAGCTAGTGTCCGCCCCGAAATGTAGAAGGCCGCCTGTGTGTGTGTTTGAGGCATCAAACGCTGTGTGTTGTGCAGAGCACGTTGACAGTTGGCGAAGGCAGTGGGAGAGGACGGAGAGAGATGGTCGAGTGCATGTTTGATTTTTGCGGGCAGGCTCGTGTGTACTGCTAGGGGATGGTGCCCGGGGACAGGGAGATCTTTCCGTAAGGCACCTTTGAGCATGCCTAGCAAAAATGTGGGCTGATGGCCGTCTCAGAGCTGGATAAGGAAGAGCCTGCAGAAGGCGGAGGGTGGGGCAGGCTGCAGCAAGTGCATCGGGTTGAGTGGTGTTGTGCAGGAAACAGACGGGGAGCTAAGGAAGGAGCTGCCTTCAGCACAACATGCCGCCGTGCACGTTTGGCCGTAGATGTGCTGGATGCGCAGGGTGTTGGATGTAGGAAGAGGGCAGGTGGGCTGCTAAGGGCACTGTGTCCCATTGGCCGCTGGTGTGAGTGCTGCTGGGTGCCAGGCTGCCAAGCAGCGTCAGCAGCCACTGGCAGTGCCAACAGGGAGCTGGCTGCCATGCTGGGAACAGGCAGGGTGGACACACGCTGATCCCGCGCTTGCGTGCTGAGAGCAGGGAGCTGTGGCTGCAGGGAGCTGGTGCGTATCCGTCGGCCACGGGTGACGGTGGCAGTGGTGGAGACTGCTGTCCGGCAGCTTGCAAGGTGCTGCGCAGCGCGGGGCAGACAGTGCTGTGCATGGGAAGCTGCAGGGAAAACCCAACCGTTGCAAGCTGGTCTTGAGCGAAAGGAGGAGATGGATGTTACAGCTGAAGTCGCAGCAGAGTTGTGGGATGCCTCTGCTCTGTGGTGCTCTTAGCCCTGTAGAAAAGGGCCTGAGTTGAGATGGGAGGCAGCTCAGCAGTGGGGTGATGCTGCCACTAGGCACCCGTGCCGCCAGGACTAGGGCTGGCTTCACCCCTCTTGCTGCAAGTGCTTCCTTTGCTTTTTTTCAGGTTCAGAAGGAGGCCCCAAGGACCGTGGTGGATCGTCGGACAGAGCAGGATGTTGTGACCCGTGGCATCGGTGCCCAGGTATCGTGAAAGCAGTGATCTGAGGCCAGAGACCTTGTGAGGAAGGGCTTTGGAGGGTCTGTGACAGAGGGCACATGTCATGGGCTGGTGGGGAGCACGGTGTCGCATTCAGCTCGTGCAGCAGACCCTGTGAATCAGCGCAGCCATGGTCGTGGGGCAGAGAGGGAGATGATGTTGCCTTCTGTCACTGCCGCGCCAAGCAGAGGCATCGTTTGGCCCTCTTGGCAGGCTTGTGGCCGGCTTGTGGTGCATTCGCCCCTTTCCGTGAAGGAGACGTTGCCTTCAGAGCTGCAGCCTGGCCGTGCAGCTGCCCCGCTATGCTGCTGAGAAAGGTGTGGGAGAGGCTGTGCTGGTGGCCTGGTATTGGGCGTGGTGTGGGAGCCAGCTGAGCTGTGAGCTGGGGACGTCTGGAGCCAAGGCCTCTGTTGTCCTTGTAAGGCTCTGCAGATGGGATGGTGCGGAAGAGGCAGGCCCTAGAGCGGTGCCCCAAGGGTCAGCGTGGAGGCGGATGGGAGCAGTTTGTGGTGGGACTGCCCTCAAAGGATTTGAGGCTCTTGGGCTATTTGCTTGTTCTTATTTCCTCAAGGCTTTTGCTGCCTTGAGATGGGGTGGGCGGGTTGTGGCTGGGAGCTCACTGCCAATGTCCAAAGGGCCGAAGAAGGCTCCTTCCATCTCATGTGCCAAATACTGCTTCCTTTCCAGAGCCTGGAAAGGACTGGAGTGGCAAGCGGAGTCCCGCGAGCAGTGAAGAAAAAGGTAAGCGCCTATCAGAGGTGCCATCCTCCTTGCTCTCGTGCTGCTCTATCTGCACGTGTAGCTTGGGCGGGCTCTGCAGATGAGTGTCTTGGCGCAGGTTTGGTAGCAGAGCTGAGAAAAGGGGCATACTGAAACGAGTGAGGAAAAGGGAGGCTCTGCCCAGTGTCCGTGTGAGACAGCATGCCAGAGCGAGCACTAGAGCGCGCACTGGCAGAGTGAGCAGTGCCCGTGGGGAAGGGCTGTCTTTGTGGTTGTTGTGGGCAGCACGTGCCTGACAAGGGGCCTGATCCCTTTGCAGCGTGCCCCTGGAAGGGTGCATGTGTCAGTAGGGCCCTTGTGTGCTGGGCACCCGCAAGGCATCCAGGAGGAATTTGTGTGGTGGGAGGGGACGCACATGCACCCTGAGCAGGAGCTGCATGTCGAGAACCTCCGTGCCGTGTGTGCGGCTTGTCTTGTACCGCCAGTGCTACTGGGGACGCAGCAGCACCTTCCCCTCCCTCCCCTGGTGATGCTCTGGGACAATCTGCCCTTGGTGGCTTTGCAGGCGGTGCGCGGAGGAGCTGCAATGACGTCTGAGGAGGCCCCACGGAGGCTGCCCACATCGCAGCAGTCCGGCTCCCGTTGCGCAGAGGAGACGCCAGAGCCGGTGAGGCCTTGGGAGAGGGCAGCTGAGAGTGCTGGCAGCTGTGCCGTGCTGCTGTCCCAGGAAATGGGAGCAGGGTGTCTTGCGCTGTGTAGCTGCAAAAGAGGCCCCCAAGGTGGGCACAAGTGGTGCCAGCAGAGCGCCAGCATCACAAGGCTGAGAGCTACTGTCCGCCCCGAAATGTAGAAGGCCGCCTGTGTGTGTGTTTGAGGCATCAAACGCTGTGTGTTGTGCAGAGCACATTGACAGTTGGCGAAGGCAGTGGGAGAGGACGGAGAGAGATGGTCGAGTGCGTGTTTGATTTTTGCGGGCAGGCTCGTGTGTACTGCTAGGGGATGGTGCCCGGGGACAGGGAGATCTTTCCGTAAGGCACCTTTGAGCATGCCTAGCAAAAATGTGGGCTGATGGCCGTCTCAGAGCTGGATAAGGAAGAGCCTGCAGAAGGCGGAGGGTGGGGCAGGCTGCAGCAAGTGCATCGGGTTGAGTGGTGTTGTGCAGGAAACAGACGGGGAGCTAAGGAAGGAGCTGCCTTCAGCACAACATGCCGCCGTGCACGTTTGGCCATAGATGTGCTGGATGCGCAGGGTGTTGGATGTAGGAAGAGGGCAGGTGGGCTGCTAAGGGCACTGTGTCCCATTTGGCTGTGGAGCCCAAGCAGCCGCTGGTGTGAGTGCTGCTGGGTGCCAGGCTGCCAAGCAGCGTCAGCAGCCACTGGCAGTGCCAACAGGGAGCTGGCTGCCATGCTGGGAACAGGCAGGGTGGACACACGCTGATCCCGCGCTTGCGTGCTGAGAGCAGGGAGCTGTGGCTGCAGGGAGCTGGTGCGTATCCGTCGGCCACGGGTGACGGTGGCAGTGGTGGAGACTGCTGTCCGGCAGCTGGCAAGGTGCTGCGCAGCGCGGGGCAGACAGTGCTGTGCATGGGAAGCTGCAGGGAAAGCCCAACCGTTGCAAGCTGGTCTTGAGCGAAAGGAGGAGATGGATGTTACAGCTGAAGTCGCAGCAGAGTTGTGGGATGCCTCTGCTCTGTGGTGCTCTTAGCCCTGTAGAAAAGGGCCTGAGTTGAGATGGGAGGCAGCTCAGCAGTGGGGTGATGCTGCCACTAGGCACCCGTGCCGCCAGGACTAGGGCTGGCTTCATCCCTCTTGCTGCAAATGCTTCCTTTGCTTTTTTTCAGGTTCAGAAGGGGGCTGCGAGGACCACGGTGGATCAGCCGCCGGAGCAGGACGTGGTGACCCGTGGCATCGGTGCCCAGGTATCGTGAAAGCAGTGATCTGAGGGCAGAGACCTTGTGAGGAAGGGCTTTGGAGGGTCTGTGGCAGAGGGCGCATGTCATGGGCTGGTGGGGGAGCACGGTGTCGCGTTCAGCTCGTGCAGCAGACCCTGTGAATCAGAGCAACCATGGTCGTGGGGCAGAGAGGGAGATGATGTTGCCTTCTGTCAATGCCGCGCCAAGCAGAGGCATCGTTTGGCCCTCTTGGCAGGCTTGTGGCCGGCTTGTGGTGCATTTGCCCCTTTCCCTGAAGGCGACGTTGCCTTCAGAGCTGCAGCCTGGCCGTGCAGCTGCCCCGCTATGCTGCTGAGAAAGGTGTGGGAGAGGCTGTGCTGGCGGCCTGGTGTTGGGCGTGGTGTGGGAGCCAGCTGCCCTGTGAGCTGGGGACATCTGGAGCCAAGGCCTCTGTTGTCCTTATAAGGCTCTGCAGATGGGATGGTGTGGAAGAGGCAGGCCCTAGAGCGGTGCCCCAAGGGTCAGCGTGGAGGCGGATGGGAGCAGTTTGTGGTGGGACTGCCCTCAAAGGATTTGAGGCTCTTGGGCTATTTGCTTGTTCTTATTTCCTCAAGGCTTTTGCTGCCTTGAGACGGGGTGGGCAGGTTGTGGCTGGGAGCTCACTGCCAATCTCCAAAAGGCGGAAGAAGGCTCCTTCCGTCTCATGACCGAAATACTGCTTCCTTTCCAGAGCCTGGAAAGGATTGGAGTGGCAAGCGGAGTTCCCCGAGCAGTGAAGAAGAAGGTAAGTGCCTATCATAGGCGCCGACATCCTTGCTGTTGTGCTGCCCTGTCTGCATAGGTAGCTAGGGCGGGCTCTGCAGATGAGTGTCTTGCGCAGGTTTTGTAGCAGAGCTGAGAAAAGGGGCATATTGAAACGAGTGAGGAAAAGGGAGGCTCTGGCCGGTGTCCGTGTGAGACAGCATGCCGGAGCGAGCACTAGAGCGCACACGGGCAGAGTGAGCGGTGCCCGTGGGGAAGGGCTGTCTTTGCGGGTGGTGTGGGCAGCACGTGCCTGACAAGGGGACTGATCTCTTTGCGGTGTGCCCCTGGAAGGGTGCATGTGTCAGTAGGGCCCTTGTGTGCTGGGCACCCGCAAGGCATCCAGGAGGAATTTGTGTGGTGGGAGGGGACGCACATGCACCCTGAGCAGGAGCTGCATGTCGAGAACCTCCGTGCCGTGTGTGCGGCTTGTCTTGTATCACCAGTGCTGCTGGGGACGCAGCAGCACCTTCCCCTCCCTCCCCTGGTGATGCTCTGGGACAATCTGCCCTTGGTGGCTTTGCAGGCAGTGCGTGGAGGAGCTGCAATGACATCTGAGGAGGCCCCACGGAGGCTGCCCACATCGCAGCAGTCCGGCTCCCGTTGCGCAGAGGAGACGCCAGAGCCGGTGAGGCCTTGGGAGAGGGCAGCCGAGAGTGCTGGCAGCTGTGCCGTGCTGCTGTCCCAGGAAATGGGAGCAGGCTGCCTTGCACTGTGTAGGTGCAAAAGAGGCCCCCAAGGTGGGCCCAAGTGGTGCCAGCAGAGCGCCAGCGTCACAAGGCTGAGAGCTAGTGTCCGCCCCGAAATGTAGAAGGCCGCCTGTGTGTGTGTTTGAGGCATCAAACGCTGTGTGTTGTGCAGAGCACGTTGACAGTTGGTGAAGGCAGTGGGAGAGGACGGAGAGAGATGGGCGAGTGTGTGTTTGATTTTTGCGGGCAGGCTCATGTGTACTGCTAGGGGATGGTGCCCGGGGACAGGGAGATCTTTCCGTAAGGCATCTTTGAGCATGCCTAGCAAAAATGTGGGCTGATGGCCGTCTCAGAGCTGAATAAGGAAGAGACTGCAGAAGGCGGAGGGTGGGGCAGGCTGCAGCAAGTGCATCGGGTTGAGTGGTGTTGTGCAGGAAACAGACGGGGAGCTAAGGAAGGAGCTGCCTTCAGCACAACATGCTGCCGTGCACATTTGACCCTAGATGTGCTGGATGCGCAGGGTGCTGGATGGAGGACTGGGGCAGGTGGGATGCTAAGGGCACTGTGTCGCGTTTGGCTGTGGAGCCCAAGCAGCCCCTGGTGCGAGTGCTGCTGGGTGCCAGGCTGCCAAGCAGCGTCAGCAGCCACTGGCAGTGCCGACGGGGAGCTGGCTGCCGTGCTGGGAACAGGCAGGGTGGACACACGGTGATCCAGCGCTTGCGTGCCGAGAGCAGGGAGCTGTGGCTGCAGGGAGCTGGTGCGTATCCGTCGGCCATGGGTGACGGTGGCAGTGGTGGAGACTGCTGTCCGGCAGCTGGCAATCTGCTGCACAGTGCGGGACAGACAGTGCTGTGCATGGGAAGCTGCAGGGAAAACCCAACTGTTGCAAGCTGGTCTTGAGCGAAAGGAGGAGATGGATGTTACAGCTGAAGTCGCAGCAGAGTCGTGGGATGCCTCCGCTCTGTGGTGCTCTTAGCCCTGTAGAAAAGGGCCTGAGTTGAGATGGGAGGCAGCTCAGCAGTGGGGTGATGCTGCCAGTAGGCACCGTGCCGCCAGGACTAGGGCTGGCTTCACCCCTCTTGCTGCAAATGCTTCCTTTGCTTTTTTTCAGGTTCAGAAGGGGGCTGCGAGGACCACGGTGGATCAGCCGCCGGAGCAGGACGTGGTGACCCGTGGCATCGGTGCCCAGGTATCGTGAAAGCAGTGATCTGAGGGCAGAGACCTTGTGAGGAAGGGCTTTGGAGGGTCTGTGGCAGAGGGCGCATGTCATGGGCTGGTGGGGGAGCACGGTGTCACGTACAGCTCGTGCAGCAGACCCTGTGAATCAGAGCAACCATGGTCGTGGGGCAGAGAGGGAGATGATGTTGCCTTCTGTCAATGCCGCGCCAAGCAGAGGCATCGTTTGGCCCTCTTGGCAGGCTTGTGGCCGGCTTGTGGTGCATTTGCCCCTTTCCCTGAAGGCGACGTTGCCTTCAGAGCTGCAGCCTGGCCGTGCAGCTGCCCCGCTATGCTGCTGAGAAAGGTGTGGGAGAGGCTGTGCTGGCGGCCTGGTGTTGGGCGTGGTGTGGGAGCCAGCTGCCCTGTGAGCTGGGGACATCTGGAGCCAAGGCCTCTGTTGTCCTTGTAAGGCTCTGCAGATGGGATGGTGTGGAAGAGGCAGGCCCTAGAGCGGTGCCCCAAGGGTCAGCGTGGAGGCGGATGGGAGCAGTTTGTGGTGGGACTGCCCTCAAAGGATTTGAGGCTCTTGGGCTATTTGCTTGTTCTTATTTCCTCAAGGCTTTTGCTGCCTTGAGACGGGGTGGGCGGGTTGTGGCTGGGAGCTCACTGCCAATCTCCAAAAGGCGGAAGAAGGCTCCTTCCGTCTCATGACCGAAATACTGCTTCCTTTCCAGAGCCTGGAAAGGATTGGAGTGGCAAGCGGAGTTCCCCGAGCAGTGAAGAAGAAGGTAAGTGCCTATCATAGGCGCCGACATCCTTGCTGTTGTGCTGCCCTGTCTGCATAGGTAGCTAGGGCGGGCTCTGCAGATGAGTGTCTTGCGCAGGTTTTGTAGCAGAGCTGAGAAAAGGGGCATATTGAAACGAGTGAGGAAAAGGGAGGCTCTGCCCAGTGTCCGTGTGAGACAGCATGCCGGAGCGAGCACTAGAGCGCACACGGGCAGAGTGAGCGGTGCCCGTGGGGAAGGGCTGTCTTTGCGGGAGGTGTGGGCAGCACGTGCCTGACAAGGGGACTGATCTCTTTGCGGTGTGCCCCTGGAAGGGTGCATGTGTCAGTAGGGCCCTTGTGTGCTGGGCACCCGCAAGGCATCCAGGAGGAATTTGTGTGGTGGGAGGGGACGCACATGCACCCTGAGCAGGAGCTGCATGTCGAGAACCTCCGTGCCGTGTGTGCGGCTTGTCTTGTATCACCAGTGCTGCTGGGGACGCAGCAGCACCTTCCCCTCCCTCCCCTGGTGATGCTCTGGGACAATCTGCCCTTGGTGGCTTTGCAGGCAGTGCGTGGAGGAGCTGCAATGACATCTGAGGAGGCCCCACGGAGGCTGCCCACATCGCAGCAGTCCGGCTCCCGTTGCGCAGAGGAGACGCCAGAGCCGGTGAGGCCTTGGGAGAGGGCAGCCGAGAGTGCTGGCAGCTGTGCCGTGCTGCTGTCCCAGGAAATGGGAGCAGGCTGCCTTGCACTGTGTAGGTGCAAAAGAGGCCCCCAAGGTGGGCCCAAGTGGTGCCAGCAGAGCGCCAGCGTCACAAGGCTGAGAGCTAGTGTCCGCCCCGAAATGTAGAAGGCCGCCTGTGTGTGTGTTTGAGGCATCAAACGCTGTGTGTTGTGCAGAGCACGTTGACAGTTGGTGAAGGCAGTGGGAGAGGACGGAGAGAGATGGGCGAGTGTGTGTTTGATTTTTGCGGTCATTCTCATGTGTACTGCTAGGGGATGGTGCCTGGGGACAGGGAGATCTTTCCGTAAGGCATCTTTGAGCATGCCTAGCAAAAATGTGGGCTGATGGCCATCTCAGAGCTGGATAAGGAAGAGCCTGCAGAAGGCGGAGGGTAGGGCAGGCTGCAGCAAGTGCATCGGGTTGAGTGGTGTTGTGCAGGAAACAGACGGGGAGCTAAGGAAGGAGCTGCCTTCAGCACAACATGCTGCCGTGCACATTTGACCCTAGATGTGCTGGATGCGCAGGGTGCTGGATGGAGGACTGGGGCAGGTGGGATGCTAAGGGCACTGTGTCGCGTTTGGCTGTGGAGCCCAAGCAGCCCCTGGTGCGAGTGCTGCTGGGTGCCAGGCTGCCAAGCAGCGTCAGCAGCCACTGGCAGTGCCGACGGGGAGCTGGCTGCCGTGCTGGGAACAGGCAGGGTGGACACACGGTGATCCAGCGCTTGCGTGCCGAGAGCAGGGAGCTGTGGCTGCAGGGAGCTGGTGCGTATCCGTCGGCCATGGGTGACGGTGGCAGTGGTGGAGACTGCTGTCCGGCAGCTGGCAATCTGCTGCACAGTGCGGGACAGACAGTGCTGTGCATGGGAAGCTGCAGGGAAAACCCAACTGTTGCAAGCTGGTCTTGAGCGAAAGGAGGATATGGATGTTACAGCTGAAGTCGCAGCAGAGTCGTGGGATGCCTCCGCTCTGTGGTGCTCTTAGCCCTGTAGAAAAGGGCCTGAGTTGAGATGGGAGGCAGCTCAGCAGTGGGGTGATGCTGCCAGTAGGCACCGTGCCGCCAGGACTAGGGCTGGCTTCACCCCTCTTGCTGCAAATGCTTCCTTTGCTTTTTTTCAGGTTCAGAAGGGGGCTGCGAGGACCACGGTGGATCAGCCGCCGGAGCAGGACGTGGTGACCCGTGGCATCGGTGCCCAGGTATCGTGAAAGCAGTGATCTGAGGGCAGAGACCTTGTGAGGAAGGGCTTTGGAGGGTCTGTGGCAGAGGGCGCATGTCATGGGCTGGTGGGGGAGCACGGTGTCGCGTACAGCTCGTGCAGCAGACCCTGTGAATCAGAGCAACCATGGTCGTGGGGCAGAGAGGGAGATGATGTTGCCTTCTGTCAATGCCGCGCCAAGCAGAGGCATCGTTTGGCCCTCTTGGCAGGCTTGTGGCCGGCTTGTGGTGCATTTGCCCCTTTCCCTGAAGGCGACGTTGCCTTCAGAGCTGCAGCCTGGCCGTGCAGCTGCCCCGCTATGCTGCTGAGAAAGGTGTGGGAGAGGCTGTGCTGGCGGCCTGGTGTTGGGTGTGGTGTGGGAGCCAGCTGCCCTGTGAGCTGGGGACATCTGGAGCCAAGGCCTCTGTTGTCCTTGTAAGGCTCTGCAGATGGGATGGTGTGGAAGAGGCAGGCCCTAGAGCGGTGCCCCAAGGGTCAGCGTGGAGGCGGATGGGAGCAGTTTGTGGTGGGACTGCCCTCAAAGGATTTGAGGCTCTTGGGCTATTTGCTTGTTCTTATTTCCTCAAGGCTTTTGCTGCCTTGAGACGGGGTGGGCGGGTTGTGGCTGGGAGCTCACTGCCAATCTCCAAAAGGTGGAAGAAGGCTCCTTCCGTCTCATGACCGAAATACTGCTTCCTTTCCAGAGCCTGGAAAGGATTGGAGTGGCAAGCGGAGTTCCCCGAGCAGTGAAGAAGAAGGTAAGCGCCTATCATAGGCGCCGACATCCTTGCTGTTGTGCTGCCCTGTCTGCATAGGTAGCTAGGGCGGGCTCTGCAGATGAGTGTCTTGGCGCAGGTTTTGTAGCAGAGCTGAGAAAAGGGGCATATTGAAACGAGTGAGGAAAAGGGAGGCTCTGGCCGGTGTCCGTGTGAGACAGCATGCCGGAGCAAGCACTAGAGCGCACACGGGCAGAGTGAGCGGTGCCCGTGGGGAAGGGCTGTCTTTGCGGGTGGTGTGGGCAGCACGTGCCTGACAAGGGGACTGATCTCTTTGTGGTGTGCCCCTGGAAGGGTGCATGTGTCAGTAGGGCCCTTGTGTGCTGGGCACCCGCAAGGCATCCAGGAGGAATTTGTGTGGTGGGAGGGGACGCACATGCACCCTGAGCAGGAGCTGCATGTCGAGAACCTCCGTGCCGTGTGTGCGGCTTGTCTTGTATCGCCAGTGCTGCTGGGGACGCAGCAGCACCTTCCCCTCCCTCCCCTGGTGATGCTCTGGGACAATCTGCCCTTGGTGGCTTTGCAGGCAGTGCGTGGAGGAGCTAAAATGACGTCTGAGGAGGCCCCACGGAGGCTGCCCACATCGCAGCAGTCCGGCTCCCGTTGCGCAGAGGAGACGCCAGAGCCGGTGAGGCCTTGGGAGAGGGCAGCCGAGAGTGCTGGCAGCTGTGCCGTGCTGCTGTCCCAGGAAATGGGAGCAGGCTGCCTTGCGCTGTGTAGGTGCAAAAGAGGCCCCCAAGGTGGGCCCAAGTGGTGCCAGCAGAGCGCCAGCGTCACAAGGCTGAGAGCTAGTGTCCGCCCCGAAATGTAGAAGGCCGCCTGTGTGTGTGTTTGAGGCATCAAACGCTGTGTGTTGTGCAGAGCACGTTGACAGTTGGTGAAGGCAGTAGGAGAGGACGGAGAGAGATGGGCGAGTGTGTGTTTGATTTTTGCGGGCAGGCTCATGTGTACTGCTAGGGGATGGTGCCCGGGGACAGGGAGATCTTTCCGTAAGGCATCTTTGAGCATGCCTAGCAAAAATGTGGGCTGATGGCCGTCTCAGAGCTGGATAAGGAAGAGCCTGCAGAAGGCGGAGGGTGGGGCAGGCTGCAGCAAGTGCATCGGGTTGAGTGGTGTTGTGCAGGAAACAGACGGGGAGCTAAGGAAGGAGCTGCCTTCAGCACAACATGCTGCCGTGCACATTTGACCCTAGATGTGCTGGATGCGCAGGGTGCTGGATGGAGGACTGGGGCAGGTGGGATGCTAAGGGCACTGTGTCGCGTTTGGCTGTGGAGCCCAAGCAGCCCCTGGTGCGAGTGCTGCTGGGTGCCAGGCTGCCAAGCAGCGTCAGCAGCCACTGGCAGTGCCGACGGGGAGCTGGCTGCTGTGCTGGGAACAGGCAGGGTGGACACACGGTGATCCAGCGCTTGCGTGCCGAGAGCAGGGAGCTGTGGCTGCAGGGAGCTGGTGCGTATCCGTCGGCCATGGGTGACGGTGGCAGTGGTGGAGACTGCTGTCTGGCAACTGGCAATCTGCTGCACAGTGCGGGGCAGACAGTGCTGTGCATGGGAAGCTGCAGGGAAAACCCAACTGTTGCAAGCTGGTCTTGAGCGAAAGGAGGAGATGGATGTTACAGCTGAAGTCGCAGCAGAGTCGTGGGATGCCTCCGCTCTGTGGTGCTCTTAGCCCCGTAGAAAAGGGCCTGAGTTGAGATGGGAGGCAGCTCAGCAGTGGGGTGATGCTGCCAGTAGGCACCGTGCCGCCAGGACTAGGGCTGGCTTCACCCCTCTTGCTGCAAATGCTTCCTTTGCTTTTTTTCAGGTTCAGAAGGGGGCTGCGAGGACCACGGTGGATCAGCCGCCGGAGCAGGACGTGGTGACCCGTGGCATCGGTGCCCAGGTATCGTGAAAGCAGTGATCTGAGGGCAGAGACCTTGTGAGGAAGGGCTTTGGAGGGTCTGTGGCAGAGGGCGCATGTCATGGGCTGGTGGGGGAGCACGGTGTCGCGTTCAGCTCGTGCAGCAGACCCTGTGAATCAGAGCAACCATGGTCGTGGGGCAGAGAGGGAGATGATGTTGCCTTCTGTCACTGCCGCGCCAAGCAGAGGCATCGTTTGGCCCTCTTGGCAGGCTTGTGGCCGGCTTGTGGTGCATTTGCCCCTTTCCCTGAAGGCGACGTTGCCTTCAGAGCTGCAGCCTGGCCGTGCAGCTGCCCCGCTATGCTGCTGAGAAAGGTGTGGGAGAGGCTGTGCTGGCGGCCTGGTGTTGGGCGTGGTGTGGGAGCCAGCTGCCCTGTGAGCTGGGGACATCTGGAGCCAAGGCCTCTGTTGTCCTTGTAAGGCTCTGCAGATGGGATGGTGTGGAAGAGGCAGGCCCTAGAGCGGTGCCCCAAGGGTCAGCGTGGAGGCGGATGGGAGCAGTTTGTGGTGGGACTGCCCTCAAAGGATTTGAGGCTCTTGGGCTATTTGCTTGTTCTTATTTCCTCAAGGCTTTTGCTGCCTTGAGACGGGGTGGGCAGGTTGTGGCTGGGAGCTCACTGCCAATCTCCAAAAGGCGGAAGAAGGCTTCTTCCGTCTCATGACCGAAATACTGCTTCCTTTCCAGAGCCTGGAAAGGATTGGAGTGGCAAGCGGAGTTCCCCGAGCAGTGAAGAAGAAGGTAAGCGCCTATCATAGGCGCCGACATCCTTGCTGTTGTGCTGCCCTGTCTGCATAGGTAGCTAGGGCGGGCTCTGCAGATGAGTGTCTTGGCGCAGGTTTTGTAGCAGAGCTGAGAAAAGGGGCATATTGAAACGAGTAAGGAAAAGGGAGGCTCTGCCCGGTGTCCGTGTGAGACAGCATGCCGGAGCGAGCACTAGAGCGCACACGGGCAGAGTGAGCGGTGCCCGTGGGGAAGGGCTGTCTTTGCGGGTGGTGTGGGCAGCACGTGCCTGACAAGGGGACTGATCTCTTTGCGGTGTGCCCCTGGAAGGGTGCATGTGTCAGTAGGGCCCTTGTGTGCTGGGCACCCGCAAGGCATCCAGGAGGAATTTGTGTGGTGGGAGGGGACGCACATGCACCCTGAGCAGGAGCTGCATGTCGAGAACCTCCGTGCCGTGTGTGCGGCTTGTCTTGTATCGCCAGTGCTGCTGGGGACGCAGCAGCACCTTCCCCTCCCTCCCCTGGTGATGCTCTGGGACAATCTGCCCTTGGTGGCTTTGCAGGCAGTGCGTGGAGGAGCTAAAATGACGTCTGAGGAGGCCCCACGGAGGATGCCCACATCGCAGCAGTCCGGCTCCCGTTGCGCAGAGGAGACGCCAGAGCCGGTGAGGCCTTGGGAGAGGGCAGCCGAGAGTGCTGGCAGCTGTGCCGTGCTGCTGTCCCAGGAAATGGGAGCAGGCTGCCTTGCGCTGTGTAGGTGCAAAAGAGGCCCCCAAGGTGGGTCCAAGTGGTGCCAGCAGAGCGCCAGCGTCACAAGGCTGAGAGCTAGTGTCCGCCCCGAAATGTAGAAGGCCGCCTGTGTGTGTGTTTGAGGCATCAAACGCTGTGTGTTGTGCAGAGCACGTTGACAGTTGGTGAAGGCAGTAGGAGAGGACGGAGAGAGATGGGCGAGTGTGTGTTTGATTTTTGCGGGCAGGCTCATGTGTACTGCTAGGGGATGGTGCCTGGGGACAGGGAGATCTTTCCGTAAGGCATCTTTGAGCATGCCTAGCAAAAATGTGGGCTGATGGCCGTCTCAGAGCTGGATAAGGAAGAGCCTGCAGAAGGCGGAGGGTGGGGCAGGCTGCAGCAAGTGCATCGGGTTGAGTGGTGTTGTGCAGGAAACAGACGGGGAGCTAAGGAAGGAGCTGCCTTCAGCACAACATGCTGCCGTGCACATTTGACCCTAGATGTGCTGGATGCGCAGGGTGCTGGATGGAGGACTGGGGCAGGTGGGATGCTAAGGGCACTGTGTCGCGTTTGGCTGTGGAGCCCAAGCAGCCCCTGGTGCGAGTGCTGCTGGGTGCCAGGCTGCCAAGCAGCGTCAGCAGCCACTGGCAGTGCCGACGGGGAGCTGGCTGCCGTGCTGGGAACAGGCAGGGTGGACACACGGTGATCCAGCGCTTGCGTGCCGAGAGCAGGGAGCTGTGGCTGCAGGGAGCTGGTGCGTATCCGTCGGCCATGGGTGACGGTGGCAGTGGTGGAGACTGCTGTCTGGCAACTGGCAATCTGCTGCACAGTGCGGAGCAGACAGTGCTGTGCATGGGAAGCTGCAGGGAAAACCCAACTGTTGCAAGCTGGTCTTGAGCGAAAGGAGGAGATGGATGTTACAGCTGAAGTCGCAGCAGAGTCGTGGGATGCCTCCGCTCTGTGGTGCTCTTAGCCCCGTAGAAAAGGGCCTGAGTTGAGATGGGAGGCAGCTCAGCAGTGGGGTGATGCTGCCAGTAGGCACCGTGCCGCCAGGACTAGGGCTGGCTTCACCCCTCTTGCTGCAAATGCTTCCTTTGCTTTTTTTCAGGTTCAGAAGGGGGCTGCGAGGACCACGGTGGATCAGCCGCCGGAGCAGGACGTGGTGACCCGTGGCATCGGTGCCCAGGTATCGTGAAAGCAGTGATCTGAGGGCAGAGACCTTGTGAGGAAGGGCTTTGGAGGGTCTGTGGCAGAGGGCGCATGTCATGGGCTGGTGGGGGAGCACGGTGTCGCGTTCAGCTCGTGCAGCAGACCCTGTGAATCAGAGCAACCATGGTCGTGGGGCAGAGAGGGAGATGATGTTGCCTTCTGTCACTGCCGCGCCAAGCAGAGGCATCGTTTGGCCCTCTTGGCAGGCTTGTGGCCGGCTTGTGGTGCATTCGCCCCTTTCCCTGAAGGCGACGTTGCCTTCAGAGCTGCAGCCTGGCCGTGCAGCTGCCCCGCTATGCTGCTGAGAAAGGTGTGGGAGAGGCTGTGCTGGCGGCCTGGTGTTGGGCGTGGTGTGGGAGCCAGCTGCCCTGTGAGCTGGGGACATCTGGAGCCAAGGCCTCTGTTGTCCTTGTAAGGCTCTGCAGATGGGATGGTGTGGAAGAGGCAGGCCCTAGAGCGGTGCCCCAAGGGTCAGCGTGGAGGCGGATGGGAGCAGTTTGTGGTGGGACTGCCCTCAAAGGATTTGAGGCTCTTGGGCTATTTGCTTGTTCTTATTTCCTCAAGGCTTTTGCTGCCTTGAGACGGGGTGGGCAGGTTGTGGCTGGGAGCTCACTGCCAATCTCCAAAAGGCGGAAGAAGGCTCCTTCCGTCTCATGACCGAAATACTGCTTCCTTTCCAGAGCCTGGAAAGGATTGGAGTGGCAAGCGGAGTTCCCCGAGCAGTGAAGAAGAAGGTAAGCGCCTATCATAGGCGCCGACATCCTTGCTGTTGTGCTGCCCTGTCTGCATAGGTAGCTAGGGCGGGCTCTGCAGATGAGTGTCTTGGCGCAGGTTTTGTAGCAGAGCTGAGAAAAGGGGCATATTGAAACGAGTAAGGAAAAGGGAGGCTCTGCCCAGTGTCCGTGTGAGACAGCATGCCGGAGCGAGCACTAGAGCGCACACGGGCAGAGTGAGCGGTGCCCGTGGGGAAGGGCTGTCTTTGCGGGTGGTGTGGGCAGCACGTGCCTGACAAGGGGACTGATCTCTTTGCGGTGTGCCCCTGGAAGGGTGCATGTGTCAGTAGGGCCCTTGTGTGCTGGGCACCCGCAAGGCATCCAGGAGGAATTTGTGTGGTGGGAGGGGACGCACATGCACCCTGAGCAGGAGCTGCATGTCGAGAACCTCCGTGCCGTGTGTGCGGCTTGTCTTGTATCACCAGTGCTGCTGGGGACGCAGCAGCACCTTCCCCTCCCTCCCCTGGTGATGCTCTGGGACAATCTGCCCTTGGTGGCTTTGCAGGCAGTGCGTGGAGGAGCTGCAATGACGTCTGAGGAGGCCCCACGGAGGCTGCCCACATCGCAGCAGTCCGGCTCCCGTTGCGCAGAGGAGACGCCAGAGCCGGTGAGGCCTTGGGAGAGGGCAGCCGAGAGTGCTGGCAGCTGTGCCGTGCTGCTGTCCCAGGAAATGGGAGCAGGCTGCCTTGCACTGTGTAGGTGCAAAAGAGGCCCCCAAGGTGGGCCCAAGTGGTGCCAGCAGAGCGCCAGCATCACAAGGCTGAGAGCTAGTGTCCGCCCCGAAATGTAGAAGGCCGCCTGTGTGTGTGTTTGAGGCATCAAACGCTGTGTGTTGTGCAGAGCACGTTGACAGTTGGTGAAGGCAGTGGGAGAGGACGGAGAGAGATGGGCGAGTGTGTGTTTGATTTTTGCGGGCAGGCTCATGTGTACTGCTAGGGGATGGTGCCCGGGGACAGGGAGATCTTTCCGTAAGGCATCTTTGAGCATGCCTAGCAAAAATGTGGGCTGATGGCCGTCTCAGAGCTGGATAAGGAAGAGCCTGCAGAAGGCGGAGGGTGGGGCAGGCTGCAGCAAGTGCATCGGGTTGAGTGGTGTTGTGCAGGAAACAGACGGGGAGCTAAGGAAGGAGCTGCCTTCAGCACAACATGCCGCCGTGCACGTTTGGCCGTAGATGTGCTGGATGCGCAGGGTGCTGGATGGAGGACTGGGGCAGGTGGGATGCTAAGGGCACTGTGTCGCGTTTGGCTGTGGAGCCCAAGCAGCCCCTGGTGCGAGTGCTGCTGGGTGCCAGGCTGCCAAGCAGCGTCAGCAGCCACTGGCAGTGCCGACGGGGAGCTGGCTGCCGTGCTGGGAACAGGCAGGGTGGACACACGGTGATCCAGCGCTTGCGTGCCGAGAGCAGGGAGCTGTGGCTGCAGGGAGCTGGTGCGTATCCGTCGGCCATGGGTGACGGTGGCAGTGGTGGAGACTGCTGTCTGGCAGCTGGCAATCTGCTGCACAGTGCGGAGCAGACAGTGCTGTGCATGGGAAGCTGCAGGGAAAACCCAACCGTTGCAAGCTGGTCTTGAGCGAAAGGAGGAGATGGATGTTACAGCTGAAGTCGCAGCAGAGTCGTGGGATGCCTCCGCTCTGTGGTGCTCTTAGCCCCGTAGAAAAGGGCCTGAGTTGAGATGGGAGGCAGCTCAGCAGTGGGGTGATGCTGCCAGTAGGCACCGTGCCGCCAGGACTAGGGCTGGCTTCATCCCTCTTGCTGCAAATGCTTCCTTTGCTTTTTTGTCAGGTTCAGAAGGGGGCTGCGAGGACCACGGTGGATCAGCCGCCGGAGCAGGACGTGGTGACCCGTGGCATCGGTGCCCAGGTATCGTGAAAGCAGTGATCTGAGGGCAGAGACCTTGTGAGGAAGGGCTTTGGAGGGTCTGTGGCAGAGGGCGCATGTCATGGGCTGGTGGGGAGCACAGTGTCGCGTTCAGCTCGTGCAGCAGACCCTGTGAATCAGAGCAGCCATGGTCGTGGGACAGAGAGGGAGATGATGTTGCCTTCTGTCACTGCCGCGCCAAGCAGAGGCATCGTTTGGCCCTCTTGGCAGGCTTGTGGCTGGCTTGTGGTGCATTCGCCCCTTTCCGTGAAGGTGACGTTGCCTTCAGAGCTGCAGCCTGGGCATGCAGCTGCCCCGCTATGCTGCTGAGAAAGGTGTGGGAGAGGCTGTGCTGGCGGCCTGGTGTTGGGCGTGGTGTGGGAGCCAGCTGCCCTGTGAGCTGGGGACATCTGGAGCCAAGGCCTCTGTTGTCCTTGTAAGGCTCTGCAGATGGGATGGTGTGGAAGAGGCAGGCCCTAGAGCGGTGCCCCAAGGGTCAGCGTGGAGGCGGATGGGAGCAGTTTGTGGTGGGACTGCCCTCAAAGGATTTGAGGCTCTTGGGCTATTTGCTTGTTCTTATTTCCTCAAGGCTTTTGCTGCCTTGAGATGGGGTGGGCGGGTTGTGGCTGGGAGCTCACTGCCAATCTCCAAAAGGCGGAAGAAGGCTCCTTCCGTCTCATGACCGAAATACTGCTTCCTTTCCAGAGCCTGGAAAGGATTGGAGTGGCAAGCGGAGTTCCCCGAGCAGTGAAGAAGAAGGTAAGCGCCTATCATAGGCGCCGACATCCTTGCTGTTGTGCTGCCCTGTCTGCATAGGTAGCTAGGGCGGGCTCTGCAGATGAGTGTCTTGGCGCAGGTTTTGTAGCAGAGCTGAGAAAAGGGGCATATTGAAACGAGTGAGGAAAAGGGAGGCTCTGCCCAGTGTCCGTGTGAGACAGCATGCCGGAGCGAGCACTAGAGCGCACACGGGCAGAGTGAGCGGTGCCCGTGGGGAAGGGCTGTCTTTGCGGGTGGTGTGGGCAGCACGTGCCTGACAAGGGGACTGATCTCTTTGCGGTGTGCCCCTGGAAGGGTGCATGTGTCAGTAGGGCCCTTGTGTGCTGGGCACCCGCAAGGCATCCAGGAGGAATTTGTGTGGTGGGAGGGGACGCACATGCACCCTGAGCAGGAGCTGCATGTCGAGAACCTCCGTGCCGTGTGTGCGGCTTGTCTTGTATCACCAGTGCTGCTGGGGACGCAGCAGCACCTTCCCCTCCCTCCCCTGGTGATGCTCTGGGACAATCTGCCCTTGGTGGCTTTGCAGGCAGTGCGTGGAGGAGCTGCAATGACGTCTGAGGAGGCCCCACGGAGGCTGCCCACATCGCAGCAGTCCGGCTCCCGTTGCGCAGAGGAGACGCCAGAGCCGGTGAGGCCTTGGGAGAGGGCAGCCGAGAGTGCTGGCAGCTGTGCCGTGCTGCTGTCCCAGGAAATGGGAGCAGGCTGCCTTGCACTGTGTAGGTGCAAAAGAGGCCCCCAAGGTGGGCCCAAGTGGTGCCAGCAGAGCGCCAGCATCACAAGGCTGAGAGCTAGTGTCCGCCCCGAAATGTAGAAGGCCGCCTGTGTGTGTGTTTGAGGCATCAAACGCTGTGTGTTGTGCAGAGCACGTTGACAGTTGGTGAAGGCAGTGGGAGAGGACGGAGAGAGATGGGCGAGTGTGTGTTTGATTTTTGCGGGCAGGCTCATGTGTACTGCTAGGGGATGGTGCCCGGGGACAGGGAGATCTTTCCGTAAGGCATCTTTGAGCATGCCTAGCAAAAATGTGGGCTGATGGCCGTCTCAGAGCTGGATAAGGAAGAGCCTGCAGAAGGCGGAGGGTGGGGCAGGCTGCAGCAAGTGCATCGGGTTGAGTGGTGTTGTGCAGGAAACAGACGGGGAGCTAAGGAAGGAGCTGCCTTCAGCACAACATGCCGCCGTGCACGTTTGGCCGTAGATGTGCTGGATGCGCAGGGTGCTGGATGGAGGACTGGGGCAGGTGGGATGCTAAGGGCACTGTGTCGCGTTTGGCTGTGGAGCCCAAGCAGCCCCTGGTGCGAGTGCTGCTGGGTGCCAGGCTGCCAAGCAGCGTCAGCAGCCACTGGCAGTGCCGACGGGGAGCTGGCTGCCGTGCTGGGAACAGGCAGGGTGGACACACGGTGATCCAGCGCTTGCGTGCCGAGAGCAGGGAGCTGTGGCTGCAGGGAGCTGGTGCGTATCCGTCGGCCATGGGTGACGGTGGCAGTGGTGGAGACTGCTGTCTGGCAGCTGGCAATCTGCTGCACAGTGCGGAGCAGACAGTGCTGTGCATGGGAAGCTGCAGGGAAAACCCAACCGTTGCAAGCTGGTCTTGAGCGAAAGGAGGAGATGGATGTTACAGCTGAAGTCGCAGCAGAGTCGTGGGATGCCTCCGCTCTGTGGTGCTCTTAGCCCCGTAGAAAAGGGCCTGAGTTGAGATGGGAGGCAGCTCAGCAGTGGGGTGATGCTGCCAGTAGGCACCGTGCCGCCAGGACTAGGGCTGGCTTCATCCCTCTTGCTGCAAATGCTTCCTTTGCTTTTTTGTCAGGTTCAGAAGGGGGCTGCGAGGACCACGGTGGATCAGCCGCCGGAGCAGGACGTGGTGACCCGTGGCATCGGTGCCCAGGTATCGTGAAAGCAGTGATCTGAGGGCAGAGACCTTGTGAGGAAGGGCTTTGGAGGGTCTGTGGCAGAGGGCGCATGTCATGGGCTGGTGGGGAGCACAGTGTCGCGTTCAGCTCGTGCAGCAGACCCTGTGAATCAGAGCAGCCATGGTCGTGGGACAGAGAGGGAGATGATGTTGCCTTCTGTCACTGCCGCGCCAAGCAGAGGCATCGTTTGGCCCTCTTGGCAGGCTTGTGGCTGGCTTGTGGTGCATTCGCCCCTTTCCGTGAAGGTGACGTTGCCTTCAGAGCTGCAGCCTGGGCATGCAGCTGCCCCGCTATGCTGCTGAGAAAGGTGTGGGAGAGGCTGTGCTGGCGGCCTGGTGTTGGGCGTGGTGTGGGAGCCAGCTGCCCTGTGAGCTGGGGACATCTGGAGCCAAGGCCTCTGTTGTCCTTGTAAGGCTCTGCAGATGGGATGGTGTGGAAGAGGCAGGCCCTAGAGCGGTGCCCCAAGGGTCAGCGTGGAGGCGGATGGGAGCAGTTTGTGGTGGGACTGCCCTCAAAGGATTTGAGGCTCTTGGGCTATTTGCTTGTTCTTATTTCCTCAAGGCTTTTGCTGCCTTGAGATGGGGTGGGCGGGTTGTGGCTGGGAGCTCACTGCCAATCTCCAAAAGGCGGAAGAAGGCTCCTTCCGTCTCATGACCGAAATACTGCTTCCTTTCCAGAGCCTGGAAAGGATTGGAGTGGCAAGCGGAGTTCCCCGAGCAGTGAAGAAGAAGGTAAGCGCCTATCATAGGCGCCGACATCCTTGCTGTTGTGCTGCCCTGTCTGCATAGGTAGCTAGGGCGGGCTCTGCAGATGAGTGTCTTGGCGCAGGTTTTGTAGCAGAGCTGAGAAAAGGGGCATATTGAAACGAGTGAGGAAAAGGGAGGCTCTGGCCGGTGTCCGTGTGAGACAGCATGCCGGAGCGAGCACTAGAGCGCACACGGGCAGAGTGAGCGGTGCCCGTGGGGAAGGGCTGTCTTTGCGGGTGGTGTGGGCAGCACGTGCCTGACAAGGGGACTGATCTCTTTGCGGTGTGCCCCTGGAAGGGTGCATGTGTCAGTAGGGCCCTTGTGTGCTGGGCACCCGCAAGGCATCCAGGAGGAATTTGTGTGGTGGGAGGGGACGCACATGCACCCTGAGCAGGAGCTGCATGTCGAGAAGCTCTGTGCCCCTCTGTGCAGCTTGTCTTGTACCGCCAGTGCTGTTGGGCATGCACCAGCACCTTCCCCTCACTGCCCTGGTGATGCTCCAGGACAATCTGCCCTTGGTGGCTTTGCAGGCAGTGCGCGGAGGACCTATAGTGACAGCTGAGGAGGCCCCACGGATTCACTCTGCAAGGAAACGGCATAGATGGCCTTCTGCAGAGGAGACGCCAGAACTGGTGAGGCCTTTCGATTGGCTGGCGCATGCAGTACATGGTACTGGGTATTCCCATCGGCTGAAGGTCCCCTATGCCCTTGATGGATAGAACTCCTGGAAGAGGTTAAATTAAGCTGCTAGGCAGCAGGGCTTCCAACTTGACTCCGTACCAGAGCATCACAAGCCTTTGCTTGTAACTCCGCCCTCTTCCTGGACCAGGAAATGGGACCAGGCTCTCTTTCCTTGTGTCGCAGAATGCAAAGTCCCAGCATCAGGCACAGCAGGTTTCACCACACCACCAGCCTCAGGAGAGTCTGACCTAGTGTCCACACTGAAATGTAGAGGCCCATTTTAGTGTTTTTGAGGCACAAAATGCTCTCTGGTGTCCAGTGCCCCTCAACAGTTGGTCCAGGCAGTGAGAGAGGATGGAGAGAGGTGGGCCAATGCCTGTTTGATTTTCCCAGGAAGGATCCTGTGTATTGCTAGGGGATCCTAGCCAGGGGCAGGGAGATCTTTCATGATCTGCTGTCAGGCTGCTCTCTGCCCCATGGAAGGTTCCAGGGAGAAACCTTCCTAGCTGGTCTTGAGCCAAAGGAAGAGATGGATGTTACAGCTGAAGTCCCAACAGAGTCGTGGGATGCCTCTGCTCTGTGGTGCTCTTAACCCTGAAGAAAACGGCCTGAGTTGAGATGGGAGGCAGCTCAGCAGTGGGGTGATGCTGCCACTAGGCACCCGTGCCGCCAGGACTAGGGCTGGCTTCACCCCTCTTGCTGCAAATGCCTCCTTTGCTTTTTGAGGTTCAGAAGAGGGCCAAGAGGGCCACGCTGGATCATCAGACAGAGCAGGTCGTGGTGACCCATGGCATCGGTGCCCAGGTATCGTGAAAGCAGTGATCTGAGGCCAGAGACCTTGTGAGGAAAGGCTTCAGCTCGTGCAGCAGACCCTGTGAATCAGAGCAGCCATGGTCGTGGGGCAGAGAGGGAGATGATCTTGCCTTCTCTCATTGCCTGCCAACCAGACCTATCCTTTCCCCCCTTTCAGTTTTGCCTAGCTCTGACTGCTTCTTTGGACCAGGCTTGGGGCAGGCGTGGGGTGCATTCACACCTTTCCCTGAAGGGCCAGCTGCCTTCACAGCCATCCCGCTCCCACATTATTCCCCTGAGAAATGTGCCATAGAGGCTGTGCTGCCAGCGTCGTATTCAGCCCTGTGTGCCAGCCGGCCTACCTCTGATGCGGCCATCCCCACAGCCAAGGCATCTGTTGTCCTCCTAGGTTTTCACTGTACCTGTCGAGTCAATGGACTGGTGCTCTGAAGCAGGGGGTGGAAGGAGAAAACTAAGACCCCACTACCGGACCAAGCCAAGAAGGTGAGAGCCTCTATATAGCAGGCGTCAGGCATATGCGGGGCTGTGAAAGCCTCCCAGGCACTGCTGCCATATCCCCGAGCTCAGGCAACCCGCAACATTGCTCACAGGTCAGGAAGGGGTTGGGAATCCCCCCAACAGACTGGGGCTGGCAGTGGGGGGCGATGTGGGGTTCCTGCCCAGCGCCCACCGCCGGGGCAGGGTCTCGCCCCTGTGCAAGTTGTGGTTAGGGGTTGCAAGACAGGCCCAGTGCTGGCGTGCTCTAGGTTGCTCCGTCTCCCAAGGGCCAAATGACATGGCAGCCTGGGCCATGCTCCACCAGCCCCTGGTGCCAAGGCCATGCTGCCACCTGCATGGTGGCCGTGGGCCTCAGAGGGATTTGGGGGGAATCACTCTGGGCTCCTTCCCCAATGCTGAGCCCAGCACATGTGACTGTAGGACACAGCAGCCGCTGACTGATCTGACATCAGGAGCCCACTTCACTGCGCTGCCGGCCTTCAAGGGACCACAGCAAGGAGGTGCAGTAAGGCCTGTGCATTTCGGAAGGGGTCACCCTACGCCCTTGCTCCCCACCACTGCTGGGTGGGAGGGAGCAGTAGGGGAGGGGAGTGCTGGAGGGACGGCTCCTGCCAGCAGAGCGCTCAGCCGTGGGCACTCCCAGTGCATCAGGCTGGCATGCACTGGTAAGACAGACAGGAGAGCGCACCAGTCACCCCCAGCTTTACTGGTCCCCTCCCCAAGCACAGAGCACTGAACACAGCCATGAGGAGAAAACAAATTATTTGATTAAGGCAGCTCTAAATGGACTTTTATAATGCTGCCCAGAGTTTTAGCAGTCTGGGAAGAGGGGCCTCAGTCTACTATCTAAAATACTGGAAAATGCTGCGCTGGTGCCCAAAGACAGGGATTGCTGCAAAGGACAGCACTGTCTTGTATGCTATTAACACCTGGCAAAGCAGATGGGGCAGACGTTGAGCCCCAGCCCTTCCTGTGCTGCACCAACTTCTACTTCTGCTGCAGTTCAGCACAAACGCGCTCCCCTGAGGGGAGGCTTGTTTTGAGGAGCGCCCTGGTTGGAAATGCTGTCGTGGGAGAATAACCTCCCGGTAAAGACACTAACAGGGACCCAAGCTTTTCCCTGGCACCAAAACAATGGGCCTGCAGGCCTACTTGATCACTCTCTTGGCAAAAGCAGGAAATTAAATCAGGAACAACTGTTGCCAACTCTAATGCATCATTGTCTTTAGCCTCAAAAGACGCGCAGCGTTGGACTGCAAGCCTTCAGGAGCCACCAGGAAGACAGAGTGTAGCCAGCAGTCATCCCCCGCGGCAGCCCACAATCGCCACTTTGGTCACTAGAGAGACAAAGAAAATCAGGAGTGTAATGGAGGGGGGAGTTAAGATACAGCACAGGAGGGCTTTAAGGCAAAAGGCACATACGACAATAGGCTCATAATTTTGTACTATACTACCTGCAGATTTCTAATAGATACAGTTTTGTGTAAATTGTACAGTAGTCTGGCAGATTAAACTATACTGTAAATTTTACTATATGCTGTTAATTTGTATTGCACGTATGTAATAATGAATATATAAATAAAACTGTATTACATTCTGCATGGGGAGCTGAATGATGCTGCTGGAGAGGTCCTGGGCAGGGAGCTCTGGGTAACCTGGGAACTCAGCAAACGCTGCAGGGTCCCTCTTCCAACATTGCCTGGGAGCGGGGTGGGGAGGAGGTAGCAGGATCCCATAGCAGGGCCTGATCCCTGCTGCCCCCTCCCTCCCGGCCCCCACAGCCTCCTGAGCTACAGCGAGGCACTGTGAGGCCTTTAGGGGAATGTGAGGAGACACCCCAGCCCCGAGGCTGGCTCTGTGCCCCAAGCAGGCAGGCGGACGTGCAGCCCTTGGGGCCGGCAGCGGACGGGCAGCTGTCCACATGGGGCCGGGTTCCAGGGACCTTCCATGTACTGCTGTGCCCTGTGGGTGGGCGCTGGCAGGTCACTGTCAGCCTGGGAGCTGGAACCGGCTGGGCTGTGGGGGCCTTCTATGCCTCTAGCCTCCAGTCAGGGTCTGCTCCTCTCAGGACCCCTCACCTGCCCTCCCGGGCAGCCCATGGCCCCCCACATCCTTCTGGAGTTTCATCAGTATTTAGCAGAATTTGGGGCACAGTGACATTGTTGGGCTTGATCTCAATATTCCTTCATGAATGTTAAGAAAATCCTACAACCATCAGTTAATAATTATGTGATGTAAGTACTCAGCACTTTAAATAAATACAAGGAAATACAAACGCTGTAATAGTTATTTTGAAAACTCTTTTCAAGTTTTATTTTTCTTTTTTTTGGGGGGGAAGAGCTCCTTCTAGATAGCTTACCTTTTCCGGAAGGCGCTTCAGGGGGGCGCTGATGAGTATTTTACCCTTCTTTGCTCCAGCAGAGGTTGGGCTCAGTGCTGATGGAGACGGAAGGCCTTGGTAGGGGGCGAGAGCTTCCTCGGTGGCTCTTTGGGTATGGGTCTCCCCCACAGCCCCCTCGGCATGTCTTTCGGTGCCCTCCAACACCCTCCTGCTGCCATTTGGAGAAACCCAGATCCCTATGGGTGCTACCAAAGGATACGGTCTCTGGCAAACTATCTCCCCTCAGATCACCTTTTCCCCCTGCCTTGGGATTGGTGATATCAGACAAGGTTCAGCTGACAGTTAAAAGTCCAGGACAGGAGCTGGGACAGAGAAAGCCTCAAGTTCTCAAAAGGCACATGCCGGCCCCTGGGTGGCTGACAACCTCTACTCTGACCAGCACACTCAAACTCTCTGCTGTCACAAGCGTGTCTCTTCCAGTGTTGGCATGCACAGAGGCTTCAGAGCTGTGCTCTGGCAGGAGGTCAGATGGGGGAATGGCTTTGGTGGCTCGGGAGCAGGGAGAGGCTTCGGGACGGGCTGGGGTTTGGCTCTCTAATTGACAGGATGCCCTACTGTGTGAAACAAACCTCATTTGTACGTACTCATTAGGTCAAAAAGCAGACAAAGGGGTAAACCTCTTCCCTAGGGTCTAGCACTAAAATGATAGTCCCCACCTTCTCAATCATTACAGGCACGGCCTTCTCTGAGTACCTCCAGAGAAGGAGACTCCACAGCCTCTCCGGGCAACCTGCTCCAGTGCTATGTCTCTCTCACAGTTAAGAAGTTCTTCCGTATATTCAGGCACAACTTCCTGTGTTTCAGTTTGTGCCCGTTGCGTCTTGTCCTGTCACTTGGCAGCACTGAAAAGAGTCCGGCCCCATCCTCTTGACACACCCTCCCCCTTAAGGTGTTTGTCTACATTGACAAGATCCCCTCTCAGTCTTCTCTTCTCCAGGCTAAAGAGGCCCAGCTCTCGCAGCCATTCCTCAGAGGGCAGATGCTCCAGCCCTCTGATCATCTTTGTAGCCCTATGCTGCACTCTCTCCAGTCGCTCCATGTCTCTCTTGTACTGGGGGGCCCAGAACTGGATGCAGTGTTCCAGCGGAGGCCTCGCCTGGGCTGAGTAGAGCAGCACGATCACCTCCCTTGACCTGCTGGCAACACTCTTCCTAATGCAGCCCAGGATGCCCTTGGCCTTTTTGGCCACAGGAGCACATTGCGGGCTCATGGTCAACTTGTTGTCCACCAGCACTCCCAGGTTCTTCTCGGCAGAGCTGCTTTCCAGCAGGTCAGCCCAAACCATCCTGGTGCTCTCTGTGCACCTCCCATCCCTGCTGCCTGTCTCTCCCTCCAGCCCCAACGCTCACCTTGGCCCTGTGCTCCAGCAAGGTGGTTGCTTGATGCTTCTTATCCGTCTTCAGGATCCTCTCCTGCGGACCTGCCACTCTGGCACCAAAGGGAGCTGCTCCTTCCTGATCCAGCCTCTCCCGTCACAGTGAGGACCCTGGGAGCCCTCGTCACAGCAGGGACACAGTCCCCATGGAGACCGTCCCATTACAGCGGCCTTGTGGGCACCATGCCGCCAGCATCACAAAGCCCTGCTGCTCACCGTGGCAACACCCCTCACCAACGCATTCCCTCACCGGAATACCCCTCTGCCGGCATTTCAGAAGGGAACACTCAAGGTGGCAAAAAAGCTGTCCTCCAGTTCAGACGTCCAGGGAAAACTACAACCAGGCTGAACACGGGCTGGGGAAACTCTGGCGGGGAAGGAGTGGCCCCAGCAGGGCAGGGTCATTTAGACCAGCTGGTCAGAGCATGGTGCTAATAATGGCAAGGTCGCGGGTTCGATCCCCGCACGGGCCACTCCTTGGAGGGTTGGGCCAGATCATCTCCAGAGGGCCCTTCCAACCTTACCAGTTTTACGATTCTATGATATGAAATACTATAATCCTCTGTGTTTAGATATGAGAGGAAAACATGAGCTACCTTAGCATGTAAGCAGCGCAGCTGCAGTCATTCCCCCATGGAGAGGGGGCTGCGTGGGGCAGGGCTGCTCACAGCTCCCGCTCACCTCCACGACACTTCCCAGTTCCCAGCAGGGGCGCAAAAGCCGGCGGTCCCTGCGGGCTGGAGGCGGCCCAGGCCAGCCCAGGCCTTCCCCAGCCGCTGCTGCCACACAGCCGGGCCGTGGCACCTCCGGCAGCCCCCGCGCGCACGGCCGCTCGCTCTGCCCAGCCCGCAGCACTCGGCCCCAGCGCAGCAGCTCCCGGTGCTGTGGCCGAAGGCTCTGGGCGGCCCCGAGGCGGCAGACGCTGTCCTGCAGCAGCAGCCGCCTCTCGCCACCTCCCTCCTCACGGCGCCCGTGCACCCCTCGCCCTGCCCCACCCCGCACCACCCTCCTCTGTGCCAGTGCGCATGCTCCACCTCGCCCGGCCACGCCCCTTCCTCTTTGCCCCTCCCCTCTGCTCCCCTGCCCGCCCCTCCCCACCCCACCCCTGCACTGCGCAGGCGCACTGCCACCTCCCTCCCGCCCCGCCCCGGAGTCCAGCCCCAGGAGGCCACACAGCCCCGGGAGCCAATGGAGGAGCGTGGAGTGGGCGGGGCCACGGGGGGTGAGAGGCGTCACTTCCGGCTCTGGGGGCGGTGCTTGTGTGTCCATGGCTGCCGGTGCAGGGGTGCCGGGAAATGGTGCTGCCGGGTGCTGCTGCTGCAGGGTCCTGCTCTGCTCCGGGGCCTGGGCGAGTCTGCGGGAGGGGAGGGGAGGGGAGGGGAGGGGCGGGAGAGAAACCTGGGTGCTGCACTGGGGGCAGCTGCTGCCTGTGAGCATCCTGGGGACACAGCGGGGGTTTTCAGCCCGCGCTGCGGCCTGGCAGGTGCCGACAAGCCCTGAGCTGTGAGAGCTGCAGCGCTAGTGACAGCGCAGGCAGCAGGGCAGGAGGGAGAGGAACAGAGCAGCTGCTTGCTGTGCTGCTTCTGCCCCTGGCTGTTCTGCCCTGGTGGAAAGCTGAAGGGCTCTGTGCGTGTGTGGGGAAAGTGGTGGGAAAAGCAGATAGGCAGGAGCTGCTGTTGTACTGTGCTGGGGCAGTGCAACATTCAGTTTGCATGATTAACCTGTGAAAATGTGATTTATTTTCAGCTTTAACTTAGAAACCTCAGCAGTCTGTCCTCTACAGGAATGGGGAGAAAAGGGGGCAGAGAAAAGAGCAGGGCCTGAGCTGATGTGAGTATATGTAGCTGAGACACTTTTTTGGTAGCTTCCTCTCTTCCTGCAGTTGCTAAGGGGGAAAGGTAAAGAATGGCCACAAATGGGCACTGTCCTTGTGAGATTAAGGAGAAGGATTTGAACACACCCTTGCCTGGAGAGCAGTTTCAAAATATTTACTGCTTAGGACCCGTGGTTTCACTTGATATCCAATATTAGTCAACACCAGTAACCATATTTCTTTCTCCCAGGTGCTTGGATAAACCTAAGTGGTTAAGCCAGAGTGTAAGCCTCTCATCGAGGTGTGCGTTCCTTTAAGAGACGGATCTAAGCGTAGATTCGCTCTTGTTTCTGTGTTGTGTTCCGCCATGTTTCCTGGTTCTGGCTGCTTCAGAAAATCGAAGATTTCCCTATGCATTCCTAAATTGTGAAGGGAAAACAACTCTTCCTGCGTGATCAGACTACTTCTACACCCCCAGGTCCTTGAGGGGCGCCTCTGTTGAAGAGCAGGTATTGTTACCGTAGCCACACCTTTAAACTGTGGCTATGTCTGAATGTCACATTGGGGAGGTTGACTGGTACTTTGTGTCTGCTGGAAGGCTGATGCTGGCAAGTTGTGATTGAAGACGGCTCAACTGAAACTGATGTTGTGCTAAAAGTTGAACTGGAGGACAGAGAAATGTTTTGCCTTCTTGATTTTTGCCTTCTGAAATACCAGACCATGCTGAATGAAACTATATCTCTATAGGAATAGATTTGTGTTTATTATTGTCTGCTTGACGTTAGTAGCATATTGAGAGCAACTGTTCCCTGTGTTCAGTGAAAGGTACAGCTAAAGCTCTCAGTTCTGTTGGAGGGAGTATGTGTGCAGCAGATGTAGAAGGGAACTGGTCGAGGCTGGGTTTGGGAGCAGAAGAGCTGAAAAGAAGGGATTTTGTGGTAGAAGGAGTGAAGAATCCTTACAGAGTTGCCTAGCTGTTTTGAAAACAACTAGAAGAAAACTTAGAAACTGCTTTCAGTCCCTGTTCCTGAAGTAGGACTACTTGCAAGACTCTGTCTTTGTATCAGCTGCCAAATATTTCCCCTGAGTATTGCCTTCCTCACTGCCTGCTGAGGAAGTGTGCAGCTGAGCCTTTTTGAAAGACGTAGCTCCTGAGCCGTGCTTTAGCAGAATATTATTTATGGGGATGTCTGAGAGTTGCTTTTCAGTCTTTTATTTCCTTTCTTGTGTGGATTTTCCTTTTGCTGGAGCTTGCAGAGAGGTGTGATTTACATGCTGGCTTCTGACCTTAAATGGCTCAGTAATCTTGAGCATGTTGCTTTCCTTGAGGAAGGAGGGGCAAGCTTTACATGTAGGCCAGGGCAGTATATTGTTGCTAGTTATTGATATTTTCTGTGTTGAGTGTGACTCTGACAGGATACACTGTGTCTAGTGCCAGCAGAAGGGATCCCAAGTCAGCAGAGTGACCTGGGCTGCAGGTTGTGTGCGTCTACACGTGGGCAGCAGCAAGAGCATTTCAGCAGCAAGTCTAAGCTCTTTTGGTCAAGGAAGTCTAAATCAGAACCGGGATGCACAGGACCCTGAGCAGCCTGACTGCTACTGGATCCACTTGAAAGCCTGTTTGATTGGACCGGTGTATTTGTACCTTCCAGCTGTGACGTTTGGTCCCTACCATCCTTATTGGTCCTTTTGGTTACTGGGAAAGGATTGCCTTAATTCCAAAGAGTTCCGGACAGGTGTAAACGAGCAGATACTGGAAAACCTGACAGGGTAGCAGACCTCATCCTTTTTGTCCTTGAGGATGTGGAGTATGTGTTTGCTCTCGCTGCAGCCTAATGGTGCTGCTCCCGGTGTATGTGAGGCCTCAGCCTGAGCCATGTGTTAGACCCAAAGGCTCAGGTGGAGTGGAGTGGAGTGAACAGTCCCATCTCTGGAGCCAGTGGAAGTACTCCTTTTGAGGGGCATATTTACGGGCATCTTCAATGCGTATGTATTTGTTTGGTGTTCAGAGTCTGCATGCTTTTAATGATGATCCTTTCCAAATGGAGAGAGTCACCCTGCTGGCTAGCCTCTAAAACGCAAGTGAGCATCTTGAGGACATCCACTTGTAACTCCATGTGCTGGTCTTTGGTTTGAGCGAGCTAACCGTGCTTGGATGCAAGTATGGTTCGGAATGTTCTTGTTTTCGCGGGCAGGCTAACACCGAGCTTGCAATCTTCTTCCCCAGTAGATCACTAAGTGCTTTATAGAGGAGGTGGTGGCGGCTTCCCCCTTTTGCAACTGAGTGAAACCGGCACAGCGAAAGAGAAAGGCTCCTGCCAAGTGTTGAGGGAAGTAAGTGGGAAAGGACCTGAGCTTTCTTTCCCTCTCATTCTTGCTGCTCCGAAAGAATACTGCTGGAAGCTGATGTGATGTTTTCCCTTGTTCAGGATTGCAGTGTGGCTTTGTAGCCAGACTAAGCACTGAACGTCAGCACTGGTCATGGTGTCAGGTTGGGGGCTGTTGGCACATGGAGCTGAGGGGCTGTAAAGCCATACTGCAGCAGCCCATGGTCCATGGCCTCCAGTAGTGCTCTCAGCCATGATAGTTGTTGCAGGTTTGAGGAGGGAGGGAGGGATTTCTTGTGGAAGAAGAGCCGCGTGAGTAGGGAGAGGCTTCCAGGAGAGGGGAGCAGCTGCTTGCATGGCAGGCCTGGGCTTCCAGCAGCTGGAGGAGGTCCTGAAGCTGAACCCTCAGTGAGGTTGTGGTGCTTGCTTTGGAAGAAGTTTTACAGTGCGAGATAGTTCCCTGGCAGCTTTTTATGCTCCATTTTTAATTTTTCATTGGCTGATTTGCACCTCTTCTGGTGTTACCTTTGGACAAGGTTTTGTGCTGCTGGCTGGATAAAGCAGGCTCTGTGCAGATGCTCAGCTTTACATGAAAAGCAGGACTCAGGCTAGGTTAGATAAGATGTTTTGCTTGCAGGGCACCATAATCTTGCATGTTCTCCCTCTGCAAAAGCTGAAGGACAGTGGAAATGTTCTTAACAATAGAGTGACCAGGCACTGCAAACCTTAAAAAACAATACAAGACAAAACAAAAAGTTGTTTATGCCAGTTGCCAAGTGGCTAGAGCGAGATGTACCCAGACTTGCTCCAGGGTGAGAGCTCTGGGCAACTTCTGATTTACTCTACCTCTAATAGCATGGCCAGGATTAGGATTCTTTAGTGATAGAACATATTTTTGCAAGTCTACCTTTTTAATTAAAGCCTTAGAACAAACACTTAAGCACAGCAATGTGGGGGAAAAAAGCCTACCAAGATGGCCCTTTCCCTTGGCTTCAGTGGCTCTGGGGTGAAGCCTGAGTCTCATTTGAAAGAGAAAAGATTAGGACTGAATGTGCTGCTAGTGACTATAAACTACTTGATGCCTTCCGTGCTTTTCAGGGACATTTCTTCTGGTCGCTCCAGTCTGCAGTGCACTCTGGTTTTTCCTTTGCATCATAGACCAGATGTGTGGAGAAAGAACTGAATGCAGGGAAACAACCTGTGAAGAATCTGGGCAGCCAGGGCAGTCCACTGAAAGACAAAGTGTATGCACGAGAGCTGCCAGCAGAGGCCTAGAAAAGCCAGTTGCCCTGGGGTTGAATGCTGCCTCCTCTGACTGCTCATGACATAGGCTCATGACACACCTCACAGAGTCAAATAAATTTCTGTGCGAAAACAGGAGAAAGAAAGTAGAGGTGAATCAAAAGGCCAGCAGTGCCACCAGTAAATATTTCCAAGTAGGGGTTGGTTTTACGCCCTCTCTGGCAAAGCTGTTCCTTCCATGATGAGCAGCACCTGGGAGCAAGGGGATCTTTTCCTGACAGCCCTCCTGGGATGGAGGGTAGCAACACTGGAGAGACCTCTGCCAGCCAAGGGGGAGTTGCTGGGGCTCAAACCAAGGTTTCAGTCTGGGACCTTAAAGTCCTGGGTGGCTGAAGACTACAAGATGCCCCCAATGTTTGGCTCTGCCTTTTGAAGCCAGAGAGTCTTTCTGCTCTCGCAGAGCATCAAAAGCCAGATACCTTCCCTGGGGTTTGGTGCCTGCTCAGCCCAAGCTCTCAGCCGTGCAGGACTCAGCTGAGGGCTGAGAAGCTGCGCACGGGACTGTGCAACTGCCCTGAGCACAAGGGACCTGAGTCACATCACAGCAACCATAGAAACACCCCTCAGAAGCAGATCGCCTAGCATCTGGCCTAAACAAGAGCTGCTGTTTCTCCACCTTTCTCCCTGCATCTAAAACTTTCTTTTTCGCTCCATAGCACCGGGCAGAAGTCTCAGCAGCTAGACTGGCAGGGAGGGCCCTAGTGCCTGCCAGTCCTGGTGCTCTACTCAGATGTTCATTCTCTTGAGCTAAGCAAAGTCCCCAGGTGACCAGATCTGCAGTGTCAGTGGCCAGGTGTGCACACTTGTCTGCAGTGCAGGACAATGGAGAGCAGCTGGGAGGGAGCAAGCTCAGGGCAGGCATAGAAATGCCTCTGCTCACCACCAACTGCGCTGAGGTCAGAGAGGAAAAGAGGCACCTGGAGCAGTGCCCTCTGCCTGGGTGTCTTTTGGGTGCAGAGGTCTGGGCCCAAGTTGCAGGAGGACAGGGGCTGTGGCCACCTCAAGATGGCATCTCTGAGCCCCAAATACACTCTACCAAGTTAGAATCAAAAGGATACAAATGGTTGGAAAAGGGGTTCTCCAAACACACAGAGGCCTTGGAGTAATTAGAAGGTGGTTTCAGTGTCATATATGGACATTTCCAGCAGGCTCTTGAGGGTCCTTGGGAGCTGCAGGCCACCTCAGCCTCCAGGATGCAGGACCTCATTCTCCCCAGACCCAAATCCCAAGGGGGGACTGAGTCCCAGGGATCCCCTGCTCCCATCCCCCAACCTAAGCAGCAGTGGAGCTGGGTCCACAGAAGCCTTGGGGCTCTGGGCAGTCCCTGCACCACGAACCAAGCGTATTGCCTGTCACATTGTCCCCTGAGGCAAACGGGACCCTCAGGCAGAACTCTTGCAGCCGCCCCCAGCCCTTTCCAGCCAGCGCCACAGTCCTAGAGCCACACCGGTAGGCAGTTAACAGTCTCTGTGCGACACCTCGGGAAGGAGTACCCAAAGACCTACTCCTCACTGGAGAGCCACAGAAGCGCTGGAAACAAGGAAGTGCATTCTGGGCTGATTGTGTCACCCAGCAATCCTCCCTCTCACTTGCCCCTTTGCCCTCAGCTCTCCTCTCAAGCCCAGGAGGAAGGACGCTCTCCCCATCTCATCACGCAGTTCTCCTTTCCAACATGCTCCTGCTCCTCTGCATGTTGACAAGGGGTCCTAGCACAGCCTCGTTGCCTCCTGTCCCCACTCCTTGCCATGGAGCCACTGGGAAGGACCGTGGTGGGGATAGCATGAGCAGTGCCCAGCAGCGCCTGGGCCTCACCGGGAAGAGAGGCCCCCACCCAGGACACCAGGGTGTGTCACCTCCCTGTGATGCAGGCACATCCTGCTGTGACCTCAGCTCAAGTCATCTGGGGGCTCTGTATGTTGGCGCCATGGCGATGGCACAGCCAGGCAGAGAGCAGAGAGATTTCCTCTCACCTCCTGGAAAGCAGTCCCCTCCCTTCCCTCAGTTATTTTCCCAAACTTTCTGATAAATCCTTTCAGGAATGTCTCCAGATGATGCCAAAGTCAAGGAAATAGGTAAATGGGGCCCTAGAGTGGTCACTCTTGCACTGGCAAAGGTGCATTTTTGCCCCCCTGCAGCCACCCCCCTCCACACCCTGCGCCCCGCGTAGCTGCCCACAAGATGGCGCCATCCCGCGGGGGAGGGGGCGGGACTAGCTGTCAGGGCAGGAGGGCGCAGCGTTGCCATGGCATCGCCCCAGTGCAGCCCTCCTACTGGCTGTCATGAGGACGAGGGCGGGCATGGATTTGAATGATGTGTCTCTCAGCCAATTGGAGTCCAAGAGGGGAAAAGGAAAAGGAAAGCGCGAGGTGCAAGAGGTGAGGGAGCAGAGCAGGTGAGAAGTGAGTGTGTGGGAGCGATGCTGTGAGAAAAACCTTGCAAATAGTTAACAGGAGTCAAGTACAAGGGAGAGAAAAAAACAGTACTGCAAAGGATAAACGACTCCGGCTAAATAACCTTGATGAAACCACAGCACTTTGAAGAATGTGAGAGGTAGGCAAGACAAAACAAGCAGAATAACCCAGGAGTGACCTTAGGTTCATTAAGGCTTATTAACATATCAAACTACACACCCCTAAATGAATAATGAGATGGAAATGACATGATAATGATGTTGCCGCCTCTTCTTTGCTTCCTGAGCTAATTAACAGGAATGTGAAAGCACAAGCGCAGAGCGATTACCTGAGGTAATGAAATTGCAACCAATAGAAAGATTTGTATAAAGTGCCCCCTGAAAAGTGTGTGTAAATCAAGAATGAGAGGGGGAGAAGGTGTGCTAGCTTTGTGGATTTACCACCAAGCGCCCATCTCTGTGCAGAAATGAAATAAATATCTCGACCGTGTGTGTGTATTGGTTGCTTGCACACCGGGTAACAGAACCCAGATTTTGGACAACAAGTGGGAGTGTTTGAGTGCTGGCGGGTGCCTTTGTGCTGGGGTGGGTGCAGCAGTGCTGGCGCCGGGGCTGCTTTGCTTTAGGAGCTCCCCGAAGGGGCTGGTGGGACTGTGACCACGGGACACAGCGCCCTGTAACTGAGGGGGAACTGACCTGCGAGGCAGGTGTGCCGGCCTGCCCCCAAGCATCTGGGCCTGTGCAGCTTGGTGGGGTTTGAGTGCAGGAAGCTTTGCCTGTGTTGTGGGTCTGAGATGCATTTCCAAGAGTTTTCTTGAGGTGCTGCTGCCCCCTGAGCCCCCAGGTGCTGCTCAGAGCTGTGTTTGGGAGCTGCTGGGCAAAGTGAGAGCAGGTTGCTGGTGTCCTCGTGAAGTGTCCTTCCCAACGATCTTTGTTGTTCACACAACGATCAGTTTTGTTGTGTGAAAACTGCCTTTCAGAGCGTCTTTGAGAGAAGCTGTCCCGCATGTCATGCCATGCCCTAGCCGTTTTCTGGGGGACGTGGTATAAAGACATGGTGTCATCTGTGCCAAAAAGGGGAGTAGAATGTGTTGGTGGCCCTGCTGGCTGTGCTCTCACAGATACAGGTCAGCATAGAGGGGAGACATTGGCCCCTGACTGTTGAGACTATGTATGCCAGCAGAACTGAGAGTAGCACTCTGATTCTGTCTTTCTTTCCAGGGTGCTCCAGTCATCTAGGTTCCCAGCACAGCCCTGGAGCCGCTGAGAATGGAGGCAGGATGTCAGGGTGTGTGCCTGTAGCTGTCAGCGTCTTTGGCAGCATCGTGAGCCCTGTGTGAAAGCAGCTGCAAGTGAATGAGATGAGCCTACGTATGGATGCGAAGGCTTCCATAAATGTGCCTGGCTTCCATGATGACTTGGGGTGAGGGTTCACCTCGTGGTGCCTCTGCTGGGCTGCACATTCTGCATCGCCCAAATGCTATTAGTGGCAGCCCACTCAGCAAATGATATTCTGTCCGCTCCTTTTCCTAGAGGTTTGTGGTGCCCCATAGGGTGGTCCAAAAGACTTACGGTAAATGCCAGCATCTGTTGAGCGCGTTTGTGAGAGGGCCCCAAAGCCTTGGTAGCTTGACCGGTGGAAGTCGCAGAGCCCTTGGGCTGCAGGCTCTGCGAGGGCTGAAGCTGTGCCCAAGGTCACATTGTGCATGCCAGCCAGCCCTCAGTGCTGTGTGAACCGAGGTGTGGAGCCCGAACTCGTGCTGCAGAGCCCGTGCAGCGAGGAGAGCTGGCATTTCATCAGCTCTCCCGGTTGGGGCTGTCTCATTGCTTGAGTGTCATTTCAAAGCCTCTGCTCCCCTTTTTCCCTTCACAGGGGCTCTTTCTCAAGTAAGGAGAGGAAAACTTTCTGAGGCTACTTTGGGCTCGGGAGGCCTTCAGGACTCTCCAATGTTTCTACATGGTATCTTTTGTATTACTTAACAAAATCCCTCTCCTCCCATCCGTAGGTGGAGGTTGCTGAGGAGATGGAGGTGGAAAGCAGCAGCCTGCTCTGCCAAAGGTATGGTCCTTCCCTCTGAAAAGAGCAGCATCAGGCAGTGATCCATTTTTGTCGCTGCCTGATCTTGTGCTGATCATTTGCACATGCCTTGTGAGCCTAGCGTACCTTGAGAGCCTTTGGTGTAAGCGCAAGAGCTTCCCTGTGTGTTGGATTGAGGAGCCAAGAGAAGGCAGTGAGCAGAGCAGTGCCTGGGGAGTGTGCAAAGGCATGTTGATGTGAGAGTGTGAAAGCCCTTTCCAGTGAAGCTGCTGCCTCAGTTGGTCTCTAAAGGCCCTCGAAAGGGAAGTGGCATCTTGCTGTCAAGGGGTAGGTGCTCCAGGGCAAAGGCTCACAGCTCGGACTTGATGGTAATAAAGGAAAGGCAAGACCAATTGTTCCCTTTTGTGCTTTGCACCCAGAGTGACAGAGCGGAGCTGTCCCATGACCTGGAGAGAGTCTTGGCAGGAGATGAAAGCCGTTTGCAGGAGACTGTTTTATTCAGAGTGATAAGAGTGTAATGAAGGGCCATGAGAATGACCCAAGTGAGCTTCTCCTCTTTGAAGGGTTGAGCTTTTCAGATTACTTGTGACTCGGAACGGGACAGTCCAGCAGCAGGCCCTTTGAGGCCACTTAGGCTTGTGAGGTGAGTTGTGCCTCTGAACCTGATAGGCCAAGAGCACACCCCTAGCTTTGGGGGTGATGGTTAGGTCCCTTGTGTCTCAGCGTGTCATAAATGGGGAGCAGGCCCAGAGCTGCTGTTTGTGCTTGGTTGGGTCTATTGTGCCTGAGTCCCTCAGAGGCCGGGAGCAGATCTGTGGCTTCATGGCTGCCTGTGAGGTCCCTTGAGCCTCACTCAGTAGCTGACAGTCCAGCTTGACGCGTATTGCTGAGGGCTGTGTTTGTGAAGGCATTGGGCCTCAGGATCAGCTAGGCCACCAGCAGCCACGTTGCTCATTTTTGTACTGGTGAAGTGACTTTTGCTTCAGTGCCTGATTAGCCAGCCTCAAGCACGTGGTTACTTTTGTGCTTGGCATTTCCCATGGCTGAACTTCATGAAGTTTCTCTCTGCCCATTTCTGCAGTGTGTCCGGGTCCCTCTGGTTGTCAGCACAAGCATCTGCTGAATCAGCCGCTCCCCTCAGTTTTCTGTCATCTGCAAGCTTGTCTAGGATTCATTTGGTCCTATTAGCTAGGTCCTTACTGGAGATGTTAAAGAATGTTTGCTAAATTGCTCTTAGGATTCCTTCTGGACTGCCTGCATTTGACTGTGCTCCCACATAGGTGGTGGTACCCTAAGGCAGAATGACTAGTCCAGGTACTGCTCGAATGCACAGCATGGCTGGGGTTTTGTGTCATCGCCTTCCTCCAGTTTTCCCCGTCCTTCCAAATGATGCCTGCTCTTGCCCCTTCATGCACATACGTGTTGGCATGCAGTACCCGTCTTTGGCCAGTGCCACAAATGCTCAGCAGGCTCAGAGGAAACTGTCTTGCCATCCTGGGCACATTGGAAAGAACTACGAATGTTACCAAGTACTGGAACTGCCGTGCAGTGTTGTAACCCCAGAGAGGTTTTGCGGGCTGAAGAAGACAGCTAGGAATTTGTTGCCCACAAGCCTAGTCCCAAAGAAACTAAAAATCTGTCTGGCCACCCCCAGGGAGGTCACAGGCTGCTTCTTGCAGATGGATTTGGAGAGTGTCCCTCAGGAAACCCACATCCGGTGCCAGATTGAGATACCGGCAGTGCCCTGAGGAGGAGCAGCCTGGTTGTGCAGTAAACGTGGAGCAGGCAGCGCTTGTGTGTGCCTGTTATGGGTAATGGTCTGCCCAGGGCTGTGGGCAAGGAAGTGCAAAGGCTGGAGGGGTAAATGCAAGTGTGTGGGTTTATACAAGTGCTGTGCAGGGCTGGTGTGTGCACATCAGCAGAGGTGCTCAGCAAAGAGGTCTGGTGGCATGAGCCCCTTTTTGCTAGTGGTAGGGGCAGAAAGGATTGTTTGTTGGAGCGTATGAGAAGGTAAGTGCAGGCAGCACTTCTGTGCCCACAGCTCCTGCCTGCCCGTTTCAGGGAGGCAGATACTGAGATGCCCAGCACAGACGCTCCTTGCAAACTCCCTGGGAAATGTGAGCATTTTCCCTCAAATTACCGCCAGAGGAGGAAGCCTGCTTTTCACTGGCAGCGTGGTGGTGAGAGCACTGTGCATGCAACTTCAGAGAGCTTAGTTCAGTTTAAAACCAGAAGCTGCCCATCAAAGCCCGGTCTGGTCAGCTGAACCTCACCTGCCTTCCAGCTCCTTTGGAGCTGCCTTCCAGATTCAAAGCAAAGGGTGGCCAGAGGAGTAAATACAACACAGGCAAACTAAGGGATGGCAAAGGCAACCACTTTATCTCTGTATCTTAATGAGCACCTCTCTGAGCTTTAATTCTAGAGGTGTTTGATAAGGAGGCATTTTTAATTGCCCTGCTAACTTATGAAAATCTTGCCTTCTAAAACCAAGAAGCTAGCTTTGCCTCATTTCTGTCATATTCAGGTCATGATTAAGCCTCCTTTACAAGGGTACTTATTTTTTTGGAGTAGAATATGCTCTTTTGGGGCCCCACTTTTATTCTTCTTTTTTGTTTTAAATCTCCTCAGTGATTAGGTACTAGAGTTGTTCATTGCTGATTAACCGTGATGGAGAAGTTTTCAATGCCCAGTTACCTAGTAAGGCAAGAGAGACAAAAGCTTTGGAGGATTTTTTTTTTAATCCAGCTATTAACCCTCTGGCATCCAAAGAGAAAACAGGTAAAGATATTCCCGAATTACAGTGTTGCTAACTGCGTTTTTAAGTAAAAAGGTGTTGCTTGGGAAGCAGAAACCTGTGCAAAAACTGTAACAGCCCCCCATCCCCGCACAGGGAATAGCCGAGGGCAGCATCTACCACGGCATGGGCTGCAACAGAGGTGGAACAGTGGCCCCGACCATGGGGTCCCCAGTTACCCCCTGACCCCGATCCCTCCTGCGGGGACAGTGGTGGCACGGCCGAGGCCTGATGCCGTTGAGGAGGGGTCTCTGCCCGTCTTTGAGGCTGATCCCTGCCGGGAGACCCGTCCTGCCCCCGAGGGGAGTTGCGGGATCCCCCTGAGCCCCATGGGTCAGCCCGACCCTGATTCCATCGCTGTGGGGCAGTTATCGCCGCGGCAACACGGATGCACCAGGCTTCAGGCACAGTCGGTGGCACTGCGTGGGGCAGGAGGAGGGTCCCGGCTCTCCCCAGAGCAGGACAGGGTCCTGCCGCCCCTCGGCACCAGCCATGAGGAGGCGAGTCAGAGCGGAGAGGAGGGTGCTGCAGCCGCAGCCGGTAGGAGGGGCTGGGTGTGTTGGGGTGGGATGGGAAGCAGGCGATGGCCGTGGGGCTGGGGGTCAGGCTCATTCCTCCCGGCATCTCCAGACTGCTGGGTTGGGGGGGGGTGGCAGATGGGGACCAAAGCAGTACCTTGGATGCTGTTGTCATGACAGCTGTCCTGTGCTGGGTCCGCACAGCTCTTCCAACCTGAATGCCGCAGACATCCCCTGCCAGGCCCCCTCCCCATCCCAGGAGAGCTTTCTGGGGGGCTAACGCTCCTGCTGGTGAGGGTCCCTGGGGCACACACATGACTGATGCTCTCCTTTAAAATCCAAGCAATGCCTTTGGGTGCAAGCATGTGGCAGGAGTAGCTGTAGGGCAGAGTCTCTTTGCATCAAAAGACAAAGAGCTTTTCCTTCGGTCTTAAAATCCCTGAAAGTGCCCAGCACCAGCCCCATAAAGCATCTAGGCAAAGAGGAGGCTGACACGAAGGTGAAGGGCTGCCATGGACCGCTGGGAAGAGCCCTGGCTCCGGGTGCATCATGCGGGCTGGAGCCGCAGGGATGCAGTCCCTAACACTGCACGAGCCCCATTGTGGGGCTGGGGGCCACAGGACGTGCTCGCCTCCCTGATGGCCACGTGCTTGGGGCTGGCACCTCCATTCCTCAAGGCACTCTGCCCTGTTGCCATGGAGAAGTGTGTCCCTGCTGTGTCCTTGACCGAGGCCACAGCAAGGCCGCGGAGAGAGTCGGCTGTGCACTGTCCCCTCTCCCAGCAGGGCCCTGTGAGGCGATTTGTAACCTTCCTGGGGACCGTCCTCTGGGAGCTGTGGCTGTGGTGTCTGAGCCAGCTGAAGGGCTGGGGGACAGGCAAGCGGAGAGCGAGCAGAGGAAAAGCAAAGCTGCAACACACCCGGCTGGGTAAGAGCCTCATGGCCAGAAGTACCCCTGGCACTGGAGGCGATGGGGAAGATGCCATTCCCCTTCCCCCAAGTTCCCGGGACAGGATCTGGGTGAGACTGTGGCATGGCCCGTAGGGCCACAGCCCTTCTCCTGCTCCCATGAGGACAATCCCTGCTGGGGAAGACGAGCTGTGGCAGCCCCGTCAGGCAGCAGCCTGGTGCATCTTGCAGGAGCCACGTCTGACCGCTGTGTGCAGCCATACATCGTCAGAGAAAGAGCTACTGTCCAGAGGAGGAAACTGACTGGGTCCTTTGTGGCTGAAGTCATGTGTGCCTTGGTGAGTCCCAGGCTGGTGTGGGCTCTGGTGCCCCACCGGTGCCCGATCCGTGATGGCAGCTGACTTGGTTTTCCTCAGACCTCGGCTCCTACCTCTGGCCAGAGAAGAAAGAAAACCCAGGCTTTTGGCATCCTGTGGCGAAGACCGCCAGATACACGTGTTCCCTGTGAGGTAGGAGAAGAGGCTGTTTTGTGCCCTTTTTCCTCCATCTTTGTGCCTTCACCACAAGCTCCCTGCCTCACTTTCCCCATCTTGCCTATAGTCCTTTCCCCCCCGACCTGCCAGCAGCTTGTAGGCTAGGTGGGAGGAGAGTCAAGCTCAAGGCTCTCCAACAAGCAAGGCTTGAGGTAAAGGTGTTGGCCAAAGCCCAGGCTGTAGTGGGCCTCCTCGTGGTGTTTCCCGGGAGGACCTTTCAACGCGGTGGTGGTATCAGACAGGAATGGGACTATGCGGAGTGACAGTGTAGAAACAGTCTGAGAAAAGAGGCTCCATCTGGTGCCATCATAGACTGAGAAGAGCATGCTCTGCCGAGGCACGTATGGGATGAGGGTTGTGCTACCAACGCCCTGTCAGAGCAGGATGGGTCGTGGGAGTGGGATGGGGCCTGGGATCAAGATTGGAAGCAAGATGGAAGCTGGGATGGAGTGGTCAGGGCAGCCCAAGAGCAGCAGTGAAGGGCAATTGCTGACTGGTGCAGCTGAGGAGGCTGGGGTGAGGGCAGCCCGCAGGGGCAGGAGAGGTTGCTTGTCTGTAGAGTGAGGGTAAGAGAGTGCAGGCACACCCAGGACCATGTAGGGTGCTGATGCAAAACTGGTAGCTCTGGAAATACGTGCCTCTTCCTAAAAAGTCCTGAATGGCCACAAAGGAACCTGTGGGTGACTCAGCAGCTGTGCTTTTAAAGTGCAAGTAGCCTGGGTGCTACGGAAAGTTGGAAGAGAAAAAGGGACCCAAGGAGCAGCTGCCTGGCTCCATAGGAAGCGCTGGGGCTGCCGTGGGGCAGCATGCAGGGTGACGGTGTGCCTTGTGAGGCCTGTTGTGGGGGGGAAAGGGGTGTCATGGGGCAGCATGCAGGGCAATGGGCTATCATGGGGCAGTGTGCGGGATGGTCAGGCTACTGTGGGGCAGCAAGTGGGGCAAAAGAGCTGTGCGGTGCCATGTGGGGAATGAGAGGATTGCTGTGAGTGTCAGGGCTGGCAGCTGCCCCTGGAGTAGAATCTCCTGCAACCCGCGGGTGTTGGGCCCTGCTTGGGGGGGTAGCCCCATCCCCAAAGCGTCGCACCTCCCCTTTTGCTCAGCCCAGGGAGCTGCGTGTCATTGCAGTCCCTGATGGCAAGCTGCAAGACACCGAAGCAGACCAGGACGACAGGCCGATGGGGACACCTGGGTGGCACGATGATGGCGACTGCTGAAACGTTCTCCCCTCCTGTCCGCGTAAGAGAAGCATGGTGGTGCCAGGCGCAGCGCCAGCATGTCCCGCTGTGCTGTGGAAGGGCTGGGGGAGTGGGGGGGTGGGCAGCTTTGGGCCCTCGGCAGAGCCCAGAGGGGAGAGTCAGGAGCTCGTGCTACCTAGCCACAAGGGATGGGAGCCTCAGTGGTGGGTGCTGCATAAAAGGGGGGTAACTGGTGGGTTTTTCCTCACTTGTGGAACTGAGAGGGGAGGGATTAAGTCCGGATGTCCTGTGTGGAGCAGAGGAGTAGGTGAAATGAGGGTGTTTTAGGGTTAAAGCTTACTCAGTGCTTTGGGGCAGTGAGGAGGTTTATTTCCAGCTTCCCGGTGTGCCGAGGCTGTAATTGTGTTTCTTCTCTGAAAGTGCCATGAAAGATTCTTTCTGACCGACTGACATGACAATTCTAATTTGACAGACTCTGGAGCCAAGCAGGATGTGGCTCCCAGTCCAGAACCCCAACGTGAAGAACGTAAGCGCTGCTTGCAGTCCTCTATGTCCTCAGCTCTGGGCTGCTCTGCTCCAAAGCTGAGCTTGCACAGAGCTTTTGTCTGCAGCGATGGTGGCCCGGGGCACCTGTGGGGCACCGAGCTGCCGCTGCCTGAAGCGACATCCTGTCTGCGTAAGAGTAGCATGCTGGGGCAAGGCATCGGGACGGCGGGTTCCCGGCTGCAACCAAGGAGGGTCTGGGGGAGCAGAGGGAAAGGAGGCACTGGGAGCCGCACAACCCCTGGGGGGATCACGGAGCAGTGAGCCCAGCCATGTGGGGTGTGAGCCACGATACAGGGTGCTGTTGGAAGATGGGGCTTTCTGAGAGGTCCGTAGCCACATCTGGAGCAAAGGATTGGGCTGTATGAGGGTAATTTTGGGGTGGACGTTGATCGGTGAGCAGGTTTTTGCAGAGTGTTCGCTATGGGCAGAGGTCGCTAGCTAATACAAAGGGAGGGTTTCACTCGCATCTCCCCCAGAGGCAAGCAGCACATCATCATTGCAAGGATGAATGTCCCCATGCAAGCGTTTAGGAAAGTCAGGAGTAGAGGGGACTCCCCCAGATGCCGGTGGGAAGGAGGATGTTATGTGCAGGATAGTGGTCCCTTGTCTTGTGCGTGTAGAATGCAGGGGTAAGTAAAAGCCTTAATTTTGATGGGTCCTGCCAGAGATTTGCTTGGAAGATGAGGGATATGCCAACGCGCCGCAGGCCACCTGCTGTGCCAAGTCCTGCCCGGAGTCCACAGCCCATGCTGAAGTGGGCAAGGAGCCCAGAGCCATGGGCCTGCTCACCCCTGCCGACTGTCATCGACACCACACCACCACCAGGCCCCGCTTTGGACACTGTTGTCTGCTGGACCCAGGACACCACCGAGAGCCAGGAGAAGCCTTCAACCTCGGTGCAGGTAAAGGGGGTTGCGTGTGTGTCTCGGGCAGGTGGGCGTGCAGCAGTGCCTGGAGGGGACTGGAATGCAGTGGAAGAGACAGGGCCCATCAGCCCAAATGATTGTGGCAAGTGGGGAGGGCAATGGGAGGGGTTTGTGGTGAGTTCTCACAGAGTGGGGGTTTCCTGGGGTTGTTTAGTTGTGATTGTTCTTTGGGGTTATTCGCTGTGATGGGATATGCATGTTGGGAGCTCACAGCAATCTCCAAAAAGGGCCAAAGAAGTCTCCTTCTGACTCACTGTACCAAATATTTCTCCTATTTTAGCTGCTGGAAAGGATGATAACCCCGATGCAATGCCCAGAAGCAGCTGAGAACGAGGTAAGCGTCAATCCTACCATTTGACATCCTTACTCTTGTGCTGCTCTACGTAGGGGTAGCTTACTCAGCCTCTATAGAAGAGGGCAGATTTTTCAGCAGAGCTAAAAAAAAAAAAAAGACATATAGAAAACAGTGAAAAAAATGGAGCCTCTGTACATAGAGAGCAGGCAAGAGGCAAGACTACCAGCAGTACGGACTGGCAGTTGAGAGAGGGAGATGGCAGGGTGTTGGATGTAGGAAGAGGGCAGGTGGGCTGCTAAGGGCACTGTGTCCCATTTGGCTGTGGAGCCCAAGAAGCCGCTGGTGTGAGTGCTGCTGGGTGCCAGGCTGCCAAGCAGCGTCAGCAGCCACTGGCTGGGATGCCTCTGCATCCTCTTCCTTTGCTTTTTTTCAGGTTCAGAAGGAGGCCCCAAGGACCATGGTGGATCGTCGGACAGAGCAGGATGTTGTGACCCGTGGCATCGGTGCCCAGGTATCGTGAAAGCAGTGATCTGAGTGAGGCCAGAGACCTTGTGAGGAAGGGCTTTGTAGGTTCTGTGATAGAGGGCACATGTCATGGGCTGGTGGGGGAGCACGGTGTCGCGTTCAGCTCGTGCAGCAGACCCTGTGAATCAGCGCAGCCATGGTCGTGGGGCAGAGAGGGAGATGATGTTGCCTTCTGTCACTGCCGCACCAAGCAGAGGCATCGTTTGGCCCTCTTGGCAGGCTTGTGGCCGGCTTGTGGTGCATTCGCCCCTTTCCGTGAAGGAGACGTTGCCTTCAGAGCTGCAGCCTGGGCATGCAGCTGCCCCGCTATGCTGCTGAGAAAGGTGTGGGAGAGGCTGTGCTGGTGGCCTGGTATTGGGCGTGGTGTGGGAGCCAGCTGAGCTGTGAGCTGGGAACATCTGGAGCCAAGGCCTCTGTTGTCCTTGTAAGGCTCTGCAGATGGGATGGTGTGGAAGAGGCAGGCCCTAGAGCGGTGCCCCAAGGGTCAGCGTGGAGGCGGATGGGAGCAGTTTGTGGTGGGACTGCCCTCAAAGGATTTGAGGCTCTTGGGCTATTTGCTTGTTCTTATTTCCTCAAGGCTTTTGCTGCCTTGAGATGGGGTGGGCGGGTTGTGGCTGGGAGCTCACTGCCAATGTCCAAAGGGCCGAAGAAGGCTCCTTCCATCTCATGTGCCAAATACTGCTTTCCAGCCTCTGGAAAGGATTGGAGTGGCAAGCGGAGTCCCCCGAGCAGTGAAGAAAAAGGTAAGCGCCTATCAGAGGTGCCATCCTCCTTGCTCTCGTGCTGCTCTATCTGCACGTGTAGCTTGGGCGGGCTCTGCAGATGAGTGTCTTGGCACAGGTTTGGTAGCAGAGCTGAGAAAATGTGCATACTGAAACGAGTGAGGAAAAGGGAGGCTCTGCCCAGTGTCCGTGTGAGACAGCATGCCAGAGCGAGCACTAGAGCGCGCACTGGCAGAGTGAGCGGTGCCCATGGGGAAGGGCTGTCTTTGTGGGTGGTGTGGGCAGCGCGTGCCTGACAAGGGGCCTGATCCCTTTGCAGCGTGCCCCTGGAAGGGTGCATGTGTCAGTAGGGCCCTTGTGTGCTGGGCACCCGCAAGGCATCCAGGAGGAATTTGTGTGGTGGGAGGGGACGCACATGCACCCTGAGCAGGAGCTGCATGTCGAGAACCTCCGTGCCGTGTGTGTGGCTTGTCTTGTAACGCCAGTGCTGCTGGGGACGCAGCAGCACCTTCCCCTCCCTCCCCTGTTGATGCTCTGGGACAATCTGCCTTTGGTGGCTTTGCAGGCAGTGCGCGGAGGAGCTGCAATGACGGCTGAGGAGGCCCCACGGAGGCTGCCCACATCGCAGCAGTCCGGCTCCCGTTGTGCAGAGGAGACGCCAGAGCCGGTGAGGCCTTGGGAGAGGGCAGCCGAGAGTGCTGGCAGCTGTGCTGTGCTGCTGTCCCAGGAAATGGGAGCAGGGTGTCTTGCGCTGTGTAGCTGCAAAAGAGGCCCCCAAGGTGGGCACAAGTGGTGCCAGCAGAGCGCCAGCATCACAAGGCTGAGAGCTAGTGTCCGCCCCGAAATGTAGAAGGCCGCCTGTGTGTGTGTTTGAGGCATCAAACGCTGTGTGTTGTGCAGAGCACGTTGACAGTTGGTGAAGGCAGTGGGAGAGGACGGAGAGAGATGGTCGAGTGCGTGTTTGATTTTTGCGGGCAGGCTCGTGTGTACTGCTAGGGGATGGTGCCCGGGGACAGGGAGATCTTTCCGTAAGGCACCTTTGAGCATGCCTAGCAAAAATGTGGGCTGATGGCCGTCTCAGAGCTGGATAAGGAAGAGCCTGCAGAAGGCGGAGGGTGGGGCAGGCTGCAGCAAGTGCATCGGGTTGAGTGGTGTTGTGCAGGAAACAGACGGGGAGCTAAGGAAGGAGCTGCCTTCAGCACAACATGCTGCCGTGCACATTTGACCCTAGATGTGCTGGATGCGCAGGGTGCTGGATGGAGGACTGGGGCAGGTGGGATGCTAAGGGCACTGTGTCGCGTTTGGCTGTGGAGCCCAAGCAGCCCCTGGTGTGAGTGCTGCTGGGTGCCAGGCTGCCAAGCAGCGTCAGCAGCCACTGGCAGTGCCGACGGGGAGCTGGCTGCCGTGCTGGGAACAGGCAGGGTGGACACACGGTGATCCAGCGCTTGCGTGCCGAGAGCAGGGAGCTGTGGCTGCAGGGAGCTGGTGCGTATCCGTCGGCCATGGGTGACGGTGGCAGTGGTGGAGACTGCTGTCCGGCAGCTGGCAATCTGCTGCACAGTGCGGGACAGACAGTGCTGTGCATGGGAAGCTGCAGGGAAAACCCAACTGTTGCAAGCTGGTCTTGAGCGAAAGGAGGAGATGGATGTTACAGCTGAAGTCGCAGCAGAGTCGTGGGATGCCTCCGCTCTGTGGTGCTCTTAGCCCTGTAGAAAAGGGCCTGAGTTGAGATGGGAGGCAGCTCAGCAGTGGGGTGATGCTGCCAGTAGGCACCGTGCCGCCAGGACTAGGGCTGGCTTCACCCCTCTTGCTGCAAATGCTTCCTTTGCTTTTTTTCAGGTTCAGAAGGGGGCTGCGAGGACCACGGTGGATCAGCCGCCGGAGCAGGACGTGGTGACCCGTGGCATCGGTGCCCAGGTATCGTGAAAGCAGTGATCTGAGGGCAGAGACCTTGTGAGGAAGGGCTTTGGAGGGTCTGTGGCAGAGGGCGCATGTCATGGGCTGGTGGGGGAGCACGGTGTCGCGTACAGCTCGTGCAGCAGACCCTGTGAATCAGAGCAACCATGGTCGTGGGGCAGAGAGGGAGATGATGTTGCCTTCTGTCAATGCCGCGCCAAGCAGAGGCATCGTTTGGCCCTCTTGGCAGGCTTGTGGCCGGCTTGTGGTGCATTTGCCCCTTTCCCTGAAGGCGACGTTGCCTTCAGAGCTGCAGCCTGGCCGTGCAGCTGCCCCGCTATGCTGCTGAGAAAGGTGTGGGAGAGGCTGTGCTGGCGGCCTGGTGTTGGGCGTGGTGTGGGAGCCAGCTGCCCTGTGAGCTGGGGACATCTGGAGCCAAGGCCTCTGTTGTCCTTGTAAGGCTCTGCAGATGGGATGGTGCGGAAGAGGCAGGCCCTAGAGCGGTGCCCCAAGGGTCAGCGTGGAGGCGGATGGGAGCAGTTTGTGGTGGGACTGCCCTCAAAGGATTTGAGGCTCTTGGGCTATTTGCTTGTTCTTATTTCCTCAAGGCTTTTGCTGCCTTGAGATGGGGTGGGCGGGTTGTGGCTGGGAGCTCACTGCCAATGTCCAAAGGGCCGAAGAAGGCTCCTTCCATCTCATGTGCCAAATACTGCTTCCTTTCCAGAGCCTGGAAAGGACTGGAGTGGCAAGCGGAGTCCCCCGAGCAGTGAAGAAAAAGGTAAGCGCCTATCAGAGGTGCCATCCTCCTTGCTCTCGTGCTGCTCTATCTGCACGTGTAGCTTGGGCGGGCTCTGCAGATGAGTGTCTTGGCGCAGGTTTGGTAGCAGAGCTGAGAAAAGGGGCATACTGAAACGAGTGAGGAAAAGGGAGGCTCTGCCCAGTGTCCGTGTGAGACAGCATGCCAGAGCGAGCACTAGAGCGCACACGGGCAGAGTGAGCGGTGCCCGTGGGGAAGGGCTGTCTTTGCGGGTGGTGTGGGCAGCACGTGCCTGACAAGGGGACTGATCTCTTTGCGGTGTGCCCCTGGAAGGGTGCATGTGTCAGTAGGGCCCTTGTGTGCTGGGCACCCGCAAGGCATCCAGGAGGAATTTGTGTGGTGGGAGGGGACGCACATGCACCCTGAGCAGGAGCTGCATGTCGAGAACCTCCGTGCCGTGTGTGCGGCTTGTCTTGTATCGCCAGTGCTGCTGGGGATGCAGCAGCACCTTCCCCTCCCTCCCCTGGTGATGCTCTGGGACAATCTGCCCTTGGTGGCTTTGCAGGCAGTGCGTGGAGGAGCTAAAATGACGTCTGAGGAGGCCCCACGGAGGCTGCCCACATCGCAGCAGTCCGGCTCCCGTTGCGCAGAGGAGACGCCAGAGCCGGTGAGGCCTTGGGAGAGGGCAGCCGAGAGTGCTGGCAGCTGTGCCGTGCTGCTGTCCCAGGAAATGGGAGCAGGCTGCCTTGCACTGTGTAGGTGCAAAAGAGGCCCCCAAGGTGGGCCCAAGTGGTGCCAGCAGAGCACCAGCGTCACAAGGCTGAGAGCTAGTGTCCGCCCCGAAATGTAGAAGGCCGCCTGTGTGTGTGTTTGAGGCATCAAACGCTGTGTGTTGTGCAGAGCACGTTGACAGTTGGTGAAGGCAGTGGGAGAGGACGGAGAGAGATGGGCGAGTGTGTGTTTGATTTTTGCGGGCAGGCTCGTGTGTACTGCTAGGGGATGGTGCCCGGGGACAGGGAGATCTTTCCGTAAGGCATCTTTGAGCATGCCTAGCAAAAATGTGGGCTGATGGCCGTCTCAGAGCTGGATAAGGAAGAGCCTGCAGAAGGCGGAGGGTGGGGCAGGCTGCAGCAAGTGCATCGGGTTGAGTGGTGTTGTGCAGGAAACAGACGGGGAGCTAAGGAAGGAGCTGCCTTCAGCACAACATGCTGCCGTGCACATTTGACCCTAGATGTGCTGGATGCGCAGGGTGCTGGATGGAGGACTGGGGCAGGTGGGATGCTAAGGGCACTGTGTCGCGTTTGGCTGTGGAGCCCAAGCAGCCCCTGGTGCGAGTGCTGCTGGGTGCCAGGCTGCCAAGCAGCGTCAGCAGCCACTGACAGTGCCGACGGGGAGCTGGCTGCCGTGCTGGGAACAGGCAGGGTGGACACACGGTGATCCAGCGCTTGCGTGCCGAGAGCAGGGAGCTGTGGCTGCAGGGAGCTGGTGCGTATCCGTCGGCCACGGGTGACGGTGGCAGTGGTGGAGACTGCTGTCCGGCAGCTGGCAAGGTGCTGCACAGTGCAGGACAGACACTGCTGTGCATGGGAAGCTGCAGGGAAAACCCAACTGTTGCAAGCTGGTCTTGAGCGAAAGGAGGAGATGGATGTTACAGCTGAAGTCGCAGCAGAGTCGTGGGATGCCTCCGCTCTGTGGTGCTCTTAGCCCTGTAGAAAAGGGCCTGAGTTGAGATGGGAGGCAGCTCAGCAGTGGGGTGATGCTGCCAGTAGGCACCGTGCCGCCAGGACTAGGGCTGGCTTCATCCCTCTTGCTGCAAATGCTTCCTTTGCTTTTTTTCAGGTTCAGAAGGGGGCTGCGAGGACCACGGTGGATCAGCCGCCGGAGCAGGACGTGGTGACCCGTGGCATCGGTGCCCAGGTATCGTGAAAGCAGTGATCTGAGGGCAGAGACCTTGTGAGGAAGGGCTTTGGAGGGTCTGTGGCAGAGGGCGCATGTCATGGGCTGGTGGGGGAGCACGGTGTCGCGTTCAGCTCGTGCAGCAGACCCTGTGAATCAGAGCAACCATGGTCGTGGGGCAGAGAGGGAGATGATGTTGCCTTCTGTCAATGCCGCGCCAAGCAGAGGCATCGTTTGGCCCTCTTGGCAGGCTTGTGGCCGGCTTGTGGTGCATTTGCCCCTTTCCCTGAAGGCGACGTTGCCTTCAGAGCTGCAGCCTGGCCGTGCAGCTGCCCCGCTATGCTGCTGAGAAAGGTGTGGGAGAGGCTGTGCTGGCGGCCTGGTGTTGGGCGTGGTGTGGGAGCCAGCTGAGCTGTGAGCTGGGGACGTCTGGAGCCAAGGCCTCTGTTGTCCTTGTAAGGCTCTGCAGATGGGATGGTGTGGAAGAGGCAGGCCCTAGAGCGGTGCCCCAAGGGTCAGCGTGGAGGCGGATGGGAGCAGTTTGTGGTGGGACTGCCCTCAAAGGATTTGAGGCTCTTGGGCTATTTGCTTGTTCTTATTTCCTCAAGGCTTTTGCTGCCTTGAGACGGGGTGGGCGGGTTGTGGCTGGGAGCTCACTGCCAATCTCCAAAAGGCGGAAGAAGGCTCCTTCCGTCTCATGACCGAAATACTGCTTCCTTTCCAGAGCCTGGAAAGGATTGGAGTGGCAAGCGGAGTTCCCCGAGCAGTGAAGAAGAAGGTAAGTGCCTATCATAGGCGCCGACATCCTTGCTGTTGTGCTGCCCTGTCTGCATAGGTAGCTAGGGCGGGCTCTGCAGATGAGTGTCTTGCGCAGGTTTTGTAGCAGAGCTGAGAAAAGGGGCATATTGAAACGAGTGAGGAAAAGGGAGGCTCTGGCCGGTGTCCGTGTGAGACAGCATGCCGGAGCGAGCACTAGAGCGCACACGGGCAGAGTGAGCGGTGCCCGTGGGGAAGGGCTGTCTTTGCGGGTGGTGTGGGCAGCACGTGCCTGACAAGGGGACTGATCTCTTTGCGGTGTGCCCCTGGAAGGGTGCATGTGTCAGTAGGGCCCTTGTGTGCTGGGCACCTGCAAGGCATCCAGGAGGAATTTGTGTGGTGGGAGGGGACGCACATGCACCCTGAGCAGGAGCTGCACGTCGAGAACCTCCGTGCCGTGTGTGCGGCTTGTCTTGTATCACCAGTGCTGCTGGGGACGCAGCAGCACCTTCCCCTCCCTCCCCTGGTGATGCTCTGGGACAATCTGCCCTTGGTGGCTTTGCAGGCAGTGCGTGGAGGAGCTGCAATGACATCTGAGGAGGCCCCACGGAGGCTGCCCACATCGCAGCAGTCCGGCTCCCGTTGCGCAGAGGAGACGCCAGAGCCGGTGAGGCCTTGGGAGAGGGCAGCCGAGAGTGCTGGCAGCTGTGCCGTGCTGCTGTCCCAGGAAATGGGAGCAGGGTGTCTTGCGCTGTGTAGCTGCAAAAGAGGCCCCCAAGGTGGGCCCAAGTGGTGCCAGCAGAGCGCCAGCGTCACAAGGCTGAGAGCTAGTGTCCGCCCCGAAATGTAGAAGGCCGCCTGTGTGTGTGTTTGAGGCATCAAACGCTGTGTGTTGTGCAGAGCACGTTGACAGTTGGTGAAGGCAGTGGGAGAGGACGGAGAGAGATGGGCGAGTGTGTGTTTGATTTTTGTGGTCATTCTCATGTGTACTGCTAGGGGATGGTGCCTGGGGACAGGGAGATCTTTCCGTAAGGCATCTTTGAGCATGCCTAGCAAAAATGTGGGCTGATGGCCATCTCAGAGCTGGATAAGGAAGAGCCTGCAGAAGGCGGAGGGTGGGGCAGGCTGCAGCAAGTGCATCGGGTTGAGTGGTGTTGTGCAGGAAACAGACGGGGAGCTAAGGAAGGAGCTGCCTTCAGCACAACATGCTGCCGTGCACATTTGACCCTAGATGTGCTGGATGCGCAGGGTGCTGGATGGAGGACTGGGGCAGGTGGGATGCTAAGGGCACTGTGTCGCGTTTGGCTGTGGAGCCCAAGCAGCCCCTGGTGCGAGTGCTGCTGGGTGCCAGGCTGCCAAGCAGCGTCAGCAGCCACTGGCAGTGCCGACGGGGAGCTGGCTGCCGTGCTGGGAACAGGCAGGGTGGACACACGGTGATCCAGCGCTTGCGTGCCGAGAGCAGGGAGCTGTGGCTGCAGGGAGCTGGTGCGTATCCGTCGGCCATGGGTGACGGTGGCAGTGGTGGAGACTGCTGTCCGGCAGCTGGCAATCTGCTGCACAGTGCGGGACAGACAGTGCTGTGCATGGGAAGCTGCAGGGAAAACCCAACTGTTGCAAGCTGGTCTTGAGCGAAAGGAGGAGATGGATGTTACAGCTGAAGTCGCAGCAGAGTCGTGGGATGCCTCCGCTCTGTGGTGCTCTTAGCCCTGTAGAAAAGGGCCTGAGTTGAGATGGGAGGCAGCTCAGCAGTGGGGTGATGCTGCCAGTAGGCACCGTGCCGCCAGGACTAGGGCTGGCTTCACCCCTCTTGCTGCAAATGCTTCCTTTGCTTTTTTTCAGGTTCAGAAGGGGGCTGCGAGGACCACGGTGGATCAGCCGCCGGAGCAGGACGTGGTGACCCGTGGCATCGGTGCCCAGGTATCGTGAAAGCAGTGATCTGAGGGCAGAGACCTTGTGAGGAAGGGCTTTGGAGGGTCTGTGGCAGAGGGCGCATGTCATGGGCTGGTGGGGGAGCACGGTGTCGCGTACAGCTCGTGCAGCAGACCCTGTGAATCAGAGCAACCATGGTCGTGGGGCAGAGAGGGAGATGATGTTGCCTTCTGTCAATGCCGCGCCAAGCAGAGGCATCGTTTGGCCCTCTTGGCAGGCTTGTGGCCGGCTTGTGGTGCATTTGCCCCTTTCCCTGAAGGCGACGTTGCCTTCAGAGCTGCAGCCTGGCCGTGCAGCTGCCCCGCTATGCTGCTGAGAAAGGTGTGGGAGAGGCTGTGCTGGCGGCCTGGTGTTGGGCGTGGTGTGGGAGCCAGCTGCCCTGTGAGCTGGGGACATCTGGAGCCAAGGCCTCTGTTGTCCTTGTAAGGCTCTGCAGATGGGATGGTGTGGAAGAGGCAGGCCCTAGAGCGGTGCCCCAAGGGTCAGCGTGGAGGCGGATGGGAGCAGTTTGTGGTGGGACTGCCCTCAAAGGATTTGAGGCTCTTGGGCTATTTGCTTGTTCTTATTTCCTCAAGGCTTTTGCTGCCTTGAGATGGGGTGGGCGGGTTGTGGCTGGGAGCTCACTGCCAATCTCCAAAAGGCGGAAGAAGGCTCCTTCCGTCTCATGACCGAAATACTGCTTCCTTTCCAGAGCCTGGAAAGGATTGGAGTGGCAAGCGGAGTTCCCCGAGCAGTGAAGAAGAAGGTAAGTGCCTATCATAGGCGCCGACATCCTTGCTGTTGTGCTGCCCTGTCTGCATAGGTAGCTAGGGCGGGCTCTGCAGATGAGTGTCTTGCGCAGGTTTTGTAGCAGAGCTGAGAAAAGGGGCATATTGAAACGAGTGAGGAAAAGGGAGGCTCTGGCCGGTGTCCGTGTGAGACAGCATGCCGGAGCGAGCACTAGAGCGCACACGGGCAGAGTGAGCGGTGCCCGTGGGGAAGGGCTGTCTTTGCGGGTGGTGTGGGCAGCACGTGCCTGACAAGGGGACTGATCTCTTTGCGGTGTGCCCCTGGAAGGGTGCATGTGTCAGTAGGGCCCTTGTGTGCTGGGCACCCGCAAGGCATCCAGGAGGAATTTGTGTGGTGGGAGGGGACGCACATGCACCCTGAGCAGGAGCTGCATGTCGAGAACCTCCGTGCCGTGTGTGCGGCTTGTCTTGTATCACCAGTGCTGCTGGGGACGCAGCAGCACCTTCCCCTCCCTCCCCTGGTGATGCTCTGGGACAATCTGCCCTTGGTGGCTTTGCAGGCAGTGCGTGGAGGAGCTAAAATGACGTCTGAGGAGGCCCCACGGAGGATGCCCACATCGCAGCAGTCCGGCTCCCGTTGCGCAGAGGAGACGCCAGAGCCGGTGAGGCCTTGGGAGAGGGCAGCCGAGAGTGCTGGCAGCTGTGCCGTGCTGCTGTCCCAGGAAATGGGAGCAGGCTGCCTTGCGCTGTGTAGGTGCAAAAGAGGCCCCCAAGGTGGGCCCAAGTGGTGCCAGCAGAGCGCCAGCGTCACAAGGCTGAGAGCTAGTGTCCGCCCCGAAATGTAGAAGGCCGCCTGTGTGTGTGTTTGAGGCATCAAACGCTGTGTGTTGTGCAGAGCACGTTGACAGTTGGTGAAGGCAGTGGGAGAGGACGGAGAGAGATGGGCGAGTGTGTGTTTGATTTTTGCGGGCAGGCTCATGTGTACTGCTAGGGGATGGTGCCCGGGGACAGGGAGATCTTTCCGTAAGGCATCTTTGAGCATGCCTAGCAAAAATGTGGGCTGATGGCCGTCTCAGAGCTGGATAAGGAAGAGCCTGCAGAAGGCGGAGGGTGGGGCAGGCTGCAGCAAGTGCATCGGGTTGAGTGGTGTTGTGCAGGAAACAGACGGGGAGCTAAGGAAGGAGCTGCCTTCAGCACAACATGCCGCCGTGCACGTTTGGCCGTAGATGTGCTGGATGCGCAGGGTGCTGGATGGAGGACTGGGGCAGGTGGGATGCTAAGGGCACTGTGTCGCGTTTGGCTGTGGAGCCCAAGCAGCCCCTGGTGCGAGTGCTGCTGGGTGCCAGGCTGCCAAGCAGCGTCAGCAGCCACTGGCAGTGCCGACGGGGAGCTGGCTGCCGTGCTGGGAACAGGCAGGGTGGACACACGGTGATCCAGCGCTTGCGTGCCGAGAGCAGGGAGCTGTGGCTGCAGGGAGCTGGTGCGTATCCGTCGGCCATGGGTGACGGTGGCAGTGGTGGAGACTGCTGTCTGGCAGCTGGCAATCTGCTGCACAGTGCGGAGCAGACAGTGCTGTGCATGGGAAGCTGCAGGGAAAACCCAACTGTTGCAAGCTGGTCTTGAGCGAAAGGAGGAGATGGATGTTACAGCTGAAGTCGCAGCAGAGTCGTGGGATGCCTCCGCTCTGTGGTGCTCTTAGCCCCGTAGAAAAGGGCCTGAGTTGAGATGGGAGGCAGCTCAGCAGTGGGGTGATGCTGCCAGTAGGCACCGTGCCGCCAGGACTAGGGCTGGCTTCATCCCTCTTGCTGCAAATGCTTCCTTTGCTTTTTTGTCAGGTTCAGAAGGGGGCTGCGAGGACCACGGTGGATCAGCCGCCGGAGCAGGACGTGGTGACCCGTGGCATCGGTGCCCAGGTATCGTGAAAGCAGTGATCTGAGGGCAGAGACCTTGTGAGGAAGGGCTTTGGAGGGTCTGTGGCAGAGGGCGCATGTCATGGGCTGGTGGGGGAGCACGGTGTCGCGTACAGCTCGTGCAGCAGACCCTGTGAATCAGAGCAACCATGGTCGTGGGGCAGAGAGGGAGATGATGTTGCCTTCTGTCAATGCCGCGCCAAGCAGAGGCATCGTTTGGCCCTCTTGGCAGGCTTGTGGCCGGCTTGTGGTGCATTTGCCCCTTTCCCTGAAGGCGACGTTGCCTTCAGAGCTGCAGCCTGGCCGTGCAGCTGCCCCGCTATGCTGCTGAGAAAGGTGTGGGAGAGGCTGTGCTGGCGGCCTGGTGTTGGGCGTGGTGTGGGAGCCAGCTGCCCTGTGAGCTGGGGACATCTGGAGCCAAGGCCTCTGTTGTCCTTGTAAGGCTCTGCAGATGGGATGGTGTGGAAGAGGCAGGCCCTAGAGCGGTGCCCCAAGGGTCAGCGTGGAGGCGGATGGGAGCAGTTTGTGGTGGGACTGCCCTCAAAGGATTTGAGGCTCTTGGGCTATTTGCTTGTTCTTATTTCCTCAAGGCTTTTGCTGCCTTGAGACGGGGTGGGCAGGTTGTGGCTGGGAGCTCACTGCCAATCTCCAAAAGGCGGAAGAAGGCTCCTTCCGTCTCATGACCGAAATACTGCTTCCTTTCCAGAGCCTGGAAAGGATTGGAGTGGCAAGCGGAGTTCCCCGAGCAGTGAAGAAGAAGGTAAGCGCCTATCATAGGCGCCGACATCCTTGCTGTTGTGCTGCCCTGTCTGCATAGGTAGCTAGGGCGGGCTCTGCAGATGAGTGTCTTGGCGCAGGTTTTGTAGCAGAGCTGAGAAAAGGGGCATATTGAAACGAGTGAGGAAAAGGGAGGCTCTGCCCGGTGTCCGTGTGAGACAGCATGCCGGAGCGAGCACTAGAGCGCACACGGGCAGAGTGAGCGGTGCCCGTGGGGAAGGGCTGTCTTTGCGGGTGGTGTGGGCAGCACGTGCCTGACAAGGGGACTGATCTCTTTGCGGTGTGCCCCTGGAAGGGTGCATGTGTCAGTAGGGCCCTTGTGTGCTGGGCACCCGCAAGGCATCCAGGAGGAATTTGTGTGGTGGGAGGGGACGCACATGCACCCTGAGCAGGAGCTGCATGTCGAGAACCTCCGTGCCGTGTGTGCGGCTTGTCTTGTATCGCCAGTGCTGCTGGGGACGCAGCAGCACCTTCCCCTCCCTCCCCTGGTGATGCTCTGGGACAATCTGCCCTTGGTGGCTTTGCAGGCAGTGCGTGGAGGAGCTAAAATGACGTCTGAGGAGGCCCCACGGAGGATGCCCACATCGCAGCAGTCCGGCTCCCGTTGCGCAGAGGAGACGCCAGAGCCGGTGAGGCCTTGGGAGAGGGCAGCCGAGAGTGCTGGCAGCTGTGCCGTGCTGCTGTCCCAGGAAATGGGAGCAGGCTGCCTTGCACTGTGTAGCTGCAAAAGAGGCCCCCAAGGTGGGCCCAAGTGGTGCCAGCAGAGCGCCAGCATCACAAGGCTGAGAGCTAGTGTCCGCCCCGAAATGTATAAGGCCGCCTGTGTGTGTGTTTGAGGCATCAAACGCTGTGTGTTGTGCAGAGCACGTTGACAGTTGGTGAAGGCAGTGGGAGAGGACGGAGAGAGATGGGCGAGTGTGTGTTTGATTTTTGCGGGCAGGCTCGTGTGTACTGCTAGGGGATGGTGCCCGGGGACAGGGAGATCTTTCCGTAAGGCATCTTTGAGCATGCCTAGCAAAAATGTGGGCTGATGGCCGTCTCAGAGCTGGATAAGGAAGAGCCTGCAGAAGGCGGAGGGTGGGGCAGGCTGCAGCAAGTGCATCGGGTTGAGTGGTGTTGTGCAGGAAACAGACGGGGAGCTAAGGAAGGAGCTGCCTTCAGCACAACATGCTGCCGTGCACATTTGACCCTAGATGTGCTGGATGCGCAGGGTGCTGGATGGAGGACTGGGGCAGGTGGGATGCTAAGGGCACTGTGTCGCGTTTGGCTGTGGAGCCCAAGCAGCCCCTGGTGCGAGTGCTGCTGGGTGCCAGGCTGCCAAGCAGCGTCAGCAGCCACTGGCAGTGCCGACGGGGAGCTGGCTGCCGTGCTGGGAACAGGCAGGGTGGACACACGGTGATCCAGCGCTTGCGTGCCGAGAGCAGGGAGCTGTGGCTGCAGGGAGCTGGTGCGTATCCGTCGGCCATGGGTGACGGTGGCAGTGGTGGAGACTGCTGTCTGGCAGCTGGCAATCTGCTGCACAGTGCGGAGCAGACAGTGCTGTGCATGGGAAGCTGCAGGGAAAACCCAACTGTTGCAAGCTGGTCTTGAGCGAAAGGAGGAGATGGATGTTACAGCTGAAGTCGCAGCAGAGTCGTGGGATGCCTCCGCTCTGTGGTGCTCTTAGCCCCGTAGAAAAGGGCCTGAGTTGAGATGGGAGGCAGCTCAGCAGTGGGGTGATGCTGCCAGTAGGCACCGTGCCGCCAGGACTAGGGCTGGCTTCATCCCTCTTGCTGCAAATGCTTCCTTTGCTTTTTTGTCAGGTTCAGAAGGGGGCTGCGAGGACCACGGTGGATCAGCCGCCGGAGCAGGACGTGGTGACCCGTGGCATCGGTGCCCAGGTATCGTGAAAGCAGTGATCTGAGGGCAGAGACCTTGTGAGGAAGGGCTTTGGAGGGTCTGTGGCAGAGGGCGCATGTCATGGGCTGGTGGGGAGCACGGTGTCGCGTTCAGCTCGTGCAGCAGACCCTGTGAATCAGAGCAGCCATGGTCGTGGGACAGAGAGGGAGATGATGTTGCCTTCTGTCACTGCCGCGCCAAGCAGAGGCATCGTTTGGCCCTCTTGGCAGGCTTGTGGCTGGCTTGTGGTGCATTCGCCCCTTTCCGTGAAGGTGACGTTGCCTTCAGAGCTGCAGCCTGGGCATGCAGCTGCCCCGCTATGCTGCTGAGAAAGGTGTGGGAGAGGCTGTGCTGGCGGCCTGGTGTTGGGCGTGGTGTGGGAGCCAGCTGCCCTGTGAGCTGGGGACATCTGGAGCCAAGGCCTCTGTTGTCCTTGTAAGGCTCTGCAGATGGGATGGTGTGGAAGAGGCAGGCCCTAGAGCGGTGCCCCAAGGGTCAGCGTGGAGGCGGATGGGAGCAGTTTGTGGTGGGACTGCCCTCAAAGGATTTGAGGCTCTTGGGCTATTTGCTTGTTCTTATTTCCTCAAGGCTTTTGCTGCCTTGAGATGGGGTGGGCGGGTTGTGGCTGGGAGCTCACTGCCAATCTCCAAAAGGCGGAAGAAGGCTCCTTCCGTCTCATGACCGAAATACTGCTTCCTTTCCAGAGCCTGGAAAGGATTGGAGTGGCAAGCGGAGTTCCCCGAGCAGTGAAGAAGAAGGTAAGCGCCTATCATAGGCGCCGACATCCTTGCTGTTGTGCTGCCCTGTCTGCATAGGTAGCTAGGGCGGGCTCTGCAGATGAGTGTCTTGGCGCAGGTTTTGTAGCAGAGCTGAGAAAAGGGGCATATTGAAACGAGTGAGGAAAAGGGAGGCTCTGGCCGGTGTCCGTGTGAGACAGCATGCCAGAGCGAGCACTAGAGCGCACACGGGCAGAGTGAGCGGTGCCCGTGGGGAAGGGCTGTCTTTGCGGGTGGTGTGGGCAGCACGTGCCTGACAAGGGGACTGATCTCTTTGCGGTGTGCCCCTGGAAGGGTGCATGTGTCAGTAGGGCCCTTGTGTGCTGGGCACCCGCAAGGCATCCAGGAGGAATTTGTGTGGTGGGAGGGGACGCACATGCACCCTGAGCAGGAGCTGCATGTCGAGAACCTCCGTGCCGTGTGTGCGGCTTGTCTTGTATCGCCAGTGCTGCTGGGGACGCAGCAGCACCTTCCCCTCCCTCCCCTGGTGATGCTCTGGGACAATCTGCCCTTGGTGGCTTTGCAGGCAGTGCGTGGAGGAGCTGCAATGACGTCTGAGGAGGCCCCACGGAGGCTGCCCACATCGCAGCAGTCCGGCTCCCGTTGTGCAGAGGAGACGCCAGAGCCGGTGAGGCCTTGGGAGAGGGCAGCCGAGAGTGCTGGCAGCTGTGCCGTGCTGCTGTCCCAGGAAATGGGAGCAGGCTGCCTTGCACTGTGTAGCTGCAAAAGAGGCCCCCAAGGTGGGCCCAAGTGGTGCCAGCAGAGCGCCAGCATCACAAGGCTGAGAGCTAGTGTCCGCCCCGAAATGTAGAAGGCCGCCTGTGTGTGTGTTTGAGGCATCAAACGCTGTGTGTTGTGCAGAGCACGTTGACAGTTGGTGAAGGCAGTGGGAGAGGACGGAGAGAGATGGGCGAGTGTGTGTTTGATTTTTGCGGGCAGGCTCATGTGTACTGCTAGGGGATGGTGCCCGGGGACAGGGAGATCTTTCCGTAAGGCATCTTTGAGCATGCCTAGCAAAAATGTGGGCTGATGGCCGTCTCAGAGCTGGATAAGGAAGAGCCTGCAGAAGGCGGAGGGTGGGGCAGGCTGCAGCAAGTGCATCGGGTTGAGTGGTGTTGTGCAGGAAACAGACGGGGAGCTAAGGAAGGAGCTGCCTTCAGCACAACATGCCGCCGTGCACGTTTGGCCGTAGATGTGCTGGATGCGCAGGGTGCTGGATGGAGGACTGGGGCAGGTGGGATGCTAAGGGCACTGTGTCGCGTTTGGCTGTGGAGCCCAAGCAGCCCCTGGTGCGAGTGCTGCTGGGTGCCAGGCTGCCAAGCAGCGTCAGCAGCCACTGGCAGTGCCGACGGGGAGCTGGCTGCCGTGCTGGGAACAGGCAGGGTGGACACACGGTGATCCAGCGCTTGCGTGCCGAGAGCAGGGAGCTGTGGCTGCAGGGAGCTGGTGCGTATCCGTCGGCCATGGGTGACGGTGGCAGTGGTGGAGACTGCTGTCTGGCAGCTGGCAATCTGCTGCACAGTGCGGAGCAGACAGTGCTGTGCATGGGAAGCTGCAGGGAAAACCCAACTGTTGCAAGCTGGTCTTGAGCGAAAGGAGGAGATGGATGTTACAGCTGAAGTCGCAGCAGAGTCGTGGGATGCCTCCGCTCTGTGGTGCTCTTAGCCCCGTAGAAAAGGGCCTGAGTTGAGATGGGAGGCAGCTCAGCAGTGGGGTGATGCTGCCAGTAGGCACCGTGCCGCCAGGACTAGGGCTGGCTTCATCCCTCTTGCTGCAAATGCTTCCTTTGCTTTTTTGTCAGGTTCAGAAGGGGGCTGCGAGGACCACGGTGGATCAGCCGCCGGAGCAGGACGTGGTGACCCGTGGCATCGGTGCCCAGGTATCGTGAAAGCAGTGATCTGAGGGCAGAGACCTTGTGAGGAAGGGCTTTGGAGGGTCTGTGGCAGAGGGCGCATGTCATGGGCTGGTGGGGGAGCACGGTGTCGCGTACAGCTCGTGCAGCAGACCCTGTGAATCAGAGCAACCATGGTCGTGGGGCAGAGAGGGAGATGATGTTGCCTTCTGTCAATGCCGCGCCAAGCAGAGGCATCGTTTGGCCCTCTTGGCAGGCTTGTGGCCGGCTTGTGGTGCATTTGCCCCTTTCCCTGAAGGCGACGTTGCCTTCAGAGCTGCAGCCTGGCCGTGCAGCTGCCCCGCTATGCTGCTGAGAAAGGTGTGGGAGAGGCTGTGCTGGCGGCCTGGTGTTGGGCGTGGTGTGGGAGCCAGCTGCCCTGTGAGCTGGGGACATCTGGAGCCAAGGCCTCTGTTGTCCTTGTAAGGCTCTGCAGATGGGATGGTGTGGAAGAGGCAGGCCCTAGAGCGGTGCCCCAAGGGTCAGCGTGGAGGCGGATGGGAGCAGTTTGTGGTGGGACTGCCCTCAAAGGATTTGAGGCTCTTGGGCTATTTGCTTGTTCTTATTTCCTCAAGGCTTTTGCTGCCTTGAGACGGGGTGGGCAGGTTGTGGCTGGGAGCTCACTGCCAATCTCCAAAAGGCGGAAGAAGGCTCCTTCCGTCTCATGACCGAAATACTGCTTCCTTTCCAGAGCCTGGAAAGGATTGGAGTGGCAAGCGGAGTTCCCCGAGCAGTGAAGAAGAAGGTAAGCGCCTATCATAGGCGCCGACATCCTTGCTGTTGTGCTGCCCTGTCTGCATAGGTAGCTAGGGCGGGCTCTGCAGATGAGTGTCTTGGCGCAGGTTTTGTAGCAGAGCTGAGAAAAGGGGCATATTGAAACGAGTGAGGAAAAGGGAGGCTCTGCCCGGTGTCCGTGTGAGACAGCATGCCGGAGCGAGCACTAGAGCGCACACGGGCAGAGTGAGCGGTGCCCGTGGGGAAGGGCTGTCTTTGCGGGTGGTGTGGGCAGCACGTGCCTGACAAGGGGACTGATCTCTTTGCGGTGTGCCCCTGGAAGGGTGCATGTGTCAGTAGGGCCCTTGTGTGCTGGGCACCCGCAAGGCATCCAGGAGGAATTTGTGTGGTGGGAGGGGACGCACATGCACCCTGAGCAGGAGCTGCATGTCGAGAACCTCCGTGCCGTGTGTGCGGCTTGTCTTGTATCGCCAGTGCTGCTGGGGACGCAGCAGCACCTTCCCCTCCCTCCCCTGGTGATGCTCTGGGACAATCTGCCCTTGGTGGCTTTGCAGGCAGTGCGTGGAGGAGCTAAAATGACGTCTGAGGAGGCCCCACGGAGGATGCCCACATCGCAGCAGTCCGGCTCCCGTTGCGCAGAGGAGACGCCAGAGCCGGTGAGGCCTTGGGAGAGGGCAGCCGAGAGTGCTGGCAGCTGTGCCGTGCTGCTGTCCCAGGAAATGGGAGCAGGCTGCCTTGCACTGTGTAGCTGCAAAAGAGGCCCCCAAGGTGGGCCCAAGTGGTGCCAGCAGAGCGCCAGCATCACAAGGCTGAGAGCTAGTGTCCGCCCCGAAATGTAGAAGGCCGCCTGTGTGTGTGTTTGAGGCATCAAACGCTGTGTGTTGTGCAGAGCACGTTGACAGTTGGTGAAGGCAGTGGGAGAGGACGGAGAGAGATGGGCGAGTGTGTGTTTGATTTTTGCGGGCAGGCTCGTGTGTACTGCTAGGGGATGGTGCCCGGGGACAGGGAGATCTTTCCGTAAGGCATCTTTGAGCATGCCTAGCAAAAATGTGGGCTGATGGCCGTCTCAGAGCTGGATAAGGAAGAGCCTGCAGAAGGCGGAGGGTGGGGCAGGCTGCAGCAAGTGCATCGGGTTGAGTGGTGTTGTGCAGGAAACAGACGGGGAGCTAAGGAAGGAGCTGCCTTCAGCACAACATGCTGCCGTGCACATTTGACCCTAGATGTGCTGGATGCGCAGGGTGCTGGATGGAGGACTGGGGCAGGTGGGATGCTAAGGGCACTGTGTCGCGTTTGGCTGTGGAGCCCAAGCAGCCCCTGGTGCGAGTGCTGCTGGGTGCCAGGCTGCCAAGCAGCGTCAGCAGCCACTGGCAGTGCCGACGGGGAGCTGGCTGCCGTGCTGGGAACAGGCAGGGTGGACACACGGTGATCCAGCGCTTGCGTGCCGAGAGCAGGGAGCTGTGGCTGCAGGGAGCTGGTGCGTATCCGTCGGCCATGGGTGACGGTGGCAGTGGTGGAGACTGCTGTCTGGCAGCTGGCAATCTGCTGCACAGTGCGGAGCAGACAGTGCTGTGCATGGGAAGCTGCAGGGAAAACCCAACTGTTGCAAGCTGGTCTTGAGCGAAAGGAGGAGATGGATGTTACAGCTGAAGTCGCAGCAGAGTCGTGGGATGCCTCCGCTCTGTGGTGCTCTTAGCCCCGTAGAAAAGGGCCTGAGTTGAGATGGGAGGCAGCTCAGCAGTGGGGTGATGCTGCCAGTAGGCACCGTGCCGCCAGGACTAGGGCTGGCTTCATCCCTCTTGCTGCAAATGCTTCCTTTGCTTTTTTGTCAGGTTCAGAAGGGGGCTGCGAGGACCACGGTGGATCAGCCGCCGGAGCAGGACGTGGTGACCCGTGGCATCGGTGCCCAGGTATCGTGAAAGCAGTGATCTGAGGGCAGAGACCTTGTGAGGAAGGGCTTTGGAGGGTCTGTGGCAGAGGGCGCATGTCATGGGCTGGTGGGGAGCACGGTGTCGCGTTCAGCTCGTGCAGCAGACCCTGTGAATCAGAGCAGCCATGGTCGTGGGACAGAGAGGGAGATGATGTTGCCTTCTGTCACTGCCGCGCCAAGCAGAGGCATCGTTTGGCCCTCTTGGCAGGCTTGTGGCTGGCTTGTGGTGCATTCGCCCCTTTCCGTGAAGGTGACGTTGCCTTCAGAGCTGCAGCCTGGGCATGCAGCTGCCCCGCTATGCTGCTGAGAAAGGTGTGGGAGAGGCTGTGCTGGCGGCCTGGTGTTGGGCGTGGTGTGGGAGCCAGCTGCCCTGTGAGCTGGGGACGTCTGGAGCCAAGGCCTCTGTTGTCCTTGTAAGGCTCTGCAGATGGGATGGTGTGGAAGAGGCAGGCCCTAGAGCGGTGCCCCAAGGGTCAGCGTGGAGGCGGATGGGAGCAGTTTGTGGTGGGACTGCCCTCAAAGGATTTGAGGCTCTTGGGCTATTTGCTTGTTCTTATTTCCTCAAGGCTTTTGCTGCCTTGAGACGGGGTGGGCGGGTTGTGGCTGGGAGCTCACTGCCAATCTCCAAAAGGCGGAAGAAGGCTCCTTCCGTCTCATGACCGAAATACTGCTTCCTTTCCAGAGCCTGGAAAGGATTGGAGTGGCAAGCGGAGTTCCCCGAGCAGTGAAGAAGAAGGTAAGCGCCTATCATAGGCGCCGACATCCTTGCTGTTGTGCTGCCCTGTCTGCATAGGTAGCTAGGGCGGGCTCTGCAGATGAGTGTCTTGGCGCAGGTTTTGTAGCAGAGCTGAGAAAAGGGGCATATTGAAACGAGTGAGGAAAAGGGAGGCTCTGCCCGGTGTCCGTGTGAGACAGCATGCCGGAGCGAGCACTAGAGCGCACACGGGCAGAGTGAGCGGTGCCCGTGGGGAAGGGCTGTCTTTGCGGGTGGTGTGGGCAGCACGTGCCTGACAAGGGGACTGATCTCTTTGCGGTGTGCCCCTGGAAGGGTGCATGTGTCAGTAGGGCCCTTGTGTGCTGGGCACCCGCAAGGCATCCAGGAGGAATTTGTGTGGTGGGAGGGGACGCACATGCACCCTGAGCAGGAGCTGCATGTCGAGAAGCTCTGTGCCCCTCTGTGCAGCTTGTCTTGTACCGCCAGTGCTGTTGGGCATGCACCAGCACCTTCCCCTCACTGCCCTGGTGATGCTCCAGGACAATCTGCCCTTGGTGGCTTTGCAGGCAGTGCGCGGAGGACCTATAGTGACAGCTGAGGAGGCCCCACGGATTCACTCTGCAAGGAAACGGCATAGATGGCCTTCTGCAGAGGAGACGCCAGAACTGGTGAGGCCTTTCGATTGGCTGGCGCATGCAGTACATGGTACTGGGTATTCCCATCGGCTGAAGGTCCCCTATGCCCTTGATGGATAGAACTCCTGGAAGAGGTTAAATTAAGCTGCTAGGCAGCAGGGCTTCCAACTTGACTCCGTACCAGAGCATCACAAGCCTTTGCTTGTAACTCCGCCCTCTTCCTGGACCAGGAAATGGGACCAGGCTCTCTTTCCTTGTGTCGCAGAATGCAAAGTCCCAGCATCAGGCACAGCAGGTTTCACCACACCACCAGCCTCAGGAGAGTCTGACCTAGTGTCCACACTGAAATGTAGAGGCCCATTTTAGTGTTTTTGAGGCACAAAATGCTCTCTGGTGTCCAGTGCCCCTCAACAGTTGGTCCAGGCAGTGAGAGAGGATGGAGAGAGGTGGGCCAATGCCTGTTTGATTTTCCCAGGAAGGATCCTGTGTATTGCTAGGGGATCCTAGCCAGGGGCAGGGAGATCTTTCATGATCTGCTGTCAGGCTGCTCTCTGCCCCATGGAAGGTTCCAGGGAGAAACCTTCCTAGCTGGTCTTGAGCCAAAGGAAGAGATGGATGTTACAGCTGAAGTCCCAACAGAGTCGTGGGATGCCTCTGCTCTGTGGTGCTCTTAACCCTGAAGAAAACGGCCTGAGTTGAGATGGGAGGCAGCTCAGCAGTGGGGTGATGCTGCCACTAGGCACCCGTGCCGCCAGGACTAGGGCTGGCTTCACCCCTCTTGCTGCAAATGCCTCCTTTGCTTTTTGAGGTTCAGAAGAGGGCCAAGAGGGCCACGCTGGATCATCAGACAGAGCAGGTCGTGGTGACCCATGGCATCGGTGCCCAGGTATCGTGAAAGCAGTGATCTGAGGCCAGAGACCTTGTGAGGAAAGGCTTCAGCTCGTGCAGCAGACCCTGTGAATCAGAGCAGCCATGGTCGTGGGGCAGAGAGGGAGATGATCTTGCCTTCTCTCATTGCCTGCCAACCAGACCTATCCTTTCCCCCCTTTCAGTTTTGCCTAGCTCTGACTGCTTCTTTGGACCAGGCTTGGGGCAGGCGTGGGGTGCATTCACACCTTTCCCTGAAGGGCCAGCTGCCTTCACAGCCATCCCGCTCCCACATTATTCCCCTGAGAAATGTGCCATAGAGGCTGTGCTGCCAGCGTCGTATTCAGCCCTGTGTGCCAGCCGGCCTACCTCTGATGCGGCCATCCCCACAGCCAAGGCATCTGTTGTCCTCCTAGGTTTTCACTGTACCTGTCGAGTCAATGGACTGGTGCTCTGAAGCAGGGGGCGGAAGGAGAAAACTAAGACCCCACTACCGGACCAAGCCAAGAAGGTGAGAGCCTCTATATAGCAGGCGTCAGGCATATGCGGGGCTGTGAAAGTCTCCCAGGCACTGCTGCCATATCCCCGAGCTCAGGCAACCCGCAACATTGCTCACAGGTCAGGAAGGGGTTGGGAATCCCCCCAACAGACTGGGGCTGGCAGTGGGGGGCGATGTGGGGTTCCTGCCCAGCGCCCACCGCCGGGGCAGGGTCTCGCCCCTGTGCAAGTTGTGGTTAGGGGTTGCAAGACAGGCCCAGTGCTGGCGTGCTCTAGGTTGCTCCGTCTCCCAAGGGCCAAATGACATGGCAGCCTGGGCCATGCTCCACCAGCCCCTGGTGCCAAGGCCATGCTGCCACCTGCATGGTGGCCGTGGGCCTCAGAGGGATTTGGGGGGAATCACTCTGGGCTCCTTCCCCAATGCTGAGCCCAGCACATGTGACTGTAGGACACAGCAGCCGCTGACTGATCTGACATCAGGAGCCCACTTCACTGCGCTGCCGGCCTTCAAGGGACCACAGCAAGGAGGTGCAGTAAGGCCTGTGCATTTCGGAAGGGGTCACCCTACGCCCTTGCTCCCCACCACTGCTGGGTGGGAGGGAGCAGTAGGGGAGGGGAGTGCTGGAGGGACGGCTCCTGCCAGCAGAGCGCTCAGCCGTGGGCACTCCCAGTGCATCAGGCTGGCATGCACTGGTAAGACAGACAGGAGAGCGCACCAGTCACCCCCAGCTTTACTGGTCCCCTCCCCAAGCACAGAGCACTGAACACAGCCATGAGGAGAAAACAAATTATTTGATTAAGGCAGCTCTAAATGGACTTTTATAATGCTGCCCAGAGTTTTAGCAGTCTGGGAAGAGGGGCCTCAGTCTACTATCTAAAATACTGGAAAATGCTGCGCTGGTGCCCAAAGACAGGGATTGCTGCAAAGGACAGCACTGTCTTGTATGCTATTAACACCTGGCAAAGCAGATGGGGCAGACGTTGAGCCCCAGCCCTTCCTGTGCTGCACCAACTTCTACTTCTGCTGCAGTTCAGCACAAACGCGCTCCCCTGAGGGGAGGCTTGTTTTGAGGAGCGCCCTGGTTGGAAATGCTGTCGTGGGAGAATAACCTCCCGGTAAAGACACTAACAGGGACCCAAGCTTTTCCCTGGCACCAAAACAATGGGCCTGCAGGCCTACTTGATCACTCTCTTGGCAAAAGCAGGAAATTAAATCAGGAACAACTGTTGCCAACTCTAATGCATCATTGTCTTTAGCCTCAAAAGACGCGCAGCGTTGGACTGCAAGCCTTCAGGAGCCACCAGGAAGACAGAGTGTAGCCAGCAGTCATCCCCCGCGGCAGCCCACAATCGCCACTTTGGTCACTAGAGAGACAAAGAAAATCAGGAGTGTAATGGAGGGGGGAGTTAAGATACAGCACAGGAGGGCTTTAAGGCAAAAGGCACATACGACAATAGGCTCATAATTTTGTACTATACTACCTGCAGATTTCTAATAGATACAGTTTTGTGTAAATTGTACAGTAGTCTGGCAGATTAAACTATACTGTAAATTTTACTATATGCTGTTAATTTGTATTGCACGTATGTAATAATGAATATATAAATAAAACTGTATTACATTCTGCATGGGGAGCTGAATGATGCTGCTGGAGAGGTCCTGGGCAGGGAGCTCTGGGTAACCTGGGAACTCAGCAAACGCTGCAGGGTCCCTCTTCCAACATTGCCTGGGAGCGGGGTGGGGAGGAGGTAGCAGGATCCCATAGCAGGGCCTGATCCCTGCTGCCCCCTCCCTCCCGGCCCCCACAGCCTCCTGAGCTACAGCAAGGTACTGTGAGGCCTTTAGGGGAATGTGAGGAGACACCCCAGCCCCGAGGCTGGCTCTGTGCCCCAAGCAGGCAGGCGGACGTGCGGCCCTTGGGGCCGGCAGCGGACGGGCAGCTGTCCACATGGGGCCGGGTGCCAGGGACCTTCCATGTACTGCTGTGCCCTGTGGGTGGGTGCTGGCAGGTCACTGTCAGCCTGGGAGCTGGAACCGGCTGGGCTGTGGGGGGCCTTCTATGCCTCTAGCCTCCAGTCAGGGTCTGCTCCTCTCAGGACCCCTCACCTGCCCTCCCGGGCAGCCCATGGCCCCCCACATCCTTCTGGAGTTTCATCAGTATTTAGCAGAATTTGGGGCACAGTGACATTGTTGGGCTTGATCTCAATATTCCTTCATGAATGTTAAGAAAATCCTACAACCATCAGTTAATAATTATGTGATGTAAGTACTCAGCACTTTAAATAAATACAAGGAAATACAAACGCTGTAATAGTTATTTTGAAAACTCTTTTCAAGTTTTATTTTTCTTTTTTTTGGGGGGGAAGAGCTCCTTCTAGATAGCTTACCTTTTCCGGAAGGCGCTTCAGGGGGGCGCTGATGAGTATTTTACCCTTCTTTGCTCCAGCAGAGGTTGGGCTCAGTGCTGATGGAGACGGAAGGCCTTGGTAGGGGGCGAGAGCTTCCTCGGTGGCTCTTTGGGTATGGGTCTCCCCCACAGCCCCCTCGGCATGTCTTTCGGTGCCCTCCAACACCCTCCTGCTGCCATTTGGAGAAACCCAGATCCCTATGGGTGCTACCAAAGGATACGGTCTCTGGCAAACTATCTCCCCTCAGATCACCTTTTCCCCCTGCCTTGGGATTGGTGATATCAGACAAGGTTCAGCTGACAGTTAAAAGTCCAGGACAGGAGCTGGGACAGAGAAAGCCTCAAGTTCTCAAAAGGCACATGCCGGCCCCTGGGTGGCTGACAACCTCTACTCTGACCAGCACACTCAAACTCTCTGCTGTCACAAGCGTGTCTCTTCCAGTGTTGGCATGCACAGAGGCTTCAGAGCTGTGCTCTGGCAGGAGGTCAGATGGGGGAATGGCTTTGGTGGCTCGGGAGCAGGGAGAGGCTTCGGGACGGGCTGGGGTTTGGCTCTCTAATTGACAGGATGCCCTACTGTGTGAAACAAACCTCATTTGTACGTACTCATTAGGTCAAAAAGCAGACAAAGGGGTAAACCTCTTCCCTAGGGTCTAGCACTAAAATGATAGTCCCCACCTTCTCAATCATTACAGGCACGGCCTTCTCTGAGTACCTCCAGAGAAGGAGACTCCACAGCCTCTCCGGGCAACCTGCTCCAGTGCTATGTCTCTCTCACAGTTAAGAAGTTCTTCCGTATATTCAGGCACAACTTCCTGTGTTTCAGTTTGTGCCTGTTGCGTCTTGTCCTGTCACTTGGCAGCACTGAAAAGAGTCCGGCCCCATCCTCTTGACACACCCTCCCCCTTAAGGTGTTTGTCTACATTGACAAGATCCCCTCTCAGTCTTCTCTTCTCCAGGCTAAAGAGGCCCAGCTCTCGCAGCCATTCCTCAGAGGGCAGATGCTCCAGCCCTCTGATCATCTTTGTAGCCCTATGCTGCACTCTCTCCAGTCGCTCCATGTCTCTCTTGTACTGGGGGGCCCAGAACTGGATGCAGTGTTCCAGCGGAGGCCTCGCCTGGGCTGAGTAGAGCAGCACGATCACCTCCCTTGACCTGCTGGCAACACTCTTCCTAATGCAGCCCAGGATGCCCTTGGCCTTTTTGGCCACAGGAGCACATTGCGGGCTCATGGTCAACTTGTTGTCCACCAGCACTCCCAGGTTCTTCTCGGCAGAGCTGCTTTCCAGCAGGTCAGCCCAAACCATCCTGGTGCTCTCTGTGCACCTCCCATCCCTGCTGCCTGTCTCTCCCTCCAGCCCCAACGCTCACCTTGGCCCTGTGCTCCAGCAAGGTGGTTGCTTGATGCTTCTTATCCGTCTTCAGGATCCTCTCCTGCGGACCTGCCACTCTGGCACCAAAGGGAGCTGCTCCTTCCTGATCCAGCCTCTCCCCTCACAGTGAGGACCCTGGGAGCCCTCGTCACAGCAGGGACACAGTCCCCATGGAGACCGTCCCATTACAGCGGCCTTGTGGGCACCATGCCGCCAGCATCACAAAGCCCTGCTGCTCACCGTGGCAACACCCCTCACCAACGCATTCCCTCACCGGAATACCCCTCTGCCGGCATTTCAGAAGGGAACACTCAAGGTGGCAAAAAAGGCCTGTGTCCTCCAGTTCAGACATCCAGGGAAAACTACAACCAGGCTGAACACGGGCTGGGGAAACTCTGGCAGGGAAGGAGTGGCCCCAGCAGGGCAGGGTCATTTAGACCAGCTGGTCAGAGCATGGTGCTAATAATGGCAAGGTCGCGGGTTCGATCCCCGCACGGGCCACTCCTTGGAGGGTTGGGCCAGATCATCTCCAGAGGGCCCTTCCAACCTTACCAGTTTTACGATTCTATGATATGAAATACTATAATCCTCTGTGTTTAGATATGAGAGGAAAACATGAGCTACCTTAGCATGTAAGCAGCGCAGCTGCAGTCATTCCCCCATGGAGAGGGGGCTGCGTGGGGCAGGGCTGCTCACAGCTCCCGCTCACCTCCACGACACTTCCCAGTTCCCAGCAGGGGCGCAAAAGCCGGCGGTCCCTGCGGGCTGGAGGCGGCCCAGGCCAGCCCAGGCCTTCCCCAGCCTCTGCTGCCACACAGCCGGGCCGTGGCGCCTCTGGCTGCCCCCGCGCGCACGGCCGCTCGCTCTGCCCAGCCCGCAGCACTCGGCCCCAGCGCAGCAGCTCCCGGTGCTGTGGCCGAAGGCTCTGGGCGGCCCCGAGGCGGCAGACGCTGTCCTGCAGCAGCAGCCGCCTCTCGCCACCTCCCTCCTCACGGCGCCCGTGCACCCCTCGCCCTGCCCCACCCCGCACCACCCTCCTCTGTGCCAGTGCGCATGCTCCACCTCACCCGGCCACGCCCCTTCCTCTTTGCCCCTCCCCTCTGCTCCCCTGCCCGCCCCTCCCCACCCCACCCCTGCACTGCGCAGGCGCACTGCCACCTCCCTCCCGCCCCGCCCCGGAGTCCAGCCCCAGGAGGCCACACACCCCCGGGAGCCAATGGAGGAGCGTGGAGTGGGCGGGGCCACGGGGGGTGAGAGGCGTCACTTCCGGCTCTGGGGGCGGTGCTTGTGTGTCCATGGCTGCCGGTGCAGGGGTGCCGGGAAATGGTGCTGCCGGGTGCTGCTGCTGCAGGGTCCTGCTCTGCTCCGGGGCCTGGGCGAGTCTGCGGGAGGGGAGGGGAGGGGAGGGGAGGGGCGGGAGAGAAACCTGGGTGCTGCACTGGGGGCAGCTGCTGCCTGTGAGCATCCCGGGGACACAGCGGGGGTTTTCAGCCCGCGCTGCGGCCTGGCAGGTGCCGACAAGCCCTGAGCTGTGAGAGCTGCAGCGCTAGTGGCAGCGCAGGCAGCAGGGCAGGAGGGAGAGGAACAGAGCAGCTGCTTGCTGTGCTGCTTCTGCCCCTGGCTGTTCTGCCCTGGTGGAAGGCTGAAGGGCTCTGTGCATGTGTGGGAAAAGTGGTGGGGAAAGCAGATTGGCAGGAGCTGCTGTTGTACAGTGCTGGGGCAGTGCAACATTCAGTTTGCATGATTAACCTGTGAAAATGTGATTTATTTTCAGCTTTAACTTAGAAACCTCAGCAGTCTGTCCTCTGCAGGAATGGGGAGAAAAGGGGGCAGAGAAAAGAGCAGGGCCTGAGCTGATGTGAGTATATGTAGCTGAGGCACTTTTTTGGTAGCTTCCTCTCTTCCTGCAGTTGCTAAGGGGGAAAGGTAAAGAATTGCCACAAATGGGCACTGTCCTTGTGAGATTAAGGAGAAGGATTTGAACACACCCTTGCCTGGAGAGCAGTTTCAAAATATTTACTGCTTAGGACCCGTGGTTTCACTTGATATCCAATATTAGTCAACACCAGTAACCATATTTCTTTCTCCCAGGTGCTTGGATAAACCTAAGTGGTTAAGCCAGAGTGTAAGCCTCTCATCGAGGTGTGCGTTCCTTTAAGAGACGGATCTAAGCGTAGATTCGCTCTTGTTTCTGTGTTGTGTTCCGCCATGTTTCCTGGTTCTGGCTGCTTCAGAAAATCGAAGATTTCCCTATGCATTCCTAAATTGTGAAGGGAAAACAACTCTTCCTGCGTGATCAGACTACTTCTACACCCCCAGGTCCTTGAGGGGCGCCTCTGTTGAAGAGCAGGTATTGTTACCGTAGCCACACCTTTAAACTGTGGCTATGTCTGAATGTCACATTGGGGAGGTTGACTGGTACTTTGTGTCTGCTGGAAGGCTGATGCTGGCAAGTTGTGACTGAAGACGGCTCAACTGAAACTGATGTTGTGCTAAAAGTTGAACTGGAGGACAGAGAAATGTTTTGCCTTCTTGATTTTTACCTTCTGAAATACCAGACCATGCTGAATGAAACTATATCTCTATAGGAATAGATTTGTGTTTATTATTGTCTGCTTGACGTTAGTAGCATATTGAGAGCAACTGTTCCCTGTGTTCAGTGAAAGGTACAGCTAAAGCTCTCAGTTCTGTTGGAGGGAGTATGTGTGCAGCAGATGTAGAAGGGAACTGGTCGAGGCTGGGTTTGGGAGCAGAAGAGCTGAAAAGAAGGGATTTTGTGGTAGAAGGAGTGAAGAATCCTTACAGAGTTGCCTAGCTGTTTTGAAAACAACTAGAAGAAAGCTTAGAAACTGCTTTCAGTCCCTGTTCCTGAAGTAGGACTACTTGCAAGACTCTGTCTTTGTATCAGCTGCCAAATATTTCCCCTGAGTATTGCCTTCCTCACTGCCTGCTGAGGAAGTGTGCAGCTGAGCCTTTTTGAAAGACGTAGCTCCTGAGCCGTGCTTTAGCAGAACGTTATTTATGGGGATGTCTGAGAGTTGCTTTTCAGTCTTTTATTTCCTTTCTTGTGTGGATTTTCCTTTTGCTGGAGCTTGCAGAGAGGTGTGATTTACATGCTGGCTTCTGACCTTAAATGGCTCAGTAATCTTGAGCATGTTGCTTTCCTTGAGGAAGGAGGGGCAAGCTTTACATGTAGGCCAGGGCAGTATATTGTTGCTAGTTATTGATATTTTCTGTGTTGAGTGTGACTCTGACAGGATACACTGTGTCTAGTGCCAGCAGAAGGGATCCCAAGTCAGCAGAGTGACCTGGGCTGCAGGTTGTGTGCGTCTACACGTGGGCAGCAGCAAGAGCATTTCAGCAGCAAGTCTAAGCTCTTTTGGTCAAGGAAGTCTAAATCAGAACCGGGATGCACAGGACCCTGAGCAGCCTGACTGCTACTGGATCCACTTGAAAGCCTGTTTGATTGGACCGGTGTATTTGTACCTTCCAGCTGTGACGTTTGGTCCCTACCATCCTTATTGGTCCTTTTGGTTACTGGGAAAGGATTGCCTTAATTCCAAAGAGTTCCGGACAGGTGTAAACGAGCAGATACTGGAAAACCTGACAGGGTAGCAGACCTCATCCTTTTTGTCCTTGAGGATGTGGAGTATGTGTTTGCTCTCGCTGCAGCCTAATGGTGCTGCTCCCGGTGTATGTGAGGCCTCAGCCTGAGCCATGTGTTAGACCCAAAGGCTCAGGTGGAGTGGAGTGGAGTGAACAGTCCCATCTCTGGAGCCAGTGGAAGTACTCCTTTTGAGGGGCATATTTACGGGCATCTTCAATGCGTATGTATTTGTTTGGTGTTCAGAGTCATGAAAGTCATGAAACCATGTGTGCTTTTAATGATGCTCCTTTCCAAATGGAGAGAGTCACCCTGCTGGCTAGCCTCTAAAACGCAAGTGAGCATCTTGAGGACATCCACTTGTAACTCCATGTGCTGGTCTTTGGTTTGAGCGAGCTAACCGTGCTTGGATGCAAGTATGGTTCGGAATGTTCTTGTTTTCGCGGGCAGGCTAACACCGAGCTTGCAATCTTCTTCCCCAGTAGATCACTAAGTGCTTTATAGAGGAGGTGGTGGCGGCTTCCCCCTTTTGCAACTGAGTGAAACCGGCACAGCGAAAGAGAAAGGCTCCTGCCAAGTGTTGAGGGAAGTAAGTGGGAAAGGACCTGAGCTTTCTTTCCCTCTCATTCTTGCTGCTCCGAAAGAATACTGCTGGAAGCTGATGTGATGTTTTCCCTTGTTCAGGATTGCAGTGTGGCTTTGTAGCCAGACTAAGCACTGAACGTCAGCACTGGTCATGGTGTCAGGTTGGGGGCTGTTGGCACATGGAGCTGAGGGGCTGTAAAGCCATACTGCAGCAGCCCATGGTCCATGGCCTCCAGTAGTGCTCTCAGCCATGATAGTTGTTGCAGGTTTGAGGAGGGAGGGAGGGATTTCTTGTGGAAGAAGAGCCGCGTGAGTAGGGAGAGGCTTCCAGGAGAGGGGAGCAGCTGCTTGCATGGCAGGCCTGGGCTTCCAGCAGCTGGAGGAGGTCCTGAAGCTGAACCCTCAGTGAGGTTGTGGTGCTTGCTTTGGAAGAAGTTTTACAGTGCGAGATAGTTCCCTGGCAGCTTTTTATGCTCCATTTTTAATTTTTCATTGGCTGATTTGCACCTCTTCTGGTGTTACCTTTGGACAAGGTTTTGTGCTGCTGGCTGGATAAAGCAGGTTCTGTGCAGATGCTCAGCTTTACATGAAAAGCAGGACTCAGGCTAGGTTAGATAAGATGTTTTGCTTGCAGGGCACCATAATCTTGCATGTTCTCCCTCTGCAAAAGCTGAAGGACAGTGGAAATGTTCTTAACAATAGAGTGACCAGGCACTGCAAACCTTAAAAAACAATACAAGACAAAACAAAAAGTTGTTTATGCCAGTTGCCAAGTGGCTAGAGCGAGATGTACCCAGACTTGCTCCAGGGTGAGAGCTCTGGGCAACTTCTGATTTACTCTACCTCTAATAGCATGGCCAGGATTAGGATTCTTTAGTGATAGAACATATTTTTGCAAGTCTACCTTTTTAATTAAAGCCTTAGAACAAACACTTAAGCACAGCAATGTGGGGGAAAAAAGCCTACCAAGATGGCCCTTTCCCTTGGCTTCAGTGGCTCTGGGGTGAAGCCTGAGTCTCATTTGAAAGAGAAAAGATTAGGACTGAATGTGCTGCTAGTGACTATAAACTACTTGATGCCTTCCGTGCTTTTCAGGGACATTTCTTCTGGTCGCTCCAGTCTGCAGTGCACTCTGGTTTTTCCTTTGCATCATAGACCAGATGTGTGGAGAAAGAACTGAATGCAGGGAAACAACCTGTGAAGAATCTGGGCAGCCAGGGCAGTCCACTGAAAGACAAAGTGTATGCACGAGAGCTGCCAGCAGAGGCCTAGAAAAGCCAGTTGCCCTGGGGTTGAATGCTGCCTCCTCTGACTGCTCATGACATAGGCTCATGACACACCTCACAGAGTCAAATAAATTTCTGTGCGAAAACAGGAGAAAGAAAGTAGAGGTGAATCAAAAGGCCAGCAGTGCCACCAGTAAATATTTCCAAGTAGGGGTTGGTTTTACGCCCTCTCTGGCAAAGCTGTTCCTTCCATGATGAGCAGCACCTGGGAGCAAGGGGATCTTTTCCTGACAGCCCTCCTGGGATGGAGGGTAGCAACACTGGAGAGACCTCTGCCAGCCAAGGGGGAGTTGCTGGGGCTCAAACCAAGGTTTCAGTCTGGGACCTTAAAGTCCTGGGTGGCTGAAGACTACAAGATGCCCCCAATGTTTGGCTCTGCCTTTTGAAGCCAGAGAGTCTTTCTGCTCTCGCAGAGCATCAAAAGCCAGATACCTTCCCTGGGGTTTGGTGCCTGCTCAGCCCAAGCTCTCAGCCGTGCAGGACTCAGCTGAGGGCTGAGAAGCTGCGCACGGGACTGTGCAACTGCCCTGAGCACAAGGGACCTGAGTCACATCACAGCAACCATAGAAACACCCCTCAGAAGCAGATCGCCTAGCATCTGGCCTAAACAAGAGCTGCTGTTTCTCCACCTTTCTCCCTGCATCTAAAACTTTCTTTTTCGCTCCATAGCACCGGGCAGAAGTCTCAGCAGCTAGACTGGCAGGGAGGGCCCTAGTGCCTGCCAGTCCTGGTGCTCTACTCAGATGTTCATTCTCTTGAGCTAAGCAAAGTCCCCAGGTGACCAGATCTGCAGTGTCAGTGGCCAGGTGTGCACACTTGTCTGCAGTGCAGGACAATGGAGAGCAGCTGGGAGGGAGCAAGCTCAGGGCAGGCATAGAAATGCCTCTGCTCACCACCAACTGCGCTGAGGTCAGAGAGGAAAAGAGGCACCTGGAGCAGTGCCCTCTGCCTGGGTGTCTTTTGGGTGCAGAGGTCTGGGCCCAAGTTGCAGGAGGACAGGGGCTGTGGCCACCTCAAGATGGCATCTCTGAGCCCCAAATACACTCTACCAAGTTAGAATCAAAAGGATACAAATGGTTGGAAAAGGGGTTCTCCAAACACACAGAGGCCTTGGAGTAATTAGAAGGTGGTTTCAGTGTCATATATGGACATTTCCAGCAGGCTCTTGAGGGTCCTTGGGAGCTGCAGGCCACCTCAGCCTCCAGGATGCAGGACCTCATTCTCCCCAGACCCAAATCCCAAGGGGGGACTGAGTCCCAGGGATCCCCTGCTCCCATCCCCCAACCTAAGCAGCAGTGGAGCTGGGTCCACAGAAGCCTTGGGGCTCTGGGCAGTCCCTGCACCACGAACCAAGCGTATTGCCTGTCACATTGTCCCCTGAGGCAAACGGGACCCTCAGGCAGAACTCTTGCAGCCGCCCCCAGCCCTTTCCAGCCAGCGCCACAGTCCTAGAGCCACACCGGTAGGCAGTTAACAGTCTCTGTGCGACACCTCGGGAAGGAGTACCCAAAGACCTACTCATCACTGGAGAGCCACAGAAGCTCTGGAAACAAGGAAGTGCATTCTGGGCTGATTGTGTCACCCAGCAATCCTCCCTCTCACTTGCCCCTTTGCCCTCAGTTCTCCTCTCAAGCCCAGGAGGAAGGACGCTCTCCCCATCTCATCACGCAGTTCTCCTTTCCAACATGCTCCTGCTCCTCTGCATGTTGACAAGGGGTCCTAGCACAGCCTCGTTGCCTCCTGTCCCCACTCCTTGCCATGGAGCCACTGGGAAGGACCGTGGTGGGGATAGCATGAGCAGTGCCCAGCAGCGCCTGGGCCTCACCGGGAAGAGAGGCCCCCACCCAGGACACCAGGGTGTGTCACCTCCCTGTGATGCAGGCACATCCTGCTGTGACCTCAGCTCAAGTCATCTGGGGGCTCTGTATGTTGGCGCCATGGCGATGGCACAGCCAGGCAGAGAGCAGAGAGATTTCCTCTCACCTCCTGGAAAGCAGTCCCCTCCCTTCCCTCAGTTATTTTCCCAAACTTTCTGATAAATCCTTTCAGGAATGTCTCCAGATGATGCCAAAGTCAAGGAAATAGGTAAATGGGGCCCTAGAGTGGTCACTCTTGCACTGGCAAAGGTGCATTTTTGCCCCCCTGCAGCCACCCCCCTCCACACCCTGCGCCCTGCGTAGCTGCCCACAAGATGGCGCCGTCCCGCGGGGGAGGGGGCGGGACTAGCTGTCAGGGCAGGAGGGCGCAGCGTTGCCATGGCATCGCCCCAGTGCAGCCCTCCTACTGGCTGTCATGAGGATGAGGGCGGGCATGGATTTGAATGATGTGTCTCTCAGCCAATTGGAGTCCAAGAGGGGAAAAGGAAAAGGAAAGCGCGAGGTGCAAGAGGTGAGGGAGCAGAGCAGGTGAGAAGTGAGTGTGTGGGAGCGATGCTGTGAGAAAAACCTTGCAAATAGTTAACAGGAGTCAAGTACAAGGGAGAGAAAAAAACAGTACTGCAAAGGATAAACGACTCCGGCTAAATAACCTTGATGAAACCACAGCACTTTGAAGAATGTGAGAGGTAGGCAAGACAAAACAAGCAGAATAACCCAGGAGTGACCTTAGGTTCATTAAGGCTTATTAACATATCAAACTACACACCCCTAAATGAATAATGAGATGGAAATGACATGATAATGATGTTGCCGCCTCTTCTTTGCTTCCTGAGCTAATTAACAGGAATGTGAAAGCACAAGCGCAGAGCGATTACCTGAGGTAATGAAATTGCAACCAATAGAAAGATTTGTATAAAGTGCCCCCTGAAAAGTGTGTGTAAATCAAGAATGAGAGGGGGAGAAGGTGTGCTAGCTTTGTGGATTTACCACCAAGCGCCCATCTCTGTGCAGAAATGAAATAAATATCTCGACCGTGTGTGTGTATTGGTTGCTTGCACACCGGGTAACAGAACCCAGATTTTGGACAACAAGTGGGAGTGTTTGAGTGCTGGCGGGTGCCTTTGTGCTGGGGTGGGTGCAGCAGTGCTGGCGCCGGGGCTGCTTTGCTTTAGGAGCTCCCCGAAGGGGCTGGTGGGACTGTGACCACGGGACACAGCGCCCTGTAACTGAGGGGGAACTGACCTGCGAGGCAGGTGTGCCGGCCTGCCCCCAAGCATCTGGGCCTGTGCAGCTTGGTGGGGTTTGAGTGCAGGAAGCTTTGCCTGTGTTGTGGGTCTGAGATGCATTTCCAAGAGTTTTCTTGAGGTGCTGCTGCCCCCTGAGCCCCCAGGTGCTGCTCAGAGCTGTGTTTGGGAGCTGCTGGGCAAAGTGAGAGCAGGTTGCTGGTGTCCTCGTGAAGTGTCCTTCCCAACGATCTTTGTTGTTCACACAACGATCAGTTTTGTTGTGTGAAAACTGCCTTTCAGAGCGTCTTTGAGAGAAGCTGTCCCGCATGTCATGCCATGCCCTAGCCGTTTTCTGGGGGACGTGGTATAAAGACATGGTGTCATCTGTGCCAAAAAGGGGAGTAGAATGTGTTGGTGGCCCTGCTGGCTGTGCTCTCACAGATACAGGTCAGCATAGAGGGGAGACATTGGCCCCTGACTGTTGAGACTATGTATGCCAGCAGAACTGAGAGTAGCACTCTGATTCTGTCTTTCTTTCCAGGGTGCTCCAGTCATCTAGGTTCCCAGCACAGCCCTGGAGCCGCTGAGAATGGAGGCAGGATGTCAGGGTGTGTGCCTGTAGCTGTCAGCGTCTTTGGCAGCATCGTGAGCCCTGTGTGAAAGCAGCTGCAAGTGAATGAGATGAGCCTACGTATGGATGCGAAGGCTTCCATAAATGTGCCTGGCTTCCATGATGACTTGGGGTGTGGGTTCACCTCGTGGTGCCTCTGCTGGGCTGCACATTCTGCATCGCCCAAATGCTATTAGTGGCAGCCCACTCAGCAAATGATATTCTGTCCGCTCCTTTTCCTAGAGGTTTGTGGTGCCCCATAGGGTGGTCCAAAAGACTTACGGTAAATGCCAGCATCTGTTGAGCGCGTTTGTGAGAGGGCCCCAAAGCCTTGGTAGCTTGACCGGTGGAAGTCGCAGAGCCCTTGGGCTGCAGGCTCTGCGAGGGCTGAAGCTGTGCCCAAGGTCACATTGTGCATGCCAGCCAGCCCTCAGTGCTGTGTGAACCGAGGTGTGGAGCCCGAACTCGTGCTGCAGAGCCCGTGCAGCGAGGAGAGCTGGCATTTCATCAGCTCTCCCGGTTGGGGCTGTCTCATTGCTTGAGTGTCATTTCAAAGCCTCTGCTCCCCTTTTTCCCTTCACAGGGGCTCTTTCTCAAGTAAGGAGAGGAAAACTTTCTGAGGCTACTTTGGGCTCGGGAGGCCTTCAGGACTCTCCAATGTTTCTACATGGTATCTTTTGTATTACTTAACAAAATCCCTCTCCTCCCATCCGTAGGTGGAGGTTGCTGAGGAGATGGAGGTGGAAAGCAGCAGCCTGCTCTGCCAAAGGTATGGTCCTTCCCTCTGAAAAGAGCAGCATCAGGCAGTGATCCATTTTTGTCGCTGCCTGATCTTGTGCTGATCATTTGCACATGCCTTGTGAGCCTAGCGTACCTTGAGAGCCTTTGGTGTAAGCGCAAGAGCTTCCCTGTGTGTTGGATTGAGGAGCCAAGAGAAGGCAGTGAGCAGAGCAGTGCCTGGGGAGTGTGCAAAGGCATGTTGATGTGAGAGTGTGAAAGCCCTTTCCAGTGAAGCTGCTGCCTCAGTTGGTCTCTAAAGGCCCTAGAAAGGGAAGTGGCATCTTGCTGTCAAGGGGTAGGTGCTCCAGGGCAAAGGCTCACAGCTCGGACTTGATGGTAATAAAGGAAAGGCAAGACCAATTGTTCCCTTTTGTGCTTTGCACCCAGAGTGACAGAGCGGAGCTGTCCCATGACCTGGAGAGAGTCTTGGCAGGAGATGAAAGCCGTTTGCAGGAGACTGTTTTATTCAGAGTGATAAGAGTGTAATGAAGGGCCATGAGAATGACCCAAGTGAGCTTCTCCTCTTTGAAGGGTTGAGCTTTTCAGATTACTTGTGACTCGGAACGGGACAGTCCAGCAGCAGGCCCTTTGAGGCCACTTAGGCTTGTGAGGTGAGTTGTGCCTCTGAACCTGATAGGCCAAGAGCACACCCCTAGCTTTGGGGGTGATGGTTAGGTCCCTTGTGTCTCAGCGTGTCATAAATGGGGAGCAGGCCCAGAGCTGCTGTTTGTGCTTGGTTGGGTCTATTGTGCCTGAGTCCCTCAGAGGCCGGGAGCAGATCTGTGGCTTCATGGCTGCCTGTGAGGTCCCTTGAGCCTCACTCAGTAGCTGACAGTCCAGCTTGACGCATATTGCTGAGGGCTGTGTTTGTGAAGGCATTGGGCCTCAGGATCAGCTAGGCCACCAGCAGCCACGTTGCTCATTTTTGTACTGGTGAAGTGACTTTTGCTTCAGTGCCTGATTAGCCAGCCTCAAGCACGTGGTTACTTTTGTGCTTGGCATTTCCCATGGCTGAACTTCATGAAGTTTCTCTCTGCCCATTTCTGCAGTGTGTCCAGGTCCCTCTGGTTGTCAGCACAAGCATCTGCTGAATCAGCCGCTCCCCTCAGTTTTCTGTCATCTGCAAGCTTGTCTAGGATTCATTTGGTCCTATTAGCTAGGTCCTTACTGGAGATGTTAAAGAATGTTTGCTAAATTGCTCTTAGGATTCCTTCTGGACTGCCTGCATTTGACTGTGCTCCCACATAGGTGGTGGTACCCTAAGGCAGAATGACTAGTCCAGGTACTGCTCGAATGCACAGCATGGCTGGGGTTTTGTGTCATCGCCTTCCTCCAGTTTTCCCCGTCCTTCCAAATGATGCCTGCTCTTGCCCCTTCATGCACATACGTGTTGGCATGCAGTACCCGTCTTTGGCCAGTGCCACAAATGCTCAGCAGGCTCAGAGGAAACTGTCTTGCCATCCTGGGCACATTGGAAAGAACTACGAATGTTACCAAGTACTGGAACTGCCGTGCAGTGTTGTAACCCCAGAGAGGTTTTGCGGGCTGAAGAAGACAGCTAGGAATTTGTTGCCCACAAGCCTAGTCCCAAAGAAACTAAAAATCTGTCTGGCCACCCCCAGGGAGGTCACAGGCTGCTTCTTGCAGATGGATTTGGAGAGTGTCCCTCAGGAAACCCACATCCGGTGCCAGATTGAGATACTGGCAGTGCCCTGAGGAGGAGCAGCCTGGTTGTGCAGTAAACGTGGAGCAGGCAGCGCTTGTGTGTGCCTGTTATGGGTAATGGTCTGCCCAGGGCTGTGGGCAAGGAAGTGCAAAGGCTGGAGGGGTAAATGCAAGTGTGTGGGTTTATACAAGTGCTGTGCAGGGCTGGTGTGTGCACATCAGCAGAGGTGCTCAGCAAAGAGGTCTGGTGGCATGAGCCCCTTTTTGCTAGTGGTAGGGGCAGAAAGGATTGTTTGTTGGAGCGTATGAGAAGGTAAGTGCAGGCAGCACTTCTGTGCCCACAGCTCCTGCCTGCCCGTTTCAGGGAGGCAGATACTGAGATGCCCAGCACAGACGCTCCTTGCAAACTCCCTGGGAAATGTGAGCATTTTCCCTCAAATTACCGCCAGAGGAGGAAGCCTGCTTTTCACTGGCAGCGTGGTGGTGAGAGCACTGTGCATGCAACTTCAGAGAGCTTAGTTCAGTTTAAAACCAGAAGCTGCCCATCAAAGCCCGGTCTGGTCAGCTGAACCTCACCTGCCTTCCAGCTCCTTTGGAGCTGCCTTCCAGATTCAAAGTAAAGGGTGGCCAGAGGAGTAAATACAACACAGGCAAACTAAGGGATGGCAAAGGCAACCACTTTATCTCTGTATCTTAATGAGCACCTCTCTGAGCTTTAATTCTAGAGGTGTTTGATAAGGAGGCATTTTAAATTGCCCTGCTAACTTATGAAAATCTTGCCTTCTAAAACCAAGAAGCTAGCTTTGCCTCATTTCTGTCATATTCAGGTCATGATTAAGCCTCCTTTACAAGGGTACTTATTTTTTTGGAGTAGAATATGCTCTTTTGGGGCCCCACTTTTATTCTTCTTTTTTGTTTTAAATCTCCTCAGTGATTAGGTACTAGAGTTGTTCATTGCTGATTAACCGTGATGGAGAAGTTTTCAATGCCCAGTTACCTAGTAAGGCAAGAGAGACAAAAGCTTTGGAGGATTTTTTTTTTAATCCAGCTATTAACCCTCTGGCATCCAAAGAGAAAACAGGTAAAGATATTCCCGAATTACAGTGTTGCTAACTGCGTTTTTAAGTAAAAAGGTGTTGCTTGGGAAGCAGAAACCTGTGCAAAAACTGTAACAGCCCCCCATCCCCGCACAGGGAATAGCCGAGGGCAGCATCTACCACGGCATGGGCTGCAACAGAGGTGGAACAGTGGCCCCGACCATGGGGTCCCCAGTTACCCCCTGACCCCGATCCCTCCTGCGGGGACAGTGGTGGCACGGCCGAGGCCTGATGCCGTTGAGGAGGGGTCTCTGCCCGTCTTTGAGGCTGATCCCTGCCGGGAGACCCGTCCTGCCCCCGAGGGGAGTTGCGGGATCCCCCTGAGCCCCATGGTTCAGCCCGACCCTGATTCCATCGCTGTGGGGCAGTTATCGCCGCAGCAACACGGATGCACCAGGCTTCAGGCACAGTCGGTGGCACTGCGTGGGGCAGGAGGAGGGTCCCGGCTCTCCCCAGAGCAGGACAGGGTCCTGCCGCCCCTCGGCACCAGCCATGAGGAGGCGAGTCAGAGTGGAGAGGAGGGTGCTGCAGCCACAGCTGGTAGGAGGGGCTGGGTGTGTTGGGGTGGGATGGGAAGCAGGCGATGGCCGTGGGGCTGGGGGTCAGGCTCATTCCTCCCGGCATCTCCAGACTGCTGGGTTGGGGGGGGGTGGCAGATGGGGACCAAAGCAGTACCTTGGATGCTGTTGTCATGACAGCTGTCCTGTGCTGGGTCCGCACAGCTCTTCCAACCTGAATGCCGCAGACATCCCCTGCCAGGCCCCCTCCCCATCCCAGGAGAGCTTTCTGGGGGGCTAACGCTCCTGCTGGTGAGGGTCCCTGGGGCACACACGACTGATGCTCTCCTTTAAAATCCAAGCAATGCCTTTGGGTGCAAGCATGTGGCAGGAGTAGCTGTAGGGCAGAGTCTCTTTGCATCAAAAGACAAAGAGCTTTTCCTTCGGTCTTAAAATCCCTGAAAGTGCCCAGCACCAGCCCCATAAAGCATCTAGGCAAAGAGGAGGCTGACACGAAGGTGAAGGGCTGCCATGGACCGCTGGGAAGAGCCCTGGCTCCGGGTGCATCATGCGGGCTGGAGCCGCAGGGATGCAGTCCCTAACACTGCACGAGCCCCATTGTGGGGCTGGGGGCCACAGGACGTGCTCGCCTCCCTGATGGCCACGTGCTTGGGGCTGGCACCTCCATTCCTCAAGGCACTCTGCCCTGTTGCCATGGAGAAGTGTGTCCCTGCTGTGTCCTTGACCGAGGCCACAGCAAGGCCGCGGAGAGAGTCGGCTGTGCACTGTCCCCTCTCCCAGCAGGGCCCTGTGAGGCGATTTGTAACCTTCCTGGGGACTGTCCTCTGGGAGCTGTGGCTGTGGTGTCTGAGCCAGCTGAAGGGCTGGGGGACAGGCAAGCGGAGAGCGAGCAGAGGAAAAGCAAAGCTGCAACACACCCGGCTGGGTAAGAGCCTCATGGCCAGAAGTACCCCTGGCACTGGAGGCGATGGGGAAGATGCCATTCCCCTTCCCCCAAGTTCCCGGGACAGGATCTGGGTGAGACTGTGGCATGGCCCGTAGGGCCACAGCCCTTCTCCTGCTCCCATGAGGACAATCCCTGCTGGGGAAGACGAGCTGTGGCAGCCCCGTCAGGCAGCAGCCTGGTGCATCTTGCAGGAGCCACGTCTGACCGCTGTGTGCAGCCATACATCGTCAGAGAAAGAGCTACTGTCCAGAGGAGGAAACTGACTGGGTCCTTTGTGGCTGAAGTCATGTGTGCCTTGGTGAGTCCCAGGCTGGTGTGGGCTCTGGTGCCCCACCGGTGCCCGATCCGTGATGGCAGCTGACTTGGTTTTCCTCAGACCTCGGCTCCTACCTCTGGCCAGAGAAGAAAGAAAACCCAGGCTTTTGACATCCTGTGGCGAAGACCGCCAGATACACGTGTTCCCTGTGAGGTAGGAGAAGAGGCTGTTTTGTGCCCTTTTTCCTCCATCTTTGTGCCTTCACCACAAGCTCCCTGCCTCACTTTCCCCATCTTGCCTATAGTCCTTTCCCCCCGACCTGCCAGCAGCTTGTAGGCTAGGTGGGAGGAGAGTCAAGCTCAAGGCTCTCCAACAAGCAAGGCTTGAGGTAAAGGTGTTGGCCAAAGCCCAGGCTGTAGTGGGCCTCCTCGTGGTGTTTCCCGGGAGGACCTTTCAACGTGGTGGTGGTATCAGACAGGAATGGGACTATGCGGAGTGACAGTGTAGAAACAGTCTGAGAAAAGAGGCTCCATCTGGTGCCGTCATAGACTGAGAAGAGCATGCTCTGCCGAGGCACGTATGGGATGAGGGTTGTGCTACCAACGCCCTGTCAGAGCAGGATGGGTCGTGGGAGTGGGATGGGGCCTGGGATCAAGATTGGAAGCAAGATGGAGGCTGGGATGGAGTGGTCAGGGCAGCCCAAGAGCAGCAGTGAAGGGCAATTGCTGACTGGTGCAGCTGAGGAGGCTGGGGTGAGGGCAGCCCACAGGGGCAGGAGAGGTTGCTTGTCTGTAGAGTGAGGGTAAGAGAGTGCAGGCACACCCAGGACCATGTAGGGTGCTGATGCAAAACTGGTAGCTCTGGAAATACGTGCCTCTTCCTAAAAAGTCCTGAATGGCCACAAAGGAACCTGTGGGTGACTCAGCAGCTGTGCTTTTAAAGTGCAAGTAGCCTGGGTGCTACGGAAAGTTGGAAGAGAAAAAGGGACCCAAGGAGCAGCTGCCTGGCTCCATAGGAAGCGCTGGGGCTGCCGTGGGGCAACATGCAGGGTGACGGTGTGCCTTGTGAGGCCTGTTGTGGGGGGGAAAGGGGTGTCATGGGGCAGCATGCAGGGCAATGGGCTATCATGGGGCAGTGTGCGGGATGGTCAGGCTACCGTGGGGCAGCAAGTGGGGCAAAAGAGCTGTGCGGTGCCATGTGGGGAATGAGAGGATTGCTGTGAGTGTCAGGGCTGGCAGCTGCCCCTGGAGTAGAATCTCCTGCAACCCGCGGGTGTTGGGCCCTGCTTGGGGGGGTAGCCCCATCCCCAAAGCGTTGCACCTCCCCCTTTGCTCAGCCCAGGGAGCCGCGTGTCATTGCAGTCCCTGATGGCAAGCTGCGAGACACCGAAGCAGACCAGGACGACAGGCCGATGGGGACACCTGGGTGGCACGATGATGGCGACTGCTGAAACGTTCTCCCCTCCTGTCCACGTAAGAGAAGCATGGTGGTGCCAGGCGCAGCGCCAGCATGTCCCGCTGTGCTGTGGAAGGGCTGGGGGAGTGGGGGGGTGGGCAGCTTTGGGCCCTCGGCAGAGCCCGGAGGGGAGAGTCAGGAGCTCGTGCTACCTAGCCACAAGGGATGGGAGCCTCAGTGGTGGGTGCTGCAGAAAAGGGGGGTAACTGGTGGGTTTTTCCTCACTTGTGGAACTGAGAGGGGAGGGATTAAGTCCGGATGTCCTGTGTGGAGCAGAGGAGTAGGTGAAATGAGGGTGTTTTAGGGTTAAAGCTTACTCAGTGCTTTGGGGCAGTGAGGAGGTTTATTTCCAGCTTCCCGGTGTGCCGAGACTGTAATTGTGTTTCTTCTCTGAAAGTGCCATGAAAGATTCTTTCTGACCGACTGACATGACAATTCTAATTTGGCAGACTCTGGAGCCAAGCAGGATGTGGCTCCCAGTCCAGAACCCCAACGTGAAGAACGTAAGCGCTGCTTGCAGTCCTCTATGTCCTCAGCTCTGGGCTGCTCTGCTCCGAAGCTGAGCTTGCGCAGAGCTTGTGTCTGCAGCGATGGTGGCCCGGGGCACCTGTGGGGCACCGAGCTGCCGCTGCCTGAAGCGACATCCTGTCTGCGTAAGAGTAGCGTGCTGGGGCAAGGCATCGGGACGGCGGGTTCCCGGCTGCAACCAAGGAGGGTCTGGGGGAGCAGAGGGAAAGGAGGCACTGGGAGCCGCACAACCCCTGGGGGGATCACGGAGCAGTGAGCCCAGCCATGTGGGGTGTGAGCCACGATACAGGGTGCTGTTGGAAGATGGGGCTTTCTGAGAGGTCCGTAGCCACATCTGGAGCAAAGGATTGGGCTGTATGAGGGTAATTTTGGGGTGGACGTTGATCGGTGAGCAGGTTTTTGCAGAGTGTTCGCTATGGGCAGAGGTCGCTAGCTAATACAAAGGGAGGATTTCACTGGCATCTCCCCCAGAGGCAAGCAGCACATCATCATTGCAAGGATGAATGTCCCCATGCAAGCGTTTAGGAAAGTCAGGAGTAGAGGGGACTCCCCCAGATGCCGGTGGGAAGGAGGATGTTATGTGCAGGATAGTGGTCCCTTGTCTTGTGCGTGTAGAATGCAGGGGTAAGTAAAAGCCTTAATTTTGATGGGTCCTGCCAGAGATTTGCTTGGAAGATGAGGGATATGCCAACGCACCGCAGGCCACCTGCTGTGCCAAGTCCTGCCCGGAGTCCGCAGCCCATGCTGAAGTGGGCAAGGAGCCCAGAGCCATGGGCCTGCTCACCCCTGCCGACTGTCATCGACACCACACCACCACCAGCCCCCGCTTTGGACACTGTTGTCTGCTGGACCCAGGACACCACCGAGAGCCAGGAGAAGCCTTCAACCTCGGTGCAGGTAAAGGGGGTTGCGTGTGTGTCTCGGGCAGGTGGGCGTGCAGCAGTGCCTGGAGGGGACTGGAATGCAGTGGAAGAGACAGGGCCCATGAGCCCAAATTATTGTGGCAAGTGGGGAGGGCAATGGGAGGGGTTTGTGGTGAGTTCTCACAGAGTGGGGGTTTCCTGGGGTTGTTTAGTTGTGATTGTTCTTTGGGGTTATTCGCTGTGATGGGATATGCATGTTGGGAGCTCACAGCAATCTCCGAAAAGGGCCAAAGAAGTCTCCTTCTGACTCACTGTACCAAATATTTCTCCTATTTTAGCTGCTGGAAAGGATGATAACCCCGATGCAATGCCCAGAAGCAGCTGAGAACGAGGTAAGCATCAATCCTACCATTTGACATCCTTACTCTTGTGCTGCTCTACGTAGGGGTAGCTTACTCAGCCTCTATAGAAGAGGGCAGATTTTTCAGCAGAGCTAAAAAAAAAAAAAAAAAGACATATAGAAAACAGTGAAAAAATGGAGCCTCTGTACATAGAGAGCAGGCAAGAGGCAAGACTACCAGCAGTACGGACTGGCAGTTGAGAGAGGGAGATGGCAGGGTGTTGGATGTAGGAAGAGGGCAGGTGGGTGCTAAGGGCACTGTGTCCCGTTTGGCTGTGGAGCCCAAGCAGCCGCTGGTGTGAGTGCTGCTGGGTGCCAGGCTGCCAAGCAGCGTCAGCAGCCACTGGCTGGGATGCCTCTGCATCCTCTTCCTTTGCTTTTTTTCAGGTTCAGAAGGAGGCCCCAAGGACCGTGGTGGATCGTCGGACAGAGCAGGATGTTGTGACCCGTGACATCGGTGCCCAGGTATCGTGAAAGCAGTGATCTGAGGGCAGAGACCTTGTGAGGAAGGGTTTTGGAGGTTCTGTGACAGAGGGCGCATGTCATGGGCTGGTGGGGAGCACGGTGTCGCGTTCAGCTCGTGCAGCAGACCCTGTGAATCAGCGCAGCCATGGTCGTGGGGCAGAGAGGGAGATGATGTTGCCTTCTGTCACTGCCGCGCCAAGCAGAGGCATCGTTTGGCCCTCTTGGCAGGCTTGTGGCCGGCTTGTGGTGCATTCGCCCCTTTCCGTGAAGGAGACGTTGCCTTCAGAGCTGCAGCCTGGGCATGCAGCTGCCCCGCTATGCTGCTGAGAAAGGTGTGGGAGAGGCTGTGCTGGTGGCCTGGTATTGGGCGTGGTGTGGGAGCCAGCTGCCCTGTGAGCTGGGGACGTCTGGAGCCAAGGCCTCTGTTGTCCTTGTAAGGCTCTGCAGATGGGATGGTGCGGAAGAGGCAGGCCCTAGAGCGGTGCCCCAAGGGTCAGCGTGGAGGCGGATGGGAGCAGTTTGTGGTGGGACTGCCCTCAAAGGATTTGAGGCTCTTGGGCTATTTGCTTGTTCTTATTTCCTCAAGGCTTTTGCTGCCTTGAGATGGGGTGGGCGGGTTGTGGCTGGGAGCTCACTGCCAATGTCCAAAGGGCCGAAGAAGGCTCCTTCCATCTCATGACCGAAATACTGCTTCCTTTCCAGAGCCTGGAAAGGACTGGAGTGGCAAGCGGAGTCCCCCGAGCAGTGAAGAAAAAGGTAAGCGCCTATCAGAGGTGCCATCCTCCTTGCTCTCGTGCTGCTCTATCTGCACGTGTAGCTTGGGCGGGCTCTGCAGATGAGTGTCTTGGCGCAGGTTTGGTAGCAGAGCTGAGAAAAGGGGCATACTGAAACGAGTGAGGAAAAGGGAGGCTCTGCCCAGTGTCCGTGTGAGACAGCATGCCAGAGCGAGCACTAGAGCGCGCACTGGCAGAGTGAGCGGTGCCCATGGGGAAGGGCTGTCTTTGTGGGTGGTGTGGGCAGCGCGTGCCTGACAAGGGGCCTGATCCCTTTACAGCGTGCCCCTGGAAGGGTGCATGTGTCAGTAGGGCCCTTGTGTGCTGGGCACCCGCAAGGCATCCAGGAGGAATTTGTGTGGTGGGAGGGGACGCACATGCACCCTGAGCAGGAGCTGCATGTCGAGAACCTCCGTGCCGTGTGTGCGGCTTGTCTGGTACCGCCAGTGCTGCTGGGGAGGCAGCAGCACCTTCCCCTCCCTCCCCTGGTGATGCTCTGGGACAATCTGCCCTTGGTGGCTTTGCAGGCAGTGCGCGGAGGAGCTGCAATGACGGCTGAGGAGGCCCCACGGAGGCTGCCCACATCGCAGCAGTCTGGCTCCCATTGCGCAGAGGAGACGCCAGAGCCGGTGAGGCCTTGGGAGAGGGCAGCCGAGAGTGCTGGCAGCTGTGCTGTGCTGCTGTCCCAGGAAATGGGAGCAGGGTGTCTTGCGCTGTGTAGCTGCAAAAGAGGCCCCCAAGGTGGGCCCAAGTGGTGCCAGCAGAGCGCCAGCATCACAAGGCTGAGAGCTAGTGTCCGCCCTGAAATGTAGAAGGCCGCCTGTGTGTGTGTTTGAGGCATCAAACGCTGTGTGTTGTGCAGAGCACGTTGACAGTTGGCGAAGGCAGTGGGAGAGGACGGAGAGAGATGGGCGAGTGCGTGTTTGATTTTTGCGGGCAGGCTCGTGTGTACTGCTAGGGGATGGTGCCCGGGGACAGGGAGATCTTTCCGTAAGGCACCTTTGAGCATGCCTAGCAAAAATGTGGGCTGATGGCCGTCTCAGAGCTGGATAAGGAAGAGCCTGCAGAAGGCGGAGGGTGGGGCAGGCTGCAGCAAGTGCATCGGGTTGAGTGGTGTTGTGCAGGAAACAGACGGGGAGCTAAGGAAGGAGCTGCCTTCAGCACAACATGCCGCCGTGCACGTTTGGCCGTAGATGTGCTAGATGCGCAGGGTGTTGGATGTAGGAAGAGGGCAGGTGGGCTGCTAAGGGCACTGTGTCCCATTTGGCTGTGGAGCCCAAGCAGCCGCTGGTGTGAGTGCTGCTGGGTGCCAGGCTGCCAAGCAGCGTCAGCAGCCACTGGCAGTGCCAACAGGGAGCTGGCTGCCATGCTGGGAACAGGCAGGGTGGACACACGCTGATCCCGCGCTTGCGTGCTGAGAGCAGGGAGCTGTGGCTGCAGGGAGCTGGTGCGTATCCGTCGGCCACGGGTGACGGTGGCAGTGGTGGAGACTGCTGTCCGGCAGCTGGCAAGGTGCTGCGCAGCGCGGGGCAGACAGTGCTGTGCATGGGAAGCACAGGGAAAGCCCAACCGTTGCAAGCTGGTCTTGAGCGAAAGGAGGAGATGGATGTTACAGCTGAAGTCGCAGCAGAGTTGTGGGATGCCTCTGCTCTGTGGTGCTCTTAGCCCTGTAGAAAAGGGCCTGAGTTGAGATGGGAGGCAGCTCAGCAGTGGGGTGATGCTGCCACTAGGCACCCGTGCCGCCAGGACTAGGGCTGGCTTCACCCCTCTTGCTGCAAGTGCTTCCTTTGCTTTTTTTCAGGTTCAGAAGGAGGCCCCAAGGACCATGGTGGATCGTCGGACAGAGCAGGATGTTGTGACCCGTGGCATCGGTGCCCAGGTATCGTGAAAGCAGTGATCTGAGGCCAGAGACCTTGTGAGGAAGGGCTTTGGAGGTTCTGTGACAGAGGGCACATGTCATGGGCTGGTGGGGAGCACGGTGTCGCATTCAGCTCGTGCAGCAGACCCTGTGAATCAGCGCAGCCATGGTCGTGGGGCAGAGAGGGAGATGATGTTGCCTTCTGTCACTGCCGCGCCAAGCAGAGGCATCGTTTGGCCCTCTTGGCAGGCTTGTGGCCGGCTTGTGGTGCATTCGCCCCTTTCCGTGAAGGAGACGTTGCCTTCAGAGCTGCAGCCTGGGCATGCAGCTGCCCCGCTATGCTGCTGAGAAAGGTGTGGGAGAGGCTGTGCTGGTGGCCTGGTATTGGGCGTGGTGTGGGAGCCAGCTGCCCTGTGAGCTGGGGACGTCTGGAGCCAAGGCCTCTGTTGTCCTTGTAAGGCTCTGCAGATGGGATGGTGTGGAAGAGGCAGGCTCTAGAGCGGTGCCCCAAGGGTCAGCGTGGAGGCGGATGGGAGCAGTTTGTGGTGGGACTGCCCTCAAAGGATTTGAGGCTCTTGGGCTATTTGCTTGTTCTTATTTCCTCAAGGCTTTTGCTGCCTTGAGATGGGGTGGGCGGGTTGTGGCTGGGAGCTCACTGCCAATGTCCAAAGGGCCGAAGAAGGCTCCTTCCATCTCATGTGCCAAATACTGCTTCCTTTCCAGAGCCTGGAAAGGACTGGAGTGGCAAGCGGAGTCCCCCGAGCAGTGAAGAAAAAGGTAAGCGCCTATCAGAGGTGCCATCCTCCTTGCTCTCGTGCTGCTCTATCTGCACGTGTAGCTTGGGCGGGCTCTGCAGATGAGTGTCTTGGCGCAGGTTTGGTAGTAGAGCTGAGAAAAGGGGCATACTGAAACGAGTGAGGAAAAGGGAGGCTCTGCCCAGTGTCCGTGTGAGACAGCATGCCAGAGCGAGCACTAGAGCGCGCACTGGCAGAGTGAGCGGTGCCCGTGGGGAAGGGCTGTCTTTGCGGGTGTTGTGGGCAGCGCGTGCCTGACAAGGGGCCTGATCCCTTTGCAGCGTGCCCCTGGAAGGGTGCATGTGTCAGTAGGGCCCTTGTGTGCTGGGCACCCGCAAGGCATCCAGGAGGAATTTGTGTGGTGAGAGGGGACGCACATGCACCCTGAGCAGGAGCTGCATGTCGAGAACCTCCGTGCCGTGTGTGTGGCTTGTCTTGTACCGCCAGTGCTGCTGGGGAGGCAGCAGCACCTTCCCCTCCCTCCCCTGGTGATGCTCTGGGACAATCTGCCCTTGGTGGCTTTGCAGGCAGTGCGCGGAGGAGCTGCAATGACGTCTGAGGAGGCCCCACGGAGGCTGCCCACATCGCAGCAGTCCGGCTCCCGTTGTGCAGAGGAGACGCCAGAGCCGGTGAGGCCTTGGGAGAGGGCAGCCGAGAGTGCTGGCAGCTGTGCTGTTCTGCTGTCCCAGGAAATGGGAGCAGGGTGTCTTGCGCTGTGTAGCTGCAAAAGAGGCCCCCAAGGTGGGCCCAAGTGGTGCCAGCAGAGCGCCAGCATCACAAGGCTGAGAGCTAGTGTCCGCCCTGAAATGTAGAAGGCCGCCTGTGTGTGTGTTTGAGGCATCAAACGCTGTGTGTTGTGCAGAGCACGTTGACAGTTGGCGAAGGCAGTGGGAGAGGACGGAGAGAGATGGGCGAGTGCGTGTTTGATTTTTGCGGGCAGGCTCGTGTGTACTGCTAGGGGATGGTGCCCGGGGACAGGGAGATCTTTCCGTAAGGCACCTTTGAGCATGCCTAGCAAAAATGTGGGCTGATGGCCGTCTCAGAGCTGGATAAGGAAGAGCCTGCAGAAGGCGGAGGGTGGGGCAGGCTGCAGCAAGTGCATCGGGTTGAGTGGTGTTGTGCAGGAAACAGACGGGGAGCTAAGGAAGGAGCTGCCTTCAGCACAACATGCCGCCGTGCACGTTTGGCCGTAGATGTGCTAGATGCGCAGGGTGTTGGATGTAGGAAGAGGGCAGGTGGGCTGCTAAGGGCACTGTGTCCCATTTGGCTGTGGAGCCCAAGCAGCCGCTGGTGTGAGTGCTGCTGGGTGCCAGGCTGCCAAGCAGCGTCAGCAGCCACTGGCAGTGCCAACAGGGAGCTGGATGCCATGCTGGGAACAGGCAGGGTGGACACACGCTGATCCCGCGCTTGCGTGCTGAGAGCAGGGAGCTGTGGCTGCAGGGAGCTGGTGCGTATCCGTCGGCCACGGGTGACGGTGGCAGTGGTGGAGACTGCTGTCCGGCAGCTGGCAAGGTGCTGCGCAGCGCGGGGCAGACAGTGCTGTGCATGGGAAGCACAGGGAAAGCCCAACCGTTGCAAGCTGGTCTTGAGCGAAAGGAGGAGATGGATGTTACAGCTGAAGTCGCAGCAGAGTTGTGGGATGCCTCTGCTCTGTGGTGCTCTTAGCCCCGTAGAAAAGGGCCTGAGTTGAGATGGGAGGCAGCTCAGCAGTGGGGTGATGCTGCCACTAGGCACCCGTGCCGCCAGGACTAGGGCTGGCTTCACCCCTCTTGCTGCAAGTGCTTCCTTTGCTTTTTTTCAGGTTCAGAAGGAGGCCCCAAGGACCATGGTGGATCGTCGGACAGAGCAGGATGTTGTGACCCGTGGCATCGGTGCCCAGGTATCGTGAAAGCAGTGATCTGAGGCCAGAGACCTTGTGAGGAAGGGCTTTGGAGGGTCTGTGACAGAGGGCACATGTCATGGGCTGGTGGGGAGCACGGTGTCGCATTCAGCTCGTGCAGCAGACCCTGTGAATCAGCGCAGCCATGGTCGTGGGGCAGAGAGGGAGATGATGTTGCCTTCTGTCACTGCCGCGCCAAGCAGAGGCATCGTTTGGCCCTCTTGGCAGGCTTGTGGCCGGCTTGTGGTGCATTCGCCCCTTTCCGTGAAGGAGACGTTGCCTTCAGAGCTGCAGCCTGGGCATGCAGCTGCCCCGCTATGCTGCTGAGAAAGGTGTGGGAGAGGCTGTGCTGGTGGCCTGGTATTGGGCGTGGTGTGGGAGCCAGCTGCCCTGTGAGCTGGGGACGTCTGGAGCCAAGGCCTCTGTTGTCCTTGTAAGGCTCTGCAGATGGGATGGTGTGGAAGAGGCAGGCTCTAGAGCGGTGCCCCAAGGGTCAGCGTGGAGGCGGATGGGAGCAGTTTGTGGTGGGACTGCCCTCAAAGGATTTGAGGCTCTTGGGCTATTTGCTTGTTCTTATTTCCTCAAGGCTTTTGCTGCCTTGAGATGGGGTGGGCGGGTTGTGGCTGGGAGCTCACTGCCAATGTCCAAAGGGCCGAAGAAGGCTCCTTCCATCTCATGTGCCAAATACTGCTTCCTTTCCAGAGCCTGGAAAGGACTGGAGTGGCAAGCGGAGTCCCCCGAGCAGTGAAGAAAAAGGTAAGCGCCTATCAGAGGTGCCATCCTCCTTGCTCTCGTGCTGCTCTATCTGCACGTGTAGCTTGGGCGGGCTCTGCAGATGAGTGTCTTGGCGCAGGTTTGGTAGTAGAGCTGAGAAAAGGGGCATACTGAAACGAGTGAGGAAAAGGGAGGCTCTGCCCAGTGTCCGTGTGAGACAGCATGCCAGAGCGAGCACTAGAGCGCGCACGGGCAGAGTGAGCGGTGCCCGTGGGGAAGGGCTGTCTTTGCGGGTGTTGTGGGCAGCGCGTGCCTGACAAGGGGCCTGATCCCTTTGCAGCGTGCCCCTGGAAGGGTGCATGTGTCAGTAGGGCCCTTGTGTGCTGGGCACCCGCAAGGCATCCAGGAGGAATTTGTGTGGTGAGAGGGGACGCACATGCACCCTGAGCAGGAGCTGCATGTCGAGAACCTCCGTGCCGTGTGTGTGGCTTGTCTTGTACCGCCAGTGCTGCTGGGGACGCAGCAGCACCTTCCCCTCCCTCCCCTGGTGATGCTCTGGGACAATCTGCCCTTGGTGGCTTTGCAGGCAGTGCGCGGAGGAGCTGCAATGACGTCTGAGGAGGCCCCACGGAGGCTGCCCACATCGCAGCAGTCCGGCTCCCGTTGTGCAGAGGAGACGCCAGAGCCGGTGAGGCCTTGGGAGAGGGCAGCCGAGAGTGCTGGCAGCTGTGCTGTTCTGCTGTCCCAGGAAATGGGAGCAGGGTGTCTTGCGCTGTGTAGCTGCAAAAGAGGCCCCCAAGGTGGGCCCAAGTGGTGCCAGCAGAGCGCCAGCATCACAAGGCTGAGAGCTAGTGTCCGCCCTGAAATGTAGAAGGCCGCCTGTGTGTGTGTTTGAGGCATCAAACGCTGTGTGTTGTGCAGAGCACGTTGACAGTTGGCGAAGGCAGTGGGAGAGGACGGAGAGAGATGGGCGAGTGCGTGTTTGATTTTTGCGGGCAGGCTCGTGTGTACTGCTAGGGGATGGTGCCCGGGGACAGGGAGATCTTTCCGTAAGGCACCTTTGAGCATGCCTAGCAAAAATGTGGGCTGATGGCCGTCTCAGAGCTGGATAAGGAAGAGCCTGCAGAAGGCGGAGGGTGGGGCAGGCTGCAGCAAGTGCATCGGGTTGAGTGGTGTTGTGCAGGAAACAGACGGGGAGCTAAGGAAGGAGCTGCCTTCAGCACAACATGCCGCCGTGCACGTTTGGCCGTAGATGTGCTAGATGCGCAGGGTGTTGGATGTAGGAAGAGGGCAGGTGGGCTGCTAAGGGCACTGTGTCCCATTTGGCTGTGGAGCCCAAGCAGCCGCTGGTGTGAGTGCTGCTGGGTGCCAGGCTGCCAAGCAGCGTCAGCAGCCACTGGCAGTGCCAACAGGGAGCTGGATGCCATGCTGGGAACAGGCAGGGTGGACACACGCTGATCCCGCGCTTGCGTGCTGAGAGCAGGGAGCTGTGGCTGCAGGGAGCTGGTGCGTATCCGTCGGCCACGGGTGACGGTGGCAGTGGTGGAGACTGCTGTCCGGCAGCTGGCAAGGTGCTGCGCAGCGCGGGGCAGACAGTGCTGTGCATGGGAAGCACAGGGAAAGCCCAACCGTTGCAAGCTGGTCTTGAGCGAAAGGAGGAGATGGATGTTACAGCTGAAGTCGCAGCAGAGTTGTGGGATGCCTCTGCTCTGTGGTGCTCTTAGCCCCGTAGAAAAGGGCCTGAGTTGAGATGGGAGGCAGCTCAGCAGTGGGGTGATGCTGCCACTAGGCACCCGTGCCGCCAGGACTAGGGCTGGCTTCACCCCTCTTGCTGCAAGTGCTTCCTTTGCTTTTTTTCAGGTTCAGAAGGAGGCCCCAAGGACCATGGTGGATCGTCGGACAGAGCAGGATGTTGTGACCCGTGGCATCGGTGCCCAGGTATCGTGAAAGCAGTGATCTGAGGCCAGAGACCTTGTGAGGAAGGGCTTTGGAGGGTCTGTGACAGAGGGCACATGTCATGGGCTGGTGGGGAGCACGGTGTCGCATTCAGCTCGTGCAGCAGACCCTGTGAATCAGCGCAGCCATGGTCGTGGGGCAGAGAGGGAGATGATGTTGCCTTCTGTCACTGCCGCGCCAAGCAGAGGCATCGTTTGGCCCTCTTGGCAGGCTTGTGGCCGGCTTGTGGTGCATTCGCCCCTTTCCGTGAAGGAGACGTTGCCTTCAGAGCTGCAGCCTGGGCATGCAGCTGCCCCGCTATGCTGCTGAGAAAGGTGTGGGAGAGGCTGTGCTGGTGGCCTGGTATTGGGCGTGGTGTGGGAGCCAGCTGCCCTGTGAGCTGGGGACGTCTGGAGCCAAGGCCTCTGTTGTCCTTGTAAGGCTCTGCAGATGGGATGGTGTGGAAGAGGCAGGCTCTAGAGCGGTGCCCCAAGGGTCAGCGTGGAGGCGGATGGGAGCAGTTTGTGGTGGGACTGCCCTCAAAGGATTTGAGGCTCTTGGGCTATTTGCTTGTTCTTATTTCCTCAAGGCTTTTGCTGCCTTGAGATGGGGTGGGCGGGTTGTGGCTGGGAGCTCACTGCCAATGTCCAAAGGGCCGAAGAAGGCTCCTTCCATCTCATGTGCCAAATACTGCTTCCTTTCCAGAGCCTGGAAAGGACTGGAGTGGCAAGCGGAGTCCCCCGAGCAGTGAAGAAAAAGGTAAGCGCCTATCAGAGGTGCCATCCTCCTTGCTCTCGTGCTGCTCTATCTGCACGTGTAGCTTGGGCGGGCTCTGCAGATGAGTGTCTTGGCGCAGGTTTGGTAGTAGAGCTGAGAAAAGGGGCATACTGAAACGAGTGAGGAAAAGGGAGGCTCTGCCCAGTGTCCGTGTGAGACAGCATGCCAGAGCGAGCACTAGAGCGCGCACGGGCAGAGTGAGCGGTGCCCGTGGGGAAGGGCTGTCTTTGCGGGTGTTGTGGGCAGCGCGTGCCTGACAAGGGGCCTGATCCCTTTGCAGCGTGCCCCTGGAAGGGTGCATGTGTCAGTAGGGCCCTTGTGTGCTGGGCACCCGCAAGGCATCCAGGAGGAATTTGTGTGGTGAGAGGGGACGCACATGCACCCTGAGCAGGAGCTGCATGTCGAGAACCTCCGTGCCGTGTGTGTGGCTTGTCTTGTACCGCCAGTGCTGCTGGGGAGGCAGCAGCACCTTCCCCTCCCTCCCCTGGTGATGCTCTGGGACAATCTGCCCTTGGTGGCTTTGCAGGCAGTGCGCGGAGGAGCTGCAATGACGTCTGAGGAGGCCCCACGGAGGCTGCCCACATCGCAGCAGTCCGGCTCCCGTTGTGCAGAGGAGACGCCAGAGCCGGTGAGGCCTTGGGAGAGGGCAGCCGAGAGTGCTGGCAGCTGTGCTGTTCTGCTGTCCCAGGAAATGGGAGCAGGGTGTCTTGCGCTGTGTAGCTGCAAAAGAGGCCCCCAAGGTGGGCCCAAGTGGTGCCAGCAGAGCGCCAGCATCACAAGGCTGAGAGCTAGTGTCCGCCCTGAAATGTAGAAGGCCGCCTGTGTGTGTGTTTGAGGCATCAAACGCTGTGTGTTGTGCAGAGCACGTTGACAGTTGGCGAAGGCAGTGGGAGAGGACGGAGAGAGATGGGCGAGTGCGTGTTTGATTTTTGCGGGCAGGCTCGTGTGTACTGCTAGGGGATGGTGCCCGGGGACAGGGAGATCTTTCCGTAAGGCACCTTTGAGCATGCCTAGCAAAAATGTGGGCTGATGGCCGTCTCAGAGCTGGATAAGGAAGAGCCTGCAGAAGGCGGAGGGTGGGGCAGGCTGCAGCAAGTGCATCGGGTTGAGTGGTGTTGTGCAGGAAACAGACGGGGAGCTAAGGAAGGAGCTGCCTTCAGCACAACATGCCGCCGTGCACGTTTGGCCGTAGATGTGCTAGATGCGCAGGGTGTTGGATGTAGGAAGAGGGCAGGTGGGCTGCTAAGGGCACTGTGTCCCATTTGGCTGTGGAGCCCAAGCAGCCGCTGGTGTGAGTGCTGCTGGGTGCCAGGCTGCCAAGCAGCGTCAGCAGCCACTGGCAGTGCCAACAGGGAGCTGGATGCCATGCTGGGAACAGGCAGGGTGGACACACGCTGATCCCGCGCTTGCGTGCTGAGAGCAGGGAGCTGTGGCTGCAGGGAGCTGGTGCGTATCCGTCGGCCACGGGTGACGGTGGCAGTGGTGGAGACTGCTGTCCGGCAGCTGGCAAGGTGCTGCGCAGCGCGGGGCAGACAGTGCTGTGCATGGGAAGCTGCAGGGAAAGCCCAACCGTTGCAAGCTGGTCTTGAGCGAAAGGAAGAGATGGATGTTACAGCTGAAGTCGCAGCAGAGTTGTGGGATGCCTCTGCTCTGTGGTGTTCTTAGCCCCGTAGAAAAGGGCCTGAGTTGAGATGGGAGGCAGCTCAGCAGTGGGGTGATGCTGCCACTAGGCACCCGTGCCGCCAGGACTAGGGCTGGCTTCACCCCTCTTGCTGCAAGTGCTTCCTTTGCTTTTTTTCAGGTTCAGAAGGAGGCCCCAAGGACCATGGTGGATCGTCGGACAGAGCAGGATGTTGTGACCCGTGGCATCGGTGCCCAGGTATCGTGAAAGCAGTGATCTGAGGCCAGAGACCTTGTGAGGAAGGGCTTTGGAGGGTCTGTGACAGAGGGCACATGTCATGGGCTGGTGGGGAGCACGGTGTCGCATTCAGCTCGTGCAGCAGACCCTGTGAATCAGCGCAGCCATGGTCGTGGGGCAGAGAGGGAGATGATGTTGCCTTCTGTCACTGCCGCGCCAAGCAGAGGCATCGTTTGGCCCTCTTGGCAGGCTTGTGGCCGGCTTGTGGTGCATTCGCCCCTTTCCGTGAAGGAGACGTTGCCTTCAGAGCTGCAGCCTGGGCATGCAGCTGCCCCGCTATGCTGCTGAGAAAGGTGTGGGAGAGGCTGTGCTGGTGGCCTGGTATTGGGCGTGGTGTGGGAGCCAGCTGCCCTGTGAGCTGGGGACGTCTGGAGCCAAGGCCTCTGTTGTCCTTGTAAGGCTCTGCAGATGGGATGGTGTGGAAGAGGCAGGCTCTAGAGCGGTGCCCCAAGGGTCAGCGTGGAGGCGGATGGGAGCAGTTTGTGGTGGGACTGCCCTCAAAGGATTTGAGGCTCTTGGGCTATTTGCTTGTTCTTATTTCCTCAAGGCTTTTGCTGCCTTGAGATGGGGTGGGCGGGTTGTGGCTGGGAGCTCACTGCCAATGTCCAAAGGGCCGAAGAAGGCTCCTTCCATCTCATGTGCCAAATACTGCTTCCTTTCCAGAGCCTGGAAAGGACTGGAGTGGCAAGCGGAGTCCCCCGAGCAGTGAAGAAAAAGGTAAGCGCCTATCAGAGGTGCCATCCTCCTTGCTCTCGTGCTGCTCTATCTGCACGTGTAGCTTGGGCGGGCTCTGCAGATGAGTGTCTTGGCGCAGGTTTGGTAGTAGAGCTGAGAAAAGGGGCATACTGAAACGAGTGAGGAAAAGGGAGGCTCTGCCCAGTGTCCGTGTGAGACAGCATGCCAGAGCGAGCACTAGAGCGCGCACTGGCAGAGTGAGCGGTGCCCATGGGGAAGGGCTGTCTTTGCGGGTGTTGTGGGCAGCGCGTGCCTGACAAGGGGCCTGATCCCTTTGCAGCGTGCCCCTGGAAGGGTGCATGTGTCAGTAGGGCCCTTGTGTGCTGGGCACCCGCAAGGCATCCAGGAGGAATTTGTGTGGTGAGAGGGGACGCACATGCACCCTGAGCAGGAGCTGCATGTCGAGAACCTCCGTGCCGTGTGTGTGGCTTGTCTTGTACCGCCAGTGCTGCTGGGGAGGCAGCAGCACCTTCCCCTCCCTCCCCTGGTGATGCTCTGGGACAATCTGCCCTTGGTGGCTTTGCAGGCAGTGCGCGGAGGAGCTGCAATGACGTCTGAGGAGGCCCCACGGAGGCTGCCCACATCGCAGCAGTCCGGCTCCCGTTGTGCAGAGGAGACGCCAGAGCCGGTGAGGCCTTGGGAGAGGGCAGCCGAGAGTGCTGGCAGCTGTGCTGTTCTGCTGTCCCAGGAAATGGGAGCAGGGTGTCTTGCGCTGTGTAGCTGCAAAAGAGGCCCCCAAGGTGGGCCCAAGTGGTGCCAGCAGAGCGCCAGCATCACAAGGCTGAGAGCTAGTGTCCGCCCTGAAATGTAGAAGGCCGCCTGTGTGTGTGTTTGAGGCATCAAACGCTGTGTGTTGTGCAGAGCACGTTGACAGTTGGCGAAGGCAGTGGGAGAGGACGGAGAGAGATGGGCGAGTGCGTGTTTGATTTTTGCGGGCAGGCTCGTGTGTACTGCTAGGGGATGGTGCCCGGGGACAGGGAGATCTTTCCGTAAGGCACCTTTGAGCATGCCTAGCAAAAATGTGGGCTGATGGCCGTCTCAGAGCTGGATAAGGAAGAGCCTGCAGAAGGCGGAGGGTGGGGCAGGCTGCAGCAAGTGCATCGGGTTGAGTGGTGTTGTGCAGGAAACAGACGGGGAGCTAAGGAAGGAGCTGCCTTCAGCACAACATGCCGCCGTGCACGTTTGGCCGTAGATGTGCTAGATGCGCAGGGTGTTGGATGTAGGAAGAGGGCAGGTGGGCTGCTAAGGGCACTGTGTCCCATTTGGCTGTGGAGCCCAAGCAGCCGCTGGTGTGAGTGCTGCTGGGTGCCAGGCTGCCAAGCAGCGTCAGCAGCCACTGGCAGTGCCAACAGGGAGCTGGATGCCATGCTGGGAACAGGCAGGGTGGACACACGCTGATCCCGCGCTTGCGTGCTGAGAGCAGGGAGCTGTGGCTGCAGGGAGCTGGTGCGTATCCGTCGGCCACGGGTGACGGTGGCAGTGGTGGAGACTGCTGTCCGGCAGCTGGCAAGGTGCTGCGCAGCGCGGGGCAGACAGTGCTGTGCATGGGAAGCTGCAGGGAAAGCCCAACCGTTGCAAGCTGGTCTTGAGCGAAAGGAAGAGATGGATGTTACAGCTGAAGTCGCAGCAGAGTTGTGGGATGCCTCTGCTCTGTGGTGTTCTTAGCCCCGTAGAAAAGGGCCTGAGTTGAGATGGGAGGCAGCTCAGCAGTGGGGTGATGCTGCCACTAGGCACCCGTGCCGCCAGGACTAGGGCTGGCTTCACCCCTCTTGCTGCAAGTGCTTCCTTTGCTTTTTTTCAGGTTCAGAAGGAGGCCCCAAGGACCATGGTGGATCGTCGGACAGAGCAGGATGTTGTGACCCGTGGCATCGGTGCCCAGGTATCGTGAAAGCAGTGATCTGAGGCCAGAGACCTTGTGAGGAAGGGCTTTGGAGGGTCTGTGACAGAGGGCACATGTCATGGGCTGGTGGGGAGCACGGTGTCGCATTCAGCTCGTGCAGCAGACCCTGTGAATCAGCGCAGCCATGGTCGTGGGGCAGAGAGGGAGATGATGTTGCCTTCTGTCACTGCCGCGCCAAGCAGAGGCATCGTTTGGCCCTCTTGGCAGGCTTGTGGCCGGCTTGTGGTGCATTCGCCCCTTTCCGTGAAGGAGACGTTGCCTTCAGAGCTGCAGCCTGGGCATGCAGCTGCCCCGCTATGCTGCTGAGAAAGGTGTGGGAGAGGCTGTGCTGGTGGCCTGGTATTGGGCGTGGTGTGGGAGCCAGCTGCCCTGTGAGCTGGGGACGTCTGGAGCCAAGGCCTCTGTTGTCCTTGTAAGGCTCTGCAGATGGGATGGTGTGGAAGAGGCAGGCTCTAGAGCGGTGCCCCAAGGGTCAGCGTGGAGGCGGATGGGAGCAGTTTGTGGTGGGACTGCCCTCAAAGGATTTGAGGCTCTTGGGCTATTTGCTTGTTCTTATTTCCTCAAGGCTTTTGCTGCCTTGAGATGGGGTGGGCGGGTTGTGGCTGGGAGCTCACTGCCAATGTCCAAAGGGCCGAAGAAGGCTCCTTCCATCTCATGTGCCAAATACTGCTTCCTTTCCAGAGCCTGGAAAGGACTGGAGTGGCAAGCGGAGTCCCCCGAGCAGTGAAGAAAAAGGTAAGCGCCTATCAGAGGTGCCATCCTCCTTGCTCTCGTGCTGCTCTATCTGCACGTGTAGCTTGGGCGGGCTCTGCAGATGAGTGTCTTGGCGCAGGTTTGGTAGTAGAGCTGAGAAAAGGGGCATACTGAAACGAGTGAGGAAAAGGGAGGCTCTGCCCAGTGTCCGTGTGAGACAGCATGCCAGAGCGAGCACTAGAGCGCGCACTGGCAGAGTGAGCGGTGCCCATGGGGAAGGGCTGTCTTTGCGGGTGTTGTGGGCAGCGCGTGCCTGACAAGGGGCCTGATCCCTTTGCAGCGTGCCCCTGGAAGGGTGCATGTGTCAGTAGGGCCCTTGTGTGCTGGGCACCCGCAAGGCATCCAGGAGGAATTTGTGTGGTGAGAGGGGACGCACATGCACCCTGATCAGGAGCTGCATGTCGAGAACCTCCGTGCCGTGTGTGTGGCTTGTCTTGTACCGCCAGTGCTGCTGGGGAGGCAGCAGCACCTTCCCCTCCCTCCCCTGGTGATGCTCTGGGACAATCTGCCCTTGGTGGCTTTGCAGGCAGTGCGCGGAGGAGCTGCAATGACGTCTGAGGAGGCCCCACGGAGGCTGCCCACATCGCAGCAGTCCGGCTCCCGTTGTGCAGAGGAGACGCCAGAGCCGGTGAGGCCTTGGGAGAGGGCAGCCGAGAGTGCTGGCAGCTGTGCTGTTCTGCTGTCCCAGGAAATGGGAGCAGGGTGTCTTGCGCTGTGTAGCTGCAAAAGAGGCCCCCAAGGTGGGCCCAAGTGGTGCCAGCAGAGCGCCAGCATCACAAGGCTGAGAGCTAGTGTCCGCCCTGAAATGTAGAAGGCCGCCTGTGTGTGTGTTTGAGGCATCAAACGCTGTGTGTTGTGCAGAGCACGTTGACAGTTGGCGAAGGCAGTGGGAGAGGACGGAGAGAGATGGGCGAGTGCGTGTTTGATTTTTGCGGGCAGGCTCGTGTGTACTGCTAGGGGATGGTGCCCGGGGACAGGGAGATCTTTCCGTAAGGCACCTTTGAGCATGCCTAGCAAAAATGTGGGCTGATGGCCGTCTCAGAGCTGGATAAGGAAGAGCCTGCAGAAGGCGGAGGGTGGGGCAGGCTGCAGCAAGTGCATCGGGTTGAGTGGTGTTGTGCAGGAAACAGACGGGGAGCTAAGGAAGGAGCTGCCTTCAGCACAACATGCCGCCGTGCACGTTTGGCCGTAGATGTGCTAGATGCGCAGGGTGTTGGATGTAGGAAGAGGGCAGGTGGGCTGCTAAGGGCACTGTGTCCCATTTGGCTGTGGAGCCCAAGCAGCCGCTGGTGTGAGTGCTGCTGGGTGCCAGGCTGCCAAGCAGCGTCAGCAGCCACTGGCAGTGCCAACAGGGAGCTGGATGCCATGCTGGGAACAGGCAGGGTGGACACACGCTGATCCCGCGCTTGCGTGCTGAGAGCAGGGAGCTGTGGCTGCAGGGAGCTGGTGCGTATCCGTCGGCCACGGGTGACGGTGGCAGTGGTGGAGACTGCTGTCCGGCAGCTGGCAAGGTGCTGCGCAGCGCGGGGCAGACAGTGCTGTGCATGGGAAGCTGCAGGGAAAGCCCAACCGTTGCAAGCTGGTCTTGAGCGAAAGGAAGAGATGGATGTTACAGCTGAAGTCGCAGCAGAGTTGTGGGATGCCTCTGCTCTGTGGTGTTCTTAGCCCCGTAGAAAAGGGCCTGAGTTGAGATGGGAGGCAGCTCAGCAGTGGGGTGATGCTGCCACTAGGCACCCGTGCCGCCAGGACTAGGGCTGGCTTCACCCCTCTTGCTGCAAGTGCTTCCTTTGCTTTTTTTCAGGTTCAGAAGGAGGCCCCAAGGACCGTGGTGGATCGTCGGACAGAGAAGGATGTTGTGACCCGTGGCATCGGTGCCCAGGTATCGTGAAAGCAGTGATCTGAGGCCAGAGACCTTGTGAGGAAGGGCTTTGGAGGGTCTGTGACAGAGGGCACATGTCATGGGCTGGTGGGGAGCACGGTGTCGCATTCAGCTCGTGCAGCAGACCCTGTGAATCAGCGCAGCCATGGTCGTGGGGCAGAGAGGGAGATGATGTTGCCTTCTGTCACTGCTGCGCCAAGCAGAGGCATCGTTTGGCCCTCTTGGCAGGCTTGTGGCCGGCTTGTGGTGCATTCGCCCCTTTCCGTGAAGGAGACGTTGCCTTCAGAGCTGCAGCCTGGGCATGCAGCTGCCCCCGCTATGCTGCTGAGAAAGGTGTGGGAGAGGCTGTGCTGGTGGCCTGGTATTGGGCGTGGTGTGGGAGCCAGCTGCCCTGTGAGCTGGGGACGTCTGGAGCCAAGGCCTCTGTTGTCCTTGTAAGGCTCTGCAGATGGGATGGTGTGGAAGAGGCAGGCCCTAGAGCGGTGCCCCAAGGGTCAGCGTGGAGGCGGATGGGAGCAGTTTGTGGTGGGACTGCCCTCAAAGGATTTGAGGCTCTTGGGCTATTTGCTTGTTCTTATTTCCTCAAGGCTTTTGCTGCCTTGAGATGGGGTGGGCGGGTTGTGGCTGGGAGCTCACTGCCAATGTCCAAAGGGCCGAAGAAGGCTCCTTCCATCTCATGTGCCAAATACTGCTTCCTTTCCAGAGCCTGGAAAGGACTGGAGTGGCAAGCGGAGTCCCCCGAGCAGTGAAGAAAAAGGTAAGCGCCTATCAGAGGTGCCATCCTCCTTGCTCTCGTGCTGCTCTATCTGCACGTGTAGCTTGGGCGGGCTCTGCAGATGAGTGTCTTGGCGCAGGTTTGGTAGCAGAGCTGAGAAAAGGGGCATACTGAAACGAGTGAGGAAAAGGGAGGCTCTGCCCAGTGTCCGTGTGAGACAGCATGCCAGAGCGAGCACTAGAGCGCGCACTGGCAGAGTGAGCGGTGCCCGTGGGGAAGGGCTGTCTTTGTGGGTGTTGTGGGCAGCGCGTGCCTGACAAGGGGCCTGATCCCTTTGCAGCGTGCCCCTGGAAGGGTGCATGTGTCAGTAGGGCCCTTGTGTGCTGGGCACCCGCAAGGCATCCAGGAGGAATTTGTGTTGTGGGAGGGGACGCACATGCACCCTGATCAGGAGCTGCATGTCGAGAACCTCCGTGCCGTGTGTGTGGCTTGTCTTGTACCGCCAGTGCTGCTGGGGACGCAGCAGCACCTTCCCCTCTCTTCCCTGGTGATGCTCTGGGACAATCTGCCCTTGGTGGCTTTGCAGGCAGTGCGTGGAGGAGCTGCAATGACGTCTGAGGAGGCCCCACGGAGGCTGCCCACATCGCAGCAGTCCGGCTCCCGTTGTGCAGAGGAGACGCCAGAGCCGGTGAGGCCTTGGGAGAGGGCAGCCGAGAGTGCTGGCAGCTGTGCTGTGCTGCTGTCCCAGGAAATGGGAGCAGGCTGCCTTGCGCTGTGTAGCTGCAAAAGAGGCCCCAAGGTGGGCCCAAGTGGTGCCAGCAGAGCGCCAGCATCACAAGGCTGAGAGCTAATGTCCGCCCCGAAATGTAGAAGGCCGCCTGTGTGTGTGTTTGAGGCATCAAACGCTGTGTGTTGTGCAGAGCACGTTGACAGTTGGCGAAGGCAGTGGGAGAGGACGGAGAGAGATGGGCGAGTGCATGTTTGATTTTTGCGGGCAGGCTCGTGTGTACTGCTAGGGGATGGTGCCCGGGGACAGGGAGATCTTTCCGTAAGGCACCTTTGAGCATGCCTAGCAAAAATGTGGGCTGATGGCCGTCTCAGAGCTGGATAAGGAAGAGACTGCAGAAGGCGGAGGGTGGGGCAGGCTGCAGCAAGTGCATTGGGTTGAGTGGTGTTGTGCAGGAAACAGACGGGGAGCTAAGGAAGGAGCTGCCTTCAGCACAACATGCCGCCGTGCACGTTTGGCCGTAGATGTGCTAGATGCGCAGGGTGTTGGATGTAGGAAGAGGGCAGGTGGGCTGCTAAGGGCACTGTGTCCCATTTGGCTGTGGAGCCCAAGCAGCCGCTGGTGTGAGTGCTGCTGGGTGCCAGGCTGCCAAGCAGCATCAGCAGCCACTGGCAGTGCCAACAGGGAGCTGGATGCCATGCTGGGAACAGGCAGGGTGGACACACGCTGATCCCGCGCTTGCGTGCTGAGAGCAGGGAGCTGTGGCTGCAGGGAGCTGGTGCGTATCCGTCGGCCACGGGTGACGGTGGCAGTGGTGGAGACTGCTGTCCGGCAGCTGGCAAGGTGCTGCGCAGCGCGGGGCAGACAGTGCTGTGCATGGGAAGCACAGGGAAAGCCCAACCGTTGCAAGCTGGTCTTGAGCGAAAGGAGGAGATGGATGTTACAGCTGAAGTCGCAGCAGAGTTGTGGGATGCCTCTGCTCTGTGGTGCTCTTAGCCCTGTAGAAAAGGGCCTGAGTTGAGATGGGAGGCAGCTCAGCAGTGGGGTGATGCTGCCACTAGGCACCCGTGCCGCCAGGACTAGGGCTGGCTTCACCCCTCTTGCTGCAAGTGCTTCCTTTGCTTTTTTTCAGGTTCAGAAGGAGGCCCCAAGGACCATGGTGGATCGTCGGACAGAGCAGGATGTTGTGACCCGTGGCATCGGTGCCCAGGTATCGTGAAAGCAGTGATCTGAGGCCAGAGACCTTGTGAGGAAGGGCTTTGGAGGTTCTGTGACAGAGGGCACATGTCATGGGCTGGTGGGGAGCACGGTGTCGCATTCAGCTCGTGCAGCAGACCCTGTGAATCAGCGCAGCCATGGTCGTGGGGCAGAGAGGGAGATGATGTTGCCTTCTGTCACTGCCGCGCCAAGCAGAGGCATCGTTTGGCCCTCTTGGCAGGCTTGTGGCCGGCTTGTGGTGCATTCGCCCCTTTCCGTGAAGGAGACGTTGCCTTCAGAGCTGCAGCCTGGGCATGCAGCTGCCCCGCTATGCTGCTGAGAAAGGTGTGGGAGAGGCTGTGCTGGTGGCCTGGTATTGGGCGTGGTGTGGGAGCCAGCTGCCCTGTGAGCTGGGGACGTCTGGAGCCAAGGCCTCTGTTGTCCTTGTAAGGCTCTGCAGATGGGATGGTGTGGAAGAGGCAGGCTCTAGAGCGGTGCCCCAAGGGTCAGCGTGGAGGCGGATGGGAGCAGTTTGTGGTGGGACTGCCCTCAAAGGATTTGAGGCTCTTGGGCTATTTGCTTGTTCTTATTTCCTCAAGGCTTTTGCTGCCTTGAGATGGGGTGGGCGGGTTGTGGCTGGGAGCTCACTGCCAATGTCCAAAGGGCCGAAGAAGGCTCCTTCCATCTCATGTGCCAAATACTGCTTCCTTTCCAGAGCCTGGAAAGGACTGGAGTGGCAAGCGGAGTCCCCCGAGCAGTGAAGAAAAAGGTAAGCGCCTATCAGAGGTGCCATCCTCCTTGCTCTCGTGCTGCTCTATCTGCACGTGTAGCTTGGGCGGGCTCTGCAGATGAGTGTCTTGGCGCAGGTTTGGTAGTAGAGCTGAGAAAAGGGGCATACTGAAACGAGTGAGGAAAAGGGAGGCTCTGCCCAGTGTCCGTGTGAGACAGCATGCCAGAGCGAGCACTAGAGCGCGCACTGGCAGAGTGAGCGGTGCCCGTGGGGAAGGGCTGTCTTTGCGGGTGTTGTGGGCAGCGCGTGCCTGACAAGGGGCCTGATCCCTTTGCAGCGTGCCCCTGGAAGGGTGCATGTGTCAGTAGGGCCCTTGTGTGCTGGGCACCCGCAAGGCATCCAGGAGGAATTTGTGTGGTGAGAGGGGACGCACATGCACCCTGAGCAGGAGCTGCATGTCGAGAACCTCCGTGCCGTGTGTGTGGCTTGTCTTGTACCGCCAGTGCTGCTGGGGAGGCAGCAGCACCTTCCCCTCCCTCCCCTGGTGATGCTCTGGGACAATCTGCCCTTGGTGGCTTTGCAGGCAGTGTGCGGAGGAGCTGCAATGACGTCTGAGGAGGCCCCACGGAGGCTGCCCACATCGCAGCAGTCCGGCTCCCGTTGTGCAGAGGAGACGCCAGAGCCGGTGAGGCCTTGGGAGAGGGCAGCCGAGAGTGCTGGCAGCTGTGCTGTTCTGCTGTCCCAGGAAATGGGAGCAGGGTGTCTTGCGCTGTGTAGCTGCAAAAGAGGCCCCCAAGGTGGGCCCAAGTGGTGCCAGCAGAGCGCCAGCATCACAAGGCTGAGAGCTAGTGTCCGCCCTGAAATGTAGAAGGCTGCCTGTGTGTGTGTTTGAGGCATCAAACGCTGTGTGTTGTGCAGAGCACGTTGACAGTTGGCGAAGGCAGTGGGAGAGGACGGAGAGAGATGGGCGAGTGCATGTTTGATTTTTGCGGGCAGGCTCGTGTGTACTGCTAGGGGATGGTGCCCGGGGACAGGGAGATCTTTCCGTAAGGCACCTTTGAGCATGCCTAGCAAAAATGTGGGCTGATGGCCGTCTCAGAGCTGGATAAGGAAGAGCCTGCAGAAGGCGGAGGGTGGGGCAGGCTGCAGCAAGTGCATCGGGTTGAGTGGTGTTGTGCAGGAAACAGACGGGGAGCTAAGGAAGGAGCTGCCTTCAGCACAACATGCCGCCGTGCACGTTTGGCCATAGATGTGCTAGATGCGCAGGGTGTTGGATGTAGGAAGAGGGCAGGTGGGCTGCTAAGGGCACTGTGTCCCATTTGGCTGTGGAGCCCAAGCAGCCGCTGGTGTGAGTGCTGCTGGGTGCCAGGCTGCCAAGCAGCGTCAGCAGCCACTGGCAGTGCCAACAGGGAGCTGGCTGCCATGCTGGGAACAGGCAGGGTGGACACACGCTGATCCCGCGCTTGCGTGCTGAGAGCAGGGAGCTGTGGCTGCAGGGAGCTGGTGCGTATCCGTCGGCCACGGGTGACGGTGGCAGTGGTGGAGACTGCTGTCCGGCAGCTGGCAAGGTGCTGCGCAGCGCGGGGCAGACAGTGCTGTGCATGGGAAGCTGCAGGGAAAGCCCAACCGTTGCAAGCTGGTCTTGAGCGAAAGGAGGAGATGGATGTTACAGCTGAAGTCGCAGCAGAGTTGTGGGATGCCTCTGCTCTGTGGTGCTCTTAGCCCTGTAGAAAAGGGCCTGAGTTGAGATGGGAGGCAGCTCAGCAGTGGGGTGATGCTGCCACTAGGCACCCGTGCCGCCAGGACTAGGGCTGGCTTCACCCCTCTTGCTGCAAGTGCTTCCTTTGCTTTTTTTCAGGTTCAGAAGGAGGCCCCAAGGACCGTGGTGGATCGTCGGACAGAGCAGGATGTTGTGACCCGTGGCATCGGTGCCCAGGTATCGTGAAAGCAGTGATCTGAGGCCAGAGACCTTGTGAGGAAGGGCTTTGGAGGGTCTGTGACAGAGGGCGCATGTCATGGGCTGGTGGGGAGCACGGTGTCGCATTCAGCTCGTGCAGCAGACCCTGTGAATCAGCGCAGCCATGGTCGTGGGGCAGAGAGGGAGATGATGTTGCCTTCTGTCACTGCTGCGCCAAGCAGAGGCATCGTTTGGCCCTCTTGGCAGGCTTGTGGCCAGCTTGTGGTGCATTCGCCCCTTTCCGTGAAGGAGACATTGCCTTCAGAGCTGCAGCCTGGGCATGCAGCTGCCCCCGCTATGCTGCTGAGAAAGGTGTGGGAGAGGCTGTGCTGGTGGCCTGGTATTGGGCGTGGTGTGGGAGCCAGCTGCCCTGTGAGCTGGGGACGTCTGGAGCCAAGGCCTCTGTTGTCCTTGTAAGGCTCTGCAGATGGGATGGTGCGGAAGAGGCAGGCCCTAGAGCGGTGCCCCAAGGGTCAGCGTGGAGGCGGATGGGAGCAGTTTGTGGTGGGACTGCCCTCAAAGGATTTGAGGCTCTTGGGCTATTTGCTTGTTCTTATTTCCTCAAGGCTTTTGCTGCCTTGAGATGGGGTGGGCGGGTTGTGGCTGGGAGCTCACTGCCAATGTCCAAAGGGCCGAAGAAGGCTCCTTCCATCTCATGTGCCAAATACTGCTTCCTTTCCAGAGCCTGGAAAGGACTGGAGTGGCAAGCGGAGTCCCCCGAGCAGTGAAGAAAAAGGTAAGCGCCTATCAGAGGTGCCATCCTCCTTGCTCTCGTGCTGCTCTATCTGCACGTGTAGCTTGGGCGGGCTCTGCAGATGAGTGTCTTGGCGCAGGTTTGGTAGCAGAGCTGAGAAAAGGGGCATACTGAAACGAGTGAGGAAAAGGGAGGCTCTGCCCAGTGTCCGTGTGAGACAGCATGCCAGAGCGAGCACTAGAGCGCGCACTGGCAGAGTGAGCGGTGCCCATGGGGAAGGGCTGTCTTTGCGGGTGTTGTGGGCAGCGCGTGCCTGACAAGGGGCCTGATCCCTTTGCAGCGTGCCCCTGGAAGGGTGCATGTGTCAGCAGGGCCCTTGTGTGCTGGGCACCCGCAAGGCATCCAGGAGGAATTTGTGTTGTGGGAGGGGACGCACATGCACCCTGAGCAGGAGCTGCATGTCGAGAACCTCCGTGCCGTGTGTGTGGCTTGTCTTGTACCGCCAGTGCTGCTGGGGACGCAGCAGCACCTTCCCCTCCCTTCCCTGGTGATGCTCTGGGACAATCTGCCCTTGGTGGCTTTGCAGGCAGTGCGTGGAGGAGCTGCAATGACGTCTGAGGAGGCCCCACGGAGGCTGCCCACATCGCAGCAGTCCGGCTCCCGTTGTGCAGAGGAGACGCCAGAGCCGGTGAGGCCTTGGGAGAGGGCAGCCGAGAGTGCTGGCAGCTGTGCTGTGCTGCTGTCCCAGGAAATGGGAGCAGGCTGCCTTGCGCTGTGTAGCTGCAAAAGAGGCCCCAAGGTGGGCCCAAGTGGTGCCAGCAGAGCGCCAGCATCACAAGGCTGAGAGCTAATGTCCGCCCCGAAATGTAGAAGGCCGCCTGTGTGTGTGTTTGAGGCATCAAACGCTGTGTGTTGTGCAGAGCACGTTGACAGTTGGCGAAGGCAGTGGGAGAGGACGGAGAGAGATGGGCGAGTGCGTGTTTGATTTTTGCGGGCAGGCTCGTGTGTACTGCTAGGGGATGGTGCCCGGGGACAGGGAGATCTTTCCGTAAGGCACCTTTGAGCATGCCTAGCAAAAATGTGGGCTGATGGCCGTCTCAGAGCTGGATAAGGAAGAGCCTGCAGAAGGCGGAGGGTGGGGCAGGCTGCAGCAAGTGCATTGGGTTGAGTGGTGTTGTGCAGGAAACAGATGGGGAGCTAAGGAAGGAGCTGCCTTCAGCACAACATGCCGCCGTGCACGTTTGGCCGTAGATGTGCTGGATGCGCAGGGTGTTGGATGTAGGAAGAGGGCAGGTGGGCTGCTAAGGGCACTGTGTCCCATTTGGCTGTGGAGCCCAAGCAGCCGCTGGTGTGAGTGCTGCTGGGTGCCAGGCTGCCAAGCAGCGTCAGCAGCCACTGGCAGTGCCAACAGGGAGCTGGCTGCCATGCTGGGAACAGGCAGGGTGGACACACGCTGATCCCGCGCTTGCGTGCTGAGAGCAGGGAGCTGTGGCTGCAGGGAGCTGGTGCGTATCCGTCGGCCACGGGTGATGGTGACAGTGGTGGAGACTGCTGTCCGGCAGCTGGCAAGGTGCTGTGCAGCGCGGGGCAGACAGTGCTGTGCATGGGAAGCTGCAGGGAAAGCCCAACCGTTGCAAGCTGGTCTTGAGCGAAAGGAGGAGATGGATGTTACAGCTGAAGTCGCAGCAGAGTTGTGGGATGCCTCTGCTCTGTGGTGCTCTTAGCCCTGTAGAAAAGGGCCTGAGTTGAGATGGGAGGCAGCTCAGCAGTGGGGTGATGCTGCCACTAGGCACCCGTGCCGCCAGGACTAGGGCTGGCTTCACCCCTCTTGCTGCAAGTGCTTCCTTTGCTTCCTTTGCTTTTTTTCAGGTTCAGAAGGAGGCCCCAAGGACCGTGGTGGATCGTCGGACAGAGCAGGATGTTGTGACCCGTGGCATCGGTGCCCAGGTATCGTGAAAGCAGTGATCTGAGGCCAGAGACCTTGTGAGGAAGGGCTTTGGAGGTTCTGTGACAGAGGGCGCATGTCATGGGCTGGTGGGGAGCACGGTGTCGCGTTCAGCTCTTGCAGCAGACCCTGTGAATCAGTGCAGCCATGGTCGGGGGCAGAGAGGGAGATGATGTTGCCTTCTGTCACTGCCGCGCCAAGCAGAGGCATCGTTTGGCCCTCTTGGCAGGCTTGTGGCCGGCTTGTGGTGCATTCGCCCCTTTCCGTGAAGGAGACGTTGCCTTCAGAGCTGCAGCCTGGGCATGCAGCTGCCCCGCTATGCTGCTGAGAAAGGTGTGGGAGAGGCTGTGCTGGTGGCCTGGTATTGGGCGTGGTGTGGGAGCCAGCTGCCCTGTGAGCTGGGGACGTCTGGAGCCAAGGCCTCTGTTGTCCTTGTAAGGCTCTGCAGATGGGATGGTGTGGAAGAGGCAGGCCCTAGAGCGGTGCCCCAAGGGTCAGCGTGGAGGCGGATGGGAGCAGTTTGTGGTGGGACTGCCCTCAAAGGATTTGAGGCTCTTGGGCTATTTGCTTGTTCTTATTTCCTCAAGGCTTTTGCTGCCTTGAGATGGGGTGGGCGGGTTGTGGCTGGGAGCTCACTGCCAATGTCCAAAGGGCCGAAGAAGGCTCCTTCCATCTCATGTGCCAAATACTGCTTCCTTTCCAGAGCCTGGAAAGGACTGGAGTGGCAAGCGGAGTCCCCCGAGCAGTGAAGAAAAAGGTAAGCGCCTATCAGAGGTGCCATCCTCCTTGCTCTCGTGCTGCTCTATCTGCACGTGTAGCTTGGGCGGGCTCTGCAGATGAGTGTCTTGGCGCAGGTTTGGTAGCAGAGCTGAGAAAAGGGGCATACTGAAACGAGTGAGGAAAAGGGAGGCTCTGCCCAGTGTCCGTGTGAGACAGCATGCCAGAGCGAGCACTAGAGCGCGCACTGGCAGAGTGAGCGGTGCCCGTGGGGAAGGGCTGTCTTTGTGGGTGTTGTGGGCAGCGCGTGCCTGACAAGGGGCCTGATCCCTTTGCAGCGTGCCCCTGGAAGGGTGCATGTGTCAGCAGGGCCCTTGTGTGCTGGGCACCCGCAAGGCATCCAGGAGGAATTTGTGTTGTGGGAGGGGACGCACATGCACCCTGAGCAGGAGCTGCATGTCGAGAACCTCCGTGCCGTGTGTGTGGCTTGTCTTGTACCGCCAGTGCTGCTGGGGAGGCAGCAGCACCTTCCCCTCCCTCCCCTGGTGATGCTCTGGGACAATCTGCCCTTGGTGGCTTTGCAGGCAGTGCGCGGAGGAGCTGCAATGACGTCTGAGGAGGCCCCACGGAGGCTGCCCACATCGCAGCAGTCCGGCTCCCGTTGTGCAGAGGAGACGCCAGAGCCGGTGAGGCCTTGGGAGAGGGCAGCCGAGAGTGCTGGCAGCTGTGCTGTGCTGCTGTCCCAGGAAATGGGAGCAGGCTGCCTTGCGCTGTGTAGCTGCAAAAGAGGCCCCAAGGTGGGCCCAAGTGGTGCCAGCAGAGCGCCAGCATCACAAGGCTGAGAGCTAATGTCCGCCCCGAAATGTAGAAGGCCGCCTGTGTGTGTGTTTGAGGCATCAAACGCTGTGTGTTGTGCAGAGCACGTTGACAGTTGGCGAAGGCAGTGGGAGAGGACGGAGAGAGATGGGCGAGTGCGTGTTTGATTTTTGCGGGCAGGCTCGTGTGTACTGCTAGGGGATGGTGCCCGGGGACAGGGAGATCTTTCCGTAAGGCACCTTTGAGCATGCCTAGCAAAAATGTGGGCTGATGGCCGTCTCAGAGCTGGATAAGGAAGAGCCTGCAGAAGGCGGAGGGTGGGGCAGGCTGCAGCAAGTGCATCGGGTTGAGTGGTGTTGTGCAGGAAACAGACGGGGAGCTAAGGAAGGAGCTGCCTTCAGCACAACATGCCGCCGTGCACGTTTGGCCGTAGATGTGCTGGATGCGCAGGGTGTTGGATGTAGGAAGAGGGCAGGTGGGCTGCTAAGGGCACTGTGTCCCATTTGGCTGTGGAGCCCAAGCAGCCGCTGGTGTGAGTGCTGCTGGGTGCCAGGCTGCCAAGCAGCGTCAGCAGCCACTGGCAGTGCCAACAGGGAGCTGGCTGCCATGCTGGGAACAGGCAGGGTGGACACACGCTGATCCCGCGCTTGCGTGCTGAGAGCAGGGAGCTGTGGCTGCAGGGAGCTGGTGCGTATCCGTCGGCCACGGGTGATGGTGACAGTGGTGGAGACTGCTGTCCGGCAGCTGGCAAGGTGCTGTGCAGCGCGGGGCAGACAGTGCTGTGCATGGGAAGCTGCAGGGAAAGCCCAACCGTTGCAAGCTGGTCTTGAGCGAAAGGAGGAGATGGATGTTACAGCTGAAGTCGCAGCAGAGTTGTGGGATGCCTCTGCTCTGTGGTGCTCTTAGCCCTGTAGAAAAGGGCCTGAGTTGAGATGGGAGGCAGCTCAGCAGTGGGGTGATGCTGCCACTAGGCACCCGTGCCGCCAGGACTAGGGCTGGCTTCACCCCTCTTGCTGCAAGTGCTTCCTTTGCTTTTTTTCAGGTTCAGAAGGAGGCCCCAAGGACCGTGGTGGATCGTCGGACAGAGCAGGATGTTGTGACCCGTGGCATCGGTGCCCAGGTATCGTGAAAGCAGTGATCTGAGGCCAGAGACCTTGTGAGGAAGGGCTTTGGAGGTTCTGTGACAGAGGGCGCATGTCATGGGCTGGTGGGGAGCACGGTGTCGCGTTCAGCTCTTGCAGCAGACCCTGTGAATCAGTGCAGCCATGGTCGTGGGGCAGAGAGGGAGATGATGTTGCCTTCTGTCACTGCCGCGCCAAGCAGAGGCATCGTTTGGCCCTCTTGGCAGGCTTGTGGCCGGCTTGTGGTGCATTCGCCCCTTTCCGTGAAGGCGACGTTGCCTTCAGAGCTGCAGCCTGGGCATGCAGCTGCCCCGCTATGCTGCTGAGAAAGGTGTGGGAGAGGCTGTGCTGGCGGCCTGGTATTGGGCGTGGTGTGGGAGCCAGCTGAGCTGTGAGCTGGGGACGTCTGGAGCCAAGGCCTCTGTTGTCCTTATAAGGCTCTGCAGATGGGATGGTGTGGAAGAGGCAGGCCCTAGAGCGGTGCCCCAAGGGTCAGCGTGGAGGCGAATGGGAGCAGTTTGTGGTGGGACTGCCCTCAAAGGATTTGAGGCTCTTGGGCTATTTGCTTGTTCTTATTTCCTCAAGGCTTTTGCTGCCTTGAGATGGGGTGGGCGGGTTGTGGCTGGGAGCTCACTGCCAATGTCCAAAGGGCCGAAGAAGGCTCCTTCCATCTCATGTGCCAAATACTGCTTCCTTTCCAGAGCCTGGAAAGGATTGGAGTGGCAAGCGGAGTCCCCCGAGCAGTGAAGAAAAAGGTAAGCGCCTATCAGAGGTGCCATCCTCCTTGCTCTCGTGCTGCTCTATCTGCACGTGTAGCTTGGGCGGGCTCTGCAGATGAGTGTCTTGGCGCAGGTTTGGTAGCAGAGCTGAGAAAAGGGGCATACTGAAACGAGTGAGGAAAAGGGAGGCTCTGCCCAGTGTCCGTGTGAGACAGCATGCCAGAGCGAGCACTAGAGCGCGCACGGGCAGAGTGAGCGGTGCCCGTGGGGAAGGGCTGTCTTTGCGGGTGTTGTGGGCAGCACGTGCCGGACAAGGGACCTGATCCCTTTGCAGCGTGCCCCTGGAAGGGTGCATGTGTCAGTAGGGCCCTTGTGTGCTGGGCACCCGCAAGGCATCCAGGAGGAATTTGTGTGGTGAGAGGGGACGCACATGCACCCTGAGCAGGAGCTGCATGTCGAGAAGCTCTGTGCCCCTCTGTGCGGGTTGTCTTGTACCACCAGTGCTGCTGGGGATGCACGAGCACCTTCCCCTCCCTCCCCTGGTGATGCTCTGGGACAATCTGCCCTTGGTGGCTTTGCAGGCAGTGCGCGGAGGACCTACAGTGACAGGCGAGGAGTCCGCACGGATTCACTCTGCAAGGAAACGGCATAGATGGCCTTCTGCAGAGGAGACACCAGAGCTGGTGAGGCCTTTCGATTGGCTGGCGCACGCACTACATGGCACTGGGTATTCCCATCGGCTGAGTGTCCCCTATGCCCTTGATGGATAGAATTCCTGGGAGAGGTTAAATTGAGCTGCTAGGCAGCAGGGCTTCCAACTTGACTCCGTACCAGAGCATCACAAGCCTTTGCTTGTAACTCCGCCCTCTTCCTGGACCAGGAAATGGGACCAGGCTCTCTTTCCTTGTGTTGCAGAATGCAAAGTCCCAGCATCAGGCTCAGCAGGTTTCACCACACCACCAGCCTCAGGAGAGTCTGACCTAGTGTCCGCACTGAAATGTAGAAGCCCATTTTAGTGTTTTTGAGGCACAAAATGCTCTCTGGTGTCCACTGCACCTTGACAGTTGGCTCAGGCAGTGGGAGAGGATGGAGAGATATGGGCGAGTTTCTGTTTGATTTTTCCCAGGAGGGATCCTGTGTATTGCTATGGGATCCTAGCCAGGGGCAGGGAGATCTTTCATGATCTGCTGTCAGGCTGCTCTCCACCCTATAGAAGGTTCCAGGGGAGAAACCTTCCTAGCTGGTCTTGAGCCAAAGGAAGAGATGGATGTTACAGCTGAAGTCCCAACAGAGTCGTGGGATGCCTGTCCTCTGTGGTGCTCTTAGCCCAGTATTAAAGGGCCTGAGTTGAGATGGGAGGCAGCTCAGCAGTGGGGTGATGCTGCCTCTAGGCACCCGTGCCGCCAGGACTAGGGCTGGCTTCACCCCTCTTGCTGCAAATGCCTCCTTTGCTTTTTCAGGTTCAGAAGAGGGCCAAGAGGGCCACGCTGGATCATCAGACAGAGCAGGTCGTTGTGACCCATGGCATCGGTGCCCAGGTATCGTGAAAGCAGTGATCTGAGGCCAGAGACCTTGTGAGGAAGGGCTTTGGAGGTGCTATGGCAGAGGGCGCATGTCATGGGCTGGTGGGGGAGCACGGTGTCGCGTTCAGCTCGTGCAGCAGACCCTGTGAATCAGCGCAGCCATGGTCGTGGGGTAGAGAGGGAGATGATCTTGCCTTCTCTCATTGCCTGCCAACCAGACCTATCCTTTCCCCCCTTTCAGTTTTGCCTAGCTCTGACTGCTTCTTTGGACCAGGCTTGGGGCAGGCGTGGGGTGCATTCACACCTTTCCCTGAAGGGCCAGCTGCCTTCACAGCCGTCCCGCTCCCACATTATTCCCCTGAGAAATGTGCCATAGAGGCTGTGCTGCCAGCGTCGTATTCAGCCCTGTGTGCCAGCCGGCCTACCTCTGATGCGGCCATCCCCACAGCCAAGGCATCTGTTGTCCTCCTAGGTTTTCACTGTACCTGTTGAGTCAATGGACTGGTGCTCTGCTGCAGGGGGCGGAAGGAGAAAACTAAGACCCCACTACCGGACCAAGCCAAGAAGGTGAGAGCCTCTATATAGCAGGCGTCAGGCATATGCGGGGCTGTGAAAGCCTCCCAGGCACTGCTGCCATATCCCCGAGCTCAGGCAACCCGCAACATTGCTCACAGGTCAGGAAGGGGTTGGGAATCCCCCCAACAGACTGGGGCTGGCAGTGGGGGGTGATGTGGGGTTCCTGCTCAGTGCCCACTGCCGGGGCAGGGTCTCGCCCCTGTGTAAGTGGTGGTTAGGGGTTGCAAGACAGGCCCAGTGCTGGCGTGCTCTAGGTTGCTCCATCTCCCAAGGGCCAAATGACATGGCAGCCTGGGCCATGCTCCACCAGCCCCTGGTGCCAAGGCCATGCTGCCACCTGCGTGGTGGCCGTGGGCCTCAGAGGGATTTGGGGGGAATCACTCTGGGCTCCTTCCCCAATGCTGAGCCCAGCACATGTGACTGTAGGACACAGCAGCCGCTGACTGATCTGACATCAGGAGCCCACTTCACTGCGCTGCTGACCTTCAAGGGACCACAGCAAGGAGGTGCAGTAAGGCCTGTGCATTTCGGAAGGGGCCACCCCACGCCCTTGCTCCCCACCACTGCTGGGTGGGAGGGAGCAGTAGGGGAGGAGAGTGCTGGAGGGACGGCTCCTGCCAGCAGAGCGCTCAGCCGTGGGCGTTCCCAGTGCATCAGGCTGGCATGCACTGGTAAGACAGACAGGAGAGCGCACCAGTCGCCCCCAGCTTTACTGGTCCCCTCCCCGAGCATAAAGCACTGAACACAGCCATGAGGAGAAAACAAATTATTTGATTAAGGCAGCTCTAAATGGACTTCTATAATGCTGCCCAGAGTTTTAGCGGTCTGGGAAGAGGGGCCTCAGTCTACTATCTAAAATACTGGAAAATGCTGCGCTGGTGCCCAAAGACAGGGATTGCTGCAAAGGACAGCACTGTCTTGTATGCTATTAACACCTGGCAAAGCAGATGGGGCAGACGTTGAGCCCCAGCCCTTCCTGTGCTGCACCAACTTCTACTTCTGCTGCAGTTCAGCACAAACGCGCTCCCCTGAGGGGAGGCTTGTTTTGAGGAGCACCCTGGTTGGAAATGCTGTCGTGGGAGAATAACCTCCCGGTAAAGACACTAACAGGGACCCAAGCTTTTCCCTGGCACCAAAACAATGGGCCTGCAGGCCTACTTGATCACTCTCTTGGCAAAAGCAGGAAATTAAATCAGAAACAACTGTTGCCAACTCTAATGCATCATTGTCTTTAGCCTCAAAAGACGCGCAGCGTTGGACTGCAAGCCTTCAGGAGCCACCAGGAAGACAGAGTGTAGCCAGCAGTCATCCCCCGCAGCAGCCCACAATCGCCACTTTGGTCACTAGAGAGACAAAGAAAATCAGGAGTGTAATGGAGGGGGGAGTTAAGATACAGCACAGGAGGGCTTTAAGGCAAAAGGCTCGTAAGACAATAGGCTCATAATTTTGTACTATACTACCTGCAGATTTCTAATAGATACAGTTTTGTGTAAATTGTACAGTAGTCTGGCAGATTAAACTATACTGTAAATTTTACTATATGCTGTTAATTTGTTTTACACTTATGTAATAATGAATACATAAATAAAATTGTATGACATTCTGCATGGGGAGCTGAATGATGCTGCTGGAGAGGTCCTGGGCAGGGAGCTCTGGGTAACCTGGGAACTCAGCAAACGCTGCAGGGTCCCTCTTCCAACATTGCCTGGGAGCGGGGTGGGGAGGAGGTAGCAGGATCCCATAGCAGGGCCTGATCCCTGCTGCCCCCTCCCTCCCGGCCCCCACAGCCTCCTGAGCTACAGCAAGGTACTGTGAGGCCTTTAGGGGAATGTGAGGAGACACCCCAGCCCCGAGGCTGGCTCTGTGCCCCAAGCAGGCAGGCGGACGTGCGGCCCTTGGGGCCGGCAGCGGACGGGCAGCTGTCCACATGGGGCCGGGTGCCAGGGACCTTCCATGTACTGCTGTGCCCTGTGGGTGGGTGCTGGCAGGTCACTGTCAGCCTGGGAGCTGGAACCGGCTGGGCTGTGGGGGCCTTCTATGCCTCTAGCCTCCAGTCAGGGTCTGCTCCTCTCAGGACCCCTCACCTGCCCTCCCGGGCAGCCCATGGCCCCCCACATCCTTCTGGAGTTTCATCAGTATTTAACAGAATTTGGGGCACAGTGACATTGTTGGGCTTGATCTCAATATTCCTTCATGAATGTTAAGAAAATCCTACAACCATCAGTTAATAATTATGTGATGTAAGTACTCATCAATTTAAATAAATACAAGGAAATACAAATGTTGTAATAGTTATTTTGAAAACTCTTTTCAAGTTTTATTTTCCTTTTTTTGGGGGGGGGAGAGCTCCCTCTACCTTACCACCAAGCTTATCTTTTCCAGAAGGCGCTTCAGGGGGGCTCTGATGAGTATTTTACCCTTCTTTGCTCCAGCAGAGGTTGGGCTCAGTGCTGATGGAGACGGAAGGCCTTGGTAGGGGGCGAGAGCTTCCTCGGTGGCTCTTTGGGTATGGGTCTCCCCGACAGCCCCCTCAGCGTGTCTTTCGGCACCCTCCAACACCCTCCTGCTGCCATTTGGAGAAACCCAGATCACTATGGGTGCTACCAAAGGATACGGTCTCTGGCAAACTATCTCCCCTCAGATCACCTTTTCCCCCTGCCTTGGGATTGGTGATATCAGACAAGGTTCAGCTGACAGTTAAAAGTCCAGGACAGGAGCTGGGACAGAGAAAGCCTCAAGTTCTCAAAAGGCACATGCCGGCCCCTGGGTGGCTGACAACCTCTACTCTGACCAGCACACTCAAACTCTCTGCTGTCACAAGCATGTCTCTTCCAGTGTTTGCATCCACAGAGGCTTCAGAGCTGTGCTCTGGCAGGAAGTCAGATGAGGGAATGGCTTTGATGGCTCGGGAGCAGGGAGAGGCTTCGGGAAGGGCTGGGGTTTGGCTCTCTAATTGACAGGATGCCCTACTGTGTGAAACAAACCTCATTTGTACGTACTCATTAGGTCAAAAAGCAGACAAAGCGGTAAACCTCTTCCCTAGGGTCTAGCACTAAAATGATAGTCCTCACCTTCTCAATCATTACAGGCACGGCCTTCTCTGAGTACCTCCAGAGAAGGAGACTCCACAGCCTCTCCGGGCAACTTGCTCCAGTGCTATGTCTTTCTCACAGTTAAGAAGTTCTTCTGTATATTCAGGCACAACTTCCTGTGTTTCAGTTTGTGCCTGTTGCGTCTTGTCCTGTCACTTGGCAGCACTGAAAAGAGTCCGGCCCCATCCTCTTGACACACCCTCCCCCTTAAGGTGTTTGTCTACATTGACAAGATCCCCTCTCAGTCTTCTCTTCTCCAGGCTAAAGAGGCCCAGCTCTCGCAGCCATTCCTCAGAGGGCAGATGCTCCAGCCCTCTGATCATCTTTGTAGCCTTTGTAGCTGCACTCTCTCCAGTCGCTCCATATCTCTCTTGTACTGGGGGGCCCAGAACTGGATGCAGTGCTCCAGAGGAAGCCTTGCCAGGGCTGAGTAGAGCGGCACGATCACCTCCCTTGACCTGCTGGCAACACTCTTCCTAATGCAGCCCAGGATGCCCTTGGCCTTCTTGGCCACAGGAGCACATTGCGGGCTCATGGTCAACCTGTCATCCACCAGCACTCCCAGGTTCTTCTCGGCAGAGCTGCTTTCCAGCAGGTCAGCCCAAACCATCCTGGTGCTCTCTGTGTGCCTCCCATCCCTGCTGCCTGTCTCTCCCTCCAGCCCCAACGCTCACCTTGGCCCTGTGCTCCAGCAAGGTGGTTGCTTGATGCTTCTTGTCCCTCTTCAGGATCCTCTCCTGCGGACCTGCCACTCTGGCACCAAAGGGAGCTGCTCCTTCCTGATCCAGCCTCTCCCCTCACAGTGAGGACCCTGGGAGCCCTCGTCACAGCAGGGACACAGTCCCCATGGAGACCGTCCCATTACAGCGGCCTTGTGGGCACCATGCCACCAGCATCACAAAGCCCTGCTGCTCACCGTGGCAACACCCCTCACCAACGCATTCCCTCACCGGAATACTCCTCTGCCGGCATTTCAGAAGGGAACACTCAAGGTGGCAAAAAAGGCCTGTGTCCTCCAGTTCAGACGTCCAGGGAAAACTACAACCAGGCTGAACATGGGCTGGGGAAACTCTGGCAGGGAAGGAGCGGCCCCAGCAGGGCAGGGTCATTTAGACCAGCTGGTCAGAGCATGGTGCTAATAATGACAAGGTCGCGGGTTCGATCCCCGCACGGGCCACTCCTTGGAGGGTTGGGCCAGATCATCTCCAGAGGGCCCTTCTAACCTTACCAATTTTACGATTCTATGATATGAAATACTATAATCCTCTGTGTTTAGATATGAGAGGAAAACATGAGCTACCTTAGCATGTAAGCAGCGCAGCTGCAGTCATTCCCCCATGGAGAGGGGGCTGCGTGGGGCAGGGCTGCTCACAGCTCCCGCTCACCTCCACGACACTTCCCAGTTCCCAGCAGGGGCGCAAAAGCCGGCGGTCCCTGCGGGCTGGAGGCGGCCCAGGCCAGCCCAGGCCTTCCCCAGTCGCTGCTGCCACACAGCCGGGCCGTGGCGCCTCTGGCTGCCCCCGCGCGCACGGCCGCTCGCTCTGCCCAGCCCGCAGCACTCGGCCCCAGCGCAGCAGCTCCCGGTGCTGTGGCCGAAGGCTCTGGGCGGCCCCGAGGCGGCAGACGCTGCCCTGCAGCAGCAGCCGCCTCTCGCCACCTCCCTCCTCACGGCGCCCGTGCACCCCTCGCCCTGCCCCACCCCGCACCACCCTCCTCTGTGCCAGTGCGCATGCTCCACCTCGCCCGGCCACGCCCCTTCCTCTTTGCCCCTCCCCTCTGCTCCCCTGCCTGCCCCTCCCCACCCCACCCCTGCACTGCGCAGGCGCACTGCCACCTCCCTCCCGCCCCGCCCCGGAGTCCAGACCCAGGAGGCCACACAGCCCCGGGAGCCAATGGAGGAGCGTGGAGTAGGCGGGGCCACGGGGGGTGAGAGGCGTCACTTCCGGCTCTGGGGGCGGTGCTTGTGTGTCCATGGCTGCCGGTGCAGGGGTGCCGGGAAATGGTGCTGCCGGGTGCTGCTGCTGCAGGGTCCTGCTCTGCTCCGGGGCCTGGGCGAGTCTGCGGGAGGGGAGGGGAGGGGAGGGGAGGGGCGGGAGAGAAACCTGGGTGCTGCACTGGGGGCAGCTGCTGCCTGTGAGCATCCCGGGGACACAGCGGGGGTTTTCAGCCCGCGCTGCGGCCTGGCAGGTGCCGACAAGCCCTGAGCTGTGAGAGCTGCAGCACTAGTGGCAGCGCAGGCAGCAGGGCAGGAGGGAGAGGAACAGAGCAGCTGCTTGCTGTGCTGCTTCTGCCCCTGGCTGTTCTGCCCTGGTGGAAAGCTGAAGGGCTCTGTGCATGTGTGGGGAAAGTGGTGGGAAAAGCAGATAGGCAGGAGCTGCTGTTGTACTGTGCTGGGGCAGTGCAACATTCAGTTTGCATGATTAACCTGTGAAAATGTGATTTATTTTCAGCTTTAACTTAGAAACCTCAGCAGTCTGTCCTCTACAGGAATGGGGAGAAAAGGGGGCAGAGAAAAGAGCAGGGCCTGAGCTGATGTGAGTATATGTAGCTGAGACACTTTTTTGGTAGCTTCCTCTCTTCCTGCAGTTGCTAAGGGGGAAAGGTAAAGAATGGCCACAAATGGGCACTGTCCTTGTGAGATTAAGGAGAAGGATTTGAACACACCCTTGCCTGGAGAGCAGTTTCAAAATATTTACTGCTTAGGACCCGTGGTTTCACTTGATATCCAATATTAGTCAACACCAGTAACCATATTTCTTTCTCCCAGGTGCTTGGATAAACCTAAGTGGTTAAGCCAGAGTGTAAGCCTCTCATCGAGGTGTGCGTTCCTTTAAGAGACGGATCTAAGCGTAGATTCGCTCTTGTTTCTGTGTTGTGTTCCGCCATGTTTCCTGGTTCTGGCTGCTTCAGAAAATCGAAGATTTCCCTATGCATTCCTAAATTGTGAAGGGAAAACAACTCTTCCTGCGTGATCAGACTACTTCTACACCCCCAGGTCCTTGAGGGGCGCCTCTGTTGAAGAGCAGGTATTGTTACCGTAGCCACACCTTTAAACTGTGGCTATGTCTGAATGTCACATTGGGGAGGTTGACTGGTACTTTGTGTCTGCTGGAAGGCTGATGCTGGCAAGTTGTGATTGAAGACGGCTCAACTGAAACTGATGTTGTGCTAAAAGTTGAACTGGAGGACAGAGAAATGTTTTGCCTTCTTGATTTTTGCCTTCTGAAATACCAGACCATGCTGAATGAAACTATATCTCTATAGGAATAGATTTGTGTTTATTATTGTCTGCTTGACGTTAGTAGCATATTGAGAGCAACTGTTCCCTGTGTTCAGTGAAAGGTACAGCTAAAGCTCTCAGTTCTGTTGGAGGGAGTATGTGTGCAGCAGATGTAGAAGGGAACTGGTCGAGGCTGGGTTTGGGAGCAGAAGAGCTGAAAAGAAGGGATTTTGTGGTAGAAGGAGTGAAGAATCCTTACAGAGTTGCCTAGCTGTTTTGAAAACAACTAGAAGAAAGCTTAGAAACTGCTTTCAGTCCCTGTTCCTGAAGTAGGACTACTTGCAAGACTCTGTCTTTGTATCAGCTGCCAAATATTTCCCCTGAGTATTGCCTTCCTCACTGCCTGCTGAGGAAGTGTGCAGCTGAGCCTTTTTGAAAGACGTAGCTCCTGAGCCGTGCTTTAGCAGAATATTATATATGGGGATGTCTGAGAGTTGCTTTTCAGTCTTTTATTTCCTTTCTTGTGTGGATTTTCCTTTTGCTGGAGCTTGCAGAGAGGTGTGATTTACATGCTGGCTTCTGACCTTAAATGGCTCAGTAATCTTGAGCATGTTGCTTTCCTTGAGGAAGGAGGGACAAGCTTTACATGTAGGCCAGGGCAGTATATTGTTGCTAGTTACTGATATTTTCTGTGTTGAGTGTGACTCTGACAGGATACACTGTGTCTAGTGCCAGCAGAAGGGATCCCAAGTCAGCAGAGTGACCTGGGCTGCAGGTTGTGTGCGTCTACACGTGGGCAGCAGCAAGAGCATTTCAGCAGCAAGTCTAAGCTCTTTTGGTCAAGGAAGTCTAAATCAGAACCGGGACGCACAGGACCCTGAGCAGCCCAAGTGCTGCTGGATCCACTTGAAAGCCCATTTGATTGGACCAGTGTATTTGTACCTTCCAGCTGGGAAGTTTGGTCCCTGCCATCCTTATTGGTCCTTTTGGTTACTGGGAAAGGATTGCCTTAATTCCAAAGAGTTCCGGACAGGTGTAAACGAGCAGTTACTGGAAAACCTGACAGGGTAGCAGACCTCATCCTTTTTGTCCTTGAGGATGTGGAGTATGTGTTTGCTCTCGCTGCAGCCTAATGGTGCTGCTCCTGGCGTATGTGAGGCCTCAGCCTGAGCCATGTGTTAGACCCAAAGGCTCAGGTGGAGTGGAGTGAACAGTCCCATCTCTGGAGCCAGTGGAAGTACTCCTTTTGAGGGGCATATTTACGGGCATCTTCAATGCGTATGTATTTGTTTGGTGTTCAGAGTCTGCATGCTTTTAATGATGCTCCTTTCCAAATGGAGAGAGTCACCCTGCTGGCTAGCCTCTGAAACGCAGGTGAGCATCTTGAGGACATCCACTTGTAACTCCATGTGCTGGTCTTTGGTTTGAGCGAGCTAACCGTGCTTGGATGCAAGTATGGTTCGGAATGTTCCTGTTTTCGCGGGCAGGCTAACACCAAGCTTGCAATCTTCTTCCCCAGTAGATCACTAAGTGCTTTATAGAGGAGGTGGTGGCGGCTTCCCCCTTTTGCAACTGAGTGAAACCGGCACAGCGAAAGAGAAAGGCTCCTGCCAAGTGTTGAGGGAAGTAAGTGGGAAAGGACCTGAGCTTTCTTTCCCTCTCATTCTTGCTGCTCCGAAAGAATACTGCTGGAAGCTGATGTGATGTTTTCCCTTGTTCAGGATTGCAGTGTGGCTTTGTAGCCAGACTAAGCACTGAACGTCAGCACTGGTCATGGTGTCAGGTTGGGGGCTGTTGGCACATGGAGCTGAGGGGCTGTAAAGCCATACTGCAGCAGCCCATGGTCCATGGCCTCCAGTAGTGCTCTCAGCCATGATAGTTGTTGCAGGTTTGAGGAGGGAGGGAGGGATTTCTTGTGGAAGAAGAGCCGCGTGAGTAGGGAGAGGCTTCCAGGAGAGGGGAGCAGCTGCTTGCATGGCAGGCCTGGGCTTCCAGCAGCTGGAGGAGGTCCTGAAGCTGAACCCTCAGTGAGGTTGTGGTGCTTGCTTTGGAAGAAGTTTTACAGTGCGAGATAGTTCCCTGGCAGCTTTTTATGCTCCATTTTTAATTTTTCATTAGCTGATTTGCACCTCTTCTGGTGTTACCTTTGGACAAGGTTTTGTGCTGCTGGCTGGATAAAGCAGGTTCTGTGCAGATGCTCAGCTTTACGTGAAAAGCAGGACTCAGGCTAGGTTAGATAAGATGTTTTGCTTGCAGGGCACCATAATCTTGCATGTTCTCGCTCTGCAAAAGCTGAAGGACAGTGGAAATGTTCTTAACAATAGAGTGACCAGGCACTGCAAACCTTAAAAAACAATACAAGACAAAACAAAAAGTTGTTTATGCCAGTTGCCAAGTGGCTAGAGCGAGATGTAACCAGACTTGCTCCAGGGTGAGAGCTCTGGGCAACTTGTGATTTACTCTACCTCTAATAGCATGGCCAGGATTAGGATTCTTTAGTGATAGAACGTATTTTTGCAAGTCTACCTTTTTAATTAAAGCATTAGAACAAACACTTAAGCACAGCAATGTGGGGGAAAAAAGCCTACCAAGATGGCCCTTTCCCTTGGCTTCAGTGGCTCTGGGGTGAAGCCTGAGTCTCATTTGAAAGAGAAAAGATTAGGACTGAATGTGCTGCGAGTGACTATAAACTACTTGATGCCTTCCGTGCTTTTCAGGGACATTTCTTCTGGTCGCTCCACAGTCTGCAGTGCACTCTGGTTTTTCCTTTGCATCATAGACCAGATGTGTGGAGAAAGAACTGAATGCAGGGAAACAACCTGTGAAGAATCTGGGCAGCCTGGGCAGTCCACTGAAAGACAAAGTGTATGCACGAGAGCTGCCAGCAGAGGCCTAGAAAAGCCAGTTGCCCTGGAGTTGAATGCTGCCTCCTCTGACTGCTCATGACATAGGCTCATGACACACCTCACAGAGTCAAATAAATTTCTGTGCATAAACAGGAGAAACGAATAACACCGCCCAGAGCTATGAAAACAGAATCCATGCAGTTGTGTGGTAAGTCTGTTGTTGTACACAAGTGCTCTGTCATTAATTATATTTGTGTATATACATACAGATATATGCATATATGAAAATAATACCCGCATATATCTGTATGTACATCTATAATATATATAATATCTCCAATTTACTGTTTATATTATTGTTGTATATACTGTTAGATATTGTTATATACTGCGGAATGCATTCCTGATTGTTATCTAGTTTTGTTCTTTGGAGGACAGGCATTTTCATCACTGGAGATATTTACAGAGCCAAAACGTGGTGTTTAGGAGAGCTTTGTAGATACTTGTATAATCTCCTTTGCTGTGCGATAGGCTGAAGACTTCAGAATATATTTTGTTCCCATTAAATCAAGTGGAAGGTAATGTATTTCAGCACTTATTTAGAAAGTGTACATCTCTCGTCTTTCAGAGAGTTAAGTCGTTTTTTTTTTTTTTTTTTTTTTTTTTTTGTAAGAGGGTGCACTGTATAGTGATGAGGAGTCCACTTCAGGGTTCAGAAGATGAGTGATCTCACCACTTGCACATGAGACAAAAGGAAACATTGCTTGTCTACAGCAGGTAAAAGCTCAACCTGGTGTTGCGCTACTTGTGCTCCCGACTGACCTGGGCACAAGCCCATCCTGAACTGACCACTTGACAGTCCTGGGGGTGCAGCAGTACACTCAGGCTCCTCCACCTTGCTGAAGGGCTCAGTTTCTTTCCTCAGGCACCCGCCCATACACACACAAAAAATGAGATGGGAGACTCCTTAGGAGTGATCTTACAGCTCAGTAGCTCTGAAGTCATGCAGGGGTTATGGTCTTTTTCTGGCTGTGTAGCTATGTCTCTCATGTGATCAAAGTAGAAATTGTACCTCATTATTAAGGACTTGTTTTGTCTCGGTAGGTGTGTTCTGACACACCTTTGTCTCTGTGTCCTATGTGGTCGATCCAGTTTTCAGTTTACATCCTATTTGCATGTGTTTACATGTGTTAGTGTGCACAGATACATAGTTATCGGTTACATAGCAGCCTTTTCTTCCTGGCTCAATATTCTCATCCAAACTTCCTTTTCACCAGCACACGGGAAGCCCAGAGGACAGCACCAACTATCATTTAGGCTCCACATGTCCATGTATGGTGGGAGGCTGTTGGAGACTCCCTGGGAGCTCCATTTACAACATTCCTACAGACAGTCCAGCATATGCACCAGGTTATTTTGCTTGCAAATTCCAGGGGATGTATGCATATGTTTTTGCGTTTCAGTGCATTTTCTTTTTCCTGTTTCCTTTTCACTTATGTGTCCCTGAAGCACCTGAATGCTGTGCTTTCCCAAGGAACTGCCTACTAGTATTGCAAGGACACCCTACTTGAACCTCTGAAGAGTTTCTTATGCAGAACACTACTGAAAGCATTTATCTGTGTCAAGACACTCACATGGAGCCAGCCTTCCCACACCTCCTGCACACACCGACTTACTAGACAGATGTCGAACTTTGCCTGGGAGAATAAATCTAGTGACTTCAAAATAGTTTTTTTCTGGCCTGAGTCAAGTGCATGCAAGCTTTGGCATGTAAAAGGCATACAAGATTGTTCACTAAAAGCATACCTTCTGAGAGGGTGCCATTGCAAAATAGCCTTGTTCCAGTGTTCATAACAGAAATCCATTTAGCATTCCAATGCCTTCACTAAAATGTCAGCTCTTTTTTCATTAAGGCCAAAGCTTATGTATGTGGCAGCTAAATTCCACCTTGTGTTACAGTAACATTGAGAAGACAACTGCACCGATTTCCATCGACAGGCTTCAGGAGGAGTACAGCCTTCACCTTCTCGACTTCTGAGAGCTGGCATTAAAGGAAGGTGTTTAACAATGGAAAGAGGTTACACTCCAGCTAAAGGAAAGTGTTTAAAAGTGGAACCAGGCTACTCTTCAGCTGATGGTGTTTCCTGGAATTTGGAAATACAAACTTAAGCGGATGGGTTTATCGCCAAAGGCTTTCAAAGTCAGTGAATTAGAACCATAGAATCATAGAATCAGCAAGGTTGGGAGGGACCTCTGGAGATCATCTAGTCCAACCTCCCTACTCAGCAGGGTCCCCTAGAGCATGTTTGACAGGATTGCAGCCAGGGACTTAGAGAATGTTGATAGAGTCCTCCTAAAGTAACTACTGCAATTCCAGCTTGTCAACAGTTTCTGGCACTGAAGCAGGTCCTTTTTCTGACAGAAGGCTCCTGTAGTCCAGGGCTAAGCCTGCAGGTCAAGAGTCTGTGCTGTCACTGGAAGCAGTCCTCCATTTCCTCAGGACCGGAGAAGTCCTGTTGCTCTCTGATGGAACGGTCCAGTAGCCAGGGTGCTAGGTTTCCACCTCGTTTTTCCCAAGAGTATGAGACAAAAATGGATGTAGGACAGACTTGTTAATATAGGCCTCTTCAAAGAGTTCCAAGCCCTTTAGCCCGAGTACCTCAAACATGGACATCTTTGAGCCCCTCCCTGAAGATGTTCTTGCAGTTCCTTCAGATTTTTTCATGAAATGCCATGGCTAATGCTGTCCCACTATCAGAAGCTTTGCAGCTCCTCCCCAGGCTTTTGCTGCTTCCCTGCAGCCCATCTGTCTTCTCTCATTTCCATTTCATGTATTCCACAAGTCACTAAACTCCCCTCACTAGTCAATCCTCATCCATATATCCAATCTAGATCTAGGTAAGACTTGATATTAAAGCCTTTCATTCCTCTTTACAAAGTTGTAAGGAATTGGATTCTGTCCTCCAGAATTGTTCGGCAATACCTGAGAAGAAGCCCTACAGCTGGGAGGAAGAAAAAGTTCCTCTGCATTTCCGGATAAGACTGATATACTAGCCAGAAGACCTAGCCTACTGTTGTTTAGAAAAGAACTTCAAAATGAATAACATGAATAAATATTTGAAGGGGTTTTTTTTCATTACTTGCAGTGCTTCTTCCATTATTGAAAGCAAAGAATTTAAAGTTGTATTTTATCCTGCTGTGAGCTGAATATTGCTGACTAACCGTATATGTAACTCTTTGGATTTAAACCTTACAATCTATAGATATTATGCTCCTGAAAAGAAACAGATGGTCTTTCAAGGAGGAAATTACAATTGACATCTGAAAGAGAAACCTTTCCTACTTACAGATCAATTAAGCTGACAAGAAAAGCCAAAAGAAAAGAAAACGCAAACCACCTTATTCAACCAGGACATGTTTTCAATATAATTTCCTTTTAGCACACAAGACACTGAGCCTTTAATTATGCAACAAATTCCTTATACTTTGAATCTATGTATGTTTTGGATTTTAAAAATTCTTAAGAAAGGACTTTGTACTGGTTCTGTAAAAACTCCACGTTGGCAGAAGTTTTTCCAGCACACAAATGTATTGGTGCCTCCATGTAGCTACAGAGGAATTCAACAGAACCCATGTCCTAGGTTAAAGGAAGGCAAAGAAACTGTGTCATTGCCTCCATTTATGAATTTTCTGTGATGGGAGGGTTCTTTCTGAAGAGCCTACTGCAAAGCAGAGGGGCAGTAGAATTTTACATTAAAATATTCAGAGTTTATGCCTAAAACCCCTTCAAAGAAGTCCAGTGGCTCTTAAAAGAGTCAGCTCTAGAACTCCAATTGCGGAGAGCCCGCTGAGAGCCACCCGTGTCAACAAATGCCAAGAAATTAAAGATTGCCACCGTTTAGAGTCTGTACAGGCACAGGGAGGAGAACACTTCAGAGTCAGCTGCACCTCCTCTTCAGTCAGTTCCTTCCTCTCCTGTTCTCTGATCCCACTCACCTACTGACAGCTCTGCTAGGGCTCCACTTCCTGCACCTTGTGGAATGTCCCTCATCATCTGCTGCAGAGGATGGGGCATCTGCATGTTTCCATCTGCAAGCATTTCAAAGGCAGTGGCAGAAACAACATTAGGTCACACAGAGTCACATCAAGAAAATCAAGTGAAGTCTACCCCAGAAGGTCCTGTGAGATCAGTGATGTTTCCAGTCCATTCTATGTATTCCCCATGCATCTGATTTCAGACTGCACTACATGCTTTTCTGTGTGAGAGCAAAAGATTTTTACCTTCCGAACAAATACGGAATTTAGCTATTTCCCAGCCAAAATTCAGCTACAATTAGCTCTTTTTCTCTAATCAGTCTGACACACAAAGCATCCAGTTTCACTGAGCGTTAAGTATGCACTCTGTAAAACATAAAGCCCTTGCACTTATTTAATAATCGATCTTCTAAAGCTGACGCACCCTCTTCTTTCCTAAGCTGACTGCTTAAAGAATACCAAAGGAAGTGTTCATATCAAGCAAAACATCTTTTTCTTCTTCTTGGTTTTTTTCTTGTTTAAGAGTATTTCTATGGCGAAATATTCCAAGAAGAAACTGGTGTTGGCTTTTGAGGGACTAGACAAGCGCATGGTACCTATATGCTGTATGGGAAAATGCAGAAGAACTTTGAGGAGATAGGTGGTGGAAGCTAGCCAGACCGTTCCATGGGACAAGGAGCATCAGCAGGGCATGTTGACCCATAGGCGTGGTCACTCAGCTGGGCCCGTGCCAGTGTGGTGCTACAGCTGTGCTTTGAATCAAAATGAGCCATGAGCTCCATACATGTACTGCACCTGTGTATAGTACATTAAAACCTTGTATGGTTCCCCCCACCCCCACAGTATTCCTCACCATGACTGATGCTCAGTGGTGCCGTGGATTCCCCTGCACCTTCACTGCCCCGACTGGAAAACTTCTGGGGAACCCTTGCTTAGATGCAGAGGTAATAAACACTCAGTAATGAGCACAGTGTGCCTTGTGTGTGTGTATGTATCCGTGCCGGGGTGGGGGTGGGGGTCAGGCAGTGACCCCACCTGACCCTTACATATGCAGTTTGACTTTTGCATATGCTATTCCAGAGCCTTGCAAAGTAACTGTATTTGTGACTCTATTCCCCTGATGCCTCCTGAATTTTGTGTTCACAAGTGTTACCGAAAGAGCAGGAGAGGTCAAGAAGGGCACTGCTGAGAGAGCTCAAATTATTCATGATGCATACAGAAGGATAATTATGATGCATGCAAGTTTTGGATTGAACCTTTTTATGTATCTTTATTCCCCGTGTTCAAGACTTGCACGGGCTGCAGAAGATGGTCAAGGTTCCGCCTTCATGAGGGATTGCATAATTACATCTCATCCTCAAGGCATGATCAGCTCAAGGCCTTTCACGAGTTCCCCTCATTCCTACATTATTTCCCACTGAGCACCCAGAGGACAGCTCTGACTTTTCCAAGTCAGCCCTGACAGCACCTCTCACTGAGTAGTCCCTCTATACAAAAATGCAGAAGCATGGTGTTTTCTTGCCTGCCATCTGCATGCTTGGGAGAAGATTTTCATATGTACTGGCAGGCAACCCTACCGCCTAAAAATTCTTGCTGGGCTGCTCAAAACGCAAGAAAACTCATATTATCAATGTGTACAAGTATGTGAAGGGAGAGCGTATAGAGGGTGGAGCCAGACTCTTTTCAGTGGTGCCCAGCAACAGGGCAAGTGGCAGCAGGCACAAACAGAAACACAAGAAGTCCCACCTGAACATGAGAAAAAAACATCCTTCCTGTGAGGGTAAAAGAACACTGGAAGAGGTTACCCAGAGAGGCTGCAGAGTCTCCTTCCCTGGAGATGTTCTAAAGCTGTCTGGACACAACGCTTGGCAATGTGCTCTAGGTGACCCTGCTCGAGCGTGGGGTTGGACCACATGATCTCCCGTGGTCCCTCTGTGGAACTGTCAGGCTACTGCTGCAGGGGGAGCACTGCTTACCCCTTGTAAGGGTTAATGCAGCACAATGGAGAGGAGCCAGGCAAGACAGCAGCTTATTGTCCAGGACTTGAGAATGTTGCTCAAGGCTAATGTTACTAAGCAGTAACTATAGAGATCTGCTCACGGATGTGCGAAGCTTGTTTATATCTTAGGAGAAAGATGTAATACACATGTACCCCATAAATCTGTGAGAAAAGACCATTTGATGATTGTAATATTGATTAAGCTGTCTATAACGTGTAAAAGTGAGAGCTGGCGAGTGTTAGCAGACACACCAAGAGAGGTGGCCTTGTATTGGATGTCTGCTCCGGAGTGCCTGAAGAAGGGCAGCCTCTGTAAGGCGCGAGGAGCACAGATCTGGGGAGAGGAACAGAGGCTGTGTTCTGCTGTGAACAGAGGCTATGTGGTCCTCCCTCTGAAGAGAGCAGCTGGATCAGGAGGCAGCAGCTGCCCTTGGTGCCTGAGTGGCAGGTCCCCAGGAGAGGACCCTGAAGAGGGGCAAGGCTCAGCAGGTGAATGCCTGCTCCCAGTCTGCGGATGGACGGCCAGACATGCCAGAGCACAGGAGCGAGGTGAGCCATGGGGCTGGAGCCAGGGGCAGGCAGCAGGGATGGGAGCCGCACAGAGAGCACCAGGATGGTTTGGGAAGGGAACTGAAGCGAAACAGCCAGGCATGAGCTCCTCCGGTGAGAGAGTGTTTATTGCTGGCCCTGGGGATTGTCCGTCAAGCACCCTGACGTATATACTGCAAGGCCCACATGGACCGCATGAGCTCTGCCCTGATGGGCAGAGAGCAGCTCTGGAACCAGCTCAGCCAGGCTGTTTGTAGCTGGGAGATTCCCTTGCCTGAGGTTTCCTGCACTGCAGGAGCCGCTCTGCTTATGTGCTCTGCACTGCAGCCTGAAAGGATGTGCCCCAGGGTGGGCAAGGCAGCTGCCTTTGCCCATCTCTTGCCCAACACTGACAACCCTCTTCCCACCCAGCCTGGCGAGGAGTAGCAGCAGAGCACCATCAAGACACCTGCCTTGCTCTCTCCTGCTCCTGCAATGGCTCAGCTCCAGGCTCGCCTGCCTCTTGGACGGTTTGGTCAGCTCCAAAGTGCTTATTACAGCAGTGTGCCTCTGGCAACATGCAAAAACAGAGGTACCAAATTCCACAAGCATTCAGAATGGGTTCACTTCTTGGGTCATTTTCACTCTACCCATTTTGAAAGGACATGAGTTCTTCTCTGAGTCTGATATGGCTTGCAAGCGTTTTCATACACCATGTTCTTCTGCCTTTCTCTTGCTCTTCATGTTTGTATTTCCCCCCGCACACACACTTTGGCTTTCTCAATCTTAGCATGCTGCTGAAGCAAATGAAAGGAACTCGGGTGTTTGTTGGGGGAAGCTGGAGAACACAGAGGGTGTTTAAAAGGTGCAGAAAGCAGGTATGTATAACTAGGGAAGGTTGCTAAAAGAGACGGATTTTCTGCTGGCTCATTCTGGGAAAAAGCAGGAAATGGAAAGCAAGAAGAGAAAAGAAACTTTTTTCTTCAAAAAAAAATACAGTAGGCTGCGTTTTGATTGCAATGAATTAATTAATTCCGTTCCCCGAGCCTTCCAACTCAAGGGCTTCATTTCCTTCTGGCTGTGCAGGTGTTTCCACATGTGCACAATGGGAAAAGGCAGTCAATGGGCTCTGGCCTGCCTCTGGAGTGCAGCCCCAGGGCAGGGGGCTTGGGGAGAGAAAATGAGCGTGGAGGAAAGCTAGCCCAGCTCATGCACCTCTGCAGTGGAGGTCAGCTTTTTTTTTCTGTTGTCGCGGTGGCAGGTTGGGGGCTGTTGACACACAGAGCTGAAGGGGGTGTAAAACCCTGGTGCAGCAGCACGCGGTCCATCGCTGCCAGTGCTGCTCTCAGCCCATGGCACTCCTTGCAGTTCAGTGGTGAGAGGGAGGGATTTCTGGTGGAAAAAGAGCCCTGTGAGTAGGAAGAGGCTTCCAGGAGAGGGGAGCAGCTGCTTCCATGGCAGGCCCGGGCTTACAGTTGCTGGAGGAGGTCCTCAGGCAGAGCCCACTGTTAAAATTATCTTTTCCTTTTTTTTTTCTTTCAACAGCACCAGTTTGAACAGCAGGAGTCACGTTTTCTAAGGTTTTTTTGAAAATATTTTTTATTGCTAGCAATAAGAGTCCTCTTAGCTGACAGCACAGGAAGGGAGCCTGAGCAGCTCTTTAACTTCTAAGGAAGAGTAAGTTCTTACATACCAGTAATACCATACTACCAATCCCCTTGCTGTGTTACAGTACGAATTCCATGCCAGCCTCACATGGTCTATCTTACTCATTAGCTGATTTTGCACCTGTATACCAGTACACACATTCCTCCCTGTGTGGCCAACGGGTAATCTAGGGCACATCGATTTTGGATGATTAATTGAGAGAGAGAGAGTTCACTTCCCTCTGTAGGTGTTTTAAGGTATCTGCAGCAGCGTTTTGAATGACTGCAAGGGAGGCAGAGATACTGACAAGAGCTTTTTAAACTCAACCACACCCAGACCTGGAAACAGCACCTGTGCAAATGGATGGAACTGTTTTGGTCTGTTCCCTATGGGGTTAAAGGTGTCCCTTTTTCTGTGCCCTGCAGAGTGACTGTGCCAAAAGCCTTGTGTTAACGCCTTTGTTTGATAGGCGTAAGGGGCTAGGCACCCACTGGTACAGATGCTGGCCCACCATGGTGGTAAACTTCTGTAGGCATTTGGGCCACCTATGCAGAACCATCTGCATGTCAAAATAGAATGCTTCCCCACTGGGATGATATTTTTTCTATGCCCAGTAGGACAGGATGTAACAGCAGTCACAGTGGCACTTTTGCATTTTCATAGTTCCCATGTGCCTACATAGATCATTTGAAAAGGGTTTGTGCCTATACGTCGGTTACTATTGTTCCAAACGCACATGGTCCAATTGCTATTACCAGGGCTAAGTCGACCATTGCTCCCTCAGATACAGGTGCCATTTGAACCTTGAGCCTTCCAACTGAAACCTTGCCTGCCTGTAACTATACCACAGTGTGTAGTTACAGTCTGTTGTTTCTCCTACTCAAATTGCAAGGTTTCCACGAGGCATGCTGACACACCATGGAGTTTTATCGTATGACTGTGCCTTAAAGGGTGGTTGCTGCAGAAAATCTGGCACCCGAGGGCGTACATATGTCAAATTCAACTGATAGCAGGCCAAACCAGAAAGAGGCTCTGTGATGTCCAGGGACTGAGGGTGGTGTTGGCAGTACCAGCATTCTGACGCATTCCCCAAATGAGAGACCCTAGCCATAAATTGGACAAGGCAATTAGTTCCCCAGCCGAGCGTTACATCTGTAATAGCTAAAAAGGACAGAAATGACCCCCCCCAAAATCACATTTAAACACACAGCACAAAACAGTTGCACAGTGGAACAGACGGACACAGTATTGCTTGAACAGGTTTTCCTGCTGTTGCACAGGTATTCTCTCTTCTTCCATAGAGGCTCAAGGAACTGGAATGTCCTCAGAGGAGGTGGCAGTGCTGGGGGCCACCTTTCTTTGGGAGTGATCAATCCAGTGTCATTACCTGCAACCTTAAGAGCAGAATAAGGGCATAAGAACAACTGGACAGGGCCCTCCCATTTTGGCCATAACGCATTCTTGACTTTGCGAGTTTTTGCCCTCACATAATCTCCAGGTTGATATGGATGCGTGGAGGCAACCTCCTAAAGGCAGAGCTTGCTTAATTACAGCTCCAGATCTCTTTTCTTGAAAGTCTGCTGCAGATAGATACCCAGGATGTTATGTAACAGCTTCATCTCCTGCCAAAAGGCTTGTATGTGCCAGGACGAAAGTCCCTGGGATCTTCTCTGCCCTGCCAAACAAAATGTCAAAATGAGTCAACCCAGGCCTTGGGCTCAGGCATCGTCTTCATTCCCACACGCTAACGGCAATGCTTCTGTCCACTTTAGTTGAGCCTTCCTACAAATTTTAGCTAACTTCATTTTTTGTGTACAGTTCATTCTTTCTACCTGGCCAGAGCTCCGCGGGCGTCCCCTTCTCAAGGCCACTCTTCCTCACAGAGGATAATTGCTCTGTCCTTACTGAGACCTGAGGTACCATAGATTTCCTTCCAGTTTGCCAGAATTTCTGCTAGTAGTGAACCCATCTTACCTTTCTTAGACAGCCTCCCCTGATTCATGCTGACCTCATCTTAGTAGCTCCCTGGGGAGCATCACCAGCACAACAACGCTCAGTGAACTCACCCTGTGCTGGCTGTGTCAACTACAGCGCTGGCCTTCACCGCGTAAGAAGCTCCCTGTGTCCCATCTGGGGTGTAAAATGATGAAATTACCTGCTCTGTTTTCTTTGTTCATGGGTACTGGTAATGAGCAGCAGGAGTCATGTTTATACATGCTGGTGGCCTAGCTGATCCTGAGGCCCAATGCCATCAGCAACACAACCATCAGCAATATGCAGCGAGCTGGACTGTCAGCTACTGAGGCTCAAGTGACCTCACAGGCAGCCATGAAACCACAGATCTGCTCCTGGCCTGTGAGGGACTCAGGCACAATAGACCTAACCAAGCACAAAATGCAGCTATGTGCATGTGTTTTAGTTAGATTCCCGGGGGCCAAACATCTGGTTTGGCCAGCCAGCACAAACTCACACACACACGCACAAACATTCTTCAGTAGCAAGCAGTTTGTTAGTAGATACTTACAAACAGACCGACCCGATGATAATCTCGATAAGGACCACCTCAATGCTTGTCCCAATCGTCTGCATGGCGAGAGGGAGAGTCGGCAGGCACAATCTTTTCGGGCGTCCCCGAGGAGGCAACGTGGTCCTCTGTTGTGTAGCAGCCTCATCCTCCTTTGGAAAACTCAGGCATTTATGATTACTTGCGGTAGGCGGGAGTCCTGGCACCTGGGGCCAGCAAGTGCGGGGAGTCTAGCCCAACTCCGCCCCGGTTGCATAACCGGGCTATGATACTGCGCACACGTGCAGACTTACGTCGGGAGCCACATTTGACTTTGGGGGTCGCTATTTCACTACTCTTCAGCTTCTGACCTTCATGTTGACTGCTTCTCATGGTGATTCTGTGGCTGGAAGCCACAGAATCTATATGTGACCAGCCGCTGTTCTTTCTCACAGATTTCCAAGACCTTGTTAGTTACTTATTTGTATCCCGCTTAACACAGCAGTATTGTTCTAGGCACTAAAAAGTTACAGCACTAGACTATTCTCACCAAGTAGCAGGTGGTACAGATACAAAAGTTGCAACACGGACCACTCCCATCAAGTATCACGTAGCACGGATACAGCGTGCTGGTCACCGGTCACATACTGATGCACAACTGACCACAAAAGCACAAACAGCAGCAATGGGCCTGCTCCCTGTTTATGTGGCACTGAGACACAAGGGACCTCACCACCATCACCAAAGCTAGGGGCATGCTCTTGGCCTACCAGGTTCAGAAGCACAACTCAAAAGTGCAAATGGCATCAACGTGCCTGCTGCTAGACTATCTGGTACCAAGTAACAAGTGACCCCAAAAGTGCAAACCCTCTCAGAGGAGAAGCTCACCTGGGCCTCTCTCACGGCCCTTGATTACACTGTTATCACTCCATATATAACAGTCTCCTGCAAATGGCATTCATCTCCTGGCAAGACCCTCTCCAGGCCATGGGACAGCTCCACTCTGTCACTCTGGAGACACAGCACAAGAAAGTACTATTCATTTTGCCTTTCCTTTATTACCATCAAGCCTGAGCTAAGAGCCTTTGCACTGAAGCACCTACACAATGCCAGCAAGATGCCACTTCCATTTCGAGGGCCTGGCTACAGAGATCAGCCCAGGCAGCAGCTTCACTGGAAAGGGTGACTGATACCGCCACATCAACTCAGCGTTTCTGACACTGTCGGATAAACTCAGCATTGCACCAGCCATCAACGTCATGCCAGACCTCTGCTGTGCCAGCCAGTCTACAAACACACTGTCTCTGCCCCAAAGAGATGCCTCTTCTCCTAGATACAACCAAGTGCCAGTGGGAGGAGATGCATGCACAACACTCCCCATGCACTGCTCTGCTTGCTGCCTTCCCTTGCCTCCAAAACCCAGACACACAGGGAAGCTCTTGCGCTAACACTAGAAGGTGGCCAAGGCACTCTAGCTTCACAGGGCACGCGCACAGGATCGGCACAGCATCAGGCACAGAGCTGGCTCTTTGCACCATTCAGCTCTTTTCACAGGGCAGCATCCTGATTCCTTTGGGAAGAGCAGGTTCCTGCTTTCCACCTCCATCCCCTCAGGAACCTCCACCTGGGGCTGGAGGGATGAGGATTTTCTTTAGTAATCAAAAAGTTACAGATACAGCGTAAAAACATTTGAGAGTTCTGAGGGCCTGCTGAGCCCAATGTAACCCCAGTTCCTTTCCTTTCCTTACTTGGACATGGAGCCCCTGTGAAGTGAAAAAGGTGCAGAGGCTTTGAAATGAGGCCCAAACAATGAGACAGCCCCAGGCTGGTGGTCTGCTGAAATGCCCGCTCTCCTGGCTGCACAGCCTCTGCAGCACGAGTCCGGACTCCACACCTGGGTTCACACAGCACTGAGGGCTGCGTGACACAGCCAACCTGGCCCTGCTCCTATCTACAGCCCTCGCAGAGGCAGGACCTCAAGAGCTCTGAGACTTCCTCAGTTCAAGCTACGGAGGCTTTGGGACCCTGACACACAGACACTTGCCAGATGCTGGCATTTACTATAAGGGTCTTTCACTCATCCTATAGGGTACCGCAACCTTCTAGGAAAAGGAAGGAAAACAATAGCACTGGCTGAGGGGGCTGGCACTAACAACATTTGTGGGATGCAGAACATGCAGCACGGCAGAGGTACCAGGCGGTGAACCCACAGCCCAGGTCCCCCATGGAAGTCGGCGCATTTATGGAAGCCTTTGCGTTCATGCATACACTCATCTCATTCACTTGCAGCTGCTTTCACAGAGGTCTCACAATGGTGGCAAACATGTTGACAAGGACACATCCTGGCATCCTTCCTCCATCCTCAAGGAATCGAGGACTGCACTGGGAACCTACACGACTGGAGCAACCTAGAAAGAAAGAAAGAATGAATGAATGAATGAATCAGTGTTGCTATCAGTTCTGCTGGCCTTACATAGTCACAAGAGTCAGGGGCAAATGTTTCCCCTCTGTGCTGAGCTCTATTTGTGAGAACGCAGCCAGCAAAGCCACTGAGACGTTTTACCCCTCTTTTTGGCACAGGCAAGACCATGTTTGTACACTGAGACCCGTTTGGGCTCTCCAGTTCTGCAAAGGCACAAACAGAGATGAGGGGGTACACCACAGGGACAATAAGATAGGCAGAAGCTGGAGCATGCGGTATACAAGGAGAGGGTGGGCGAGCTAGACAAGAGAAGGCCAAGGGGGATCTGCAGGCTGTGCATAGGTACCTTACGGAGGCTACAAAGAAGCCTGAGCTGGATTTCTTTGGAGGTGCACACTAATAGCACGGGAGGCAACAGGGACAAATTAAACAATGGGAAATTCTTCTGAGAAGTTAAGAAGAAACCGTTTTCTCCGTGAGAGCGGCCAAACTGTGGCACAGGGATCCAGAGAGGTTCTCATCTCCAGCCCTGGGGAGAATCAAACCTCACGGGGAAAGGCCTGACAATACCTCATCTACTGGGACCGGCTTTCAGCAGGGCATTAGATCCCTACCTCAGGATGGCTCCCCCATTGCAGCCTCAAGCAACCTGCTATTCTGAGAGTCTTTCCAAAGCAGCAGTGGCTTTGGAGCTGCTGCCTCCACCACTGACCAAGGACAGGTGTCTCAGAGACACTCATCACCCTGAGAGACCTGACTTTCTGGGAGGTGGCATCTCCCCGGTCTGCAAGCATCTGCATAGGCACAAAGTGCAGAAAGGCCTCTGACTGCTTTCCTTAACTACCCATCCCTTGCATGGGTCGCAATGGATTCGGTCTGAGATGGGAAGATGCACGGAGGGTCCAGATTCAACAGAAAGCCCTGAAGGAGTGAGAAGATCGCTTTCTCTAGCTCAGCCAGTAAAACCCCAAAGACTCAGGAAGCATCACGACCTTCAGAAACTGCAAGCCTGAACCTCAGCTGACAGAAACCAACAAGCTCTGAGCATCCCTGGCTCACACCAGCATGCTCCAAGGAGAAAACACGGTCACCAGCAGTCCTCATCCAGGTCTCCCAGAAGGACACTGTGAGGCAGGGCAGCCTGGGCTCTGGGAGCAGAAGACTGCTCTCGCCAGACACCTCCTCGCATGCAGAGCACCAGAACACGGAGGCCAGCACTCAGCTCTGCCACAGGGCGCCCCACACTCTATCACTCCACTACTCCCACACCTCACAGACGGTTTGCAGCCGACACACATGGATATGCATCAGCAACAGACCGGGTGCAGCACCACATATGGCAGCAGACAGGACACCCCCAAGCACCCCACAACACAGAAAGACCAACTCCCAGCTCTTCCAGTCCCTTCCAGTCCTCCAAGGCCTTGCAACAGTGCTTCCTCCAAACATCCACTCACAGCCCTGGCCTCGTCATCTCCCGCCTCCAGGAAGCAGAGAGCAAGCGCTCTCATAGCAGCTGATCAGGCCAGACCTTGCCGCTCACTTTTGCCTCATGTGCCCTCAAGGCACTCACCCAGAAAGGCCTCCCTACTGACAGGCTCTTGGAACCTTCACGGGGACGCTCTTCCTCAGGCCTTCTCTTCCCTACACCTGGGAGGCAGGACAAACACTTTCTTCTGAAATGGCAAAAGGCAGCTTCATTTGAACAAAAAGAAGGACAGAACCACAGGTTCTCTCTCCACACAAGGATGACAGCTGCTCCTGACAGCCCACCATGTACCCAGAGCAGACAGGCTGGAGGTGCCTTTCAGCACCAAGGGAAATGCAGTGCCCTCAGAGACTGCTGGAGCTCATGGCAGCTTTACAAATCTCTGAAATAAATGCAAGGCTGCTTGGGCATCGCCTGCTGCCAAAAGGATGCTTTTGGCCTGAAAAGGACAAAGATGGTATCCAAGTTTCAGGTACACCAGGAAGCACGACTCACCATGCCTGCCTGAGGAGCAGAAGGGCTCCACTGTCCCATTCTCAAGTGACTCCAAAACACTCTACAGCTGAGGCTGGCACTGAAACTCAGGCAGGGAGCACACAGACCTGGGCCCTGGCCTTGATGACCTGCCATTTGCCATTGATCATCCTCAGAGAACCCAGGCAGTGATGCCAGAGGACAAAATGTGCTGCTCAGCAATCTCCAGAGCAGCACCTGACATGACACAGCTCTTGAACTTATCCACAATGGAGGCAGCGGTAACATGCTTCAAGAACAGAGGGGACACGAGGCATGCCAAACAGTCGGGAGGCTAGTGCTAGGAGGTATGTGCTCGCCACCACTGCCTTGACTCTGAGCAATGCACGTAGGGCTAAGTGGGGCTCCTCACACACACTCAACGTGCAGGCAAAAATCCGCAGCTTGCCAGAAGCTATGTGCTAAATCCTGCCTTATCACCTGCTCAGGCAGAAATGAGCTCCAAGCCACATCCTAGGGTGGACCTGCTGCCACCCTATCAACTGCTCAGCAAGAACTGACATCACAAGCAACAGCCAACCCTTCTTCTTCCACCTGGCCTATCAGCTACTCAGGCAGAAGTGACCTCATCATCAACAGCTGAGCCATGTACTTCCCCTGGGCCTATCAGCTACTTACGAAGACTTGATTTGACACAATGGCTTTTCTGGTAGAGCTCTCCTAGACAATGGGGACCTCACTACTCAACCTGTTGCCGCCTGCAGCTCCCTCTGCCTTCAACCAGGGACAAGCCAGCTCCCAAATGGCTGATTCACTTGGTGGCTTCACAACACTCATAGTGCAGCACAACACACATTAGGTAATAGTTACAACCCTCTAAAAAGGATTAGCTTTTGCCTAGGGAGTCTCTGTGTGTAGCAAGACAGCAGGGCCTCCTCTCCTACTCAGAGGGAGAAGTCTTCCCACAGCTTAGAAGCTTAGTTCCTTCCCCAATGCTGAACAAATCCAGCAAATCCTCTACACACCAAGCACTACAAACATTCTTCAACTTTATGCCCTGGCAATCTGAGATACAGGGAACAAATCAGGCCAATGCATTCCAGTTGGTGAAACTGGCAATTAGAATTCAGCAACTCTTCATCCTCACCTAGGACTATGGAAATACATCTGGCCAGTCATCAACTTTCAAGGCCCTTCCAAACCAAAATCAGTTCACACTTAAGAGAACTGTCCTGCAAACACCCCTCAGGCTGCTTCCAAGGTCACAGGACCTGGGGCAAACCAAGAGGCAGGCAGCAAAAAACAGCTAGGGCACAGCATGCCATGCCGTGTCTCAGAGACACTCTGAAACACCCTTTTCACAATCAAAGAGAGCCTTGGAAAGAGCACCCCGTGAGAACACCAGCAACCTGCTCTCACTTTGCCCAGCAGCTCCCAAACACAGCTCTGAGCAGCACCTGGGGGCTCAGGGGGCAGCAGCACCTCAGGAAAACTCTTGGAAATGCATCTCAGACCCACAACGCAGGCAAAGCTTCCTGCACTCAAACCCCACCAAGCTGCACAGGCCCAGATGCTTGGGGGCAGGCCGGCACACCTGCCTCGCAGGTCAGTTCCCCCTCGGTTACAGGGCGCTGTGTCCCGTGGTCACAGTCCCACCAGCCCCTTCGGGGAGCTCCTAAAGCAAAGCAGCCCCAGCGCCAGCACTGCTGCACCCACCCCAGCACAAAGGCACCCGCCAGCACTCAAACACTCCCACTTACTTCTCACCGGCTCTGCTCCCTCACCTCTCGCACCTCTCACTTTCCTTTTTCCTTCCCCCACCCCATTTTGGACTTCAATTGGCGGAGAGAACCATCATTCAAATCCATCCCTGCCCTCCTCCCCATAAGAGCCAATAGGAGGGATGCACTGGGGCGATGCCATGGCAACACTGCACCCCACTGCCCTGACAGCTAGTCCCGCCCCCTCCCCCACGGGACGGCGCCATCTTGTGGTTGGCAGCGCAGGGTGCGGGGTGTGGTGGGGCCTCAGGGCTACCCGGCATTGGGCACACAGTGCGGGGCCCCGGGACCTGGCCGCTGCCCCACAGGGTTGGGGTCTGCCGCGGGGGCCCCATGGGGTCCTCGCTGCCCTGCGGGCTGGGGCCATGCTGGGCATGCAGGGCAGCCCCCGGGCCGTCGATGGGGCCCTGGGAATGGCCGGGGCGCCGGAGCCCGTGGGCAACGTGCTGCTGCCCCCAGGGCACGGTAGTTTCCTCTCACCCCTTCTGCCCCAGCCTCTTCACCAGTGGGAGCCCCAGGGCTTGGCAGCCTTCCTGTTGTACCAGGAAGGGCTGGGCTGCAGCCAAGCAGGGGCTGTTCTCTGTGGGGCCGGGCTGTGCCCCAAGGGGTCGATCCAGAGGGCTGAGGAGCCCCATGGGGGCACAGGGTAGCGAGGTGGAGACCACTTCTGAGCCTGCCGGTGCCAGGCAGTGGAGGTGTGGGGTCATGAGGGGTATTGGGGGAGATGGCCATGTTGGGCTCACCCATGCACGCACCCCACAGAGAAAAGTCCTTGGGGTAGCCAGGAATTATGGGGTGACAATGGCACCTCCACCTGTTCGCAAAATGCTCTCCCAAACATGCTTGCTTTTGGGTGCAGAGGTCTGGGCCCAAGTTGCAGGAGGACAGCAGCTGTGGCCACCTCAAGATGGCATCTCTGAGCCCCAAATACACTCTACCAAGTTAGAATCAAAAGGATACAAATGGTTGGAAAAGGGGTTCTCCAAACACACAGAGGCCTTGGAGTAATTAGAAGGTGGTTTCAGTGTCATATATGGACATTTCCAGCAGGCTCTTGAGGGTCCCTTGGGAGCTGCAGGCCACCTCAGCCTCCAGGATGCAGGACCTCATTCTTCCCAGACCCAAATCCCAAGGGGGGACTGAGTCCCAGGGATCCCCTGCTCCCATCCCCCAACCTAAGCAGCAGTGGAGCTGGGTCCACAGAAGCCTTGGGGCTCTGGGCAGTCCCTGCACCACGATCCAAGCGTATTGCCTGTCACATTGTCCCCTGAGGCAAACGGGACCCTCAGGCAGAACTCTTGCAGCCGCCCCCAGCCCTTTCCAGCCAGCGCCACAGTCCTAGAGCCACACCGGTAGGCAGTTAACAGTCTCTGTGCGACACCTCGGGAAGGAGTACCCAAAGACCTACTCCTCACTGGAGAGCCACAGAAGCGCTGGAAACAAGGAAGTGCATTCTGGGCTGACTGTGTCACCCAGCAATCCTCCCTCTCACTTGCCCCTTTGCCCTCAGTTCTCCTCTCAAGCCCAGGAGGAAGGACGCTCTCCCCGTCTCATCACGCAGTTCTCCTTTCCAACATGCTCCTGCTCCTCTGCATGTTGACAAGGGGTCCTAGCACAGCCTCGTTGCCTCCTGTCCCCACTCCTTGCCATGGAGCCACTGGGAAGGACCGTGGTGGGGATAGCATGAGCAGTGCCCAGCAGCGCCTGGGCCTCACCGGGAAGAGAGGCCCCCACCCAGGACACCAGGGTGTGTCACCTCCCTGTGATGCAGGCACATCCTGCTGTGACCTCAGCTCAAGTCATCTGGGGGCTCTGTATGTTGGCGCCATGGCGATGGCACAGCCAGGCAGAGAGCAGAGAGATTTCCTCTCACCTCCTGGAAAGCAGTCCCCTCCCTTCCCTCAGTTATTTTCCCAAACTTTCTGATAAATCCTTTCAGGAATGTCTCCAGATGATGCCAAAGTCAAGGAAATAGGTAAATGGGGCCCTAGAGTGGTCACTCTTGCACTGGCAAAGGTGCATTTTTGCCCCCCTGCAGCCACCCCCCTCCACACCCTGCGCCCTGCGTAGCTGCCCACAAGATGGCGCCGTCCCGCGGGGGAGGGGGCGGGACTAGCTGTCAGGGCAGGAGGGCGCAGCGTTGCCATGGCATCGCCCCAGTGCAGCCCTCCTATTGGCTGTCATGAGGACGAGGGCGGGCATGGATTTGAATGATGTGTCTCTCAGCCAATTGGAGTCCAAGAGGGGAAAAGGAAAAGGAAAGCGCGAGGTGCAAGAGGTGCGGGAGCAGAGCAGGTGAGAAGTGAGTGTGTGGGAGCGATGCTGTGAGAAAAACCTTGCAAATAGTTAACAGGAGTCAAGTACAAGGGAGAGAAAAAAACAGTACTGCAAAGGATAAACGACTCCGGCTAAATAACCTTGATGAAACCACAGCACTTTGAAGAATGTGAGAGGTAGGCAAGACAAAACAAGCAGAATAACCCAGGAGTGACCTTAGGTTCATTAAGGCTTATTAACATATCAAACTACACACCCCTAAATGAATAATGAGATGGAAATGACATGATAATGCTGTTGCCGCCTCTTCTTTGCTTCCTGAGCTAATTAACAGGAATGTGAAAGCACAAGCGCAGAGCGATTACCTGAGGTAATGAAATTGCAACCAATAGAAAGATTTGTATAAAGTGCCCCCTGAAAAGTGTGTGTAAATCAAGAATGAGAGGGGGAGAAGGTGTGCTAGCTTTGTGGATTTACCACCAAGCGCCCATCTCTGTGCAGAAATGAAATAAATATCTCGACCGTGTGTGTGTATTGGTTGCTTGCACACCGGGTAACAGAACCCAGATTTTGGACAACAAGTGGGAGTGTTTGAGTGCTGGAATGATGGCGCTGGGGCTGCTTTGCTTTAGGAGCTCCCCGAAGGGGCTGGTGGGACTGTGACCACGGGACACAGCGCCCTGTAACCGAGGGGGAACTGACCTGCGAGGCAGGTGTGCCGGCCTGCCCCCAAGCATCTGGGCCTGTGCAGCTTGGTGGGGTTTGAGTGCAGGAAGCTTTGCCTGCGTTGTGGGTCTGAGATGCATTTCCAAGAGTTTTCTTGAGGTGCTGCTGCCCCCTGAGCCCCCAGGTGCTGCTCAGAGCTGTGTTTGGGAGCTGCTGGGCAAAGTGAGAGCAGGTTGCTGGTGTCCTTGTGAAGTGTCCTTCCCAACGATCTTTGTTGTTCACACAACGATCAGTTTTGTTGTGTGAAAACTGCCTTTCAGAGCATCTTTGAGAGAAGCTGTCCCGCATGTCATGCCATGCCCTAGCCGTTTTCTGGGGGACGTGGTATAAAGACATGGTGTCATCTGTGCCAAAAAGGGGAGTAGAATGTGTTGGTGGCCCTGCTGGCTGTGCTCTCACAGATACAGGTCAGCATAGAGGGGAGACATGGGCCCCTGACTGTTGAGACTATGTATGCCAGCAGAACTGAGAGTAGCACTCTGATTCTGTCTTTCTTTCCAGGGTGCTCCAGTCATCTAGGTTCCCAGCACAGCCCTGGAGCCGCTGAGAATGGAGGCAGGATGTCAGGGTGTGTGCCTGTAGCTGTCAGCGTCTTTGGCAGCATCGTGAGCCCTGTGTGAAAGCAGCTGCAAGTGAATGAGATGAGCCTACGTATGGATGCGAAGGCTTCCATAAATGTGCCTGGCTTCCATGATGACTTGGGGTGTGGGTTCACCTTGTGGTGCCTCTGCTGGGCTGCACATTCCGCATCGCCCAAATGCTATTAGTGGCAGCCCACTCAGCAAATGATATTCTGTCCGCTCCTTTTCCTAGAGGTTTGTGGTGCCCCATAGGGTGGTCCAAAAGACTTATGGTAAATGCCAGCATCTGTTGAGTGCGTTTGTGAGAGGGCCCCAAAGCCTTGGTAGCTTGACCAGTGGAAGTCGCAGAGCCCTTGGGCTGCAGGCTCTGCGAGGGCTGAAGCTGTGCCCAAGGTCACATTGTGCATGCCAGCCAGCCCTCAGTGCTGTGTGAACCGAGGTGTGGAGCCTGAACTCGTGCTGCAGAGCCCGTGCAGCGAGGAGAGCTGGCATTTCAGCAGCTCTCCCGGTTGGGGCTGTCTCATTGCTTGAGTGTCATTTCAAAGCCTCTGCTCCCCTTTTTCCCTTCACAGGGGCTCTTTCTCAAGTAAGGAGAGGAAAACTTTCTGAGGCTACTTTGGGCTTGGGAGGCCTTCAGGACTCTCCAATGTTTCCACATGGTATCTTTTGTATTACTTAACAAAATCCCTCTCCTCCCATCCGTAGGTGGAGGTTGCTGAGAAGATGGAGGTGGAAAGCAGCAGCCTGCTCTGCCAAAGGTATGGTCCTTCCCTCTGAAAAGAGCAGCATCAGGCAGTGATCCATTTTTGTCGCTGCCTGATCTTGTGCTGATCATTTGCACATGCCTTGTGAGCCTAGCGTACCTTGAGAGCCTTTGGTGTAAGCGCAAGAGCTTCCCTGTGTGTTGGATTGAGGAGCCAAGAGAAGACAGTGAGCAGAGCAGTGCCTGGGGAGTGTGCAAAGGCATGTTGATGTGAGAGTGTGAAAGCCCTTTCCAGTGAAGCTGCTGCCTCAGTTGGTCTCTAAAGGCCCTAGAAAGGGAAGTGGCATCTTGCTGTCAAGGGGTAGGTGCTCCAGGGCAAAGGCTCACAGCTCGGACTTGATGGTAATAAAGGAAAGGCAAGACCAATTGTTCCCTTTTGTGCTTTGCACCCAGAGTGACAGAGCGGAGCTGTCCCATGACCTGGAGAGAGTCTTGGCAGGAGATGAAAGCCGTTTGCAGGAGACTGTTTTATTCGGAGTGGTAAGAGTGTAATGAAGGGCCATGAGAATGACCCAAGTGAGCTTCTCCTCTTTGAAGGGTTGAGCTTTTCAGATTACTTGTGACTCAGAATGGGACAGTCCAGCAGCAGGCCCTTTGAGGCCACTTAGGCTTGTGAGGTGAGTTGTGCCTCTGAACCTGATAGGCCAAGAGCACACCCCTAGCTTTGGGGGTGATGGTTAGGTCCCTTGTGTCTCAGCGTGTCATAAATGGGGAGCAGGCCCATAGCTGCTGTTTGTGCTTGGTTGGGTCTATTGTGCCTGAGTCCCTCAGAGGCCGGGAGCAGATCTGTGGCTTCATGGCTGCCTGTGAGGTCCCTTGAGCCTCACTCAGTAGCTGACAGTCCAGCTTGACGCATATTGCTGAGGGCTGTGTTTGTGAAGGCATTGGGCCTCAGGATCAGCTAGGCCACCAGCAGCCACGTTGCTCATTTTTGTACTGGTGAAGTGACTTTTGCTTCAGTGCCTGATTAGCCAGCCTCAAGCACGTGGTTACTTTTGTGCTTGGCATTTCCCATGGCTGAACTTCATGAAGTTTCTCTCTGCCCATTTCTGCAGTGTGTCCGGGTCCCTCTGGTTGTCAGCACAAGCATCTGCTGAATCAGCCGCTCCCCTCAGTTTTCTGTCATCTGCAAGCTTGTCTAGGATTCATTTGGTCCTATTAGCTAGGTCCTTACTGGAGATGTTAAAGAATGTTTGCTAAATTGCTCTTAGGATTCCTTCTGGACTGCCTGCATTTGACTGTGCTCCCACATAGGTGGTGGTACCCTAAGGCAGAATGACTAGTCCAGGTACTGCTCGAATGCACAGCATGGCTGGGGTTTTGTGTCATCGCCTTCCTCCAGTTTTCCCCGTCCTTCCAAATGATGCCTGCTCTTGCCCCTTCATGCACATACGTGTTGGCATGCAGTACCCGTCTTTGGCCAGTGCCACAAATGCTCAGCAGGCTCAGAGGAAACTGTCTTGCCATCCTGGGCACATTGGAAAGAACTACGAATGTTACCAAGTACTGGAACTGCCGTGCAGTGTTGTAACCCCAGAGAGGTTTTGCGGGCTGAAGAAGACAGCTAGGAATTTGTTGCCCACAAGCCTAGTCCCAAAGAAACTAAAAATCTGTCTGGCCACCCCCAGGGAGGTCACAGGCTGCTTCTTGCAGATGGATTTGGAGAGTGTCCCTCAGGAAACCCACATCCGGTGCCAGATTGAGATACCGGCAGTGCCCTGAGGAGGAGCAGCCTGGTTGTGCAGTAAACGTGGAGCAGGCAGCGCTTGTGTGTGCCTGTTATGGGTAATGGTCTGCCCAGGGCTGTGGGCAAGGAAGTGCAAAGGCTGGAGGGGTAAATGCAAGTGTGTGGGTTTATACAAGTGCTGTGCAGGGCTGGTGTGTGCACATCAGCAGAGGTGCTCAGCAAAGAGGTCTGGTGGCATGAGCCCCTTTTTGCTAGTGGTAGGGGCAGAAAGGATTGTTTGTTGGAGCGTATGAGAAGGTAAGTGCAGGCAGCACTTCTGTGCCCACAGCTCCTGCCTGCCCGTTTCAGGGAGGCAGATACTGAGATGCCCAGCACAGACGCTCCTTGCAAACTCCCTGGGAAATGTGAGCATTTTCCCTCAAATTACCGCCAGAGGAGGAAGCCTGCTTTTCACTGGCAGCGTGGTGGTGAGAGCACTGTGCATGCAACTTCAGAGAGCTTAGTTCAGTTTAAAACCAGAAGCTGCCCATCAAAGCCCGGTCTGGTCAGCTGAACCTCACCTGCCTTCCAGCTCCTTTGGAGCTGCCTTCCAGATTCAAAGCAAAGGGTGGCCAGAGGAGTAAATACAACACAGGCAAACTAAGGGATGGCAAAGGCAACCACTTTATCTCTGTATCTTAATGAGCACCTCTCTGAGCTTTAATTCTAGAGGTGTTTGATAAGGAGGCATTTTAAATTGCCCTGCTAACTTATGAAAATCTTGCCTTCTAAAACCAAGAAGCTAGCTTTGCCTCATTTCTGTCATATTCAGGTCATGATTAAGCCTCCTTTACAAGGGTACTTATTTTTTTGGAGTAGAATGTGCTCTTTTGGGGCCCCACTTTTATTCTTCTTTTTTGTTTTAAATCTCCTCAGTGATTAGGTACTAGAGTTGTTCATTGCTGATTAACCGTGATGGAGAAGTTTTCAATGCCCAGTTACCTAGTAAGGCAAGAGAGACAAAAGCTTTGGAGGATTTTTTTTTAATCCAGCTATTAACCCTCTGGCATCCAAAGAGAAAACAGGTAAAGATATTCCCGAATTACAGTGTTGCTAACTGCGTTTTTAAGTAAAAAGGTGTTGCTTGGGAAGCAGAAACCTGTGCAAAAACTGTAACAGCCCCCCATCCCCGCACAGGGAATAGCCGAGGGCAGCATCTACCACGGCATGGGCTGCAACAGAGGTGGAACAGTGGCCCCGACCATGGGGTCCCCAGTTACCCCCTGACCCCGATCCCTCCTGCGGGGACAGTGGTGGCACGGCCGAGGCCTGATGCCGTTGAGGAGGGGTCTCTGCCCGTCTTTGAGGCTGATCCCTGCCGGGAGACCCATCCTGCCCCCGAGGGGAGTTGCGGGATCCCCCTGAGCCCCATGGTTCAGCCCGACCCTGATTCCATCGCTGTGGGGCAGTTATCGCCGCGGCAACACGGATGCACCAGGCTTCAGGCACAGTCGGTGGCACTGCGTGAGGCAGGAGGAGGGTCCCGGCTCTCCCCAGAGCAGGACAGGGTCCTGCCGCCCCTCGGCACCAGCCATGAGGAGGCGAGTCAGAGTGGAGAGGAGGGTGCTGCAGCCGCAGCCGGTAGGAGGGGCTGGGTGTGTTGGGGTGGGATGGGAAGCAGGCGATGGCCGTGGGGCTGGGGGGTCAGGCTCATTCCTCCCGGCATCTCCAGACTGCTGGGTTGGGGGGGGTGGCAGATGGGGACCAAAGCAGTACCTTGGATGCTGTTGTCATGACAGCTGTCCTGTGCTGGGTCCGCACAGCTCTTCCAACCTGAATGCCGCAGACATCCCCTGCCAGGCCCCCTCCCCCTCCCAGGAGAGCTTTCTGGGGGGCTAACGCTCCTGCTGGTGAGGGTCCCTGGGGCACACACATGACTGATGCTCTCCTTTAAAATCCAAGCAATGCCTTTGGGTGCAAGCATGTGGCAGGAGTAGCTGTAGGGCAGAGTCTCTTTGCATCAAAAGACAAAGAGCTTTTCCTTCGGTCTTAAAATCCCTGAAAGTGCCCAGCACCAGCCCCATAAAGCATCTAGGCAAAGAGGAGGCTGACAGGAAGGTGAAGGGCTGCCATGGACCGCTGGGAAGAGCCCTGGCTCCGGGTGCATCATGCGGGCTGGAGCCGCAGGGATGCAGTCCCTAACACTGCACGAGCCCCATTGTGGGGCTGGGGGCCACAGGACGTGCTCGCCTCCCTGATGGCCACGTGCTTGGGGCTGGCACCTCCATTCCTCAAGGCACTCTGCCCTGTTGCCATGGAGAAGTGTGTCCCTGCTGTGTCCTTGACCGAGGCCACAGCAAGGCTGCGGAGAGAGTCGGCTGTGCACTGTCCCCTCTCCCAGCAGGGCCCTGTGAGGCGATTTGTAACCTTCCTGGGGACTGTCCTCTGGGAGCTGTGGCTGTGGTGTGTGAGCCAGCTGAAGGGCTGGGGGACAGGCAAGCGGAGAGCGAGCAGAGGAAAAGCAAAGCTGCAACACACCCGGCTGGGTAAGAGCCTCATGGCCAGAAGTACCCCTGGCACTGGAGGCGATGGGGAAGATGCCATTCCCCTTCCCCCAAGTTCCCGGGACAGGATCTGGGTGAGACTGTGGCATGGCCCGTAGGGCCACAGCCCTTCTCCTGCTCCCATGAGGACAATCCCTGCTGGGGAAGACGAGCTGTGGCAGCCCCGTCAGGCAGCAGCCTGGTGCATCTTGCAGGAGCCACGTCTGACCGCTGTGTGCAGCCATACATCGTCAGAGAAAGAGCTACTGTCCAGGGGAGGAAACTGACTGGGTCCTTTGTGGCTGAAGTCATGTGTGCCTTGGTGAGTCCCAGGCTGGTGTGGGCTCTGGTGCCCCACCGGTGCCCGATCCGTGATGGCAGCTGACTTGGTTTTCCTCAGACCTCGGCTCCTACCTCTGGCCAGAGAAGAAAGAAAACCCAGGCTTTTGGCATCCTGTGGCGAAGACCGCCAGATACACGTGTTCCCTGTGAGGTAGGAGAAGAGGCTGTTTTGTGCCCTTTTTCCTCCATCTTTGTGCCTTCACCACAAGCTCCCTGCCTCACTTTCCCCATCTTGCCTATAGTCCTTTCCCCCCCGACCTGCCAGCAGCTTGTAGGCTAGGTGGGAGGAGAGTCAAGCTCAAGGCTCTCCAACAAGCAAGGCTTGAGGTAAAGGTGTTGGCCAAAGCCCAGGCTGTAGTGGGCCTCCTCGTGGTGTTTCCCGGGAGGACCTTTCAACGCGGTGGTGGTATCAGACAGGAATGGGACTATGCGGAGTGACAGTGTAGAAACAGTCTGAGAAAAGAGGCTCCATCTGGTGCCGTCATAGACTGAGAAGAGCATGCTATGCCAAGGCACGTATGGGATGAGGGTTGTGCTACCAACGCCCTGTCAGAGCAGGATGGGTTGTGGGAGTGGGATGGGGCCTGGGATCAAGATTGGAAGCAAGATGGAAGCTGGGATGGAGTGGTCAGGGCAGCCCAAGAGCAGCAGTGAAGGGCAATTGCTGACTGGTGCAGCTGAGGAGGCTGGGGTGAGGGCAGCCCACAGGGGCAGGAGAGGTTGCTTGTCTGTAGAGTGAGGGTAAGAGAGTGCAGGCACACCCAGGACCATGTAGGGTGCTGATGCAAAACTGGTAGCTCTGGAAATACGTGCCTCTTCCTAAAAAGTCCAGAATGGCCACAAAGGAACCTGTGGGTGACTCAGCAGCTGTGCTTTTAAAGTGCAAGTAGCCTGGGTGCTACGGAAAGTTGGAAGAGAAAAAGGGACCCAAGGAGCAGCTGCCTGGCTCCATAGGAAGCGCTGGGGCTGCCGTGGGGCAGCATGCAGGGTGACGGTGTGCCTTGTGAGGCCTGTTGTGGGGGGGAAAGGGGTGTCATGGGGCAGCATGCAGGGCAATGGGCTATCATGGGGCAGTGTGCGGGATGGTCAGGCTACCGTGGGGCAGCAAGTGGGGCAAAAGAGCTGTGCGGTGCCATGTGGGGAATGAGAGGATTGCTGTGAGTGTCAGGGCTGGCAGCTGCCCCTGGAGTAGAATCTCCTGCAACCCGCGGGTGTTGGGCCCTGCTTGGGGGGGTAGCCCCATCCCCAAAGCATCGCACCTCCCCCTTTGCTCAGCCCAGTGAGCCGCGTGTCATTGCAGTCCCTGATGGCAAGCTGCGAGACACCGAAGCAGACCAGGACGGCAGGCCGATGGGGACACCTGGGTGGCACGATGATGGCGACTGCTGAAACGTTCTCCCCTCCTGTCCGCGTAAGAGAAGCATGGTGGTGCCAGGCGCAGCGCCAGCATGTCCCGCTGTGCTGTGGAAGGGCTGGGGGAGTGGGGGGGTGGGCAGCTTTGGGCCCTCGGCAGAGCCCGGAGGGGAGAGTCAGGAGCTCGTGCTACCTAGCCACAAGGGATGGGAGCCTCAGTAGTGGGTGCTGCATAAAAGGGGGGTAACTGGTGGGTTTTTCCTCACTTGTGGAACTGAGAGGGGAGGGATTAAGTCCGGATGTCCTGTGTGGAGCAGAGGAGTAGGTGAAATGAGGGTGTTTTAGGGTTAAAGCTTACTCAGTGCTTTGGGGCAGTGAGGAGGTTTATTTCCAGCTTCCCGGTGTGCCGAGGCTGTAATTGTGTTTCTTCTCTGAAAGTGCCATGAAAGATTCTTTCTGACCGACTGACATGACAATTCTAATTTGGCAGACTCTGGAGCCAAGCAGGATGTGGCTCCCAGTCCAGAACCCCAACGTGAAGAACGTAAGCGCTGCTTGCAGTCCTCTATGTCCTCAGCTCTGGGCTGCTCTGCTCCGAAGCTGAGCTTGCGCAGAGCTTGTGTCTGCAGCGATGGTGGCCCGGGGCACCTGTGGGGCACCGAGCTGCCGCTGCCTGAAGCGACATCCTGTCTGCGTAAGAGTAGCGTGCTGGGGCAAGGCATCGGGACGGCGGGTTCCCAGCTGCAACCAAGGAGGGTCTGGGGGAGCAGAGGGAAAGGAGGCACTGGGAGCCGCACAACCCCTGGGGGGATCACGGAGCAGTGAGCCCAGCCATGTGGGGTGTGAGCCACGATACAGGGTGCTGTTGGAAGATGGGGCTTTCTGAGAGGTCCGTAGCCACATCTGGAGCAAAGGATTGGGCTGTATGAGGGTAATTTTGGGGTGGACGTTGATCGGTGAGCAGGTTTTTGCAGAGTGTTCGCTATGGGCAGAGGTCGCTAGCTAATACAAAGGGAGGGTTTCACTCACATCTTCCCCAGAGGCAAGCAGCACATCATCATTGCAAGGATGAATGTCCCCATGCAAGCGTTTAGGAAAGTCAGGAGTAGAGGGGACTCCCCCAGATGCCGGTGGGAAGGAGGATGTTATGTGCAGGATAGTGGTCCCTTGTCTTGTGCGTGTAGAATGCAGGGGTAAGTAAAAGCCTTAATTTTGATGGGTCCTGCCAGAGATTTGCTTGGAAGATGAGGGATATGCCAACGCGCCGCAGGCCACCTGCTGTGCCAAGTCCTGCCCGGAGTCCACAGCCCATGCTGAAGTGGGCAAGGAGCCCAGAGCCATGGGCCTGCTCACCCCTGCCGACTGTCATCGACACCACACCACCACCAGCCCCCGCTTTGGACACTGTTGTCTGCTGGACCCAGGACACCACCGAGAGCCAGGAGAAGCCTTCAACCTCGGTGCAGGTAAAGGGGGTTGCGTGTGTGTCTCGGGCAGGTGGGCGTGCAGCAGTGCCTGGAGGGGACTGGAATGCAGTGGAAGAGACAGGGCCCATCAGCCCAAATGATTGTGGCAAGTGGGGAGGGCAATGGGAGGGGTTTGTGGTGAGTTCTCACAAAGTGGGGGTTTCCTGGGGTTGTTTAGTTGTGATTGTTCTTTGGGGTTATTCGCTGTGATGGGATATGCATGTTGGGAGCTCACAGCAATCTCCAAAAAGGGCCAAAGAAGTCTCCTTCTGACTCACTGTACCAAATATTTCTCCTATTTTAGCTGCTGGAAAGGATGATAACCCCGATGCAATGCCCAGAAGCAGCTGAGAACGAGGTAAGCGTCAATCCTACCATTTGACATCCTTACTCTTGTGCTGCTCTACGTAGGGGTAGCTTACTCAGCCTCTATAGAAGAGGGCAGATTTTTCAGCAGAGCTAAAAAAAAAAAAAAGACATATAGAAAACAGTGAAAAAAATGGAGCCTCTGTACATAGAGAGCAGGCAAGAGGCAAGACTACCAGCAGTACGGACTGGCAGTTGAGAGAGGGAGATGGCAGGGTGTTGGATGTAGGAAGAGGGCAGGTGGGCTGCTAAGGGCACTGTGTCCCATTTGGCTGTGGAGCCCAAGCAGCCGCTGGTGTGAGTGCTGCTGGGTGCCAGGCTGCCAAGCAGCGTCAGCAGCCACTGGTTGGGATGCCTCTGCATCCTCTTCCTTTGCTTTTTTTCAGGTTCAGAAGGAGGCCCCAAGGACCATGGTGGATCATCGGACAGAGCAGGATGTTGTGACCCGTGGCATCGGTGCCCAGGTATCGTGAAAGCAGTGATCTGAGTGAGGCCAGAGACCTTGTGAGGAAGGGCTTTGGAGGTTCTGTGGCAGAGGGCACATGTCATGGGCTGGTGGGGAGCACGGTGTCGCGTTCAGCTCGTGCAGCAGACCCTGTGAATCAGCGCAGCCATGGTCGTGGGGCAGAGAGGGAGATGATGTTGCCTTCTGTCACTGCCGCGCCAAGCAGAGGCATCGTTTGGCCCTCTTGGCAGGCTTGTGGCCGGCTTGTGGTGCATTCGCCCCTTTCCGTGAAGGAGACGTTGCCTTCAGAGCTGCAGCCTGGGCATGCAGCTGCCCCGCTATGCTGCTGAGAAAGGTGTGGGAGAGGCTGTGCTGGTGGCCTGGTATTGGTCGTGGTGTGGGAGCCAGCTGAGCTGTGAGCTGGGGACGTCTGGAGCCAAGGCCTCTGTTGTCCTTGTAAGGCTCTGCAGATGGGATGGTACGGAAGAGGCAGGCCCTAGAGCGGTGCCCCAAGGGTCAGCGTGGAGGCGGATGGGAGCAGTTTGTGGTGGGACTGCCCTCAAAGGATTTGAGGCTCTTGGGCTATTTGCTTGTTCTTATTTCCTCAAGGCTTTTGCTGCCTTGAGATGGGGTGGGCGGGTTGTGGCTGGGAGCTCACTGCCAATGTCCAAAGGGCCGAAGAAGGCTCCTTCCATCTCATGTGCCAAATACTGCTTCCTTTCCAGAGCCTGGAAAGGACTGGAGTGGCAAGCGGAGTCCCCCGAGCAGTGAAGAAAAAGGTAAGCGCCTATCAGAGGTGCCATCCTCCTTGCTCTCGTGCTGCTCTATCTGCACGTGTAGCTTGGGCGGGCTCTGCAGATGAGTGTCTTGGCGCAGGTTTGGTAGTAGAGCTGAGAAAAGGGGCATACTGAAACGAGTGAGGAAAAGGGAGGCTCTGCCCAGTGTCCGTGTGAGACAGCATGCCGGAGCGAGCACTAGAGCGCGCACGGGCAGAGTGAGCGGTGCCCGTGGGGAAGGGCTGTCTTTGTGGGTGGTGTGGGCAGCGCGTGCCTGACAAGGGGCCTGATCCCTTTGCAGCGTGCCCCTGGAAGGGTGCATGTGTCAGTAGGGCCCTTGTGTGCTGGGCACCTGCAAGGCATCCAGGAGGAATTTGTGTGGTGGGAGGGGACGCACATGCACCCTGAGCAGGAGCTGCATGTTGAGAACCTCCGTGCCGTGTGTGCGGCTTGTCTTGTACCGCCAGTGCTGCTGGGGACGCAGCAGCACCTTCCCCTCCCTCCCCTGGTGATGCTCTGGGACAATCTGCCCTTGGTGGCTTTGCAGGCGGTGCGCGGAGGAGCTGCAATGACGGCTGAGGAGGCCCCACGGAGGCTGCCCACATCGCAGCAGTCCGGCTCCCGTTGCGCAGAGGAGACGCCAGAGCCGGTGAGGCTTTGGGAGAGGGAAGCCGAGAGTGCTGGCAGCTGTGCTGTGCTGCTGTCCCAGGAAATGGGAGCAGGGTGTCTTGCGCTGTGTAGCTGCAAAAGAGGCCCCCAAGGTGGGCCCAAGTGGTGCCAGCAGAGCGCCAGCATCACAAGGCTGAGAGCTAGTGTCCGCCCCGAAATTTAGTAGGCTGCCTGTGTGTGTGTTTGAGGCATCAAACGCTGTGTGTTGTGCAGAGCACGTTGACAGTTGGCGAAGGCAGTGGGAGAGGACGGAGAGAGATGGGCGAGTGCGTGTTTGATTTTTGCGGGCAGGCTCGTGTGTACTGCTAGGGGATGGTGCCCGGGGACAGGGAGATCTTTCCGTAAGGCACCTTTGAGCATGCCTAGCAAAAATGTGGGCTGATGGCCGTCTCAGAGCTGGATAAGGAAGAGCCTGCAGAAGGCGGAGGGTGGGGCAGGCTGCAGCAAGTGCATTGGGTTGAGTGGTGTTGTGCAGGAAACAGATGGGGAGCTAAGGAAGGAGCTGCCTTCAGCACAACATGCCGCCGTGCACGTTTGGCCGTAGATGTGCTGGGTGCGCAGGGTGTTGGATGTAGGAAGAGGGCAGGTGGGCTGCTAAGGGCACTGTGTCCCATTTGGCTGTGGAGCCCAAGCAGCCGCTGGTGTGAGTGCTGCTGGGTGCCAGGCTGCCAAGCAGCGTCAGCAGCCGCTGGCAGTGCCAACAGGGAGCTGGATGCCATGCTGGGAACAGGCAGGGTGGACACACGCTGATCCCGCGCTTGCGTGCTGAGAGCAGGGAGCTGTGGCTGCAGGGAGCTGGTGCGTATCCGTCGGCCACGGGTGACGGTGGCAGTGGTGGAGACTGCTGTCCGGCAGCTGGCAAGGTGCTGCGCAGCGCGGGGCAGACAGTGCTGTGCATGGGAAGCTGCAGGGAAAGCCCAACCGTTGCAAGCTGGTCTTGAGCGAAAGGAGGAGATGGATGTTACAGCTGAAGTCGCAGCAGAGTTGTGGGATGCCTCTGCTCTGTGGTGCTCTTAGCCCTGTAGAAAAGGGCCTGAGTTGAGATGGGAGGCAGCTCAGCAGTGGGGTGATGCTGCCACTAGGCACCCGTGCCGCCAGGACTAGGGCTGGCTTCACCCCTCTTGCTGCAAGTGCTTCCTTTGCTTTTTTTCAGGTTCAGAAGGAGGCCCCAAGGACCGTGGTGGATCGTCGGACAGAGCAGGATGTTGTGACCCGTGGCATCGGTGCCCAGGTATTGTGAAAGCAGTGATCTGAGGCCAGAGACCTTGTGAGGAAGGGCTTTGGAGGTTCTGTGACAGAGGGCGCATGTCATGGGCTGGTGGGGAGCACGGTGTCGCGTTCAGCTCGTGCAGCAGACCCTGTGAATCAGCGCAGCCATGGTCGTGGGGCAGAGAGGGAGATGATGTTGCCTTCTGTCACTGCCGCGCCAAGCAGAGGCATCGTTTGGCCCTCTTGGCAGGCTTGTGGCCGGCTTGTGGTGCATTCGCCCCTTTCCGTGAAGGAGACGTTGCCTTCAGAGCTGCAGCCTGGGCATGCAGCTGCCCCGCTATGCTGCTGAGAAAGGTGTGGGAGAGGCTGTGCTGGTGGCCTGGTATTGGTCGTGGTGTAGGAGCCAGCTGAGCTGTGAGCTGGGGACGTCTGGAGCCAAGGCCTCTGTTGTCCTTGTAAGGCTCTGCAGATGGGATGGTACGGAAGAGGCAGGCCCTAGAGCGGTGCCCCAAGGGTCAGCGTGGAGGCGGATGGGAGCAGTTTGTGGTGGGACTGCCCTCAAAGGATTTGAGGCTCTTGGGCTATTTGCTTGTTCTTATTTCCTCAAGGCTTTTGCTGCCTTGAGATGGGGTGGGCGGGTTGTGGCTGGGAGCTCACTGCCAATGTCCAAAGGGCCGAAGAAGGCTCCTTCCATCTCATGTGCCAAATACTGCTTCCTTTCCAGAGCCTGGAAAGGACTGGAGTGGAAAGCGGAGTCCCCCGAGCAGTGAAGAAAAAGGTAAGCGCCTATCAGAGGTGCCATCCTCCTTGCTCTCGTGCTGCTCTATCTGCACGTGTAGCTTGGGCGGGCTCTGCAGATGAGTGTCTTGGCGCAGGTTTGGTAGTAGAGCTGAGAAAAGGGGCATACTGAAACGAGTGAGGAAAAGGGAGGCTCTGCCCAGTGTCCGTGTGAGACAGCATGCCAGAGCGAGCACTAGAACGCGCACTGGCAGAGCGAGCGGTGCCCATGGGGAAGGGCTGTCTTTGCGGGTGTTGTGGGCAGCATGTGCTTGACAAGGGGACTGATCCCTTTGCGGCGTGCCCCTGGAAGGGTGCATGTGTCAGTAGGGCCCTTGTGTGCTGGGCACCCGCAAGGCATCCAGGAGGAATTTGTGTGGTGAGAGGGGACGCACATGCACCCTGAGCAGGAGCTGCATGTCGAGTACCTCCGTGCCGTGTGTGCGGCTTGTCTTGTACCGCCAGTGCTGCTGGGGAGGCAGCAGCACCTTCCCCTCCCTCCCCTGTTGATGCTCTGGGACAATCTGCCCTTGGTGGCTTTGCAGGCGGTGCGCGGAGGAGCTGCAATGACGGCTGAGGAGGCCCCACGGAGGCTGCCCACATCGCAGCAGTCCGGCTCCCGTTGTGCAGAGGAGACGCCAGAGCCGGTGAGGCCTTGGGAGAGGGCAGCCGAGAGTGCTGGCAGCTGTGCTGTGCTGCTGTCCCAGGAAATGGGAGCAGGGTGTCTTGCGCTGTGTAGCTGCAAAAGAGGCCCCCAAGGTGGGCCCAAGTGGTGCCAGCAGAGCGCCAGCATCACAAGGCTGAGAGCTAGTGTCCGCCCCGAAATGTAGAAGGCCACCTGTGTGTGTGTTTGAGGCATCAAACGCTGTGTGTTGTGCAGAGCACGTTGACAGTTGGTGAAGGCAGTGGGAGAGGACGGAGAGAGATGGGCGAGTGCGTGTTTGATTTTTGCGGGCAGGCTCGTGTGTACTGCTAGGGGATGGTGCCCGGGGACAGGGAGATCTTTCCGTAAGGCACCTTTGAGCATGCCTAGCAAAAATGTGGGCTGATGGCCGTCTCAGAGCTGGATAAGGAAGAGACTGCAGAAGGCGGAGGGTGGGGCAAGCTGCAGCAAGTGCATTGGGTTGAGTGGTGTTGTGCAGGAAACAGACGGGGAGCTAAGGAAGGAGCTGCCTTCAGCACAACATGCCGCCGTGCACGTTTGGCCGTAGATGTGCTGGATGCGCAGGGTGCTGGATGGAGGACTGGGGCAGGTGGGCTGCTAAGGGCACTGTGTCCCATTTGGCTGTGGAGCCCAAGCAGCCGCTGGTGTGAGTGCTGCTGGGTGCCAGGCTGCCAAGCAGCGTCAGCAGCCACTGGCAGTGCCAACAGGGAGCTGGATGCCATGCTGGGAACAGGCAGGGTGGACACACGCTGATCCCGCGCTTGCGTGCTGAGAGCAGGGAGCTGTGGCTGCAGGGAGCTGGTGCGTATCCGTCGGCCACGGGTGACGGTGGCAGTGGTGGAGACTGCTGTCCGGCAGCTGGCAAGGTGCTGCGCAGCGCGGGGCAGACAGTGCTGTGCATGGGAAGCTGCAGGGAAAGCCCAACCGTTGCAAGCTGGTCTTGAGCGAAAGGAGGAGATGGATGTTACAGCTGAAGTCGCAGCAGAGTTGTGGGATGCCTCTGCTCTGTGGTGCTCTTAGCCCTGTAGAAAAGGGCCTGAGTTGAGATGGGAGGCAGCTCAGCAGTGGGGTGATGCTGCCACTAGGCACCCGTGCCGCCAGGACTAGGGCTGGCTTCACCCCTCTTGCTGCAAGTGCTTCCTTTGCTTTTTTTCAGGTTCAGAAGGAGGCCCCAAGGACCGTGGTGGATCGTCGGACAGAGCAGGATGTTGTGACCCGTGGCATCGGTGCCCAGGTATTGTGAAAGCAGTGATCTGAGGCCAGAGACCTTGTGAGGAAGGGCTTTGGAGGGTCTGTGGCAGAGGGCGCATGTCATGGGCTGGTGGGGAGCACGGTGTCGCGTTCAGCTCGTGCAGCAGACCCTGTGAATCAGCGCAGCCATGGTCGTGGGGCAGAGAGGGAGATGATGTTGCCTTCTGTCACTGCCGCGCCAAGCAGAGGCATCGTTTGGCCCTCTTGGCAGGCTTGTGGCCGGCTTGTGGTGCATTCGCCCCTTTCCGTGAAGGAGACGTTGCCTTCAGAGCTGCAGCCTGGGCATGCAGCGGCCCCGCTATGCTGCTGAGAAAGGTGTGGGAGAGGCTGTGCTGGTGGCCTGGTATTGGGCGTGGTGTGGGAGCCAGCTGAGCTGTGAGCTGGGGACGTCTGGAGCCAAGGCCTCTGTTGTCCTTGTAAGGCTCTGCAGATGGGATGGTACGGAAGAGGCAGGCCCTAGAGCGGTGCCCCAAGGGTCAGCGTGGAGGCGGATGGGAGCAGTTTGTGGTGGGACTGCCCTCAAAGGATTTGAGGCTCTTGGGCTATTTGCTTGTTCTTATTTCCTCAAGGCTTTTGCTGCCTTGAGATGGGGTGGGCGGGTTGTGGCTGGGAGCTCACTGCCAATGTCCAAAGGGCCGAAGAAGGCTCCTTCCATCTCATGTGCCAAATACTGCTTCCTTTCCAGAGCCTGGAAAGGACTGGAGTGGCAAGCGGAGTCCCCCGAGCAGTGAAGAAAAAGGTAAGCGCCTATCAGAGGTGCCATCCTCCTTGCTCTCGTGCTGCTCTATCTGCACGTGTAGCTTGGGCGGGCTCTGCAGATGAGTGTCTTGGCGCAGGTTTGGTAGCAGAGCTGAGAAAAGGGGCATACTGAAACGAGTGAGGAAAAGGGAGGCTCTGCCCAGTGTCCGTGTGAGACAGCATGCCAGAGCGAGCACTAGAGCGCGCACTGGCAGAGTGAGCGGTGCCCGTGGGGAAGGGCTGTCTTTGCGGGTGTTGTGGGCAGCATGTGCTTGACAAGGGGACTGATCCCTTTGCGGCGTGCCCCTGGAAGGGTGCATGTGTCAGTAGGGCCCTTGTGTGCTGGGCACCCGCAAGGCATCCAGGAGGAATTTGTGTGGTGGGAGGGGACGCACATGCACCCTGAGCAGGAGCTGCATGTCGAGAACCTCCGTGCCGTGTGTGCGGCTTGTCTTGTACCGCCAGTGCTGCTGGGGAGGCAGCAGCACCTTCCCCTCCCTCCCCTGTTGATGCTCTGGGACAATCTGCCCTTGGTGGCTTTGCAGGCGGTGCGCGGAGGAGCTGCAATGACGGCTGAGGAGGCCCCACGGAGGCTGCCCACATCGCAGCAGTCCGGCTCCCGTTGTGCAGAGGAGACGCCAGAGCCGGTGAGGCCTTGGGAGAGGGCAGCCGAGAGTGCTGGCAGCTGTGCTGTGCTGCTGTCCCAGGAAATGGGAGCAGGGTGTCTTGCGCTGTGTAGCTGCAAAAGAGGCCCCCAAGGTGGGCCCAAGTGGTGCCAGCAGAGCGCCAGCATCACAAGGCTGAGAGCTAGTGTCCGCCCCGAAATGTAGAAGGCCGCCTGTGTGTGTGTTTGAGGCATCAAACGCTGTGTGTTGTGCAGAGCACGTTGACAGTTGGCGAAGGCAGTGGGAGAGGACGGAGAGAGATGGGCGAGTGCGTGTTTGATTTTTGCGGGCAGGCTCGTGTGTACTGCTAGGGGATGGTGCCCGGGGACAGGGAGATCTTTCCGTAAGGCACCTTTGAGCATGCCTAGCAAAAATGTGGGCTGATGGCCGTCTCAGAGCTGGATAAGGAAGAGACTGCAGAAGGCGGAGGGTGGGGCAGGCTGCAGCAAGTGCATTGGGTTGAGTGGTGTTGTGCAGGAAACAGACGGGGAGCTAAGGAAGGAGCTGCCTTCAGCACAACATGCCGCCGTGCACGTTTGGTCATAGATGTGCTGGATGCGCAGGGTGTTGGATGTAGGAAGAGGGCAGGTGGGCTGCTAAGGGCACTGTGTCCCATTTGGCTGTGGAGCCCAAGCAGCCGCTGGTGTGAGTGCTGCTGGGTGCCAGGCTGCCAAGCAGCGTCAGCAGCCACTGGCAGTGCCAACAGGGAGCTGGATGCCATGCTGGGAACAGGCAGGGTGGACACACGGTGATCCCGCGCTTGCGTGCTGAGAGCAGGGAGCTGTGGCTGCAGGGAGCTGGTGCGTATCCGTCGGCCACGGGTGATGGTGGCAGTGGTGGAGACTGCTGTCCGGCAGCTGGCAAGGTGCTGCGCAGCGCGGGGCAGACAGTGCTGTGCATGGGAAGCTGCAGGGAAAGCCCAACCGTTGCAAGCTGGTCTTGAGCGAAAGGAGGAGATGGATGTTACAGCTGAAGTCGCAGCAGAGTTGTGGGATGCCTCTGCTCTGTGGTGCTCTTAGCCCTGTAGAAAAGGGCCTGAGTTGAGATGGGAGGCAGCTCAGCAGTGGGGTGATGCTGCCACTAGGCACCCGTGCCGCCAGGACTAGGGCTGGCTTCACCCCTCTTGCTGCAAGTGCTTCCTTTGCTTTTTTTCAGGTTCAGAAGGAGGCCCCAAGGACCGTGGTGGATCGTCGGACAGAGCAGGATGTTGTGACCCGTGGCATCGGTGCCCAGGTATCGTGAAAGCAGTGATCTGAGGCCAGAGACCTTGTGAGGAAGGGCTTTGGAGGGTCTGTGGCAGAGGGCGCATGTCATGGGCTGGTGGGGAGCACGGTGTCGCGTTCAGCTCGTGCAGCAGACCCTGTGAATCAGCGCAGCCATGGTCGTGGGGCAGAGAGGGAGATGATGTTGCCTTCTGTCACTGCCGCGCCAAGCAGAGGCATCGTTTGGCCCTCTTGGCAGGCTTGTGGCCGGCTTGTGGTGCATTCGCCCCTTTCCGTGAAGGAGACGTTGCCTTCAGAGCTGCAGCCTGGGCATGCAGCTGCCCCGCTATGCTGCTGAGAAAGGTGTGGGAGAGGCTGTGCTGGTGGCCTGGTATTGGGCGTGGTGTGGGAGCCAGCTGCCCTGTGAGCTGGGGACGTCTGGAGCCAAGGCCTCTGTTGTCCTTGTAAGGCTCTGCAGATGGGATGGTACGGAAGAGGCAGGCCCTAGAGTGGTGCCCCAAGGGTCAGCGTGGAGGCGGATGGGAGCAGTTTGTGGTGGGACTGCCCTCAAAGGATTTGAGGCTCTTGGGCTATTTGCTTGTTCTTATTTCCTCAAGGCTTTTGCTGCCTTGAGATGGGGTGGGCGGGTTGTGGCTGGGAGCTCACTGCCGATGTCCAAAGGGCCGAAGAAGGCTCCTTCCATCTCATGTGCCAAATACTGCTTCCTTTCCAGAGCCTGGAAAGGACTGGAGTGGCAAGCGGAGTCCCCCGAGCAGTGAAGAAAAAGGTAAGCGCCTATCAGAGGTGCCATCCTCCTTGCTCTCGTGCTGCTCTATCTGCACGTGTAGCTTGGGCGGGCTCTGCAGATGAGTGTCTTGGCGCAGGTTTGGTAGCAGAGCTGAGAAAAGGGGCATACTGAAACGAGTGAGGAAAAGGGAGGCTCTGCCCAGTGTCCGTGTGAGACAGCATGCCAGAGCGAGCACTAGAACGCGCACTGGCAGAGTGAGCGGTGCCCGTGGGGAAGGGCTGTCTTTGTGGGTGTTGTGGGCAGCGCGTGCCTGACAAGGGGACTGATCTCTTTGCGGTGTGCCCCTGGAAGGGTGCATGTGTCAGTAGGGCCCTTGTGTGCTGGGCACCCGCAAGGCATCCAGGAGGAATTTGTGTGGTGGGAGGGGACGCACATGCACCCTGAGCAGGAGCTGCATGTCGAGAACCTCCGTGCCCCTCTGTGCGGCTTGTCTTGTACCACCAGTGCTGCTTTGGATGCACGAGCACCTTCCCCTCCCTCCCCTGGTGATGCTCCAGGACAATCGGCCCTTGGTGGCTTTGCAGGCAGTGCGCAGAGGACCTACAGTGACGGGCGAGGAGTCCGCACGGATTCACTCTGCAAGGAAACGGCATAGATGGCCTTCTGCAGAGGAGACGGAGGTGAGGCCTTTTGATTGGCTGACGCACGCACTACATGGCACTGGGTAGTCCCATCGGCTGGGTGTCCCCTATGCCCTTGATGGATAGAATTCCTGGAAGAGGTTAAATTGAGCTGCTAGGCAGCAGGGCTTCCAACTTGACTCCGTACCAGAGCATCACAAGCCTTTGCTTGTAACTCTGCCCTGTTCCTGGACCAGGAAATGGGACCAGGCTCTCTTTCCTTGTGTTGCAGAATGCAAAGTCCCAGCATCAGGCTCAGCAGGTTTCACCACACCACCAGCCTCAGGAGAGTCTGACCTAGTGTCCGCACTGAAATGTAGAAGCCCATTTTAGTGTTTTTGAGGCACAAAATGCTCTCTGGTGTCCACTGCACCTTGACAGTTGGCTCAGGCAGTGGGAGAGGATGGAGAGATATGGGCGAGTTTCTGTTTGATTTTTCCCAGGAAGGATCCTGTGTATTGCTATGGGATCCTAGCCAGGGGCAGGGAGATGTTTCATGATCTGCTGTCAGGCTGCTCTCCACCCTATAGAAGGTTCCAGGGGAGAAACCTTCCTAGCTGGTCTTGAGCCAAAGGAAGAGATGGATGTTACAGCTGAAGTCCCAACAGAGTCGTGGGATGCCTCTCCTCTGTGGTGCTCTTAGCCCAGTATTAAAGGGCCTGAGTTGAGATGGGAGGCAGCTCAGCAGTGGGGTGATGCTGCCTCTAGGCACCCGTGCCGCCAGGACTAGGGCTGGCTTCACCCCTCTTGCTGCAAATGCCTCCTTTGCTTTTTCAGGTTCAGAAGAGGGCCAAGAGGGCCACGCTGGATCATCAGACAGAGCAGGTCGTGGTGACCCATGGCATCGGTGCCCAGGTATCGTGAAAGCAGTGATCTGAGGCCAGAGACCTTGTGAGGAAGGGCTTTGGAGGGGCTATGGCAGAGGGCGCATGTCATGGGATGGTGGGGGAGCACGGTGTCGCGTTCAGCTCGTGCAGCAGACCCTGTGAATCAGAGCAGCCATGGTCGTGGGGCAGAGAGGGAGATGATGTTGCCTTCTCTCATTGCCTGCCAACCAGACCTATCCTTTCCCCCCTTTCAGTTTTGCCTAGCTCTGACTGCTTCTTTGGACCAGGCTTGGGGCAGGCGTGGGGTGCATTCACACCTTTCCCTGAAGGGCCAGCTGCCTTCACAGCCATCCCGCTCCCACATTATTCCCCTGAGAAATGTGCCATAGAGGCTGTGCTGCCAGCGTCATATTCAGCCCTGTGTGCCAGCCGGCCTACCTCTGATGCGGCCATCCCCACAGCCAAGGCATCTGTTGTCCTCCTAGGTTTTCACTGTACCTGTCGAGTCAATGGACTGGTGCTCTGCTGCAGGGGGCGGAAGGAGAAAACTAAGACCCCACTACCGGACCAAGCCAAGAAGGTGAGAGCCTCTATATAGCAGGCGTCAGGCATATGCGGGGCTGTGAAAGCCTCCCAGGCACTGCTGCCATATCCCCGAGCTCAGGCAACCCGCAACATTGCTCACAGGTCAGGAAGGGTTTGGGAATCCCCCCAACAGACTGGGGCTGGCAGTGGGGGGTGATGTGGGGTTCCTGCTCAATGCCCACTGCCGGGGCAGGGTCTCGCCCCTGTGCAAGTTGTGGTTAGGTGTTGCAAGACAGGCCAAGCGCTGGCGTGCTCTAGGTTGCTCCATCTCCCAAGGGCCAAATGACATGGCAGCCTGGGCCATGCTCCACCAGCCCCTGGTGCCAAGGCCATGCTGCCACCTGCGTGGTGGCCGTGGGCCTCAGAGGGATTTGGGGGGAATCACTCTGGGCTCCTTCCCCAATGCTGAGCCCAGCACATGTGACTGTAGGACACAGCAGCCGCTGACTGATCTGACATCAGGAGCCCACTTCACTGTGCTGCTGACCTTCAAGGGACCACAGCAAGGAGGTGCAGTAAGGCCTGTGCATTTTGGAAGGGGCCACCCCACGCCCTTGCTCCCCACCACTGCTGGGTGGGAGGGAGCAGTAGGGGAGGGGAGTGCTGGAGGGACGGCTCCTGCCAGCAGAGCGCTCAGCCGTGGGCGTTCCCAGTGCATCAGGCTGGCATGCACTGGTAAGACAGACAGGAGAGCGCACCAGTCGCCCCCAGCTTTACTGGTCCCCTCCCCGAGCATAAAGCACTGAACACAGCCATGAGGAGAAAACAAATTATTTGATTAAGGCAGCTCTAAATGGACTTCTATAATGCTGCCCAGAGTTTTAGCGGTCTGGGAAGAGGGGCCTCAGTCTACTATCTAAAATACTGGAAAATGCTGCGCTGGTGCCCAAAGACAGGGATCGCTGCAAAGAACAGCACTGTCTTGTATGCTATTAACACCTGGCAAAGCAGATGGGGCAGACGTTGAGCCCCAGCCCTTCCTGTGCTGCACCAACTTCTACTTCTGCTGCAGTTCAGCACAAACGCGCTCCCCTGAGGGGAGGCTTGTTTTGAGGAGCGCCCTGGTTGGAAATGCTGTTGTGGGAGAATAACCTCCCGGTAAAGACACTAACAGGGACCCAAGCTTTTCCCTGGCACCAAAACAATGGGCCTGCAGGCCTACTTGATCACTCTCTTGGCAAAAGCAGGAAATTAAATCAGAAACAACTGTTGCCAACTCTAATGCATCATTGTCTTTAGCCTCAAAAGACGCGCAGCGTTGGACTGCAAGCCTTCAGGAGCCACCAGGAAGACAGAGTGTAGCCAGCAGTCATCCCCCGCAGCAGCCCACAATCGCCACTTTGGTCACTAGAGAGACAAAGAAAATCAGGAGTGTAATGGAGGGGGGAGTTAAGATACAGCACAGGAGGGCTTTAAGGCAAAAGGCTCGTAAGACAATAGGCTCATAATTTTGTACTATACTACCTGCAGATTTCTAATAGATACAGTTTTGTGTAAATTGTACAGTAGTCTGGCAGATTAAACTATACTGTAAATTTTACTATATGCTGTTAATTTGTTTTACACTTATGTAATAATGAATACATAAATAAAATTGTATGACATTCTGCATGGGGAGCTGAATGATGCTGCTGGAGAGGTCCTGGGCAGGGAGCTCTGGGTAACCTGGGAACTCAGCAAACGCTGCAGGGTCCCTCTTCCAACATTGCCTGGGAGCGGGGTGGGGAGGAGGTAGCAGGATCCCATAGCAGGGCCTGATCCCTGCTGCCCCCTCCCTCCCGGCCCCCACAGCCTCCTGAGCTACAGCGAGGCACTGTGAGGCCTTTAGGGGAATGTGAGGAGACACCCCAGCCCCGAGGCTGGCTCTGTGCCCCAAGCAGGCAGGCGGACGTGCGGCCCTTGGGGCCGGCAGCGGACGGGCAGCTGTCCACATGGGGCCGGGTGCCAGGGACCTTCCATGTACTGCTGTGCCCTGTGGGTGGGTGCTGGCAGGTCACTGTCAGCCTGGGAGCTGGAACCGGCTGGGCTGTGGGGGCCTTCTATGCCTCTAGCCTCCAGTCAGGGTCTGCTCCTCTCAGGACCCCTCACCTGCCCTCCCGGGCAGCCCATGGCCCCCCACATCCTTCTGGAGTTTCATCAGTATTTAACAGAATTTGGGGCACAGTGACATTGTTGGGCTTGATCTCAATATTCCTTCATGAATGTTAAGAAAATCCTACAACCATCAGTTAATAATTATGTGATGTAAGTACTCATCAATTTAAATAAATACAAGGAAATACAAATGTTGTAATAGTTATTTTCAAAACTCATTTCAAGTTTTATTTTCCTTTTTTGGGGGGGGGAGAGCTCCCTCTACCTTACCACCAAGCTTATCTTTTCCAGAAGGCGCTTCAGGGGGGCTCCGATGAGTATTTTGCCCTTCTTTGCTCTGGCAGAGGTTGGGCTCAGTGCTGATGGAGACGGAAGGCCTTGGTAGGGGGCGAGAGCTTCCTCGGTGGCTCTTTGGGTATGGGTCTCCCCGACAGCCCCCTCAGCGTGTCTTTCGGCACCCTCCAACACCCTCCTGCTGCCATTTGGAGAAACCCAGATCACTATGGGTGCTACCAAAGGATACGGTCTCTGGCAAACTATCTCCCCTCAGATCACCTTTTCCCCCTGCCTTGGGATTGGTGATATCAGACAAGGTTCAGCTGACAGTTAAAAGTCCAGGACAGGAGCTGGGACAGAGAAAGCCTCAAGTTCTCAAAAGGCACATGCCGGCCCCTGGGTGGCTGACAACCTCTACTCTGACCAGCACACTCAAACTCTCTGCTGTCACAAGCATGTCTCTTCCAGTGTTTGCATCCACAGAGGCTTCAGAGCTGTGCTCTGGCAGGAAGTCAGATGAGGGAATGGCTTTGATGGCTCGGGAGCAGGGAGAGGCTTCGGGAAGGGCTGGGGTTTGGCTCTCTAATTGACAGGATGCCCTACTGTGTGAAACAAACCTCATTTGTACGTACTCATTAGGTCAAAAAGCAGACAAAACGGTAAACCTCTTCCCTAGGGTCTAGCACTAAAATGATAGTCCTCACCTTCTCAATCATTACAGGCACGGCCTTCTCTGAGTACCTCCAGAGAAGGAGACTCTACAGCCTCTCCGGGCAACCTGCTCCAGTGCTATGTCTTTCTCACAGTTAAGAAGTTCTTCTGTATATTCAGGCACAACTTCCTGTGTTTCAGTTTGTCCTGTTGCGTCTTGTCCTGTCACTTGGCAGCACTGAAAAGAGTCCGGCCCCATCCTCTTGACACACCCTCCCCCTTAAGGTGTTTGTCTACATTGACAAGATC